>NW_027667560.1:0-734000 GCF_963924665.1 Micromys minutus
TTTTTCATTTTTGCTCCAAAATAAGGGGAATTTCTGCCTTTTTGCCTCTAAATAAGTGGAATTTCTGTCTTTTTCCCCTAAAACAAGGACATTTATGTCTTTTTTGCCAGAAAATAAAGAAAATTTCTGACTTATTACCCTGAAGTAAGTGAAATTTCTGCAATTTTGCCCCAAAATAAGGGAAATTTCTGATTTTTTTGCCCCCAAATAAGAGGAATATTAGCCTTTTTACCTCAAAATAAAAGGAATTTCTTCAATTTTGCCCCAAAATAAGGGAAATTTCTGGAATTTTGCAGCAAAGTAAGTGGAATTTCTGAGTTTTGCCCCAAAATAAGGAGAATTCTGTCTTTTTCCCCAACATATAGTGAATTTCTGCAATTTTCCTCCAAAATACGAAGAATTTTTGCCTTTTTGCCCAAAAATAAAAAGAATGCATATCTTTTTGCCATAAAAAAGGGAAATTTCTTCATTTTTGCTCCAATATAAGAGGAATTTCTGCTTTTTTGCCTCTAAATAACTGGAATATCTGTCTGTTCCCCCAAAACAAAGGGAATTTCTGTCTTTTTTGCCCCAAAATAAGGAAAATTTCTGACTTATTACCCTGTAGTAAGTGAAATTTCTGCAATTTTGCCCCAAAATAGGAAAAATTTCTGCCTTTTTGCCCCAAATAAAAGGAATTTCAGCCTTTTTCCCTCAAAATAAAAGAAATTTCTGCATTTTTGCCCTAAAATCAGAAATATTTCTGCAATTTTGTACCAAAATACATAAAATTTCTGCCTTTTTGCCCCAAAATAAGAAAATTTCTGCTTTTTTTTCTGAAATAAGTGAAATTTCTGCAATTTTGCCCCAAAATAAGTAAAATTTCTGCAATTTTATCCCAAAATAAGGGAAATTTCTGGAATTTTGCCGCAAAGTAATTGGAATTTCTGAGTTTTGCCCCAAAATAAGGAGAATTTCTGTTTTTTTGCCCCAAAATAAAGGGAATTTCTGCCTTTTTGCCCCACAATTAGGGGAATTTCTACAATTTTGCTCTAAAATACAGGGAATTTTTGCCTTTTTGCCCGAAAATAAGAAGAATGCATACCTTTTTGCCATAAAAAAGGAAAATTTTTTTCATTTTTGCTCCAAAATAATGGGAATTTCTGCCTTTTTGCCTCTGAATAAGTGGAATTTCTGTCTTTTTCCCCTAAAACAAGGGAATTTCTGTCTTTTTTGCCACAAAATAAGGAAAATTTCTGACTTATTACCCTGAAGTAAGTGAAATTTCTGCAATTTTGCCCCAAAATAAGGGAAATTTCTGATTTTTTGCCCCCAAATAAGAGGAATATAAGCCTTTTTACCTCAAAATAAAAGGAAATTCTTCAATTTTGCCCCAAAATAACAGAAATTTCTGGAATTTTGCAGCAAAGTAAGTGGAATTTCTGAGTTTTGCCCCAAAATAAGGAGAATTTCTGTCTTTTCCCCCAACCTATAGGGAATTTCTGCAATTTTGCTCCAAAATACGAGGAATATCTGCCTTTTGGCCCAAAAATAAAAAGAATGCATACCTTTTTGCCATAAAAAAAGAAAATTTATTCATTTTTGCTCCAAAATAAGCTGAATTTCTCCTTTTTTGCCTCTAAATAAGTGGACTTTTTGTCTTTTTCCCCCAAAATAAAGGGAATTTCTGTCTTTTTTGCCCCAAAATAAGGAAAATTTGTGACTTATTACCCTGAAATAAGTGAAATTTCTGCAATTTTGCCCCAAAATAAGGGAAATCTCTGGAATTTTGCCCCAAAATAAGGGGAATTTCTAAGTTTAACACCAAAATAAGAAGAATTTCTGTCTTTTTGCCCCAACATATAGGGAATTTCTGCCTTTTTGCCCCACAATTAGGGGAATTTCTGCAATTTTGCTCCAAAATACGGGAAATTTCTGCCTTTTTGCCCAAAAATAAGAAGAATGCATACCTTTTTGCCATAATAAAGGGAAATTTCTTCATTTTTGCTCCAAAATAAGGGGAATATCTGCTTTTTTGCCTCTAAAAAAGTGGAATTTCTGTTTTTTCCCCCAAAACAAAGGGAATTTCTGTCTTTTTTGCTCCAAAATAAGGAAAATTTCTGACTTATGACCCTGATATAAGTGAAATTTCTGCAATTTTGCCCCAAAATAAGTAAAATTTCTGCAATTTTGCCCCAAAATAAGGGAAATTTCTGGAATTTTGCCCCAAAGTAATTGGAATTTCTGAGTTTTGCCCCAAAATAAGGAGAATTTCTGTTTTTTTGCCCCAAAATAAAGGGAATTTCTGCCTTTTTACCCCACAATTAGGGGAATTTCTGCAATTTTGCTCTAAAATACGGGGAATTTTTGCCTTTTTGCCCGAAAATAAGAAGAATGCATATCTTTTTGCCATAAAAAAGGAAAATTTTTTCATTTTTGCTCCAAAATAAGGGGAATTTCTGTCTTTTTGCCTCTAAATAAGTTGAATTTCTGTCTTTTTCCCCTAAAACAAGGGAATTTCTGTCTTTTTTGCCACAAAATAAGAAAATTTCTGCTTTTTTTTCTGAAATAAGTGAAATTTCTGCAATTTTGCCCCAAAATAAGTAAAATTTCTGCAATTTTGCCCCAAAATAAGGGAAATTTCTGGAATTTTGCCCCAAAGTAATTGGAATTTCTGAGTTTTGCCCCAAAATAAGGAGAATTTCTGTTTTTTTGCCCCAAAATAAAGGGAATTTCTGCCTTTTTGCCCCACAATTAGGGGAATTTCTGCAATTTTGCTCTAAAATACAGGGAATTTTTGCCTTTTTGCCCGAAAATAAGAAGAATGCATACCTTTTTGCCATAAAAAAGGAAAATTTTTTTCATTTTTGCTCCAAAATAAGGGGAATTTCGGCTTTTTTGCCTCTAAATAGGTGGACTTTCTGTCTTTTTCCCCCAAAACAAAGGGAATTTCTGTCTTTTTTGCCCCAAAATAAGGAAAATTTGTGACTTATTACCCTGAAATAAGTGAAATTTCTGCAATTTTGCCCCAAAATAAGAAAAATTTCTGCCTTTTTGCCCCCAAATAAGGGGAATTTCAGCCTTTTTACCTCAAAATAAGGGGAATTTCCGCATTTTTGCCCCAAAATATGGGAAATTTCTGCCTTTTTGCCCCAAAATAAAAAAATTTCTGCTTTTTTTTTGAAATAAGTAAAATTTTTGCAATTTTGCCCCAAAATAAATGAAATTTCTGAGTTTTGCCCCAAAATATGGAAAATTTCTGCCTTTTTGACCCAAAATAAGAAAAATTTCTGCAATTTTGTACCAAAATAAAAGAAATTTCTTCCTTCTTGCCCCAAAATAAGAAAATTTCTCTATTTTTTTCTGAAGTAAGTGAAATTTCTGGAATTTTGCCCCAAAATAAGTGAAATTTCTGAGTATTGCCCCAAAATAAAGACAATTTCTGTCTTTTTGCCCCAACATATAGGGAATTTCTGCCTTTTTGCCTCACAATTAGGGGAATTTCTGCAATTTTGCTATAAAATATGGGGAATTTCTGCCTCTTTGCTCAAAAATAAGATGAATGCATACCTTTTTGCCATAAAAAAGGGAAATTTCTTCATTTTTGCTCCAAAATGAGGGGAATTTCTGCTTTTTTGCCTCTAAATAAGTGAAATTTCTGTCTTTTTTTCCCAAAACAAAGGGAATTTCTGTCTTTTTTGCCCCAAAATAAGGAAAATTTATGACTTATTACCCTGAAATAAGTGAAATTTCTGCAATTTTTCACTAAAATAAGTGAAATTTCTGAGTTTTGCCTAAAAATAAGGGGAATTTCTCTTTTTGGCCCCAAAATTAGGGGAATTTCTGCTTTTTGTCACAAAATAAGGGGAATTTCTGACTTTTTGCCCGGAAATGAGTTAAATTTCTAAAATTTTTTCCCAAAATAAGGGAAATGTCTGCTTTTTACCCCAAAATAAGGGGATTTTCCGCCTTTTTGACTCAAAATAAGTGCAATTTCTGACTTTTCCCCAAAAATAAACAGAATTTCTGTCTTTTTGCCCCAAAATAAGGGGAATTTCTGACTTTTTGCCCTGAAATAAGTTAAATTTCTAAAATATTTTTCCAAAATAAGAAAAATGTATGCTTTTTGCCCCAAAATAAAGGGAATTTCTGCTTTTTTTCACTGAAATAAGTGAAATTTCTGCAATTTTGCCCCAAAATAAGTAAAATTTCTGCAATTTTGCCCCAAAATAAGGGAAATTTCTGGAATTTTGCCCCAAAATAAGTGGAATTTCTGAGTTTTGTCCCAAAATAAGGAGAATTTATGTCTTTTTGCCCTAACATATAGGGAATTTCTGCCTTTTGGCCCCACAATTAGGGAAATTTCTGCAATTTTGCCCCAAAATAATGGGAATTTCTGCTTTTTTGCCTCTAAATAAGTGGAATTTCTGTCTTTTTCCCCCAAATCAAAAAGAATTTCTGTCTTTTTAGCCCCAAAATAAGGAAAATTTCTGACTTATTACCCTGAAATAAGTGAAATTTCTGCAATTTTGCCCCAAAATAAGGGAAATTTCTGCCGTTTTCCCCCAAAAAGGGGAATTTCAGCCTTTTTACCTCAAAATAATGAAAATTTCTGCATTTTTGCCACAAAATGTGGGAAATTTCTGCTTTTTCCCCCAAAATAAGAAAAATTTCTGCTTTTGTTTTCTGAAATAAGTGAAATTTCTACAATTTTGCCCCAAAATAAGTGAAATTTCTGCAATTTTGCCCAAAAATAAGGGAAATTTCTGGAATTTTGCCCCAAAATAAGGGGAATTTCTAAGTTTAACACCAAAATAAGGAGAATTTCTGTCTTTTTGCCCCAACATATAGGGAATTTCTAACTTTTTGCCTCACAATTAGGGAAATTTCTGCAATTTTTCTCCAAAATACGGGAAATTTCTGCCTTTTTGCCCAAAAATAAGAAGAATGCATACCTTTTTGCCATAAAAAGGGAAATTTCTCCATTTTTGCTCCAAAATAATAGGAATTTCTGCTTTTTTGCCTCTAAAAAAGTTTAATTTCTGTCTTTTTCCCCCAAAACAAAGGGAATTTCTGTCTTTTTTGCCCCAAAATAAGGAAAATTTCTGACTTATTACCCTGAAATAAGTGAAATTTCTGCAATTTTGCCCCAAAATAAGCGAAATTTCTGCCTTTTTGCCCCCAAATAAAAGGAATTTCAGCCTTTTTACCTCAAAATAAGGCGAATTTTTACATTTTTGCCCCAAAATATAGGAAATTTCTGCCTTTTTGCCCCAAAATAAGAAAAATTTCTGCAATTTTGTACCAAAATATAAGAAATTTGTGCCTTTTTGCCCCCAAATAAGAAAATTTCTGCTTTTTATTCTGAAATAAGTGAAATTTCTGCAATTTTGCCACAAAATAAGGGAAATTTCTGCAATTTTGCCCCAAAATAAGGGAAATTTCTGGAATTTTGCCCCAAAGTAAATGGAATTTTTGAGTTTTGCCCCCAAATAAGGAGATTTTCTGTTTCTTTGCCTCAACATATAGGGATTTCTGCCTTTTTGCCCCAAAATTATGGGAATTTCTGCAATTTTTCTCCAAAATACGGGGAATTTCTACTATTTAGCCCGAAAATAAAGGGAATGTATACCTTTTGCCACAAAAAAGGAAATTTCTTCATTTTTGCCGCAAAATAATAAGAATATCTGCATTTTTAACTCAAAATAAGTGAAATTTCTGCCTTTTTACCCAAAAATACACGGAATTTCTGTGTTTTTGCTTCAAAATAAAAGGAATTTTTGAATTTTGCCCTGAAATAAGTGAAATTTCTTCAATTTTGCCCCAAAATAAGGGAAATTTCTGCCTTTTTGCCACAAAATAAGAGGAAATTCTGTCTTTTTGCCCCAAAATAAGGGGAATTTCTGCCTTTTTACCTCATAATAAGATGAATCTCTGCCTTTTTCCCCTAAAATATAGAGAATTTCTGTATTTTTCCCCCACAATAAAGAAAATTTCTGAAATTTTGTAACAAAATAAAAGTAGTTTCTGCATTTTTGCCCCAAAATAAGAGAAATTTCTGCGTTTTTTCCCTGAAATAAGTGAAATTTCTGTAATTTTGCCCTAAAATAAGGGAGATTTCTGCAATTTTGCCCAAAAATAAATAAAATTTCTGTAATTTTGCCCCATAATAATGGGAATTTCTGACTTTTGCCCTGAAATAAGGAGAATTTCTGTCTTTTTGCCCCAAAATAATGTGAATTTCTGCATTTTCCCTCAAAATTAGCGGAATATGTGCAATTTTGCTTCAAAATACGGAAAATTTCTGCCTTATTGAACCAAAATAAAGGGAATTTCTGCATTTTTGCACCAATATAAGGTGAATTTCTGAAATTTTGCTCCAAAATACGGGGAATTTCTGCCTTATTGCCCGAAATAAAGTGGAATTTCTGCCTTTTTGCCCTGAAATATTTGAAATTTCCACAATTTTAACCCAAAATAAGAGGAATTTCTGTTTTTGGCCCCAAAATTAGGAGAATTTCTGCTTTTTGCCCCAAAATAAGGCAAATTTCTGACTTTTGGCCCTGAAATAAGTGAAATTTCTGCAATTTTGCCCCAAAATAAGGGGAATTTCTGCCTTTTTGCCAAAATAAGGGGAGTTTCAGCATTTAACCACAAATAAGGGGAATTTCTGCCTTTTTGCCACAAAATATGGGGAATTTCTGCCTTATTGCCCCAAAATAAGGAAAATTTTTGCTTTTCTGCCCCAATTAACAAGAATTTATGTCTTTTTGCCACAAAGTAAAGGGAATTTCAGCCTTTTTGCCCCAAAATAACGGGAATTTCTGCCTTTTACCTCAAAATAAGGGGAATTTCTGCCTTTTGCCCAAAATATGGGGAATTTCTGACTTTTTGTTCCAAAATAAGGAAAATTTCTTCAATTTTGTACCAAAATAAAAGAAATTTCTGCTTTTTGCCCCAAAATAAAAGTAATTTCTGACTCTTTGCCCTGAAATAAATGAAATTTCTGCAATTTGGCCCGAAAATAAGGGAAATTTGTGCCTTTTTGCCCCAAAATGAGGGGAATTTCTGCCTTTTTGACCCAAAATATGGGGCATTTCAGCATTTTACCTCAAAATAAGAGGAATTTCAGCCTTTTTGCACCAAAATATGGAAAATTTCTGACTTTTTGCCACAAAATAAGAAAAATTTCTGCAATTCTGTACCCAAATAAAAGAAATTTCTAAAATTTTGCCCCAAAATAAGGAAAATTTCTGATTTTTGCCCCGAAATAAGAAGAATTTCTGTATTTTTGCACCAAAATAAAGGGAATTTCTTCCTTTTTGCCCAAAAATTAGGAGAGTTTCTGCAATTTTGCTTCAAAATACATGGAATTTCTGCCTTTTCCGAAAATAAGGAGAAAATCTGCCGATATCCCCCAAATAAATGGAATTTCTGCATTTTTGCCCCAATATTAAGAGAATTTCTGCAATTTTGCTCCAAAATACAGGGAATTTCTGCCTTTTTGCCCAAAATTAAGGGGATTTTCTGCCTTTTTTCTCCCAAACAAAGGAAATTTCTGCAATTTGATCCCAAAATAAGGGGAATTTCTGCCTTTTTGCCCCCAAATAAGGAGAATTTCTGCATTTTTCCCCTGAAATATGTGAAATGTCTGCAATTTTACCCCAAAATAAGGTGAATTTCTGCCTTTTTGCCCCAAAATAATGGGAATTAATGCATTTTGCCCTAAAATAAGAAAAATTTTTGCTTTTTTTCTGTGAAATAAGTGAAATTTCTGCAATTTTGCCCTAAAATAAAAGGAATTTCTGCCTTTTGTCCCAAAATAACAAGAATTTCTGCATTTTTGCCCCAAAATAAAGAAAATTACTGCATGTTTTACCCAAAAATTAGGTGAATTTCTGCAATTTTGCTTCAAAATACAGGGATTTTCTGCCTTTTTCGCCGAAAATAAAGGGAATTTCTGCCATTTTGCCGCGAAATAAGTGAAATTTCTGAAGTTTTACCCCAAAATAAAGGGAAGTTCTGCGTTTTTGCCCCAAAATTAGGGGAATTTCTGCAACTTTGCTCCAAAATATGGGGAATTTCTGCCTTTTTGCCCAAAAATAAAGGAAATGTATACATTTTTGCCATAAAAAAGGGAAATTTCTTCATTTTTACCCCAAAATAAGGGGATTTTTCGCCTTTTTGACTCAAAATAAGTGCAATTTCTGACTTTTCCCCAAAAATAAACAGAATTTCTGTCTTTTTGCCTCAAAATAAAGGGAATTTCTGACTTTTTGCCCTGAAATAAGTTAAATTTCTAAAATTTTTCCCCAAAATAAGGGAAATGTCTGCTTTTTGCCCCAAAATTAGGGGAATTTCTGCCTTTTTGCCCCAAAATAGGGGGAATTTCAGAATTTTTACCTCAAAATAAGAGGAATTTTGGCATTTTTGCCCCAAAATATGGGAAATTTCTGCCTTTTTGCCCAAAATAAGAAAAATTTCTGCAATTTTGTAGCAAAATAAAAGAAATTTCTGCAATTTTGCCCCAAAATAAGTGAAATTTCTGCAATTTTGCCCCAATATAATGAAATTTCTGAAATTTTGCCCCAAAATAAGTGGAATTTCTGAGTTTTGCCCCAAAATAAGGAGAATTTCTGTCTCTTTGCCCCAACATATAGGGAATTTCTGCCTTTTTGCCCCACAATTAGGGGAATTTCTGCAATTTTGCTCCAAAATACTGGGAATTTCTGCCTTTTTGCCCGAAAATGAGAAGAATGCATACCTTTTTGTCATAAAAAAGGGAAATTTCTTCATTTTTGCTCCAAAATAAGGGGAATTTCTGCTTTTATGCCTCTAAATGAGTGGAATTTCTGTCCTTTTCCCCCCAAAAAAGGGAATTTCTCTCTTTTTTGCCATATATAAGGAAAATTTCTGACTTATTACCCTTAAATAAGTGAAATTTCTGCAATTTTGCCCCAAAATAAGGGAAATTTCTGCCTTTTTGCCCCCAAATAAGAATTATTTCAGCCTTTTTACCTCAAAATAAGGGGAATTTCTGCATTTTTGCCACAAAATATTAGGAATTTCATCTTTTTCCCCCAAAATAATGAAAATTTCTGACTTTTTTCCCTAAAATAAGTGAAATTTCTGCAATTTTGGCCCAAAATAAGTGAAGTTTCTGCAATTTTGCCCCAAAATAAAAGAAATTTCTGGAATTTTGCCACAAAATAAGTGGAATTTCTGAGTTTTGCCCCAAAATAAGGAGAATTTCCGTCTTTTTGCCCCAACATATATGGAATTTCTGCCTTTTTGCCCCACAATTAGGGGAATTTCTGCAATTTTGCTCCAAAATATGGGGAATTTCTGCCTTTTAGCCCGAAAATTTGAAGAATGCATACCTTTATGCCATAAAAAACGGAAATTTCTTCATTTTTGCTCCAAAATAAGGGGAATTTCTGCTTTTTGCCTCTAAATAAGTGGAATTTCTGTCTTTTTCCCCCAAAACAAAGGGAATTTCTGTCTTTTTTGCCCCAAAATAAGGAAAATTTCTGACCTATTACCCTGAAATATGTAAAATTTCTGCAATTTTGCCCCAAAATAAGGGAAATTTCTGCTTTTTTGCACCCAATAAGTGGAATTTCAGGCTTTTTTACCTCAAAATAAGAAGAATTTCTGAATTTTGCCCCAAAATATGGAGAATTTCTGCTTTTTCCCCAAAATAAAGAAAATTTCTGCAATTTTGTACCAAAATAAAAGAAATTTCTGTCTTTTTACCCCAAAATAATAAATTTCTGCTTTTTTTCTGAAATAAGTAAAATTTCTGCAATTTTGCCCCAAATAAGTCAAATTTCTGCAATTTTGCCCCAAAATAAGGAAAATTTCTGGAATTTTGCCCCAAAGTAAGTGGAATTTCTGAGTTTTGCCCCAAAATAAAGAGAATTTCTGTCTTTTTGCCCCAACATATAGGGCATTTCTGACTTTTTGCCCCACAATTAGGGGAATTTCTGCAATTTTTCTCCAAAATAAGTGAAATTTCTGAGTTTTGCCCCAAAATATGGGAAATTTCTGCAATTTGCCCCAAAATAAGAAAAATTTCTGCAATTTTGTACCAAAATAAAAAAAAATTCTGCCTTTTTGCCCCAAAATAAGAAAATTTCTGCTTTTTTTTTCTGAAATAAGTGAAATTTCTGGAATTTTGCCCCAAAATAAGTGAAATTATTGAGTATTGCCCCAAAATAAGGAGAATTTCTTTATTTTTGCCACAAAATATAGGGAATTTCTGCCTTTTTGCCCAAAAATAAGAAGAATGCATAACTTTTTGCCATAAAAAAGGGAAATTTCTTCATTTTTGCTCCAAAATAAGGGGAATTTCTGCTTTTTTGCCTCTATATAAGTGGAATTTTTGTCTTTTTCCCCCAAAACAAAGGGAATTTCTGTCTTTTTTGCACCAAAATAAGAAAAATTCCTGACTTATTACCCTTAAGTAAGTGAAATTTGTGCAATTTTGCCCCAAAATAAGGGAAAATTCTGCCTTTTTGCCCCCAAATAAGGGGAATTTCAGCCTTTTTACCTCAAAATTAGGGGAATTTCTGCATTTTTCCCCAAAATATGGGTAATTTCTGCATTTTGCCCCAAAATAAGAAACATTTCTGCAATTTTGTAACAAAATATAAGAAATTTCTGCCTTTTTGCCCCAAAATAAGAAAATTTCTGCTTTTTTTCTGAAATAAGTGAAATTTCTGTAATTTTGCCCCAAAATAAGTGAAATTTCTAAGTTTTGCCCCTAAATAAAAAGAATTTCTGACTTTTTGCCCCAACATATAGGGATTTTCTGACTTTTTGCTCCACAATTACTTGAATTTCTGCAATTGTGCTCCAAAATACGGTGAATTTCTGCCTTTTTGCTCAAAAATAAGATGAATGCATACCTTTTTGCCATAAAAAAGGGAAATTTCATTTTTGCTCCAAAATAATGGGAATTTCTGCTTTTTTGCCTCTAAATAAGTGGAATTTCTTTCTTTTTCTCCCAAAACAAAGGGAATTTCTGTGTTTTTTGCCCCAAAACAAGGAAAATTTCTGACTTATTACCCTGTAGTAAGTGAAATTTCTGCAATTTTGCCCCAAAATAGGAAAAATTTCTGCCTTTTAGCCCTAAATAAGGGGAATTTAAGCCTTTTTACCTCAAAATAAAGGGAATTTCTGCATTTTTGCCCCAAAATATGGGAAATTTCTGCATTTTTGCCCCAAAATCAGAAAAATTTCTGCAATTTTTTACCAAAATACACGAAATTTCTGCCTTTTTACCCCAAAATAAGAAAATTTCTGCTTTTTTTTCTGAAATAAGTGAAATTTCTGCAATTTTGCCCCAAAATAAGTAAAATTTTTGCAATTTTGCCCCAAAATAAGGGAAATTTCTGGAATTTTGCCCCAAAGTAATTGGAATTTCTGAGTTTTGCCCCAAAATAAGGAGAATTTCTGTTTTTTTGCCCCAAAATAAAGGGAATTTCTGCCTTTTTGCCCCACAATTAGGGGAATTTCTGCAATTTTGCTCTAAAATACGGGGAATTTTTGCCTTTTTGCCTGAAAATAATAAGAATGCATACCTTTTTGCCATAAAAAAGGAAAATTTTTTCATTTTTGCTCCAAAATAAGGGGAATTTCTGCCTTTTTGCCTCTAAATAAGTGGAATTTCTGTCTTTTTCCCCTAAAACAAGGAAATTTATGTCTTTTTTGCCAGAAAATAAAGAAAATTTCTGACTTATTACCCTGAAGTAAGTGAAATTTCTGCAATTTTGCCCCAAAATAAGGGAAATTTCTGATTTTTTGCCCCCAAATAAGAGGAATATTAGCCTTTTTACCTCAAAATAAAAGGAATTTCTTCAATTTTGCCCCAAAATAAGGGAAATTTCTGGAATTTTGCAGCAAAGTAAGTGGAATTTCTGAGTTTTGCCCCAAAATAAGGAGAATTCTGTCTTTTTCCCCAACATATAGTGAATTTCTGCAATTTTCCTCCAAAATACGAAGAATTTCTGCCTTTTTGCCCAAAAATAAAAAGAATGCATATCTTTTTGCCATAAAAAAGGGAAATTTCTTCATTTTTGCTCCAATATAAGAGGAATTTCTGCTTTTTTGCCTCTAAATAACTGGAATATCTGTCTTTTCCCCCAAAACAAAGGGAATTTCTGTCTTTTTTGCCCCAAAATAAGGAAAATTTCTGACTTATTACCCTGTAGTAAGTGAAATTTCTGCAATTTTGCCCCAAAATAGGAAAAATTTCTGCCTTTTTGCCCCAAATAAAAGGAATTTCAGCCTTTTTACCTCAAAATAAGGGAAATTTCTGCATTTTTGCCCCAAAATCAGAAATATTTCTGCAATTTTGTACCAAAATACATAAAATTTCTGCCTTTTTGCCCCAAAATAAGAAAATTTCTGCTTTTTTTTCTGAAATAAGTGAAATTTCTGCAATTTTGCCCCAAAATAAGTAAAATTTCTGCAATTTTGCCCCAAAATAAGGGAAATTTCTGGAATTTTGCCCCAAAGTAATTGGAATTTCTGAGTTTTGCCCCAAAATAAGGAGAATTTCTGTTTTTTTGCCCCAAAATAAAGGGAATTTCTGCCTTTTTGCCCCACAATTAGGGGAATTTCTGCAATTTTGCTCTAAAATACAGGGAATTTTTGCCTTTTTGCCCGAAAATAAGAAGAATGCATACCTTTTTGCCATAAAAAAGGAAAATTTTTTTCATTTTTGCTCCAAAATAAGGGGAATTTCTGCCTTTTTGCCTCTAAATAAGTGGAATTTCTTTCTTTTTCCCCTAAAACAAGGAAATTTATGTCATTTTTGCCACAAAATAAGGAAAATTTCTGACTTATTACCCTGAAGTAAGTGAAATTTCTGCAACTTTGCCCCAAAATAAGGGTAATTTCTGATTTTTCGCCCCCAAATAAGAGGAATATTAGCCTTTTTACCTCAAAATAAAAGGAATTTCTTCAATTTTGCCCCAAAATAAGGAAAATTTCTGGAATTTTGCAGCAAAGTAAGTGGAATTTCTGAGTTTTGCCCCAAAATAAGGAGAATTTCTGTCTTTTTCCCCAACATATAGGGAATTTCTGCAATTTTGCTCCAAAATACGGGGAATTTTTGCCCTTTGGCCCAAAAATAAAAAGAATGCATACCTTTTTGCCATAAAAAAAGAAATATATTCATTTTTGCTCCAAAATAAGGGGAATTTCTGCTTTTTTGCCTCTAAATAAGTGGAATTTCTTTCTTTTTCTCCCAAAACAAAGCGAATTTCTGTGTTTTTTGCCCCAAAATAAGGAAAATTTCTGACTTATTTCCCTGAAATAAGTGAAATTTCTGCAATTTTGCCCCAAAATAAGGAAAATTTCTGCCTTTTTGCCCCAAATAAGGGGAATTTCAGCCTTTTTACCTCAAAATAAGGGGAATTTCTGCATTTTTCCCCAAAATATGGGAAATTTCTGCCTTTTTGCCCCAAAATAAGAAAAATTTCTGCAATTTTGTACCAAAATAAAAGAAATTTCTGCTATTTTGTCCCAAAATAAAATAATTTCTGCTTTTTTTTCTGAAATAAGTGAAATTTCTGCATTTTTCCCCAAAATAAGTGAAATTTCTGAGTTTTGCTCCAAAATAACGAGAATTTCTGAATTTTTGCCCCAACATATAGAGAATTTCTGCCTTTTTGCCCCAAAATTAGGGGAATTTCTGGAATTTTGCTCCAAAATACGAAAAATTTCTGCCTTTTTGCCCCAAAATAAAAAGAATGCATATCTTTTTGCCATAAAAAGGGAAATTTCTTCATTTTTGATCCAATATAAGAGGAATTTCTGCTTTTTTGCCTCTAAATAACTGGAATTTCTGTCTTTTTCCCCCAAAACAAAGAGAATTTCTGTCTTTTTTGCCCCAAAACAAGGAAAATTTCTGACTTATTACCCTGTAGTAAGTGAAATTTCTGCAATTTTGCCCCAAAATAGGAAAAATTTCTGCCTTTTTGCCCTAAATAAGGGGAATTTAAGCCTTTTTACCTCAAAATAAGGGGAATTTCTGCATTTTTGCCCCAAAATATGGGAAATTTCTGCATTTTTGCCCCAAAATCAGAAAAATTTCTGCAATTTTTTACCAAAATACACGAAATTTCTGCCTTTTTGCCCCAAAATAAGAAAATTTCTGCTTTTTTTTCGGAAATAAGTGAAATTTCTGCAATTTTGCCCCAAAATAAGTAAAATTTCTGCAATATTGCCCCAAAATAAGGGAAATTTCTGGAATTTTGCCCCAAAGTAATTGGAATTTTTGAGTTTTGCCCCAAAATAAGGAGAATTTCTGTTTTTTTGCCCCAAAATAAAGGGAATTTCTGCCTTTTTTCCCCACAATTAGGGGAATTTCTGCAATTTTGCTCTAAAATACGGGGAATTTTTGCCTTTTTGCCCGAAAATAATAAGAATGCATACCTTTTTGCCATAAAAAAGGAAAATTTTTTCATTTTTGCTCCAAAATAAGGGGAATTTCTGCCTTTTTGCCTCTAAATAAGTGGAATTTCTGTCTTTTTCCCCTAAAACAAGGACATTTATGTCTTTTTTGCCAGAAAATAAAGAAAATTTCTGACTTATTACCCTGAAGTAAGTGAAATTTCTGCAATTTTGCCCCAAAATAAGGGAAATTTCTGATTTTTTGCCCCCAAATAAGAGGAATATTAGCCTTTTTACCTCAAAATAAAAGGAATTTCTTCAATTTTGCCCCAAAATAAGGGAAATTTCTGGAATTTTGCAGCAAAGTAAGTGGAATTTCTGAGTTTTGCCCCAAAATAAGGAGAATTCTGTCTTTTTCCCCAACATATAGTGAATTTCTGCAATTTTCCTCCAAAATACGAAGAATTTTTGCCTTTTTGCCCAAAAATAAAAAGAATGCATATCTTTTTGCCATAAAAAAGGGAAATTTCTTCATTTTTGCTCCAATATAAGAGGAATTTCTGCATTTTTGCCTCTAAATAACTGGAATATCTGTCTTTTCCCCCAAAACAAAGGGAATTTCTGTCTTTTTTGCCCCAAAATAAGGAAAATTTCTGACTTATTACCCTGTAGTAAGTGAAATTTCTGCAATTTTGCCCCAAAATAGGAAAAATTTCTGCCTTTTTGCCCCAAATAAAAGGAATTTCAGCCTTTTTACTTCAAAATAAAAGAAATTTCTGCATTTTTGCCCTAAAATCAGAAATATTTCTGCAATTTTGTACCAAAATACATAAAATTTCTGCCTTTTTGCCCCAAAATAAGAAAATTTCTGCTTTTTTTTCTGAAATAAGTGAAATTTCTGCAATTTTGCCCCAAAATAAGTAAAATTTCTGCAATTTTGCCCCAAAATAAGGGAAATTTCTGGAATTTTGCCCCAAAGTAATTGGAATTTCTGAGTTTTGCCCCAAAATAAGGAGAATTTCTGTTTTTTTGCCCCAAAATAAAGGGAATTTCTGCCTTTTTGCCCCACAATTAGGGGAATTTCTACAATTTTGCTCTAAAATACAGGGAATTTTTGCCTTTTTGCCCGAAAATAAGAAGAATGCATACCTTTTTGCCATAAAAAAGGAAAATTTTTTTCATTTTTGCTCCAAAATAAGGGGAATTTCTGCCTTTTTGCCTCTAAATAAGTGGAATTTCTTTGTTTTTCCCCTAAAACAAGGAAATTTATGTCATTTTTGCCACAAAATAAGGAAAATTTCTGACTTATTACCCTGAAGTAAGTGAAATTTCTGCAACTTTGCCCCAAAATAAGGGTAATTTCTGATTTTTCGCCCCCAAATAAAAGGAATATTAGCCTTTTTACCTCAAAATAAAAGGAATTTCTTCAATTTTGCCCCAAAATAAGGGAAATTTCTGTAATTTTGCAGCAAAGTAAGTGGAATTTCTGAGTTTTGCCCCAAAATAAGGAGAATTTCTGTCTTTTTCCCCAACATATAGGGAATTTCTGCAATTTTGCTCCAAAATACGGGGAATTTTTGCCCTTTGGCCCAAAAATAAAAAGAATGCATACCTTTTTGCCATAAAAAAAAGAAATATATTCATTTTTGCTCCAAAATAAGGGGAATTTCTGCTTTTTTGCCTCTAAATAAGTGGAATTTCTGTTTTTTTTCCCCAAAATAAAGGGAATTTTTTTCTTTTTTGCCCCAAAATAAGGAAAATTTGTGACTTATTACCCTTAAATAAGTGAAATTTCTGCAATATTGCCGCAAAATAAGAAAAATTTCTGCCTTTTTGCCCCCAAAAAAGGGGAATTTCAGCATTTTTACCGCAAAATAAGGGGAATTTCTGCATTTTAGCCCCAAAATATGGGAAATTTCTGCCTTTTTGCCCCAAAATAAGAAAAATTTCTGCAATTTTGTACCAAAATAAAAGAAATTTCTGCCTTTTTGCCCCAAAATAAAAAAATTTCTGCTTTTTTTTTCTTAAATAATTGAAATTTCTGTAATTTTGCCCCAAAATAAATGAAATTTCTGAGTTTTGCCCCAAAATATGGAAAATTTCTGCCTTTTTGACCCAAAATAAGAAAAATTTCTGCAATTTTGTACCAAAATAAAAGAAATTTCTGCCTTTTTGCCCCAAAATAAGAGAAATTGCTGCCTTTTTTCCTTGAAATAAGTGAAATTTCTGGAATTTTGCCCCAAAATAAGTGAAATTTCTGAGTATTGCCCCAAAATAAAGACAATTTCTGTCTTTTTGCCCCAACATATAGGGAATTTCTGCCTTTTTGCCTCACAATTAGGGGAATTTCTGCAATTTTGCTCCAAAATACGGGGAATTTCTGCCTTTTTGCTCAAAAATAAGATGAATGCATACCTTTTTGCCATAAAAAGGGAAATTTCTTCATTTTTGCTCCAAAATGAGGGGAATTTCTGCTTTTTTGCCTCTAAAAGAGTGGAATTTCTGTCTTTTTCCCCCAAAACAAAGGGAATTTCTGTCTTTTTTGCCCCAAAATAAGGAGAATTTCTGACTTATTACCCTGAAGTAAGTGAAATTTCTGCAATTTTGCCCCAAAATAAGGGAAATTTCTGCCTTTTTGCCCCCAAATATGTTGAATTTCAGCCTTTTACCTCAAAATAAGGGTAATTTCTGCATTTTCCCCCAAAATATGGGAAATTTCTGCCTTTTTGCCCCAAAATAAAAAACATTTTTGCAATTTTGTACCAAAATGAAAGAAATTTCTGCCTTTTTGCCCCAAAATAAGAAAATTTCTACTTTTTTTTTTGAAATAAGTGAAATTTCTGCAATTTTGTTCTAAAATAAGTGAAATTTCTGAGTTTTGCCCCAAAATAAGGATAATTTCTGACTTTTTGCCCCAACATATAGGGAATTTCTGCCTTTTTGCCCAACAATTAGGGGAATTTCTGCAATTTTGCTCCAAAATACGGGGAATTTCTGCCTTTTTGCCCAAAAATAAGAATTCATACCTTTTTGCCAAAAAAGGGAAATTTCTTCAATTTTGCTCCAAAATAAGGGGAATTTCGGCTTATTTGCCTCTAAATAAGTGGAATTTTTGTATTTTTCCCCCCAAACAAAGGGAATTTCTGTCTTTTTTGCCCCAAAATAAGGAAAATTTCTGACTTATTACCCTGAAATAAGTGAAATTTCTGCAATTTTGCTTCAAAATAAGGGAAATTTCTGCCTTTTTGCCCCCTAATAAAAGGAATTTCAGCCTTTTTACCTCAAAATAAGGGGAATTTCTGCATTTTTGCCCCAAAATATGGAAAATTTCTGCCTTTTTGCCACAAAATAAGAAAAATTTCTGCAATTTTGTACCAAAATAAAAGAAATTTCTGCCTTTTTGCCCCAAAACAAGAAAATTTCTTCTTTTTTTTCTGAAATAAGTGAAATTTCTGCAATTTTGCACTAAAATAAGTGAAATTTCTGAGTTTTGCCCCAAAATAAGGGGAATTTCTCTTTTTGGCCCCAAAATTAGGGGAATTTCTGCTTTTTGCCACAAAATAAGGGGAATTTCTGACTTTTTGCCCTGAAATGAGTTAAATTTGTAAAATTTTTTCCCAAAATAAGGGAAATGTCTGCTTTTTACCCCAAAACAAGGGGATTTTCCGCCTTTTCGACTCAAAATAAGTGCAATTTCTGAATTTTCCCCCAAAATAAACAGAATTTCTTTCTTTTTGCCCCAAAATAAGGGGAATTTCTGACTTTTTGCCCTAAAATAAGTTAAATTTCTAAAATTTTTTCTCAAAATAAGAAAAATGTCTGCTTTTTGCCCCAAAATAAAGGGAATTTCAGCCTTTTTTCACTGAAATAAGTGAAATTTCTGCAATTTTGCCCCAAAATAAGTAAAATTTCTGCAATTTTGCCCCAAAATAAGAAAAATTTCTGGAATTTTGCCCCAAAATAAGTGGAATTTCTGAGTTTTGTCCCAAAATAAGGAGAATTTCTGTCTTTTTGCCCTAACATATAGGGAATTTCTGCCTTTTTGCCCCACAATTAGGGGAATTTCTGCAATTTTGCCCCAGAATAAGGGGAATTTCTGCTTTTTTGCCTCTAAATAAGTGGAATTTCTGTCTTTTTCCCCCAAATCAAAAAGAATTCCTGTCTTTTTTGCTCCAAAATAAGGAAAATTTCTTACTTATTACCCTGAAATAAGTGAAATTTCTGCAATTTTGCCCCAAAATAAGGGAAATTTCTGCCGTTTTCCCCCAAAAAGGGGAATTTCAGCCTTTTTACCTCAAAATAAGAAGAATTTCTGCATTTTTGCCACAAAATGTGGAAAATTTCTGCATTTTTGCAGCAAAATGAGAAAAATTTCTGCTTTTGTTTTCTGAAATAAGTGAAATTTCTGCAATTTTGCCCCAAAATAAGTGAAATTTCTTAAATTTTGCCCCAAAATAAGGGAAATTTCTGGAATTTTGCCCCAAAATAATGGGGGATTTCTAAGTTTAACACCAAAATAAGGAGAATTTCTGTCTTTTTGCCCCAACATATAGGGAATTTCTGCCTTTTTGCCCCACAATTAGGGGAATTTCTACAATTTTGCTCCAAAATACGGGAAATTTCTGCCTTTTTGCCCGAAAATAAGAAGAATGCATACCTTTTTGCCATAAAAAAGGGAAATTTCTTCATTTTTGCTCCAAATAAGGAGAATTTCTGCTTTTTTGCCTCTAAAAAAGTGGAATTTCTGTCTTTTTCCCCGAAAACAAAGGGAATTTCTGTCCTTTTTGCCCCAAAATAAGGAAAATTTCTGACTTATTACCCTGAAATAAGTGAAATTTCTGCAATTTTGCCCCAAAATAAGAGAAATTTCTGTTTTTTTGCCCCCAAATAATGTGAATTTCAGCCTTTTTACCTCAAATTAAAGGAATTTCTGCATTTTTGCCACAAAATTTTAGGAATTTCTGCATTTTTGCCCCAAAATAAAGAAAATTTCTGCCTTTTTTTCCTGAAAAAAGTGAAATTTTTGCAATTTTGCCCCAAAATAAGTGAAATTTCTGCCTTTTTGCCCCCAAATAAGTTGAATTTCAGCCTTTTACTTCAAAATAAAAGTAATTTCTGCATTTTCCCCCAAAATATGGGAAATTTTTCTTTTTTTGCCCCAAAATAAAAAACATTTTTGCAATTTTGTACCAAAATAAAAGAAATTTCTGCCTTTTTGCCCCAAAATAAGAAAATTTCTACTTTTTTTTCTGAAATAAGTGAAATTTCTGCTCTTTAGTTCTAAAATAAGTGAAATTTCTGAGTTTTGCCCCAAAATAAGGAGAATTTCTGAATTTTTGCCCCAACATATAAGGAATTTCTGCCTTTTTGCCCCACAATTAGGGGAATTTCTGCAATTTTACTCCAAAATACGGGGAATTTCTGCCTTTTTGCCCAAAAATAAGAAGAATTCATACCTTTTTGCCAAAAAAGGGAAATTTCTTCATTTTTGCTCCAAAATAAGGGGAATTTCTGCTTTTTTGCCTCTAAATAAGTGGAATTTTTGTATTTTCCCCCCCAAAAAAAGGAATATCTGTCTTTTTTGCCCCAAAATAAGGAAAATTTCTGACTTATTACCCTGAAATAAGTGAAATTTCTGCAATTTTGCTTCAAAATAAGGGAAATTTCTGCCTTTTTGCCCCCAAATAAAAGGAATTTCAGCCTTTTTACCTCAAAATAAGGGGAATTTCTGCATTTTTGCCCCAAAATATGGAAAATTTCTGCCTTTTTGCCCCAAAATAAGAAAAATTTCTGCAATTTTGTACCAAAATAAAAGAAATTTCTGCCTTTTTGCCCCAAAACAAGAAAATTTCTTCTTTTTTTTCTGAAATAAGTGAAATTTCTGCAATTTTGCACTAAAATAAGTGAAATTTCTGAGTTTTGCCCCAAAATAAGGGGAATTTCTCTTTTTGGCCCCAAAATTAGGGGAATTTCTGCTTTTTGCCACAAAATAAGGGGAATTTCTGATTTTTTGCCCTGAAATGAGTTAAATTTCTAAAATTTTTTCCCAAAATAAGGGAAATGTCTGCTTTTTACCCCAAAACAAGGGGATTTTCCGCCTTTTCGACTCAAAATAAGTGCAATTTCTGAATTTTCCCCAAAAATAAACAGAATTTCTTTCTTTTTGCCCCAAAATAAGGGGAATTTCTGACTTTTTGCCCTAAAATAAGTTAAATTTCTAAAATTTTTTCTCAAAATAAGAAAAATGTCTGCTTTTTGCCCCAAAATAAAGGGAATTTCAGCCTTTTTTCACTGAAATAAGTAAAATTTCTGCAATTTTGCCCCAAAATAAGTAAAATTTCTGCAATTTTGCCCCAAAATAAGAAAAATTTCTGGAATTTTGCCCCAAAATAAGTGGAATTTCTGAGTTTTGTCCCAAAATAAGGAGAATTTCTGTCTTTTTGCCCTAACATATAGGGAATTTCTGCCTTTTTGCCCCACAATTAGGGGAATTTCTGCAATTTTGCCCCAGAATAAGGGGAATTTCTGCTTTTTTGCCTCTATATAAGTGGAATTTCTGTCTTTTTCCCCCAAATCAAAAAGAATTCCTCTCTTTTTTGCCCCAAAATAAGGAAAATTTCTGACTTTTACCCTGAAATAAGTGAAATTTCTGCAATTTTGTCCCAAAATAAAGGAAATTTCTGCCATTTTCCCTTAAAAAGGGGAATTTCAGCCTTTTTACCTAAAAATATAGGGAATTTCTGCATTTTTGCCACAAAATGTGGAAAATTTCTGCCTTTTTGCCCCAAAATAAGAAAAATTTCTGCAATTTTGTACCAAAATAAAAGAAATTTCTGCCTTTTTGCCCCAAAACAAGAAAATTTCTTCTTTTTTTTCTGAAATAAGTGAAATTTCTGCAATTTTGCACTAAAATAAGTGAAATTTCTGAGTTTTGCCCCAAAATAAGGGGAATTTCTCTTTTTGGCCCCAAAATTAGGGGAATTTCTGCTTTTTGCCACAAAATAAGGGGAATTTCTGACTTTTTGCCCTGAAATGAGTTAAATTTGTAAAATTTTTTCCCAAAATAAGGGAAATGTCTGCTTTTTACCCCAAAACAAGGGGATTTTCCGCCTTTTCGACTCAAAATAAGTGCAATTTCTGAATTTTCCCCCAAAATAAACAGAATTTCTTTCTTTTTGCCCCAAAATAAGGGGAATTTCTGACTTTTTGCCCTAAAATAAGTTAAATTTCTAAAATTTTTTCTCAAAATAAGAAAAATGTCTGCTTTTTGCCCCAAAATAAAGGGAATTTCAGCCTTTTTTCACTGAAATAAGTGAAATTTCTGCAATTTTGCCCCAAAATAAGTAAAATTTCTGCAATTTTGCCCCAAAATAAGAAAAATTTCTGGAATTTTGCCCCAAAATAAGTGGAATTTCTGAGTTTTGTCCCAAAATAAGGAGAATTTCTGTCTTTTTGCCCTAACATATAGGGAATTTCTGCCTTTTTGCCCCACAATTAGGGGAATTTCTGCAATTTTGCCCCAGAATAAGGGGAATTTCTGCTTTTTTGCCTCTAAATAAGTGGAATTTCTGTCTTTTTCCCCCAAATCAAAAAGAATTCCTGTCTTTTTTGCTCCAAAATAAGGAAAATTTCTGACTTATTACCCTGAAATAAGTGAAATTTCTGCAATTTTGCCCCAAAATAAGGGAAATTTCTGCCGTTTTCCCCCAAAAAGGGGAATTTCAGCCTTTTTACCTCAAAATAAGAAGAATTTCTGCATTTTTGCCACAAAATGTGGAAAATTTCTGCATTTTTGCAGCAAAATGAGAAAAATTTCTGCTTTTGTTTTCTGAAATAAGTGAAATTTCTGCAATTTTGCCCCAAAATAAGTGAAATTTCTGAAATTTTGCCCCAAAATAAGGGAAATTTCTGGAATTTTGCCCCAAAATAATGGGGGATTTCTAAGTTTAACACCAAAATAAGGAGAATTTCTGTCTTTTTGCCCCAACATATAGGGAATTTCTGCCTTTTTGCCCCACAATTAGGGGAATTTCTACAATTTTGCTCCAAAATACGGGAAATTTCTGCCTTTTTGCCCGAAAATAAGAAGAATGCATACCTTTTTGCCATAAAAAAGGGAAATTTCTTCATTTTTGCTCCAAATTAAGGAGAATTTCTGCTTTTTTGCCTCTAAAAAAGTGGAATTTCTGTCTTTTTCCCCGAAAACAAAGGGAATTTCTGTCCTTTTTGCCCCAAAATAAGGAAAATTTCTGACTTATTACCCTGAAATAAGTGAAATTTCTGCAATTTTGCCCCAAAATAAGAGAAATTTCTGTTTTTTTGCCCCCAAATAATGTGAATTTCAGCCTTTTTACCTCAAATTAAAGGAATTTCTGCATTTTTGCCACAAAATTTTAGGAATTTCTGCATTTTTGCCCCAAAATAAAGAAAATTTCTGCCTTTTTTTCCTGAAAAAAGTGAAATTTTTGCAATTTTGCCCCAAAATAAGTGAAATTTCTGCCTTTTTGCCCCCAAATAAGTTGAATTTCAGCCTTTTACTTCAAAATAAAAGTAATTTCTGCATTTTCCCCCAAAATATGGGAAATTTTTCTTTTTTTGCCCCAAAATAAAAAACATTTTTGCAATTTTGTACCAAAATAAAAGAAATTTCTGCCTTTTTGCCCCAAAATAAGAAAATTTCTACTTTTTTTTCTGAAATAAGTGAAATTTCTACTCTTTAGTTCTAAAATAAGTGAAATTTCTGAGTTTTGCCCCAAAATAAGGAGAATTTCTGACTTTTTGCCCCAACATATAAGGAATTTCTGCCTTTTTGCCCCACAATTAGGGGAATTTCTGCAATTTTACTCCAAAATACGGGGAATTTCTGCCTTTTTGCCCAAAAATAAGAAGAATTCATACCTTTTTGCCAAAAAAGGGAAATTTCTTCATTTTTGCTCCAAAATAAGGGGAATTTCTGCTTTTTTGCCTCTAAATAAGTGGAATTTTTGTATTTTCCCCCCCAAAAAAAGGAATTTCTGTCTTTTTTGCCCCAAAATAAGGAAAATTTCTGACTTATTACCCTGAAATAAGTGAAATTTCTGCAATTTTGCTTCAAAATAAGGGAAATTACTGCCTTTTTGCCCCCAAATAAAAGGAATTTCAGCCTTTTTACCTCAAAATAAGGGGAATTTCTGCATTTTTGCCCCAAAATATGGAAAATTTCTGCCTTTTTGCCCCAAAATAAGAAAAATTTCTGCAATTTTGTACCAAAATAAAAGAAATTTCTGCCTTTTTGCCCCAAAACAAGAAAATTTCTTCTTTTTTTTCTGAAATAAGTGAAATTTCTGCAATTTTGCACTAAAATAAGTGAAATTTCTGAGTTTTGCCCCAAAATAAGGGGAATTTTTCTTTTTGGCCCCAAAATTAGGGGAATTTCTGCTTTTTGCCACAAAATAAGGGGAATTTCTGACTTTTTGCCCTGAAATGAGTTAAATTTCTAAAATTTTTTCCCAAAATAAGGGAAATGTCTGCTTTTTACCCCAAAACAAGGGGATTTTCCGCCTTTTCGACTCAAAATAAGTGCAATTTCTGAATTTTCCCCAAAAATAAACAGAATTTCTTTCTTTTTGCCCCAAAATAAGGGGAATTTCTGACTTTTTGCCCTAAAATAAGTTAAATTTCTAAAATTTTTTCTCAAAATAAGAAAAATGTCTGCTTTTTGCCCCAAATAAAGGGAATTTCAGCCTTTTTTCACTGAAATAAGTAAAATTTCTGCAATTTTGCCCCAAAATAAGTAAAATTTCTGCAATTTTGCCCCAAAATAAGAAAAATTTCTGGAATTTTGCCCCAAAATAAGTGGAATTTCTGAGTTTTGTCCCAAAATAAGGAGAATTTCTGTCTTTTTGCCCTAACATATAGGGAATTTCTGCCTTTTTGCCCCACAATTAGGGGAATTTCTGCAATTTTGCCCCAGAATAAGGGGAATTTCTGCTTTTTTGCCTCTATATAAGTGGAATTTCTGTCTTTTTCCCCCAAATCAAAAAGAATTCCTCTCTTTTTTGCCCCAAAATAAGGAAAATTTCTGACTTATTACCCTGAAATAAGTGAAATTTCTGCAATTTTGTCCCAAAATAAAGGAAATTTCTGCCATTTTCCCTTAAAAAGGGGAATTTCAGCCTTTTTACCTAAAAATATAGGGAATTTCTGCATTTTTGCCACAAAATGTGGAAAATTTCTGCCTTTTTGCCCCAAAATAAGAAAAATTTCTGCAATTTTGTACCAAAATAAAAGAAATTTCTGCCTTTTTGCCCCAAAACAAGAAAATTTCTTCTTTTTTTTCTGAAATAAGTGAAATTTCTGCAATTTTGCAGTAAAATAAGTGAAATTTCTGAGTTTTGCCCCAAAATAAGGGGAATTTCTCTTTTTGGCCCCAAAATTAGGGGAATTTCTGCTTTTTGCCACAAAATAAGGGGAATTTCTGACTTTTTGCCCTGAAATGAGTTAAATTTGTAAAATTTTTTCCCAAAATAAGGGAAATGTCTGCTTTTTACCCCAAAACAAGGGGATTTTCCGCCTTTTCGACTCAAAATAAGTGCAATTTCTGAATTTTCCCCCAAAATAAACAGAATTTCTTTCTTTTTGCCCCAAAATAAGGGGAATTTCTGACTTTTTGCCCTAAAATAAGTTAAATTTCTAAAATTTTTTCTCAAAATAAGAAAAATGTCTGCTTTTTGCCCCAAAATAAAGGGAATTTCAGCCTTTTTTCACTGAAATAAGTGAAATTTCTGCAATTTTGCCCCAAAATAAGTAAAATTTCTGCAATTTTGCCCCAAAATAAGAAAAATTTCTGGAATTTTGCCCCAAAATAAGTGGAATTTCTGAGTTTTGTCCCAAAATAAGGAGAATTTCTGTCTTTTTGCCCTAACATATAGGGAATTTCTGCCTTTTTGCCCCACAATTAGGGGAATTTCTGCAATTTTGCCCCAGAATAAGGGGAATTTCTGCTTTTTTGCCTCTAAATAAGTGGAATTTCTGTCTTTTTCCCCCAAATCAAAAAGAATTCCTGTCTTTTTTGCTCCAAAATAAGGAAAATTTCTGACTTATTACCCTGAAATAAGTGAAATTTCTGCAATTTTGCCCCAAAATAAGGGAAATTTCTGCCGTTTTCCCCCAAAAAGGGGAATTTCAGCCTTTTTACCTCAAAATAAGAAGAATTTCTGCATTTTTGCCACAAAATGTGGAAAATTTCTGCATTTTTGCAGCAAAATGAGAAAAATTTCTGCTTTTGTTTTCTGAAATAAGTGAAATTTCTGCAATTTTGCCCCAAAATAAGTGAAATTTCTGAAATTTTGCCCCAAAATAAGGGAAATTTCTGGAATTTTGCCCCAAAATAATGGGGGATTTCTAAGTTTAACACCAAAATAAGGAGAATTTCTGTCTTTTTGCCCCAACATATAGGGAATTTCGGCCTTTTTGCCCCACAATTAGGGGAATTTCTACAATTTTGCTCCAAAATACGGGAAATTTCTGCCTTTTTGCCTGAAAATAAGAAGAATGCATACCTTTTTGCCATAAAAAAGGGAAATTTCTTCATTTTTGCTCCAAATTAAGGAGAATTTCTGCTTTTTTGCCTCTAAAAAAGTGGAATTTCTGTCTTTTTCCCCGAAAACAAAGGGAATTTCTGTCCTTTTTGCCCCAAAATAAGGAAAATTTCTGACTTATTACCCTGAAATAAGTGAAATTTCTGCAATTTTGCCCCAAAATAAGAGAAATTTCTGTTTTTTTGCCCCCAAATAATGTGAATTTCAGCCTTTTTACCTCAAATTAAAGGAATTTCTGCATTTTTGCCACAAAATTTTAGGAATTTCTGCATTTTTGCCCCAAAATAAAGAAAATTTCTGCCTTTTTTTCCTGAAAAAAGTGAAATTTTTGCAATTTTGCCCCAAAATAAGTGAAATTTCTGCCTTTTTGCCCCCAAATAAGTTGAATTTCAGCCTTTTACTTCAAAATAAAAGTAATTTCTGCATTTTCCCCCAAAATATGGGAAATTTTTCTATTTTTGCCCCAAAATAAAAAACATTTTTGCAATTTTGTACCAAAATAAAAGAAATTTCTGCCTTTTTGCCCCAAAATAAGAAAATTTCTACTTTTTTTTCTGAAATAAGTGAAATTTCTGCTCTTTAGTTCTAAAATAAGTGATATTTCTGAGTTTTGCCCCAAAATAAGGAGAATTTCTGACTTTTTGCCCCAACATATAAGGAATTTCTGCCTTTTTGCCCCACAATTAGGGGAATTTCTGCAATTTTACTCCAAAATACGGGGAATTTCTGCCTTTTTGCCCAAAAATAAGAAGAATTCATACCTTTTTGCCAAAAAAGGGAAATTTCTTCATTTTTGCTCCAAAATAAGGGGAATTTCTGCTTTTTTGCCTCTAAATAAGTGGAATTTTTGTATTTTCCCCCCCAAAAAAAGGAATATCTGTCTTTTTTGCCCCAAAATAAGGAAAATTTCTGACTTATTACCCTGAAATAAGTGAAATTTCTGCAATTTTGCTTCAAAATAAGGGAAATTTCTGCCTTTTTGCCCCCAAATAAAAGGAATTTCAGCCTTTTTACCTCAAAATAAGGGGAATTTCTGCATTTTTGCCCCAAAATATGGAAAATTTCTGCCTTTTTGCCCCAAAATAAGAAAAATTTCTGCAATTTTGTACCAAAATAAAAGAAATTTCTGCCTTTTTGCCCCAAAACAAGAAAATTTCTTCTTTTTTTTCTGAAATAAGTGAAATTTCTGCAATTTTGCACTAAAATAAGTGAAATTTCTGTGTTTTGCCCCAAAATAAGGGGAATTTCTCTTTTTGGCCCCAAAATTAGGGGAATTTCTGCTTTTTGCCACAAAATAAGGGGAATTTCTGACTTTTTGCCCTGAAATGAGTTAAATTTCTAAAATTTTTTCCCAAAATAAGGGAAATGTCTGCTTTTTACCACAAAACAAGGGGATTTTCCGCCTTTTCGACTCAAAATAAGTGCAATTTCTGAATTTTCCCCAAAAATAAACAGAATTTCTTTCTTTTTGCCCCAAAATAAGGGGAATTTCTGAATTTTTGCCCTAAAATAAGTTAAATTTCTAAAATTTTTTCTCAAAATAAGAAAAATGTCTGCTTTTTGCCCCAAAATAAAGGGAATTTAAGCCTTTTTTCACTGAAATAAGTAAAATTTCTGCAATTTTGCCCCAAAATAAGTAAAATTTCTGCAATTTTGCCCCAAAATAAGAAAAATTTCTGGAATTTTGCCCCAAAATAAGTGGAATTTCTGAGTTTTGTCCCAAAATAAGGAGAATTTCTGTCTTTTTGCCCTAACATATAGGGAATTTCTGCCTTTTTGCCCCACAATTAGGGGAATTTCTGCAATTTTGCCCCAGAATAAGGGGAATTTCTGCTTTTTTGCCTCTATATAAGTGGAATTTCTGTCTTTTTCCCCCAAATCAAAAAGAATTCCTGTCTTTTTTGCCCCAAAATAAGGAAAATTTCTGACTTATTACCCTGAAATAAGTGAAATTTCTGCAATTTTGTCCCAAAATAAAGGAAATTTCTGCCATTTTCCCTTAAAAAGGGGAATTTCAGCCTTTTTACCTAAAAATATAGGGAATTTCTGCATTTTTGCCACAAAATGTGGAAAATTTCTGCATTTTTGCCCCAAAATGAGAAAAATTTCTGCTTTTGTTTTCTGAAATAAGTGAAATTTCTGCAATTTTGCCCCAAAATAAGTGAAATTTCTGAAATTTTGCCCCAAAATAAGAGAAATTTCTGGAATTTTGCCCCAAAATAAGGGGAATTTCTAAGTTTAACACCAAAATAAGGAGAATTTCTGTCTTTTTGCCCCAACATATAGGGAATTTCTGCCTTTTTGCCCCACAATTAGGGGAATTTCTGCAATTTTGCTCCAAAATATCGGAAATTTCTGCCTTTTTGCCCGAAAATAAGAAGAATGCATACCTTTTTGCCATAAAAAAGGGAAATTTCTTCATTTTTGCTCCAAAATAAGGGGAATTTCTGCTTTTATGCCTCTAAAAAAGTGGAATTTCTGTCTTTTTCCCCCAAAACAAAGGGAATTTCTGTCTTTTTTGCCTCAAAATAAGGAAAATTTCTGACTTATTACCATGAAATACGTGAAATTTCTGCAATTTTGCCCCAAAATAAGGGAAATTTCTGTTTTTTTGCCCCCAAATAATGTGAATTTCAGACTTTTTACCTCAAAATAAGGGAATTTCTGCATTATTGCCACAAAATTTTAGAAATTTCTGCATTTTTGCCCCAAAATAAAGAAAATTTCTGCCTTTTTTTCCTGCAATAAGTGAAATTTTTGCAATTTTGCTCCAAAATAAGTGAAATTTCTGCCTTTTTGCCCCCAAATAAGGGGAATTTCAGCCTTTTTACCTCAAAATAAGGCGAATTTTTGCATTTTTGCACCAAATATGGGAAATTTCTGCCTTTTTGCTCCAAAATAAGAAAAATTTCTGCAATTTTGTACCAAAATAAAAGAAATTTCTGCCTTTTTGTCCCCAAATAAGAAAATTTCTGCTTTTTTTTCTGAAATAAGTGAAATTTCTGCAATTTTGCCACAAAATAAGTGAAATTTCTTCAATTTTGCCCCAAAATAAGGGAAATTACTGGAATTTTGCAACAAAGTAAATGGAATTTCTGAGTTTTGCCCCAAAATAAGGAGAATTTCTGTCTTTTTCCCCAACATATAGGGAATTTCTGCAATTTTGCTCCAAAATACGGGAAATTTTTGCCTTTTGGCCCAAAAATAAAAAAATGCATAACTTTTTGCCATAAAAAAAAAAAATATATTCATTTTTGCTCCAAAATAAGGGGAATTTCTGCTTTTTGGCCTCTAAATAAGTGGAATTTCTGTCTTTTTCCCCCAAATCAAAAAGAATTCCTGTCTTTTTGCCCCAAAATAAGGAAAATTTCTGACTTATTACCCTGAAATAAGTGAAATTTCTGCAATTTTGCCCCAAAATAAAGGAAATTTCTGCCGTTTACCCCAAAAAGGGGAATTTCAGCCTTTTTACCTAAAAATAAGGTGAATTTCTGCATTTTTGCCACAAAATGTGGAAAATTTCTGCCTTTTTGCCCCAAAATGAGAAAAATTTCTGCTTTTGTTTTCTGAAATAAGTGAAATTTCTTCAATTTTGCCCCAAAATAAGTGAAATTTCTGAAATTTTGCCCCAAAATAAGGGAAATTTCTGGAATTTTGCCCCAAAATAAGGGGAATTTCTAAGTTTAACACCAAAATAAGGAGAATTTCTGTCTTTTTGCCCCAACATATAGGGAATTTCTGCCTTTTTGCCCCACAATTAGGGGAATTTCTGCAATTTTGCTCCAAAATACGGGAAATTTCTGCCTTTTTGCCCCCAAATAAGTTGAATTTCAGCCTTTTACTTCAAAATAAAAGTAATTTCTGCATTTTCCCCCAAAATATGGGAAATTTTTCTATTTTTGCCCCAAAATAAAAAACATTTTTGCAATTTTGTACCAAAATAAAAGAAATTTCTGCCTTTTGCCCCAAAATAAGAAAATTTCTACTTTTTTTTCTGAAATAAGTGAAATTTCTGCTCTTTAGTTCTAAAATAAGTGATATTTCTGAGTTTTGCCCCAAAATAAGGAGAATTTCTGACTTTTTGCCCCAACATATAAGGAATTTCTGCCTTTTTGCCCCACAATTAGGGGAATTTCTGCAATTTTACTCCAAAATACGGGGAATTTCTGCCTTTTTGCCCAAAAATAAGAAGAATTCATACCTTTTTGCCAAAAAAGGGAAATTTCTTCATTTTTGCTCCAAAATAAGGGGAATTTCTGCTTTTTTGCCTCTAAATAAGTGGAATTTTTGTATTTTCCCCCCCAAAAAAAGGAATATCTGTCTTTTTTGCCCCAAAATAAGGAAAATTTCTGACTTATTACCCTGAAATAAGTGAAATTTCTGCAATTTTGCTTCAAAATAAGGGAAATTTCTGCCTTTTTGCCCCCAAATAAAAGGAATTTCAGCCTTTTTACCTCAAAATAAGGGGAATTTCTGCATTTTTGCCCCAAAATATGGAAAATTTCTGCCTTTTTGCCCCAAAATAAGAAAAATTTCTGCAATTTTGTACCAAAATAAAAGAAATTTCTGCCTTTTTGCCCCAAAACAAGAAAATTTCTTCTTTTTTTTCTGAAATAAGTGAAATTTCTGCAATTTTGCACTAAAATAAGTGAAATTTCTGTGTTTTGCCCCAAAATAAGGGGAATTTCTCTTTTTGGCCCCAAAATTAGGGGAATTTCTGCTTTTTGCCACAAAATAAGGGGAATTTCTGACTTTTTGCCCTGAAATGAGTTAAATTTCTAAAATTTTTTCCCAAAATAAGGGAAATGTCTGCTTTTTACCACAAAACAAGGGGATTTTCCGCCTTTTCGACTCAAAATAAGTGCAATTTCTGAATTTTCCCCAAAAATAAACAGAATTTCTTTCTTTTTGCCCCAAAATAAGGGGAATTTCTGAATTTTTGCCCTAAAATAAGTTAAATTTCTAAAATTTTTTCTCAAAATAAGAAAAATGTCTGCTTTTTGCCCCAAAATAAAGGGAATTTAAGCCTTTTTTCACTGAAATAAGTAAAATTTCTGCAATTTTGCCCCAAAATAAGTAAAATTTCTGCAATTTTGCCCCAAAATAAGAAAAATTTCTGGAATTTTGCCCCAAAATAAGTGGAATTTCTGAGTTTTGTCCCAAAATAAGGAGAATTTCTGTCTTTTTGCCCTAACATATAGGGAATTTCTGCCTTTTTGCCCCACAATTAGGGGAATTTCTGCAATTTTGCCCCAGAATAAGGGGAATTTCTGCTTTTTTGCCTCTATATAAGTGGAATTTCTGTCTTTTTCCCCCAAATCAAAAAGAATTCCTGTCTTTTTTGCCCCAAAATAAGGAAAATTTCTGACTTATTACCCTGAAATAAGTGAAATTTCTGCAATTTTGTCCCAAAATAAAGGAAATTTCTGCCATTTTCCCTTAAAAAGGGGAATTTCAGCCTTTTTACCTAAAAATATAGGGAATTTCTGCATTTTTGCCACAAAATGTGGAAAATTTCTGCATTTTTGCCCCAAAATGAGAAAAATTTCTGCTTTTGTTTTCTGAAATAAGTGAAATTTCTGCAATTTTGCCCCAAAATAAGTGAAATTTCTGAAATTTTGCCCCAAAATAAGAGAAATTTCTGGAATTTTGCCCCAAAATAAGGGGAATTTCTAAGTTTAACACCAAAATAAGGAGAATTTCTGTCTTTTTGCCCCAACATATAGGGAATTTCTGCCTTTTTGCCCCACAATTAGGGGAATTTCTGCAATTTTGCTCCAAAATATCGGAAATTTCTGCCTTTTTGCCCGAAAATAAGAAGAATGCATACCTTTTTGCCATAAAAAAGGGAAATTTCTTCATTTTTGCTCCAAAATAAGGGGAATTTCTGCTTTTATGCCTCTAAAAAAGTGGAATTTCTGTCTTTTTCCCCCAAAACAAAGGGAATTTCTGTCTTTTTTGCCCCAAAATAAGGAAAATTTCTGACTTATTACCATGAAATACGTGAAATTTCTGCAATTTTGCCCCAAAATAAGGGAAATTTCTGTTTTTTTGCCCCCAAATAATGTGAATTTCAGACTTTTTACCTCAAAATAAGGGAATTTCTGCATTATTGCCACAAAATTTTAGAAATTTCTGCATTTTTGCCCCAAAATAAAGAAAATTTCTGCCTTTTTTTCCTGCAATAAGTGAAATTTTTGCAATTTTGCTCCAAAATAAGTGAAATTTCTGCCTTTTTGCCCCCAAATAAGGGGAATTTCAGCCTTTTTACCTCAAAATAAGGCGAATTTTTGCATTTTTGCCCCAAATATGGGAAATTTCTGCCTTTTTGCTCCAAAATAAGAAAAATTTCTGCAATTTTGTACCAAAATAAAAGAAATTTCTGCCTTTTTGTCCCCAAATAAGAAAATTTCTGCTTTTTTTTCTGAAATAAGTGAAATTTCTGCAATTTTGCCACAAAATAAGTGAAATTTCTTCAATTTTGCCCCAAAATAAGGGAAATTACTGGAATTTTGCAACAAAGTAAATGGAATTTCTGAGTTTTGCCCCAAAATAAGGAGAATTTCTGTCTTTTTCCCCAACATATAGGGAATTTCTGCAATTTTGCTCCAAAATACGGGAAATTTTTGCCTTTTGGCCCAAAAATAAAAAAATGCATAACTTTTTGCCATAAAAAAAAAATATATTCATTTTTGCTCCAAAATAAGGGGAATTTCTGCTTTTTGGCCTCTAAATAAGTGGAATTTCTGTCTTTTTCCCCCAAATCAAAAAGAATTCCTGTCTTTTTGCCCCAAAATAAGGAAAATTTCTGACTTATTACCCTGAAATAAGTGAAATTTCTGCAATTTTGCCCCAAAATAAAGGAAATTTCTGCCGTTTACCCCAAAAAGGGGAATTTCAGCCTTTTTACCTAAAAATAAGGTGAATTTCTGCATTTTTGCCACAAAATGTGGAAAATTTCTGCCTTTTTGCCCCAAAATGAGAAAAATTTCTGCTTTTGTTTTCTGAAATAAGTGAAATTTCTTCAATTTTGCCCCAAAATAAGTGAAATTTCTGAAATTTTGCCCCAAAATAAGGGAAATTTCTGGAATTTTGCCCCAAAATAAGGGGAATTTCTAAGTTTAACACCAAAATAAGGAGAATTTCTGTCTTTTTGCCCCAACATATAGGGAATTTCTGCCTTTTTGCCCCACAATTAGGGGAATTTCTGCAATTTTGCTCCAAAATACGGGAAATTTCTGCCTTTTTACCCGAAAATAAGAAGAATGCATACATTTTTGCCATAAAAAAGGGAAATTTCTGCAATTTTGCTCCAAAATAAGGGGAATTTCTTTTTTTTTGCCTCTAAAATAGTGGAATTTCTGTTTTTTCCCCCAAAACAAAGGGAATTTCTGTATTTTTTGCCCCAAAATAAGGAAAATTTCTGACTTATTACCCTGAAATAAGTGAAATTTCTGCAATTTTGCCCCAAAATAAGGGAAATTTCTGTTTTTTTGCCCCCAAATAATGTGAATTTCAGACTTTTTACCTCAAAATAAGGGAATTTCTGCATTTTTGCCACAAAATTTTAGGAATTTCTGCATTTTTACCCCAAAATAAAGAAAATTTCTGCCTTTTTTTCCTGAAAAAAGTGAAATTTTTGCAATTTTGCTCCAAAATAAGTGAAATTTGTGCCTTTTTGCCCCCAAATAAGGGGAATTTCAGCCTTTTTACCTCAAAATAAGGCGAATTTTTGCATTTTTGCCCCAAATATGGGAAATTTCTGCCTTTTTGCCCCAAAATAAGAAAAATTTCTGCAATTTTGTACCAAAATAAAAGAAATTTCTGCCTTTTTGTCCCCAAATAAGAAAATTTCTGCTTTTTTTTCTGAAATAAGTGAAATTTCTGCAATTTTGCCACAAAATAAGTGAAATTTCTGCAATTTTGCCCCAAAATAAGGGAAATTACTGGAATTTTGCACCAAAGTAAATGGAATTTCTGAGTTTTGCCCCAAAATAAGGAGAATTTCTGTTTTTTTCTCCAACATATAGGGAATTTCTGCGATTTTGCTCCAAAATACGGGGAATTTTTGCCTTTTGGCCCAAAAATAAAAAGAATGCATACCTTTTTGCCATAAAAAAAGGAAATATATTCATTTTTGCTCCAAAATAAGGGGAATTTCTACTTTTTTGCCTCTAAATAAGTGGAATTTCTGTCTTTTTCCCTCAAAATAAAGGGAATTTCTGTCTTTTTTGCCTCAAAATAAGGAAAATTTGTGACTTAGTACCCTGAAATAAGTAAAATTTCTGCAATTTTGCCCCAAAATAAGAAAAATTTCTGCCTTTTTGCCCCCAAATAAGGGTAATTTCAGCCTTTTTACCTCAAAATAAGGGGAATTTCTGCATTTTAGCCCCAAAATATGGAAAATTTCTGCCTTTTTGCCCTAAAATAAGAAAAATTTCTGCAATTTTGTCCCAAAATAAAAGAAATTTCTGCCTTTTTGCCCCAAAATAAAAAAATTTCTCCTTTTTTTCTTAAATAAGTGAAATTTCTGCAATTTTGCCCCAAAATAAATGAAATTTCTGAGTTTTGCCCCAAAATATGGAAAATTTCTGCCTTTTTGACCCAAAATAAGAAAAATTTCTCCATTTTTTTTCTGAAATAAGTGAAATTTCTGGAATTTTGAGCCAAAATAAGTGAAATTTCTGAGTATTGCCCCAAAATAAAGACAATTTCTGTCTTTTTGCCCCAACATATAGGGAATTTCTGCCTTTTTGCCTCACAATTAGGGGAATTTCTGCAATTTTGCTTCCAAAATACGGGGAATTTCTGCCTTTTTGCTCAATAATAAGATGAATGCATACCTTTTTGCCATAAAAAAGGGAAATTACTTCATTTTTGCTCCAAAATGAGGGGTATTTCTGCTTTTTTCCCTCTAAATAAGTGGAATTTCTGTCTTTTTCCCTCAAAACAAAGAGAATTTCTGTCTTTTTTGCCCCAAAATAAGGAAAATTTCTGACTTATTACCCTGAAGTAAGTGAAATTTCTGCAATTTTGCCCCAAAATAAGGAAAATTTCTGCATTTTTGCCCACAAATAAGTTGAATTTCAGCCTTTTTACCTCAAAATTAGGGTAATTTCTGCATTTTTCCCCAAAATATGGGAAATTTCTGCCTTATTGCCCCAAAATAAAAAACATTTCTGCAATTTTGTACCAAAATAAAAGAAATTTCTGCCTTTTTGCCCCAAAATAAGAAAAATTTCTGCAATTTTGTACCAAAATAAAAAAAAATTTCTGCCTTTTTGCCCCAAAACAAGAAAATTTCTTCTTTTTTTCCTGAAATAAGTGAAATTTCTGCAATTTTGCACTAAAATAAGTGAAATTTCTTAGTTTTGCCCCAAAATAAGGGGAATTTCTCTTTTTGGCCCCAAAATTAGGGGAATTTCTGCTTTTTGCCACAAAATAAGGGGAATTTCTGACTTTTTGCCCTGAAATGAGTTAAATTTCTAAAATTTTTTCCCAAAATAAGGGAAATGTCTGCTTTTTACCCCAAAATAAGGGGATTTTCCGCCTTTTCGACTCAAAATAATTGCAATTTCTGACTTTTCCCCAAAAATAAACAGAATTTCTGTTCTTTTGCCCTAAAATAAGGGGAATTTCTGACATTTTCCCCTAAAATAAGTTAAATTTCTAAAATTTTTTCTCAAAATAAGAAAAATGTCTGCTTTTTGCCCCAAAATAAAGGGAATTTCAGCCTTTTTTCACTGAAATAAGTGAAATGTCTGCAATTTTGCCCCAAAATAAGTAAAATTTCTGCAATTTTGCCCCAAAATAAAAAAAATTTCTGGAATTTTGCCCCAAAATAAGTGGAAATTCTGAGTTTTGTCCCAAAATAAGGAGAATTTCTGTCTTTTTGCCCTAACATATAAGGAATTTCTGCCTATTTGCCCCACAATTAGGGGAATTTCTGCAATTTTGCACCAGAATAAAAGGAATTTCTGCTTTTTTGCCTCTATATAAGTGGAATTTCTGTCTTTTTCCCCCAAATCAAAAAGAATTCCTCTCTTTTTTGAACCAAAATAAGGAAAATTTCTGACTTATTACCCTGAAATAAGAGAAATTTCTGCAATTTTGCCCCCAAAATAAGTGAAATTTCTGAAATTTTGCCCCAAAATAAGAGAAATTTCTGGAATTTTGCCCCAAAATAAGGGGAATTTCTAAGTTTAACACCAAAATAAGGAGAATTTCTGTCTTTTTGCCTCAACATATAGGGAATTTCTGCCTTTTTGCCCCACAATTAGGGGAATTTCTGCAATTTTGCTCCAAAATACGGGAAATTTCTGCCTTTTTGCCCGAAAATAAGAAGAATGCATACCTTTTTGCCATAAAAAAGGGAAATTTCTTCATTTTTGCTCCAAAATAAGGGGAATTTCTGCTTTTATGCCTCTAAAAAAGTGGAATTTCTGTCTTTTTCCCCCAAAACAAAGGGAATTTCTGTCTTTTTTGCCTCAAAATAAGGAAAATTTCTGACTTATTACCATGAAATACGTGAAATTTCTGCAATTTTGCCCCAAAATAAGGGAAATTTCTGTTTTTTTGCCCCCAAATAATGTGAATTTCAGACTTTTTACCTCAAAATAAGGGAATTTCTGCATTATTGCCACAAAATTTTAGAAATTTCTGCATTTTTGCCCCAAAATAAAGAAAATTTCTGCCTTTTTTTCCTGAAATAAGTGAAATTTTTGCAATTTTGCTCCAAAATAAGTGAAATTTCTGCCTTTTTGCCCCCAAATAAAGGAAATTTCAGCCTTTTTACCTCAAAATAAGGCGAATTTTTGCATTTTTGCCCCAAATATGGGAAATTTCTGCCTTTTTGCCCCAAAATAAGAAAAATTTCTGCAATTTTGCACCAAAATAAAAGAAATTTCTGCCTTTTTGTCCCCAAATAAGAAAATTTCTGCTTTTTTTTCTGAAATAAGTGAAATTTCTGCAATTTTGCCACAAAATAAGTGAAATTTCTTCAATTTTGCCCCAAAATAAGGGAAATTACTGGAATTTTGCACCAAAGTAAATGGAATTTCTGAGTTTTGCCCCAAAATAAGGAGAATTTCTGTCTTTTTCCCCAACATATAGGGAATTTCTGCAATTTTGCTCCAAAATACGGGAAATTTTTGCCTTTTGGCCCAAAAATAAAAAAATGCATACCTTTTTGCCATAAAAAAAGGAAATATATTCATTTTTGCTCCAAAATAAGGGGAATTTCTGCTTTTTTGCCTCTAAATAAGTGGAATTTCTGTCTTTTTCCCCCAAATCAAAAAGAATTCCTGTCTTTTTGCTCCAAAATAAGGAAAATTTTTGACTTATTACCCTGAAATAAGTGAAATTTCTGCAATTTTGCCCCAAAATAAAGGAAATTTCTGCCGTTTTCTCCCAAAAAGGGGAATTTCAGCCTTTTTACCTAAAAATAAGTTGAATTTCTGCATTTTTGCCACAAAATGTGGAAAATTTCTGCCTTTTTGCCCCAAAATGAGAAAAATTTCTGCTTTTGTTTTCTGAAATAAGTGAAATTTCTGCAATTTTGCCCCAAAATAAGTGAAATTTCTGAAATTTTGCCCCAAAATAAGGGAAATTTCTGGAATTTTGCCCCAAAATAAGGGGAATTACTAAGTTTAACACCAAAACAAGGAGAATTTCTGTCTTTTTGGCCCAACATATAGGGAATTTCTGCCTTTTTGCCCCACAATTAGGGGAATTTCTGCAATTTTGCTCCAAAATACGGGAAATTTCTGCATTTTTGCCCGAAAATAAGAAGAATGCATACCTTTTTGCCATAAAAAAGGGAAATTTCTGCAATTTTGCTCCAAAATAAGGGGAATTTCTCCTTTTTTGCCTCTAAAAAAGTGAAATTTCTGTCTTTTTCCCCCAATACAAAGGGAATTTCTGTCTTTTTTGCCCCAAAATAAGGAAAATTTCTGACTTATTACCCTGAAATAAGTGAAATTTCTGCAATTTTGCCCCAAAATAAGGGAAATTTCTGTTTTTTTACCCCCAAATAATGTGAATTTCAGACTTTTTACCTCAAAATAAGGGAATTTCTGCATTTTTGCCACAAAATTTTAGGAATTTCTGCATTTTTGCCCCAAAATAAAGAAAATTTCTGCCTTTTTTTCCTGAAATAAGTGAAATTTTTGCAATTTTGCTCCAAAATAAGTGAAATTTGTGCCTTTTTGCCCCCAAATAAGGGGAATTTCAGCCTTTTTACCTCAAAATAAGGCGAATTTTTGCATTTTTGCCCCAAATATGGGAAATTTCTGCCTTTTTGCCCCAAAATAAGAAAAATTTCTGCAATTTTGTACCAAAATAAAAGAAATTTCTGCCTTTTTGTCCCCAAATAAGAAAATTTCTGCTTTTTTTTTCTGAAATAAGTGAAATTTCTGAAATTTTGCCACAAAATAAGTGAAATTTCTGCAATTTTGCCCCAAAATAAGGGAAATTACTAGAATTTTGCCCCAAAGTAAATGGAATTTCTGAGTTTTGCCCCAAAATAAGGAGAATTTCTGTTTTTTTCTCCAACATATAGGGAATTTCTGCGATTTTGCTCCAAAATACGGGGAATTTTTGCCTTTTGGCCCAAAAATAAAAAGAATGCATACCTTTTTGCCATAAAAAAAAGAAATATATTCATTTTTGCTCCAAAATAAGGGGAATTTCTGCTTTTTTGCCTCTAAATAAGTGGAATTTCTGTCTTTTTCCCTCAAAATAAAGGGAATTTCTGTCTTTTTTGCCTCAAAATAAGGAAAATTTGTGACTTAGTACCCTGAAATAAGTAAAATTTCTGCAATTTTGCCCCAAAATAAGAAAAATTTCTGCCTTTTTGCCCTCAAATAAGGGTAATTTCAGCCTTTTTACCTCAAAATAAGGGGAATTTCTGCATTTTAGCCCCAAAATATGGAAAATTTCTGCCTTTTTGCCCCAAAATAAGAAAAATTTCTGCAATTTTGTACCAAAATAAAAGAAATTTCTGCCTTTTTGCACCAAAATAAAAAAATTTCTGCTTTTTTTTTCTGAAATAAGTGAAATTTCTGCAATTTTGCCCCAAAATAAATGAAATTTCTGAGTTTTGCCCCAAAATATGGAAAATTTCTGCCTTTTTGACCCAAAATAAGAAAAATTTCTGCAATTTTGTACCAAAATAAAAGAAATTTCTGCCTTTTTGCCCCAAAATAAAAAAATTTCTTTATTTTTTTTCTGAAATAAGTGAAATTTCTGGAATTTTGCCCCAAAATAAGTGAAATTTCTGAGTATTGCCCCAAAATAAAGACAATTTCTGTCTTTTTGCCCCAACATATAGGGAATTTCTGCCTTTTTGCCTCACAATTAGGGGAATTTCTGCAATTTTGCTTCCAAAATACGGGGAATTTCTGCCTTTTTGCTCAAAAATAAGATGAATGCATACCTTTTTGCCATAAAAAAGGGAAATTTCTTCATTTTTGCTCCAAAATGAGGGGTATTTCTGCTTTTTTGCCTCTAAATATGTGGAATTTCTGTCTTTTTCCTCCAAAACAAAGAGAATTTCTGTCTTTTTTGCCCCAAAATAAGGAAAATTTCTGACTTATTACCCTGAAGTAAGTGAAATTTCTGCAATTTTGCCCCAAAATAAAAAAAATTTCTGCATTTTTGCCCACAAATAAGTTCAATTTCAGCCTTTTTACCTCAAAATTAGGGTAATTTCTGCATTTTTTCCCAAAATATGGGAAATTTCTGCCTTATTGCCCCAAAATAAAAAACATTTCTGCAATTTTGTACCAAAATAAAAGAAATTTCTGCCTTTTTGCCCCAAAATAAGAAAAATTTCTGCAATTTTGTACCAAAATAAAAGAAATTTCTGCCTTTTTGCCCCAAAACAAGAAAATTTCTTCTTTTTTTTCTGAAATAAGTGAAATTTCTGCAATTTTGCCCCAAAATAAGTGAAATTTCTGAGTTTTGCCCTAAAATAAGGAGAATTTCTGAATTTTTGCCTCAACATATAGGGAATTTCTGCCTTTTTGCCCCACAATTAGATTAATTTCTAAAATTTTTCTCCAAAATACGGGAAATTTCTGCTTTCTTGCCCAAAAATAAGAAGAATTCATACCTTTTTGCCAAAAAACGGGAAATTTCTTCATTTTTGCTCAAAAATAAAAGGAATTTCTGCTTTTTTGCCTCTAAATAATTGGAATTTTTGTATTTTTCCACCAAAACAAAGGGAATTTCTGTGTTTTTTGCCCCAAAATAATAAAAATTTATGACTTATTACCCTGAAGTAAGTGAAATTTCTGCAATTTTGCCCCAAAATAAGGGAAATTTCTGCCTTTTTGCCCCCAAATAAAAGGAATTTCAGCCTTTTTACCTCAAAATAAGGGGAATTTCTGCATTTTTGCCAAAAAATATCGAAAATTTCTGCCTTTTTGCCCCAAAATAAGAAAAATTTCTGCAATTTTGTACCAAAATAAAAGAAATTTCTGCCTTTTTGCCCCAAAACAAGAAAATTTCTTCTTTTTTTCTGAAATAAGTGAAATTTCTGCAATTTTGCACAAAAATAAGTGAAATTTCTGAGTTTTGCCCCAAAATATGGGAAATTTTAGCCTTTTTGCCCCAAAATAAAAAAAAATTTCTGCAATTTTGTACCAAAATAAAAGAAATTTCTGCCTTTTTGCCCTAAAATATAAAAATTTCTGCTTTTTTTTCTGAAATAAGTGAAATTTCTGGAATTTTGCCCCAAAATAAGTGAAATTTTTGAGTTTTGCCCCAAAATAAGGAGAATTTCTGTCTTTTTGCCCCAACATAAAGAAAATTTCTACCTTTTTGCCATAAAAGGATTTTCCGCCTTTCTGACTCAAAATAAGTGCAATTTCTGCCTTTTCCCACAAAATAAACAAAATTTCTGTTTTTTTGCCCCAAAATAAGGGGAATTTCTGACTTTTTGCCCGAAAATAAGGGGAATTTCAGCCTTTTTACCTCAAAATAAGGGAAATTTCTGCCTTTTTGCCCCAAAATAGGGGGAATTTCTGCCTTTTTGCCCCAAAATAAGAAAAATTTCTGCAATTTTGTTCCAAAATAAAAGAAATTTCTGCCTTTTTGCCCCAAAATAAAAAAAATTCTGCCTTTTTTCTGAAATAAGTGAAATTTCTGAAATTTTGCCCCAAAATAAGGAATATTTCTGCAATTTTGCCCCAATGTAAAGGAAATTTCTGCAATTTTGCCCCAAAATAAGGGGAATTTCTGACATTTTGCTCCCAAAAAAAGAAGATTTTTTGTTTTTTTGCCCCAAAATAAGGAGAATTTCTGTTTTTTTGCCCGAAAATTATGAGAATTTCTGCAATTTTGTTTCAAAATACAGGGAATTTCTGCCTTTTAGCCCCAAAATAAAGGGAATTTCTGCATTTTCCCCAAATATTTGGGGAATTTCTGCATTTTATCTCTAAATAAGGGGAATTTTTGCATTTTACCTCAAAATAAGAAGAATTTCTGTCTTTTGCCCAGAAATATGGGGAGTTTCTGCCTTTTTGTTCCAAAATAAAGAAAATTCCTTCAATTTTGTACCATAATAAAAGAAATTTCTGCTTTTTGCCATAAAATAAGGGAAATTTCTGACTTTTTGCCCTGAAATAAATGAAATTTATGCAATTTTGCCCGAAAATAAGGGAAATTTGTGCCTTTTTGCCCCAAAATAAGAAGAATTTCTGCCTTTTGCCCCAAAATATGTGGAATTTCAGCATTTTACCTCAAAATAAGAAGAATTTCAGCCTTATTGCACCAAAATATGGAGAATTTCTGCCTTTTTGCCCCAAAATAAAGGGAATTTCTGCTTTTTTACACCAATATTAGGGGAATTTCTGCAATTTTGCTCCAAAATACCAGTCATTTCTGTCTTTATGCCTGACATTAAGTGGAAGTTCTGCCTTTTTGTCCGGAAATATGTGAAATTTCTTCAATATTAGCCAAAAATTAGGGATTACATCTTTTTGCCCCAAAATAAGAGGAATTTCTGCCATTTTGCCCTAAAATATTTAAAATTTCTGCAATTTTACCTTAAAATAAGGAGAATTTCTGCTTTTTGCCCCAAAATGAGGGAAATTTCAGCCTTATTTCCTCAAAATAAGGGGAATTTCTGCCTTTTTGTTCGAAAATAATGGGAATGCATACTTTTTGCCATAAAAAAGGGAAATTTCTTTATTTTTGCTCCAAAATAAAAGAAATTTCTGCCTTTTTGCCTCCAAATAAGTGGAATTTCTATCTTTTTCCCCCAAAACAAAGGGAATTTCTGTCTTTTTTGCCCCCAAATATGGGGAATTTCTGACTTATTACCCTGAAATAAGTGAAATTTCTGCAATATTGCCCCAAAATAAAGAAAATTTCTGAATTTTTGCCCCAAAATAAAAGAAATTCCTGGAATTTTGTCTCAAAATAAGTGGAATTTCTGAGTTTTGCCCCAAAATAAAAAGAATTTTTGTCTTTTTGCCCTAACATATAGGGAATTTCTGCATTTTTGCCCCCCCCCAAAAAAAAGAAAATTTCTGCATTTTTTTTCTGAAATAAGTGAAATTTCTGCAATTTTGCCCCAAAATAAGTGAAATTTTTGCAATTTTGCCCTAAAATAAGAGAAATTTCTGGAATTTTGTCCCAAAATAAGTGGAATTTCTGAGTTTTGCCCCAAAATAAGGAGAATTTCTGTCTTTTTGCCCTAACATATAGGGAATTTCTGCCTTTTTGCCCCACAATTAGGGGAATTTCTGCAATTTTGCTTCACAATACGGGAAATTTCTGCTTTTTAGCCCGAAAATAAGGGGAATGTATACCTTTTGCCACAAAAAAGAGAAATTTCTTTATTTTTGCCCCAAAATAAGAGGAATTTCTGATTTTTACCTCAAAATAAGTGAAATTTCTGCCTTTTTATCCAAAAATAAATGGAATTTCTGTTTTTTGCCATCAAAATAAAAGGAATTTTTGAATTATGCCCTGAAATAAGTGAAATTTCTGTAATTTTGCCCCAAAATAAAAGAAATTTCTGCCTTTTTGCCACAAAATAAGGGGAATTTCTGTCTTTTTGCCCCAAAATAAGGGACATTTTTGCTTTATTGCCCCCAAATAAGGGGAATTTCAACCTTTTTACCTCAAAATAAGAGGAATTTCTGCATTTTTGTCACAAAATATTAAGAATTTCTGCCATTTTGCTCCAAAATACGGAAAATTTCTGCCTTTTTTCCCAGAAATAAGTGAAATTTCTTCAATTTTGCCCCAAGATAAGTGAAATTTCTGATATTTTGCCCTAAAATAAGGGAATTTTCTAGAATTTTACCCCAAAATAAGTGGAATTTATAAGTTTTGCCCCAAAATAAGGAGAATTTCTGTCTTTTTGCCCGAACATATAGGGAATTTCTGCATATTTGCCCCACAATTAGGGGAATTTCTGCAATTTTGCTCCAAAATACGGGGAATTTCTGCCTTTTTGCCCGAAAATAAGAAGAATGCATACCTTTTTGCCATAAAAAAGGGAAATTTATTCATTTTTGCTCCAAAATAAAAGGAATTTCTTCTTTTTTGCCTCTAAATAAGTGGAATTTCTGTCTTTTTCCCCAAAAAAACAAAGGGAATTTCTTTATCTTTTGCCTCAAAATAAGGAAAATTTCTGACTTATTACCCTGAAGTACGTGAAATTTCTGCAATTTTGCCCAAAAATAAGGAAATTTTCTGCCTTTTTGCCCCCAAATAAGGAGAATTTTAGCTTTTTTAACTCAAAACAAGAGGAATTTCTGCATTTTTGCCACAAAATATTAGGAATTTCTGACTTTTTGCCCCAAAAAAAGAAAAATTTCTGCCTTTTTTAAATGAAATAAGTGAAATTTCTGCAATTTTGCTCCAAAATAAGTGAAATTTCTGTAATTTTACCCCAAAATAAGAGATATTTCTGGAATTTTGCCCCAAAATAAGTGGAATTTCTGAGTTTTGCCCCAAAATAAAGAGAATGTCAGTCTTTTTGCCCCAACATAAAGGGAATTTCTGCCTTTTTGCCCCACAATTAGGGGAATTTCTGCAATTTTGCTCCAGAATACGGGGAATTTCTGCCTTTTTGCCTGAAAATAAGAAGAATGCATACTTTTTTTGCAATAATAAAGGGAAAATTCTTCATTTTTGCTCCAAAATAAGAGGAATATCTGCTTCTTTGCGTCTAAATAAGTGGAATTTCTGTCTTTTTCCCCCAAAACAAAAGGAATTTCTGTCTTTTTTGCCCCAAAATAAGGAAAATTTCTGACTTATTACCCTGAAATAAGTGAAATTTCTGAAATTTTGCCCCAAAATAAGGGAAATTTCTGCCTTTTTGCCCCCAAATAAAGGGAATTTCAGCCTTTTTACCTCAAAATAAGGGGAATTTCTGCATTTTTGCCACAAACTATTAGGAATTTCTGCCTTTTTGCCCCAAAATAAGGAAAATTTCTGCCTTTTTTCCCTGAAATAAGTGAAATTTCTGCAATTTTGCCCCAAAATAAGTGAAATTTCTGCCTTTTTGCCCCCAAATAAGGGAAATTTCAGCCTTTTTACCTCAAAATAAGGGGAATTTCTGCATTTTTGCCATAAAATATTAGGAATTTCTGACTTTTTACTATAAAATAAGGAAAATTTCTGCCTTTTTCCCCTGAAATAAGTGAAATTTATGCAATTTTGACCCAAAATAAGTGAAATTTCTGCAATTTTGCCTCAAAATAAGGGAAATTTCTGGAATTTTGCCCCAAAATAAGTGGAATTTCTGAGTTTTGCCCCAAAATAAGGAGAATTTCTGTCTTTTTGCCCCAACAAATTGGGAATTTCTGCCTTTTTGCGTCAGAACTAGGGGAATTTGTGCAATTTTGCTCCAAAATACGGGGAATTTCTGCTTTTTTTCCCAAAAATAAAGGGTATGTATACCTTTTGCCACAAAAAAGGGAAATTTCTTTATTTTTGCCCCAAAATAAGAGGAATTTCTGCCTTTTTACCTCAAAATAAGTGAAATTTCTGTATTTTTACCAAAAAATAAACGGAATTTCTGTCTTTTTGCCCCAAAATAGAAAATATTTTTGAATTATGCTCTGAAATAAGTGAAATTTCTTCAATTTTGCTCTAAAATAAAAGCAATTTCTGCCTTTTTGCCACAAAATAAGGAGAATTTCTGCCTTTTTGCCCCCAAATAAGGAGATTTTCATCCTTTTTACCTCAAAATAAAGAGAATTTCTGCATTTTTGCCACAAAATATTAGGAATTTCTGACTTTTTGCTTTAAAAAATAGAAAATTTCTGCCTTTTATACCTGAAATAAGTAAAATTTCTGCAATTTTGCCCCAAAAGTAGTGAAATTTCTGCAATTTTGCCCCAAAATAAGGGAAATTTCTGGAATTTTGCCCCAAAATAAGTGGAATTTCTGAGTTTTGCGCCAAAATAAGGAGAAATTCTGTCTTTTTGCACCAACTAATAGGAAATTTCTGCCTTTTTGCCCCACACCTGGGGGAATTTCTGCAATTTTGCTCCAAAATACAAGGAATTTCTGCTTTATTGCCCGAAAATAAGGGGAATGTATACCTTTTGCTAAAAAAAGGGAAATTTCTTCATTTTTGCCCCAAAATAAGTGGAATTTCTGCCTTTTTACCTCAAAATAAGTGAAATTTCTGCCTTTTTACCCAAAAATAAAAGGAATTTCTGTCTTTTTGCCCCAAAAATAAAAGTAATTTTTTAATTAGGCCCTGAAATAAGAGAAATTTCTGCAATTTTGCCCTAAAATAAAAAAAATTTCTGCCTTTTTGCCCCCAAATAGGGGGAATTTCAGCCTTTTTACCTCAAAATAATGGGAATTTCTGCATTTTTGCCACTAAATATTAGGAATTTCTGACTTTTTGCTTTAAAATAAGGAAAATTTCTGCCTTTTTTCCCTGAAATAAATGGAATTTCTGCAATTTTGCCCAAAAATAACTGAAATTTCTGCAATTTTGCCCCAAAATAAGGGAAATTTCTAAAATTTTGCCCCAAAATAAGTGGAATTTCTGAGTTTTGCCGCAAAATAAGAAGAATTTCTGTCTTTTTGCCCCAACAAATAGGGAATTTCTGCCTTTTTGCCCCACAACTAGGGGGAATTTCTGCAATTTTGCTCCAAAATACGGGAAATTTCTGCTTTTTTTCCCGAAAATAAAGGGAATGTATACCTTTTGCCACAAATAAGGGAAATTTCTTCATTTTTGCCCCCAAATAAGAGGAATTTCTGCCTTTTTACCTCAAAATAAGTGAAATTTCTGCCTTTTTACCCAAAAATAAACGGAATTTCTGTCTTTTTGCCCCAAAATAAAAGGAATTTTTGAATTATACCCTGAAATAAGTAAAATTTCCGCAATTTTGCCCTAAAATAAAAGAAATTTCTGCCTTTTTGCCACAAAATAAGGGGAATTTCTCCCTTTTTGCCCCTAAATAAGAAGAATTTCAGCCGTTTTACCTAAAAATAAAGAGAATTTCTGCATTTTTGCCTCTAAATATTAGGAATTTCTGACTTTTTGCTTTAAAATTAGGAAAATTTCTGCCTGTTTTCACTGAAATAAGTGAAATTTCTGGAGTTTTGCCCCAAAATAAGTGAAATTTCTGCAATTTTACCCCAAAATAATGGAAATTTCTGGAATGTTGCCCCCAAATAAGTGGAATTTCTGACTTTTGCCCCAAAATAAGGAGAATTTCTGTCTTTTTAACCCAACAAATAGGAAATTTCTGTCTTTTTGCCACACAAGTCGGGAAATTTCTTCAATTTTGCTCCAAAATACATGGAATTTCTGCTTTTTTGCCCGAAAATAAGGGGAATGTATACTTTTGGCCAAAAAAAAGGGAAATATCTTCATTTTTGCCCCAAAATAAGAGGAATTTCTGCCTTTTTACCTCAAAATAAGTGAAATTTCTGCCTTTTTACCAAAAATAAAAGGAATTTCTGTCTTTTTGCCCCCAAAATAAAAGTAATTTTTGAATTATGCCCTGAAATAAGAGAAATTTCTGCAATTTTGCCCTAAAATAAAAGAAATGTCTGCCTCTTTGCCCCCAAATAAGGGAAATTTCAGCCTTTTTACCTCAAAATAAGGGGAATTTCTGCAATTTTGCCTCAAAATAAGTGAAATTTCTAAAATTTTGCCCCAAAATAAGTGGAATTTCTGCAATTTTGCCCCAAAATAAGGGAAATTTCTGGAATGTTGCCCCAAAATAAGTGGAATTTCTGACTTTTGCCCCAAAATAAACAGAATTTCTGTCTTTTTGCCACAACAAATAGGGAATTTCTGCCTTTTTGCCCCTCACAACTAGGGGAATTTCTGCAATTTTGCTCCAAAATTCAAAGAATTTCTGCTTTTTTTCCTGAATATAAAGGGAATGTATACCTTTTGCCACAAAAAAGAAAAATTTCTTCTTCTATTTTGCCCCAAAATAAGAGGAATTTCTGCCTTTTTACCTCAAAATAAGTGAAATTTCTGCCTTTTTTACCCAAAAATAAACGGAATTTCTGTCTTTTTGCCCCAAAATAAAAGGAATTTTTGAATTATGCCCTGAAATATGTAAAATTTCTGCAATTTTGCCCTAAAATAAAAGAAATATCTGCCTTTTTGCCACAAAATAAGGGGAATTTCTGGCTTTTTGCCCCCAAATAAAAAGAATTTCAGCCTTTTTACCTCAAAATAAGGGGAATTTCTGCATTTTTGCCACAAAATATTAGGAATTTCTGATTTTTGCTTTAAAATAAGGAAAATTTCTGCCTTTTTTCCCTGAAATATGTAAAATTTCTGCAACTTTGCTCCAAAATAAGTGAAATTTTTGCCATTATGCCCCAAAATAAGGGAAATTTCTGGAATTTTGCCCCAAAATAAGTGGAATTTCTGAGTTTTGCCCCAATATAAGGAGAATTTCTGTCTTTTTGCCCCAACAAATAGGGAATTTCTGCCTTTTGCCCCACAACTGGGGGAATTTCTGCAATTTTGCTCCAAAATACGGGGAATTTCTGCTATTTTTCCCGAAAATAAAGGGAATGTATACCTTTTGCCACAAAAACAAGAAATTTCTTCATTTTTGCCCCAAAATAAGAGGAATTTCTGCCTTTTTGCATCCAAATAAGTGGAATTTCTGTCTTTTTCCCCCAAAACAAAGGGAATTTCTGTCTTTTTTGCCCCAAAATAAGGGGAATTTCTGACTTATTACCCTGAAATAAGTGAAATTTCTCCAATTTTGCCCCAAAATAAGGGAAATTACTTCCTTTTTTGCCCCTAAATAAGAAAAATTTCAGCCTTTTTACCTTATAATAAGGGGAATTTCTGAATTTTTGCCACATAATATTAGGAATTTCTGCCTTTTTGCTCCAAAATAAGGAAAATTTCTGCCTTTTTTACCTGGAATAAGTTAAATTTCTGCAATTTTGCTCCAAAATAAGTGAAATTTTTGCAATTTTCCGCAAAATAAGGGAAATTTCTGGAATTTTGCCCCAAAATTAGTGGAATTTCTGAGTTTTGCCCTAAAATAAGGAAAATTTCTGTCTTTTTGCCCCAACAAATATGGAATTTCGGCCTTTTTGCCCCAAAATAAGGAAAATTTCTGCAATTTTACTGCAAAATAAGGGGAATTTCTCCCTTTTTGTCCCAAAATAAAAAAAATTTCAGCCTTTTTACCTGAAAATAAATGAAATTTCTGCAATTTTGCCCCAAATAAGGGATATTTTTCAATTTTGCCCCAAAATAATGTAAATTCCTGCAATTTTGCCCCAAAATAGGAAAAATTTCTGGAATTTCTCCCCAAAATAAGGGGAATTTCTGCTTTTTTCGCCAAATTTAGGAGAATTTCTGCAATTTTGCTCCAAAATACATGAAATTTCTGTTTTTTTTTCGAAAATAAGGGGAATGCATAACTTTTTGCCATAAAAAAGGGAAATTTCTTCATTTTTGCTCCAAAATAAGGGGAATTTCTTCCTTTTCGCCTCTAAATAAGTGGAAATTCTATCTTTTTCCCTTAAAACAAAGGGAATTTCTGTCTTTTTTGCTTCAAAATAAGGAGAATTTCTGACTTATTACCCTGAAATAAGTGAAATTTCTGCAATTTTGCCTCAAATTAAGGGAAATTTCTTCCTTTTTGCCCCCAATAAGGGGAATTTCAGCCTTTTTACCTCAAAATAAGAGAAATTTCTGCATTTTTGCCACAAAATATTAAGAATTTCTGCCTTTTTGCACCAAAATAAAGAAAATTTCTGCCTTTTTTCCCTGAAATAAGTGAAATTCCTGCAATTTTGCTTCAAAATAAGGGAAATTTCTGCAATTTTGCCCCAAAATAAGGTAAATTCCTGCAATTTTGCCCCAAAATAATGGAAATTTCTGGAATTTTGCCCCAAAATAAGGGGAATTTTTGATTATTGCCCCAGAATAAAGGGAATTTCTGCCTTTTGCCCCGAAATTAGGGGAAATTCTCCAATTTTGCTCTAAAATACGGGGAATTTCTGCCTTTTTGCCCGAAAATAAGGGAAATGCATACTTTTTTGCCATAAAAAAAAGAAATTTCTTCATTTTTGCTCCAAATAAGAGGAATTTCTGCCTTTTTGCCTCTAAATAAGTGGAATTTCTGTTTTTTCCCCCTAAACAAATAGAATTTCTGTCTTTTTTGCCCCCAAATAAAAGGAATTTCTGACTTATTACCCTGAAATAAGTGAAATTTCTGCAATTTTGCCCCAAAATAAGTGAAATTTCTGCCTTTTTACCCAAAAATAAACGGAATTTCTGTCTTTTTCCCGAAAATAAAAGGAATTTTTGAATTATGCCCTGAAATAAGTGAAATTTCTGCAATTTTGCCCCAAAATAAAAGAAATTTCTGCTTTTTTTCCACAAAATAATGGGAACTTCTGTTTTTTGTCTCAAAGTAAGGGAAATTTCTGCCTTTTTGCCCCCAAATAAGAGGAATTTCAGCCTTTTTACCTCAAAATAAAGGGAATTTCTGCATTTTTCTACATAATATTAGGAATTTCTGCCTTTTAGCCCAAAAATACAGAAAATTTTTGCCTTTTTTCTCTGAAATAAGTGAAATTTCTGCAATTTTGCCCCAAAATAAGTGAAATTTCTGCAATTTTGCCCCAAAATAAAGGAAATTTCTGGAATTTTGCCCCAAAATAAGTGGAATTTCTGAGTTATACCCCAAAATAAGGAGAATTTCTGTCTTTGTGCCCCAACATATAGAAAATTTCTGCATTTATGCCTCACAATTAGGGGAATTTCTGCAATTATCCTCCAAAATACGGGGAATTTCTGCTTTTTAGCCCGAAAATAAGGGGAATGTATACCTATTGCCACAAAAAAGGGAAATTTCTTAATTTTCGCCCCAAAATAAGAGGAATTTCTACTTTTTTACCTCAAAATATGAGAAATTTCTGCCTTTTTACCCAAAAATAAATGAAATTTCTGTCTTTTTGCCCCAAAATAAAAGGAATTTTTGAATTATGCCCTGAAATAAGTGAAATTTCTGCAATTTTGCCCCAAAGTAAAAGAAATTTCTGCTCTTGCCACAAAATAAGGGGAATTTCTGCCATTTTGCCCCCAAATAAGGGGAATTTCAGCCTTTTTAGCTCAAAATAAGGGGAATTTCTGCATTTTTGCCACAAAATATTAGGAATTTTTGACTTTTTGCTTTAAAATAAAGAAAATTTCTGCCTTTTTTTCCTAAAATAAGTGAAATACCTGCAATTTTGCCCCAAAATAAGTGAAATTTCTGCAATTTTGCCCCAAAATAAGGGAAATTTCTGGAATTTTTCCCCAAAATAAGTGGAATTTCTGAGTTTTGCCCCAAAATAAGGAGAATTTCTGTTTTTTTTGCCCCAACAAATAGAGAATTTCTGCCTTTTTGCCCCACAACTAGAAGAATTTCTGCAACATTGCTCCAAAATACAGGGAATTTCTGCTTTTTTCCCGAAAATAAAGGGAATGTATACCTTTTGCCAAAAAAGGAATTTTTTTCATTTTTGCCCAAAATAAGAGGAATTTCTGCCTTTTTACCTCAAAATAAGTGAAATTTCTGCATTTTTACCCAAAAATAAACGGAATTTTTGAATTATTCCCTGAAATAAGTGAAAGTTCTGCAATTTTGCCCCCAAATAAGGTAAATTTCTGCTTTTGCCACAAAATAAGGGGAATTTCTGCATTTTGCCCCAAAATAAAGGGATTTTCTGCATTTTTGCACCAATATTAGAAGAATTTCTGAAATTTTGCTCCAAAATACAGGTCATTTCTGTCTTTATGCCCGAAATTAAGTGGAATTTCCGCCTTTTTTTCTCAAAATAAAAAATTTCTGCCTTTTTTCTGAAATAAGTGAAATTTCTGCAATTTTGCCACAAAATAAGGAAAATTTCTGCAAATTTGCCCCAAAATAAGGAAATTTCTGCAATTTTGCCCCAAAATAATGAGAATTTCTGCCTTTTTACCTGAAAATAAGAAGAATGCATACCTTTTTGCCATAAAAAAAGGAAATTTCTTCATTTTTGCTCCAAAATAAGGGGAATTTCTGCTTTTTTGCCTCTAAATAAGTGGAATTTCTGTTTTTTTCCCCCAAAACAAGGGGAATTTCTGTCTTTTTTGCCCCAAAATAAGGAAAATTTCTGACTTATTACCCTGTAATAAGTGAAATTTCTGCAATTTTGCCACAAAATAAGGGAAATTTCTGGAATTTTGCCCCACAATAAGTGGAATTTCGGAGTTTTGCCCTAAAGTAAAGAGAATGTCTGTCTTTTGCCCCAACAAATAGGGAATTTCTGCCTTTTTGCCCCACAACTGGGGGAATATCTGCAATTTTGCTCCAAAATATGGGGAATTTCTGCTTTTTTTCCCGAAAATAAAGGGAATGTATACCATTTGCCACAAAAAAGGGAAATTTCTTCATTTTTGCCCCAAAATAAGAGGAATTTCTGCTTTTTTGCCTCCAAATAAGTGGAATTTCTGTCTTTTTCCCCCAAAACAAAAAGAATTTCTGTTTTTTTGCCCCAAAATAAGGGAAATTTCTGAGTTATTACCTTGAAATAAGTGAAATTTCTGCAATTTTGCCACAAAATAAGGGAAATTTCTGCCTTTTTGCCCTGAAATATGTGAAATTTCTGCAATTTTACCCCAAAATAAGTGAATTTCTGCCTTTTTGCCCCAAAATAATGGGACTTTCTGCATTTTTGCCCCAAAATAAGAAAAATTTTTGCTTTTTTTCTCTGAAATATGTGAAATTTCTGCAATTTTGCCCTAAAATAAGGGAAATTTCTGCAATTTTTCCCCATATTAAAGGAAATTTCTGCAATTTTGCCCCAAAATAAGGGGAATTTCTTTTTTTTGTTCCCAAATAAGTGAAATTTCTGCAATTTTGCCCTAAAATAAGTGAAATTTCTGCAATTTTGCCCGAAAATAAGGGAAATTTCTGCAATTTTGTTCCAAAATAAGGGGAATTTCTTTTTTTTGCCCCCGAATAAGGGAAATTTCTACAATTTTGCCCTAAAATAAGGGGAATTTCTGCCTTTTGCCCCAAAATAAAAAGAATTTCTGCCTTTTTGCCCCAAAATAAAGAAAATTACTGTATTTTTTACCCCAAAATTAGGTGAATTTCTGCAATTTTGCTCCAAAATACAGGGATTTTCTGCCTTTTTTTCCAAAAATAAGGGGAATTTCTGACACTTTGCCGCGAAATAAGTGAAATTTCTGCAGTTTTACACCAAAATAAAGGGAATTTCTGCCTTTTTGCCCCAAAATTAGGGGAATTTCTGCAATTTTGCTTCAAAATACGGGAAATTTCTGCCTTTTTGCCCCAAAATAAAGGGAATATATAGCTTTTTGCCATAAAAAAGGGAAATTTCTTCATTTTTGCCTGAACATAAGGGGATTTTCCGCCTTTTTGACTCAAAATAAGTGCAATTTCTGCCTTTTCCCCCAAAATAAATGAAATTATTGTCTTTTTGTTCCAAAATAAGGGGAATTTCTGACTTTTTGCCCGAAAATAAAAGGAATTTCAGCCTTTTTACCTCAAAATAAGGGAAATTTCTGCCTTTTTGCCCCAAAATAGGGGGAATTTCTGCATTTTTGCCCCAAAATAAGAAAAATTTCTGCAATTTTGTACCAAAATAAAAGAAATTTCTGCCTTTTTGCCTCAAAATAAAAAAATTTCTGCCTTTTTTTGAAATAAGTGAAATTTCTGCAATTTTGCCCCAAAATAAAGGAAATTTCTGCAATTTTGCCCCAAAATAAAGAAAATTTCTGCAATTTTGCCCCAATGTACAGGAAATTTCTACAATTTTGCCTGAAAATAAGTGGAATTTTTGACATTTTGCTCCCGAAAAAAGGAGATTTTCTGTCTTTTTGCCCCAAAATAAGGAGAATTTCTGACTTTTTGCCCGAAAATTATGAGAATTTCTGCAATTTTGCTTTAAAATACAGGGAATTTCTGCCTTTTAGCCCCAAAATAAAGGGAATTTCTGCATTTTCCCCCAATATTTGCGGAATTTCTGCATTTTACCTCAAAATAAGAAGAATTTCTGTCTTTTGCCCCAAAATATGAGGAATTTTTGCCTTTTTGTTCCAAAATAAGGAAAATTTCTTCAATTTTTTACCATAATAAAAGAAATTTCTGCTTTTTGCCCAAAAATAAGGGGAATTTCTGACTTATTACCCTAAAATAAGTGAAATTTCTGCCATTTTGCCCCAAAATAAGGGAAATTTCTGCCTTTTTGCCCCTAAATAAGGGAAATTTCAGCCTTTTTACCTCAAAATAAGGGGAATTTCTGCATTTTTGCCACAAAATATAAGTAATTTCTGCCTTTTTGCCCCAAAGAAAGAAAATTTCTGCTTGTTTTCCCTGAAATAAGTGAAATTTCTGCAATTTGTCCCCAAAATAAGTGAAATTTCTGCAATTTTCCCCCAAAATAAGGGAAATTCCTGGAATTTTGCCCCAAAATAAGTGGAATTTCTGAATTTTGCCCCAAAATAAGGAGAATTTCTGTCTTTTTGCCCTAACATAGAGGGAATTTCTGCCTTTTTGCCCCACAATTAGAGGATTTTCTGCAATTTTGCTTCAAAATACGGGGAATTTATGCTTTTTAGCCCGAAAATAAAAGAAATGTATACCTTTTGCCAAAAAAATTGAAATTTCTTCATTTTTAGCCCAAAATAATAGGAATTTCTGATTTTTACCTCAAAATAAGTGAAATTTATGCCTTTTTACACAAAAATAAACGGAATTTCTGTCTTTTTGCCCCAAAATAAAAGGAATTTTTGAATTATGCCCTGAAATAAGTGAAATTTCTGTATTTGCCCCAAAATAAAAGAAATTTTTGCCTTTTTGCCACAAAATAAGGGAAATTTTTGCCTTTTGGCCCCCAAATAAGGGGAATTTCAACATTTTTACCTCAAAATAAGAGAAATTTCTGCATTTTTGTCACAAAATATTAAGAATTTCTGCCATTTTGCTCCAAAATACGGAAAATTTCGGCCTTTTTTCCCTGAAATAAGTGAAATTTCTGCAATTTTGCCCCAAAATAAGTGAAATTTCTGCAATTTTGCCCTAAAATAAGGGAATTTTCTGGAATTTTGCCTCAAAATAAGTGGAATTTCTGAGATTTGCCCCAAAAGAAGGAGAATTTCTGTTTTTTTTTGCCCCAACATATAGGGAATTTCTGCATTTTTGCCCCACAATTAGAGGAATTTCTGCAATTTTGCTCCAAAATACGGGGAATTTCTGCCTTTTTGCCCGAAAATAAGAAGAATGCATACCTTTTTGCCATAAAAAAGGGAAATTTCTTCATTTTTGCTCCAAAATAAGAGGAATTTCTGCTTTTTTGCCTCTAAATAAGTCGAATTTCTGTCTTTTTCCCCCAAAACAAAGGGAATTTCTTTCTTTTTTGCCCCAAAATAGGAAAATTTCTGACTTATTACCCTGAAGAAAGTGAAATTTCTGCAATTTTGCCCAAAAATAAGGGAAATTTCTGCCTTTTTACCCCCAAATAAGGGGAATTTCAGCCTTTTTACCTCAAAACAAGAGGAATATCTGCATTTTTGCCACAAAATATTAGGAATTTCTGCCTTTTTGCCCCAAAATAAGGAAAATTTCTGTCTTTTTTCCCTGAAATAAGTGAAATTTCTGCAATTTTGCCCCAAAATAAGTGAAATTTCTGAAATTTTGCCCCAAAATAAAGGAAATTTCTAGAATTTTGCCCCAAAATAAGTGGAATTTCTGAGTTTTGCCCCAAAATAAGGAGAATTTCTGTTTTTTTGCCCCAACATATAGGGAATTTCTGCCTTTTTGCCCCACAATTAGGGGAATTTCTGCAATTTTGCTCCAAAATACGGGGAATTTCTGCCTTTTTGCCCGAAAATAAGAAGAATGCATACCTTATTGCCATATAAAAGGGAAATTTCTTCATTTTTGCTCCAAAATAAGGGGAATTTCTGCTTTATTGCCTCTAAATAAGTGGAATTTCTGTCTTTCTCCCCCCAAAAAAAGGGAATTTCTGCCTTTTTGCCCCAAAATAAGGAAAATTTCTGCCTTTTTTCCTTGAAATAAGTGAAATTTCTTCAATTTTGCCCCAAAATATGTGAAATTTCTGCCTTTTTGCCCCCAAATACGGGGAATTTCAGCATTTTTAACTCAAAATAAATAAAATTTCTGCATTTTTGCCACAAAATATTAGAAATTTCTGACTTTTTGCTTCAAAATAAGGAAAATTTCTGCCTTTTTCCCCTGTAATAAGTGAAATTTATGCAATTTTGCCCCAAAATAAGTGTAATTTCTGCAATTTTGCCCCAAAATAAGGGAAATTTCTGGAATTTTGCCCCAAATAAGTGGAATTTCTGAGTTTTGCCACAAAATAAGGAGAATTTCTGTCTTTTTGCCCCAACAAATAGAGAATTTCTGCCTTTTTGACCCACAACTATGGGAATTTCTGCAATTTTACTCCAAAATACAGGAATTTCTGCTTTTTTCCCGAAAATAAAGGGAATGTATACCTTTTGCCACAAAAAAAGGGAAATTTCTTCATTTTTGCCACAAAATAAGAGGAATTTCTGCCTTTTTACCTCAAAATAAGTGAAATTTCTGCCTTTTTACCCAAAAATAAACGGAATTTCTTTCTTTTTGCCCCACAATAAAAGGAATTTTTGAATTATGCCCTGAAATAAGTGAAATTTCTGCTATTTTGCCCTAAAATAAAAGAAATTTCTGCCTTTTTGCCACAAAATAAGGGGAATTTCTGCATTTTTGCCCCCAAATAAGGAGAATTTCAGCCTTTTTACCTCAAAATAAAGGGAATTTCTGCATTTTTGCCACAAAATATTAGGAATTTCTGACTTTAAAATAAGGAAAATTTCTGCCTTTTTTCCCTGAAATAAGTGAAATTTCTGCAATTTTGCCCCAAAATAAGTGAAATTTCTTCAATTTTCCTTCAAAATAAAGGAAATTTTTGGAATTTTGCCCCAAAATAAGTGGAATTTCTAAGTTTTTCTCCAAAATAATGAGAATTTCTGTATTTTTGCCCCAAACAAATAGGAAATTTCTGCCTTTTTGTCCCACAACTGGGGGAATTTCTGCAATTTTGCTCCAAAATACTGGGAATTTCTGCTTTTTTGCCCGAAAATAAGGGGAATGTATACTTTTTGCCACAAAAAAGGGAAATCTTCATATTTGCCCCAAAATATAAGGAATTTCTGCCTTTTTACCTCAAAGTAAGGGAAATTTCTGCCTTTTTAAACAAAAATATACGGAATTTCTGTCTTTTTGCCCCAAAATAAAAGGAATTTTTGAATTATGCCCTGAAATAAGTGAAATTTCTGCAATTTTGCCTTAAAATAAAAGAAATATCTGCCTTTTTGCCACAAAATAAAAGGAATTTCTGCCTTTTTGCCCCCAAATAAAAAGAATTTCAGCCTTTTTACCTCAAAATAAGGGGAATTTATGCATTTTTCCACAAAATATTAGTAATTTCTGACTTTTTGCTTTAAAATAAGGAAAATTTCTGCCTTTTTTTCCTGAAATAAGTGAAATGTCTGCAATTTTGCTCCAAAATATGTGAAATATCTGCAATTTTGCCCCAAAATAAGGGAAATTTCTGGAATTTTTCTCCAAAATAAATGGAATTTCTGAATTTTGCCCCAAAATAAAGAGGATTTCTGTCTTTTTGCCCCAACAAATAGGGAATGTCTGCCTTTTTGCCCTACAACTGGGTGAATTTCTGCAATTTTGCTCCAAAATGCGAGGAATTTCTGCTTTTTTTTCCGAAAATAAAGGGAATGTATACCTTTTGCCACAAAAAAGGGAAATTTCTTCATTTTTGCCCCAAAATAAGAGGAATTTCTTCCTTTTTGCCCCCATATAAGTGGAATTTCTGTCTTTTTCCCCAAAAGAAAGGGAATTTCTGTCTTTTTGCCCCAAAATAAGAGGAATTTCTGACTTATTACCCTGAAATTAGTGAAATTTCTGCAATTTTGCCCCAAAATAAAGGAAATTTCTGCCTTTTTGCCCCTAAATAAGGGGAATTTCAGCATTTTAACCTCAAAATAAAAGGAATTTCTGCATTTTTGCCACAAAATATTAGGAATTTCTGCCTTTTTGCTCCAAAATAAGGAAAATTTCTTCGTTTTTTCCCTGAAAAAAGTGAAATTTCTGCAATTTTGCCCCAAAATAATGGAAATTTCTGAAATTTTGCCCCAAAATAAGGGAAATTTCTGGAATTTTGCCCCAAAATAAGTGAAATTTCTGAGTTTTGCCCTAAAATAAGGAAAATTTTTGTCTTTTTGCCCCAACAAATAGGGAATTTCGGCCTTTTTGCCCACAACTAGAAGAATTTCTTCAATTTTAGCCCAAAATTAGGGATTTCATCTTTTTGCCCCAAAATAAGGGGAATTTGTGCCATTTTGCCCTGAAATAAGTGAAATTTCTGCAATTGTGCACCAATATAAGGGAAATTTCTGCCTTTTTGCCACCAAATAGGGGAATTTCAGCCTTTTTACCTCCAAATAAAGGGAATTTCTGCTATTTTGCCACAAAATATTAGGAATTTCTGCCTTTTTGCCCTAAAATAAGGAAGATTTCTGCCTTTTTTTCTTGAAATAAGTGAAATTTCTTCAATTTTGCCCCAAAATAAGTGAAATTTCTGCATTTTTGCCCCCAAATAAGAGGAATTTCAGCATTTTTAACTCAAAATAAAGGAAATTTCTGCATTTTTGCCACAAAATATTAGGAATTTCTGACTTTTTGCTTTAAATTACGGAAAATTTCTGCCTGTTTCCCCTGAAATAAGTGAAATTTATGCAATTTTGCCCCAAAATAAGAGAAATTTCTGGAATTTTGCCCCAAAATAAGTGGGATTTCTGAGTTTTGCCCCAAAATAAGGAGAATTTCTGCCTTTTTGCCCCACAATTAGGGGAATTTCTGAAATTTTGCTCCAAAATACGGGGAATTTCTGCTTTTTTGCCCGAAAATAAGGGGAATGCATACCTTTTTGCCATAAAAAAAGGAAATTTCCTCATTTTTGCCCCAAATTAAGGGAAATTTCTGCCTTTTTGCCCTGAAATATGTGAAATTTCTGCAATTTTAGCCCAAAATAAGGTGAATTTCTGCCTTTTGCCTCAAAATAATGGGAATTTCTGCATTTTTGCCCCAAAATAAGAAAACTTTTTGCTTTTTTTCTCTTAAATAAGTGAAATTTCTGCAATTTTGCCCTAAAATAAAAGAAATTTCTGCAATTTTTCTCCATGATAAAGGAAATTTCTGCAATTTTGCCCCAAAATAAGGGGAATTTCTGCAATTTTTCTCCATAATAAAGAAAATTTCTGCAATTTTGCCCTAAAATAAGGGGAATTTCTGCTTTTATGCCTCTAAATAAGTGGAATTTCTGTCTTTTTCCCTCAAAACAAAGGGAATTTCTGTAATTTTTGCCCCAAAATAAGGAAAATTTCTGACTTATTACCCTGAAATAAGTGAAATTTCTGCAATTTTGCCCCAATATAAGGGAAATTTCTGCCTTTTTGCCCCCAAATAAGGGGAATTTCAGCCTTTTTACCTCAAAATAAGGGGAATTTCTGAATTTTGGCCCAAATTATTAGAAATTTCTGCCTTTTTGCCCCAAAATAAGAAAAATTTCTGCCTTTTTTTCCTGAAATAAGTGAAATTTCTGCAATTTTGCCTCAAAATAAGTAAAATTTCTGCAATTTTGCCCCAAAATAAGGAAAATTTTTGGAATTTTGCCCCAAAATAAGTGGAATTTTTGAGTTTTGCCCCAAAATAAGGAGAATTTCCGCCTTTTTGCCTCTAAATAAGTGGAATTTCTGTCTTTTTCCACAAAACAAAGGAAATTTCTGTTTTTTTTGTTCCAAAATAAGAGGAATTTCTTCCTTCTTACCTCAAAATAAGTGAAATTTCTGCCTTTTTACCCAAAAATAAATGGAATTTCTGTCTTTTTGCCCCAAAATAAAAGGAATTTTTGAATTTTGTCCTAAAATATGTGAAATTTCTGCAATTTTGCCCCAAAATTAGGGGAATTTCTGTTTTTTGCCCTCAAATAAGGGAAATTTCTGCAATTTTATCCCAAAATAAGCGGAATTTCTGCCTTTTTGCCACAAAATAAAAAAAATTTCCCAAAAATAAGGGGAACTTCTGCCTTTTGCCTCAAATAAAGGAAATTTCTGCATTTTTTCCCCAATATTAGGGGAATTTCTGCAATTTTGCTCCAAAATATTGGGAATTTCTGCCTTTTTAACCGAAATTAAGGAGATTTTCTGCCTTTTTGCTCCCAAATAAGGGAAATTTCTGCAATTTTATCCCAAAATAAGGGGAATTTGTGCCTTTTTGCCCCAAAATTAGAGGAATTTCTTCCTTTTTGCCCGAAATTAAGTGGAATTTTTGCCTTTTTGTCCCGAAGAAAGTGAAAATTCTTTAATTTAGGCAAAAATTAGGGATTTCATCTTTTTGCCCCAAAATAAGGATAATTTCTGCAATTTTGCCCCAAAATAAGGGAAATTTCTGGTATTTTGCTCCAAAATAAGTGGAATTTCAGAGTTTTGCCCCAAAATAAGGAGAATTTCTGTCTTTTTGCCCCAACATATAGGGAATTTCTGCCTTTTTGCCCCACAATTAGGGGAATTTCTGCAATTTTGCTCCAAAATACAGGGAATTTCTGCATTTTTGCCCGAAAATAAGGGAAATGCATACCTTTATTGCAATAATAAGGGAAATTTCTTCATTTTTGCCCCAAATTAAGGGAAATTTCGGCCTTTTTGCCCTGAAATATGTGAAATTTCTGCAATTTTAGCCCAAAATAAGGTGAATTTCTGCTTTTTTGCCCCAAAATAATAGGAATTTCTGCCTTTTTGCCCCAAAATAAGAAAAATTTTTGCTTTTTTTCTCTCAAATATGTGAAATTTCTGCAATTTTGCCCTAAAATATGGGAAATTTCTGCAATTTTCCCCATAATAAAGGAAATTTCTGCAATTTTGTCCCAAAATAAGGGGAATTTCTGGTTTTTGCCCAAAAATAAGAAAAATTTCTGCAATTTTGCCCTAAAGTAAGGGGAATTTCTGCCTTTTGCCCCAAAACAAGGAGAATTTCTACCTTTGTGCCCCAAAATAAAGAATATTACTGTATTTTTTACCCCAAAATTAGGTGAATTCCTGCAATTTTGCTCCAAAATACGGGGATTTTCTGCCTTTTTCGCCGAAAATAAGGGGAATTTCTGCCATTTTGCTGCGAAATAAGTGAAATTTCTGGAGTTTTACCCCAAAATAAAAGGAATTTCTGCTTTTTTGCCCCAAAATTAGGAGAATTTCTGCAATTTTGCTCCAAAATATGAGGAATTTCTGCCTTTTAGCCCGAAAATAAAGGGAATGTTTACCTTTTTGTTATAAAAAATAGAAATTTCTTCATTTTTGCTCCAAAATAAAGGGATTTTCCGCCTTTTTGACTCAAAATAAGTGCAATTTCTGCCTTTTCCCCCAAAATAAACGAAATTTCTGCTTTTTGCCCCCCAAAAAGTGGAATTTCTTACTTTTTGCCCTGAAATAAATGAAATTTCTGCAATTTTGCCCGAAAATAAGGGAAATTTGTGCCTTTTGGCCCCAAAATAAGAGGAATTTCTGCCTTTTTCCCCAATATATGGGGAATTTCAGCATTTTCCACAAATATTAGGGGAATTTCTTCATTTTACTTCAAAATAAGAAGAATTTCTGCCTTTTACCTCAAATTATGGGGAATTTCTGCGTTTTTGTTCCAAAATAAAGAATATTTCTTCAATTTTGTACCATAATAAAAGAAATTTCTACTTTTTGCCCCGAAATAAAAAGAATTTCTGACTTTTTACACTGAAATAAATGAAATTTGTGCAATTTTGCCCCAAAATAAGGGAAATTTGTGCCTTTTTGCCCCAAAATAATGGGAATTTCTGCCTTTAGCCCCAAAAAATGGGAAATTTCAGCATTTTAACTCCAAATAAAGGGAATTTCTGCCTTTTTGCCCTGAAATATATATAATTTCTGCAATTTTACCCCAAAATAATGTGAATTTCTGCCTTTTTGCCCCAAAATAATGGGAATTTCTGCTTTTTTGCCTCAAAATAAGAAAAATTTTTGCTTTTTTTTTCTGATATAAGTGAAATTTCTGCAATTTTGCCCTAAAATAAGGGAAATTTCTGCAATTTTTCCCCATAATAAAGAAAATTTCTGCAATTTTGCCGCAAAATAAGGGGAATTTCTGTTTTTTGCCTCCAAATAAAGCATATTTCTGCAATTTTGCCCCAAAATAATGGGAATTTCTATTTTTTGCCCCCAAATAAAAGAAATTTCTGCAATTTTGCCCTAAAATAAGAGGAATTTCTGCTATTTGCCCCAAAATAAGGGGAATATCTGCCTTTTGGGCCAAAATATGGGGAATTTCTGCCTTTTTGTCCGAAAATAAGAAGAATGCACACCTTTTTGCCATAAAAAAGGGAAGTTTCTTCATTTTTGCTCCAAAAGAAGGGTAACTTTTGCATTTTTGCCTCTAAATAAGTGGAATTTCTGTCTTTTTCCCCCAAAACAAAGGGAATTTCTGTTTTTTTGCCCCAAAATAAGGAAAATTTCTGACTTATTACCCTGAAATAAGTGAAATTTCTCCAAATTTGCCCCAAAAATAGGGACATTTCTGCCTTTTGCCCCAAAATAAGGGGAATTTCAGCATTTTACCTCAAAATAAGGGAAATTTCTGATTTTTGCCCCAAAATATGGAGAATTTCTGCCTTTTTGCCACAAAATAAGGAAAATTTCTGCCTTTTTTCCCTGAAATAAGTGAAATTTCTGCAATTTTGCCCCAAAATAAGTGAAATTTCTGCAATTTTGCCCCAAAATAAGTGAAATTTCTGGAATTTTGCCCAAAAATAAGGGGAATTTCTGAGTTTTGCCCCAAAATAAGGAGAATTTCTGCCTTTTTGCCTCTAAATAATTGGAATATCTGTCTTTTTCCACAAAACAAAGGAAATTTCTGTCTTTTTTGTTCCAAAATAAGAGGAATTTCTTCCTTCTTACCTCAAAATAAGTGAAATTTCTTCCTTTTTACCCAAAAATAAATGGAATTTCTGTCTTTTTGCCCCAAAATTAAAGGAATTTTTGAATTTTGCCCTGAAATATGTGAAATTTCTGAAATTTTGCCCCAAAATAAGGGAAATTTCTGCCTTTTTGCCAAAAAATAAAGGGAATTTCTGTCTTTTTGCCCTAAAATAAGGGGATTTCAGCATTTTACCTCATAATAAGAGGAATCTCTGCATTTTTGCCCCGAAATATGAGAAATTTCTGAATTTTTGCCCCAAAATAAAGAAAATTTCTACAATTTTGTACCAAAATAAAAGAAATTTCTGCATTTTTGCCCCAAAATAAGAGAAATTTCTGAGTTTTTTTCTTTGAAATAAGTGAAATTTCTGCAATTTTGCCCCAAAATAAGGGAAATCTCTGCAATTTTTTTCCATAATAAAGGAAATTTCTGCAATTTTGCCCTAAAATAAGGAGAATTTCTCTTTTTTGCCCTCAAATAAGGGAAATTTCTGCAATTTTATCCCAAAATAAGGGGAATTTCTGCCTTTTTGCCACAAAATAAGAAAAATTTCTGCAAGTCTGTAACAAAATAGAAGAAATTTCTAAAATTTTGCCCCAAAATAAAGGAAATTTCTGATATTTGCCCCAAAATAAGGAGAATTTCTGTATTTTTGCCCCAAAATAAAGAAAATTTCTGCCTTTTTGTCCCAAAAGTAGGAGAGTTTCTGCGATTTTGCTTCAAAATACAGGGAATTTGTTCCTCTTTTCCCGAAAATAAGGGGAACTTCTGCCTTTTTGCCCCAAATAAAGGGAATTTCTGCATTTTTGCCCCAATATTAGGGAAATTTCTGCAATTTTGCTCCAAAATACGGGGAAATTCTGCCTTTTTACCCAAAATTAAAAGGATTTTCTGCCTTTTTGCTCCCAAATAAAGGAAATTTCTGCAATTTTATCCCAAAATATAGAGAATTTCTGCCTTTTTGCCCCAAAATAAGGGGAATTTCTGCCTTTTTGCCATGAAATATGTGAAATTTCTGCAATTTTACCCCAAAATAAGGTGAATTTCTGCCTTTTTGCCCATAAAATAATAGAAATTTCTGCCTTTTTGCCCCAAAATAAGAAAAATTATTGCTTTTTTCTCTGAAATAAGTGAAATTTCTGCAATTTTGCCCTAAAATAAGAGAAATTTCTGCAATTTTTTTCCATAATAAGGGAAATTCCTGCAATTTTGCCTCAAAATAAAAGGAATTTCTGTTTTTTGCCCCCAAATAAGGGAAATTTCTTCAATTTTGCCCTAAAATAAAGAGAATTTCTGCCTTTTGCCCCAAAATAAGGAGAATTTCTGCTTTTTTGCCCCAAAATAAGAAAATTACTGTATTTTTTATCCGAAAATTAGGTGAATTTCTTCAATTTTGCTCCAAAATACGGGGATTTTCTTCTTTTTTCGCCGAAAATAAAGGAAATTTCTGCAATTTTGCCGCGAAGTAAGTGAAATTTCTGCAGTTTTACCCCAAAAAAAGGGGAATTTCTGCCTTTTTGCCCAAAAATTAGGGGAATTTTTGCAATTTTGCTCCAAAATACAGGGAATTTCTGCCTTTTGGCCCGAAAATATAGGGAATGTATACCTTTTTACCATAAAAAAAGGAAATTTCTTCATTTTTACCCGAAAATAAGGGGATTTTTCACCTTTTTGACTCAAAAAAAGTGCAATTTCTGCCTTTTCCCCAAAAATAAACGAAATTTCTGTCTTTTTGCCCAAAAATAAAGGGAATTTCTGAATTTTTGCCACAAAATAAGGGGGATTTCAGCATTTTTACCTAAAAATAAGGGGAATTTCTGCATTTTTGCCTCCAAAATAAAGGGAACTTCTGCATTTTTGCACCACTATTTGGGGAATTTCTGCAATTTTGCTCCAAAATATGGGTCATTTCTGCCTTTTTGCCCAAAATTAAGTGGAATTTCTGCTTTTTGTCCAAAATAAGTGAAATTTCTGCAATTTTAGCCAAAAATTAGGGATTTTATCTTTTTCCCTAAAATAAGGGAAATTTCGGCCATTTTGCCGTGAAATATTTGAAATTTCTGCAATTTTTCCCCAAAATAAGGGGAATTTCTTCCTTTTTGCCCCAAATAAGGGGAATTTCAGCCTTATTACCTCAAAATAAGGGGAATTTCTGCCTTTTTGCCCCAAAATATAAGGAATTTCTGCCTTTTTGCCCCAAAAAAAGAAAATTCTGCAATGTTGCCCTGACAAGAAGAATTTCTCCCTTTTTGCCCCAAAATAAAAGAAATTTCAGCCTTTTTACCTGAAAATAAGTGAAATTTCTGCAATTTTGCCCCAAATAAGGAAAATTTCTGATTTTTGCCCCAAAATAAGGAGAATATCTGTATTTATTCCCCAAAATAAAGGAAATTTCTGCCTTTTTGCCCCAAAATTAGGGGAGTTTCTGCAATTTTGCTTCAAAATACAGGGAATTTCTTCCTCTTTTCCCGAAAATAAGGGGAACTTCTGCCTTTTGCTTCAAATAAAGGGAATTTCTGCATTTTTGCTCCAATATTAGGGGAATTTCTGCAATTTTGCTCCAAAATATGGAGAATTTCTGCCTTTTTAACCGAAATTAAGGGGATTTTCTGCCTTTTTGCTCCCATATAAATGAAATTTCTGCAATTTTATCCCAAAATAAGGGGAATTTCTGCCTTTTTGCCCCAAAATAAGAGGAATTTCTGCCTTTTTGCCTGAAATTAAGTGGAATTTTTGACTTTTTGTCCCGAAATAAGTGAAATTTCTTTAATTTAAGCCAAAAATTAGGGATTTCATCTTTTTGCCCCAAAATAAGAGGAATTTCTGAAATTTTGCCCCAAAATAAATGAAATTTCTGCAATTTTGCCTCAAATTAAGAGAAATTTCTGCAATTTTGCCCCAAAGTAAAGGAAATTTTTGCAATTTTGCCCCAAATAAGTGGAATTTCTGACATTTTGCACCCGAAAAAAGGAGATTTTCTGTCTTTTTGTCCCAAAATAAGGAGAATTTCAGCCTTTTTGCCCGAAAATTATGAGAATTTCTGCAATTTTTTTTCAAAATACGGAAAATTTTTGCCTTTTAGCCCCAAAATAAAGGGAATTTCTGCATTTTCCCCAAATATTAGGGGAATTTCTGCATTTTACCTCTAAATAATGGGAATTTCTGCATTTTACCTCAAAATAAGAAGAATTTCTGCCTTTTAACTCAAATTATGGGGAATTTCTGCTTTTTTGTTCCAAAATAAAGAAAATTTCTTCAATTTTGTACCATAATAAAAGAAATTTCTACTTTTTGCCCTGAAATAAGGGAAATTTCTGACTTTTTACCCTGAAATAAATGAAATTTGTGCAATTTTGCCCGAAAATAAGGAAAATTTGTGCATTTTTGCCCCAAAATAATGGGAATTTCTGCCTTTAGCCCCCAAAAATGGGAAATTTCAGCATTTTACCTCAAAATAAGGGGAATTTCTGCCTTTTTGCCCTGAAATATATGAAATTTCTGCAATTTTACCCCCAAAAAGGTGAATTTCTGCCTTTTTGCCCCAAAATAATGGAAATTTCTGCCTTTTTGCCTCAAAATAAGAAAAATTTTTGCTTTTTTTCTGAAATGAGTGAAATTTCTGCAATTTTGCCCTAAAATAAGGGAAATTTCTGCAATTTTTCCCCATAATAAAGAAAATTTCTGCAATTTTGCTGCAAAAGTAGGGGAATTTCTGTTTTTTGCCCCCAAATAAAGCAAATTTCTGTAATTTTGCCCCAGAATATAGGGAATTTCTGTTTTTTGCCCCCAAATAAGGGAAATTTCTGCAATTTTGCCCTAAAATAAAGGGAATTTCTGCCATTTGCCCCAAAATAAGAGGATTTTCTGCCTTTTTGCAACAAAATAAAGAAAATTACTGCATGTTTTACGCCAAAATTAGGTGAATGTCTGCAATTTTGCTCAAAAGTACGAGGATTTTCTGCCTTTTTTGCCGAAAATAAGGGGAATTTCTGCCATTTTGCCGTTAAATAAGTGAAATTTCTGCAGTTTTACCCCAAAATAAGGGAAATTTCTGCCTTCTATCCCCAAAATTAGGGGAATTTCTTCAATTTTGCTTCAAAATATGGAGAATTTCTGCCTTTTTGCCCGAAAATTAAGGGAATGTATTCCTTTTTGCCATAAAAAAGGGAAATTTCTCCACTTTTGCCCCAAAATAAAGGGATTTTCCGCCTTTTTGACTCAAAATAAGTGCAATTTCTGCCTTTTCCCCAAAAATAAACAAAATTTCTGTCTTTTTGTTCCAAAATAAGGGGAATTTCTGACTTTTTGCCCTGAAATAAGTGAAATTTCTAAAATTTTACCCCAAAATAAGGGAAATGTCTGCTTTTTGCCCCAAAATAAGGGGAATTTCTGCCTTTTTGCCCCAAAATAAAGGGAATTTCAGCATTTTTTCCTCAAAATATGGGGAATTTCTGCCTTTTGCCCCAAAATATGGGAAATTTCTTCCTTTTTGCCCCAAAATAAGAAACATTTCTGCAATTTTGTACCAAAATAAAAGAAATTTCTGCCGTTTTGCCCCAACAAAAGAGAAATTTGTGCCTATTTTCCATGAAATAAGTAAAATTTCTGCAATTTTGCCCCAAAATAAGGGAAATTTCTGCAATTTTGCCCCAAAGTAAAGGAAATTTCTGCAATTTTGCCCCAAATAAGGGGAATTTCTGCCTTTTTGCGCCAAAAATAAAGGGAATGTATACCGTTTTGTGATAAAAAAGGGAAATTTCTTCACTTTTGCCCCAAAATAAGGGGATTTTCCGCCTTTTTGACTCAAAATAAGTGCAATTTCTCCCTTTTCCTCAAAAATAAATAGAATTTCTGTCTTTTTGCCCCAAAATAAGGGGAATTTCTGACTTTTTGCCCTGAAATAAGTGAAATTTCTAAAATTTTTCCCCAAAATAAGGGAAATGTCTGCTTTTTGCCCGAAAATAAGGGGAATTTCTGCCTTTTTGCCCCCAAATAAAAGGAATTTCAGCCTTTTTTTCTTAAAATAAGGGGAATTTCTGCATTTTGCCCCAAAATATGGGAAATTTCTCCCTTTTTTCCCAAAAATAAAAAAAAAATTTCTGCAATTTTGTAACAAAATAAAAGAAATTTCTGCCTTTTTTGCTTCAAAATAAGAGAAATATCTGCCATTTTTCCCTGAAATAAGTGAAATTTTTGCAATTTTGCCCCAAATTAAGGGAAATTTTTGCAATTTTGCCCAAAAGTAAAAAAAATTTCTGCAATTTTGGGCAAATAAGGGGAATTTCTGACTTTTTGCACCCGAAAAAAGGAGATTTTCTGATTTTTTGCCCCAAAATAAGGAGAATTTCAGCTTTTTTGCCCGAAAATTATGAGAATTTCTGCAATTTTTCTTCAAAATACGAAAAATTTTTGCCTTTTAGCGCCAAAATAATGGGAATTTCTGCATTTTCCCCAAATATTAGGGGAATTTCTGCATTTTACCTCTAAATAATGGGAATTTCTTCATTTTACCTCAAAATAAGAAGAATTTCTGCCTTTTACCTCAAATTATGGGGAATTTCTGCCTTTTTGTTCCAAAATAAAGAAAATTTCTTCAATTTTGTACCATAATAAAAAAAAAATCCTACTTTTTGCCCCGAAATAAGGGGAATTTCTGACTTTTTACCCTGAAATAAATGAAATTTGTGCAATTTTGCCCGAAAATAAGTGAAATTTGTGCCTTTTTGCCCCAAAATAATGGGAATTTCTGCCTTTACCCCAAAAAATTGGGAAATTTTAACATTTTACCTCAAAATAAGGGGAATTTCTGCCTTTTTGCCCTGAAATATATGAAATTTCTGCAATTTTACCCCAAAATAAGGTGAATTTCTGCCATTTGCCCCAAAATAAGGGGAATTTCTGCCTTTTTGCAAAAAAATAAAAAAAAGTACTGCATGTTTTACGCCAAAATTAGGTGAATTTCTGCAATTTTGCTCCAAAATACGAGGATTTTCTGTCTTTTTCGCCGAAAATAAGGGGAATTACTGCCATTTTGTCGTGAAATAATTGAAATTTCTGCAGTTTTACCCCAAAATAAGGGAAATTTCTGCCTTTTAGCCCCAAAATTAGGGGAATTTCTGCAATTTTGCTCCAAAATACGGGGAATTTCTGCCTTTTTGCCCGAAAATAAAGGGAATGTATACCTTTTTGCCATAAAAAAGGGAAATTTCTTCACTTTTGCCCCAATATAAAGGAATTTTCCGCCTTTTTGACTCAAAATAAGTGCAATTTCTGCCTTTTCCCCAAAAATAAACAAAATTTCTGTCTTTTTGTTCCAAAATAAGGGGAATTTCTGACTTTTTGCCCTGAAATAAGTGAAATTTCTAAAATTTTTCCCCAAAATAAGGGAAATGTCTGCTTTTTGCCCCAAAATAAGGGGAATTTCTGCCTTTTTGCCCCAAAATAAGGGGAATTTCCGCATTTTTTCTTCAAAGTAAGGGGAATTTCTGCCTTTTGCCCCAAAATATGGGAAATTTCTTTCTTTTTTCCCCAAAATAAGAAACATTTCTGCAATTTTGTACCAAAATAAAAGAAATTTCTGCCTTTTTGCCCCCAAAAAAGAAATTTCTGCCTTTTTTCCCTGAAATAAGTAAAACTTCTGCAATTTTGCCCCAAAATACGAGAAATTTCTGCAATTTTGCCCCAAAAATAGGAAATTTCTGCAATTTTGCCCCAAATAATGGGAATTTCTGCCTTTTTGCGCCAAAATTAGGGGAATTTCTGCAATTTTGCTCCAAAATACGTGGAATTTCTGCCTTTTTGCCCAAAAATAAAGGGAATGTATAACTTTTTGCCATAAAAATGGGAAATTTCTTCACTTTTGCCCCAAATATAGGGCATTTTCCGCCTTTTTGACTCAAAATAAGTGCAATTTCTGCCTTTTCCCCAAAAATAAACGGAATTTCTCTCTTTTTGCCCCAAAATAAGGGGAATTTCTGACTTTTTGCCCTGAAATAAGTGAAATTTCTAAAATTTTTCCCCAAAATAAGGGAAATGTCTGCTTTTTGCCAGAAATAAGGGGAATTTCTGCCTTTTTGCTCCAAAATAGGGGGAATTTCAGCCTTTTTTTCTCAAAATAAGGGGAATTTCTGCCTTTTGCCCCAAAATATGGGAAATTTCTTTCTTTTTCCCACAAAATAAGAAAAATTTCTGCAATTTTGTACCAAAAAAAGAAATTTCTGCCTTTTTGCCCCCAAAAAAAAGAAATTCCTGCCTTTTTTCCCTGAAATAAGTGAAATTTCTGCAATTTTGTCCTAAAATAAGGGAAATTTCTGCAATTTTGCCCCAAAATAAGGGAAATTTCTGCAATTTTGCCCCAAAGCAAAGAAAATTTCTGCAATTTTGCCCTAAAATAAGGGGAATTTCAGCATTTTTTCCTTAAAATAAGGAGAATTTCGGCCTTTTGACCCAAAATATGGGGAATTTCTGCATTTTTGCACACGAAAAAAAGAGATTTTCTGTCTTTTTGTCCCAAAATAAGAAGAATTTTAGCCATTTGCCCGAAAATTATGAGAATTTCTGCAATTTTTCTTCAAAATACGGAAAATTTATTCCTTTTAGCGCCAAAATAAAGGGAATTTCTGCATTTTCCCCCAATATTTGGAAATTTCTGCATTTTACCTCTAAATAAAAGAAATTTCTGCATTTTACCTCAAAATAAGAAGAATTTCTGACTTTTACCCCAAAATATTGGGAATTTCTGCCTTTTTGTTCCAAAATAAAGCAAATTTCTTCAATTTTGTACCATAATAAAAGAAATTTCTACTTTTTGCCCCGAAATAGGGGGAATTTCTGACTTTTTACCCTGAAATAAATGAAATTTGTGCAATTTTGCCCGAAAATAAATGAAATTTGTGCCTTTTTGCCCCAAAATAATGGGAATTTCTGCCTTTAGCCCCAAAAAATGGGAAATTTCAGGATTTTACCTCAAAATAAAGGGAATTTCTGCCTTTTTGCCCTGAAATATATGAAATTTCTGCAATTTTACCTTAAAATAAGGTGAATTTCTGCCTTTTTGCCCCAAAATAATGGGAATGTCTGCATTTTTGCCTCAAAATAAGAAAAATTTTTGCTTTTTTTTCTGAAATAAGTGAAATTTCTGCAATTTTGCCCTAAAATAAGGGAGATTTCTGCAATTTTTCCCCATAATAAAGAAAATTTCTGCAATTTTGCCGCAAAATAAGGGGAATTTCTTTTTTTTGCCCCCAAATAAAGCAAATTTCTGCAATTTTGCAACAAAATAAGAGGAATTTCTGTTTTTTGCCCCCAAATAAGGGAAATTTCTGCAATTTTGCCCTAAAATAACGGGAATTTCTGCCATTTGCCCCAAAATAAGTGGAATTTCTGCCTTTTTGCCACAAAATGAAGAAAATTACTGCATGTTTTATGCCAAAATTAGGTGAATTTCTGCAATTTTGCTCCAAATTACGAGGATTTTCTGCCTTTTTCGCCGAAAATAAGGGGAATTTCTGCCATTTTGCCGTGAAATAAGTGAAATTTCTGCAGTTTTACCCCAAAATAAGGGAAATTTCTGCCTTTTAGCCCCAAAATTAGGGGAATTTCTGCCCTTTTGCCGCAAAATAAGGGGAATTTCAGCATTTTTTTCCTCAAAATAAAAGGAATTTCTGCCTTTTGCCCCAAAATATGGGGAATTTCTGTCTTTTTTTCCAAAATAAGAAAAATTTCTGCCATTTTGTACCAAAATAAAAGAAATTTCTGCCTTTTTGCCCCTAAATAAGAGAAATTGCTGCCTTTTTTCTTTGAAATAAGTGAAATTTTGCAATTTTGCCCCAAAATAAAGGAAATTTCTGCAATTTTGCCCCAAAATAATGAAAATTTCTGCAATTTTGCCCCAAAGTAAAGGAAATTTCTGCAATTTTGCCCCAAAATAAGGGGAATTTCAGCCTTTTTTCCTTAAAATAAGGGGAATTTCTGCCTTTTGACCCAAAATATGGGGAATTTCTGCCTTTTTGCACCCGAAAATAGGAGATTTTCTGTCTTTTTGCACCAAAATAAGGAGAATTTCAGCCATTTGCCCGAAAATTATGAGAATTTCTGCAATTTTTCTTCAAAATACGGAAAATTTATTCCTTTTAGCCCCAAAATAAAGGGAATTTCTGCATTTTCCCACAATATTAGGGGAATTTCTGTATTTTACCTCTAAATAAAAAAATTTCTGCATTTTACCTCAAAATAAGAAGAATTTCTTACTTTTACCCCAAAATATGGGGAATTTCTGCCTTTTTGTTCCAAAATAAAGAAAATTTCTTCAATTTTGTACCATAATAAAAGAAATTTCTCCTTTTTGCCCCAAAATAAGCGGAATTTCTGACTTTTTACCCTGAAATAAATGAAATTTCTGCAATTTTGCCTGAAAATAAGGGAAATTTGTGCCTTTATGCCCCAAAATAAGAGGATTTTCTGCCTTTTGCCCCAAAATATGGGGAATTTCAGCATTTTACCTCAAAATAAGGGGAATTTCTGTCTTTTTGCTCTGAAATATGTGAAATTTCTGTAATTTTACCCCAAATTAAGGTAAATTTCTGCCTTTTTGCCCCAAAATAATGGGAATTTCTGCCTTTTTGCCCCAAAATAAAAAAAAATTGTTTTTTATTTCTGAAATAAGTGAAATTTCTGCAATTTTGCCCTAAAATAAGGGAAATATCTGCAATTTTTCCCCATAATAAAGCAAATTTCTGCAATTTTGCCCCAAAATAAAGAGAATTTCTGTTTTTGCCCCCAAATAAGGGAAATTTCTGCAATTTTGCCCTAAAATAAGGGGAATTTCTGACATTTGCCCCAAAATAAGGGGAATTTCTGCCTTTTTGCCACAAAATAAAGAAAATTACTTCATGTTTTACCCCAAAAGTAGGTGAATTTCTGCAATTTTGCTCCAAAATACGAGGATTTTCTGCATTTTTCGCCGAAAATAAGGGGAATTTCTTCCATTTTGCCGCGAAATAATTGAAATTTCTGCAGTTTTACCCCAAAAAAAGGGGAATTTCTTCCTTTTTGATCAAAAATTAGGGGAATTAGTGCAATTTTGCTGCAAAATACGGGTCATGTCTGCCTTTTTGCCCGAAATTAAGTGGTATTTCTGCCTTTTTGTCCGGAAATAAGTGAAATTTTTGCAATTTGAGCCAAAAATTAGGAATTCCATTTTTGCCCCAAAATAAGAGAAATTTCTGCCATTTTGCACTGAAATATTTGAAATTTCTGCAATTTTACCCTAAAATAAGGGGAATTTCTGCCTTTTTGCCCCAAAATATAAGGAATTTCTGCCTTTTTGCCCCAAAATAAGGAAAATTTCTGCAATTTTGCCCCAAAATAAGGGGAATTTCTTCCTTTTTACTTCAAAATAAAAGGAATTTCTGCCTTTTTACCTGAAAATAAGTGAATTTCCTGCAATTTTGCCTCAAATAAGGGAAATTTCTGCAATTTTGCCCCAAAATAAGGTAAATTCCTGCAATTTTGCCCCAAAATAAGTAGAATTTCTGAGTTTGGCCCCAAAATATAGAGAATTTTTGCCTTTTTGCCCCACAATTATGGGAATTTCTGCAATTTTGCTCCAAAATACGTGGAATTTCTGCCTTTTTACCCAAAAATAAGGGGAATGAATACCTTTTTGCCATAAAAAAGCTAAATTTCTTCATTTTTGCTCCAAAATAAGGGGAATTTCTGTTTTTATGCCTCTAAATAAGTGGAATTTCTGTCTTTTTCCCCCAAATCAAAAAGAATTCCTGTCTTTTTTGCCCCAAAATAAGGAAAATTTTTGACTTATTACCCTGAAATAAGTGAAATTTCTGCAATTTTGCCCCAAAATAAGCGAAATTTCTGCCTTTTTGCCCCCAAATAAAGGGAATTTCAGCCTTTTTACCTAAAAATAAGGGGAATTTCTGCATTTTGCCACAAAATATTAGGAATTTCTGCTTTTTGCCCCAAAATAAGGAAAGTTTCTGCTTTTTTTTCTCTGAAATAAGTGAAATTTTTTCAATTTTGCCCCAAAATATGTGAAATTTCTGAGTTTTGCCCCAAAATAAGGAGAATTTCTGTGTTTTTGCCTGAACATATAGGGATTTTCTGCCTTTTTGCCCCACAATTAGAAGATTTTCTAAAATTGTGCTCCAAAATATGAGGAATTTCTGCTTTTTTGCCCGAAAATAAGGGGAATGTATACCTTTGCCATAAAAAAGAGAAATTTCTTCATTTTTGCCCCAAAATAAGAGGAATTTCTTCCTTTTTACCTCAAAATAAGTGAAATTTCTGCCTTTTTACCCAAAAATAAATGGAATTTCTGTCTTTTTGCCCCAAAATAGAAGGAATTTTTGAATTTTGCCCAGAAATAAGTGAAATTTCTGCAATTTTGCCCCAAAATAAGGGAAATTATGCCTTTTGCCATAAAATAAAGGGAATTTCTGTCTTTTTGCCCCAACATAAGGGGAATTTCAGCATTTTACCTCATAATAAGGGGAATCTCTGCATTTTTGCCCCAAAATATGGGGAATTTCTGCATTTTTGCCCCAAAATAAAGAAAATTTCTACAATTTTGTACCAAAATAAAAGAAATTTCTGCCTTTTTGCCCCAAAATAAGAGAAATTTCTGAGTTTTTTTCTTTGAAATAAGTGAAATTTCTGCAATTTTGCCCCAAAATAAGGGAAATTTTTGCAATTATTTTCCATAATAAGGGAAATTTTTGCAATTTTGCCCTAAAATAAGGGGAATTTCTGTTTTTGCCCCCAAATAAGGGAAATTTCTGCAATTTTATCCTAAAATAAGGGGAATTTCTGCCTTTTTGCCACAAAATAAGAAATATTTCTGCAAGTCTGTAACAAGATAGAAGAAATTTCTAGAATTTTGCCCCAAAATAAGGGAAATTTCTGATTTTTGCCCCAAATTAAGGAGAATTTCTATATTTTTGCCCCAAAATAAAGGGAATTTCTGCCTTTTTGCCCCAAAATTAGGAGAGTTTCTTCAATTTTGCTTCAAAATACAGGAAATTTCTTCCTCTTTTCCCGAAAATAAGGGGAACTTCTGCCTTTTTGCCCAAATAAAGGGAATTTCTGCATTTTTGCCCCAATATTAGGGGAATTTCTGCAATTTTGCTCCAAAATACGGAGAAATTCTGCCTTTTTACTCAAAATTAAAAGGATTTTCTTCCTTTTTGCTCCCAAATAAGGGAAATTTCTGCAATTTTATCCCAAAATAAAGGAAATTTCTGCCTTTTTTGCCCCAAAATAAGGGGAATTTCTGCCTTTTTGCCCTGAAATATGTGAAATTTCTGCAATTTTACCCCAAAATAATGTGAATTTCTGTTTTTTGCCCATAAAATAATAAAAAGTTCTGCCTTTTTGCCCCAAAATAAGAAAATTTATTGCTTTTTTCTCTGAAATAAGTGAAATTTCTGCAATTTTGCCCTAAAATAAGGGAAATTTCTGCAATTTATTTCCATAATAAGGAAAATTCCTGCAATTTTGCCCCAAAAGAAGGGGAATTTCTGTTTTTTGCCCCCAAATAAGGGAAATTTCTTCAATTTTGCCCTAAAATAAGGAGAATTTCTGCCTTTTGCCCCAAAACAAGGAGAATTTCTGCCTTTTTGCCCCAAAATAAGAAAATTACTGTATTTTTTACCCCAAAATTAGGTGAATTTCTGCAATTTTGCTCCAAAATACAGGGATTTTCTTCCTTTTTCACCGAAAATAAAGGGAATTTCTGCAATTTTGCCGCGAAATAAGTGAAATTTCTGTAGTATTACCTTAAAATAAGGAAAATTTCTGCCTTTTTGCCCAAAAATTAGGCGAATTTTTGCAATTCTGCTCCAAAATATGGGGAATTTCTGCCTTTTGGCCCGAAAATAAAGGGAATGTATACCTTTATGCCATAAAAAAAGGAAATTTCTTCATTTTTACCCCAAAATAAGGGGATTTTTCAACTTTTTGACTCAAAATAAGTGCAATTTCTGCCTTTTCCCCAAAAATAAACGAAATTTCTGTCTTTTTGCCCAAAAATAAAGGGAATTTCTGACTTTTTGCCCCAAAATAAGAGGAATTTCAGCCTTTTTACCTAAAAATAAGGGGAATTTCTGCCTTTTTGCCCCCAAAATAAAGAGAATTTCTGCATTTTTGCACCAATATTAGGGGAATTTTTGCAATTTTGCTCCAAAATATGGGTCATTGCTGCCTCTTTGCCCAAAATTAAGTGGAATTTCTGCCTTTTTGTCCGAAATAAGTGAAATTTCTGCAATTTAGGCAAAAATTAGGGATTTCATCTTTTTGCCCCAAAATAAGGGAAATTTCTGCCATTTTGCCCTGAAATATTTGAAATTTCTGCAATTTTACTCCAATATAAGGGGAATTTCTGCCTTTTTGCCCCAAAATAAGGGAAATTTCTGCCTTTTTTCCCGAAATTAAGTGGAATTTCTGCCTTTCTGTCCCGAAATAAGTGAAATTTCTTCAATTTTAGCCAAAATTAGGGATTTCATCTTTTTGCCCCAAAATAAGGGGAATTTCTGCAATTTTGCCCCAAAATAAATGAAATTTCTGCAATTTGGCCCCAAAATAAGGGAAATTTCTTGAATTTTCCTCCAAAAAAAGAGGAATTTCTGAGTTTTGCCCCAAAATAAGGAGAATTTCTGTCTTTTTGCCACAACATATAGGGAATTTCTGCCTTTTTGCCCCACAATTAGGGGAATTTCTGCAATTTTGCTCCAAAATACGGGGAATTTCTGCATTTTTGCCCAAAAATAAGGGGAATGCATACCTTTTTGCCTTAAAAAGAATAATTTCTTCATTTTTGCTCTAAAATAAGAGGAATTTCTGCCTTTTTACCTCTAAATAAGTGGAATTTCTGTCTTTACCCCCAAAACAAAGGGAATTTCTGTCTTTTTTGCTCCAAAATAAGGAAAATTTCTGACTTATTACCCTGAAATAAGTGAAATTTCTGAAATTTTGCCCCAAAATAAGAAAAATTTCTGCATTTTTCCCTGTAATTTGTGAAATTTCTGCAATTTTACACTAAAATATTTTGAATTTCTGCCTTTTTGCCCCAAAATAATAGGAATTTCTGCCTTTTTGCCCCAAAATAAAAAAAAAATTTGATTTTTTTCTTATAAATAAGTGAAATTTCTGCAATTTTGCCCTAAAATAAGGGAAATTTCTGCAATTTTTCTCCATAATAAGGGAAATTTCTGCAATTTTGTCCGAAAATTAGGGAAATTTCTGTTTTTTGCCCCCGAATAAAGGAAATTTCTGCAATTTTGCCCTATAATAAAGAGAATTTCTGCCTTTTGCCCCTAAATAAGGAGAATTTCTGCCTTTTTGCCCCAAAATAAAGTAAATTACTGTATTTTATACCCCTAAATTAGGTGAATTTCTGCAATTTTGCTCCAAAATACAGGGATTTTCTGCATTTTTCGCCGAAAATAAGGGGAATTTCTGCCATTTTGCCGCGAAATAAGTGAAATTTCTGCAGTTTTACTCCAAAATAAGGGGAATTTCTGTCTTTTTGCACCAAAATAGGGGGAATTTCTGACTTTTTGCCCGAAAATAAGGGGAATTTCAGCCTTTTTACCTCAAAATAAGGGGAATTTCTGACTTTTGGCCCCAAAATATGGGGAATTTCTGCCTTTTTACACCAAAATAAAAAAAATTTCTGCAATTTTGTACCAAAATAAAAGAAATTTCTGCCTTTTTGCCCCAAAATAAAAAAATTTCTGCCTTTTTTCTGAAATAAGTGAAATTTCTGCAATTTTGCCCCAAAATAAGGGAAATTTCTGCAATTTTGCACCAATGTAAAGGAAATTTCTGCAATTTTGCCCCAAAATAAGGGGAATTTCTGACTTTTTGCTCCCGAAAAAAGGAGATTTTCTGTATTTTGCCCCAAAATTATGAGAATTTCTGCAATTTTGCTTCAAAATACGGTTAATTTCTGCCTTTTAGCCCCAAAATAAAGGGAATCTCTGCATTTTCCCCCAATATTTGGGGAATTTCTGCATTTTACCTCTAAATAAGGGGAATTTCTGCATTTTACTGCAAAATAAGAAGAATTTCTGCCTTTTACCCCAAAATATGGGGAATTTCTGGGTTTTTGTTCCAAAATAAGGAAAATTTCTTCAATTTTGTACCATAATAAAAGAAATTTCTGCTTTTTGCCCCAAAATAAATGAAATTTCTGCAATTTTGCCCAATATAAGGGAAATTTCTGCCTTTTTGCCCCCGAATAAGGGGAATTTCAGCCTTTTTACCTGAAGATAAAAGAAATTTCTGAATTTTGGCACAAAATATTAGGAATTTCTACTTTTTTGCCGCATAATAAGGAAAATTTCTGCTTTTTCCCCTGAAATCAGTGAAATTTCTGCAATTTTGCCCCAAAATAAGTAAAATTTCTGCAATTTTGCCCCAAAATAAGAGAAATTTCTGGAATTTTGCCCCAAAATAAGTGGAATTTCTGAGTTTTGCCCCAAAATAAAGAGAATTTCTGCCTTTTTGCCCCACAGTTAGTGAAATTTCTGCAATTTTGCCCTAAAATAAGAGAAATTTCTGCAATTTTGCTTCAAAATAAGGGGAATTTCTGTTTTTTGCCCCACAATTAGTTAAATTTCTGCAATTTTGCCCCAAAATATGGGGAATTTCTGCCTTTTGCCCCAAAATATGGGGAATTTCTTCCTTTTTGTCCAAAAATAAAAGAATGCATAACTTTTTGCCATAAAAAAGAGAAATTTCTTCATTTTTGCTCCAAAAGAAGGGGAACTTTTGCCTTTTTGCCTCTAAATAAGTGGAATTTCTGTCTTTTTCCCCAAAAACATAGAGAATTTCTATCTTTTTTGCCCCAAAATAAGGAAAATTTCTGACTTATTACCCTGAAATAAGTGAAATTTCTTCAAATTTGCCCCAAAAAATAGAAATTTCTGCCTTTTACCCTAAAATATGGGGAATCTCAGGATTTTACCTCAAAATAAGGGAAATTTCTGATTTTTGCACCAAAATATCGAGAATTTCTGCCTTTTTGCCCCAAAATAAGGAAAATTTCTGCTTTTTTTCCCTGAAATAAGTGAAATTTCTTCAATTTTGCCCGAAAATAAGTGAAATTTCTTCAATTTTTCCCCAAAATAATTGAAATTTCTGGAATTTTGCCCCAAAATAGGTGGAATTTCTGAGTTTTGCCCCTAAATAAGGAGAATTTCTGCCTTTTTGCCCTACAATTAGGGGAATTTCTGCAATTTTGCTCCAAAATACAAGGAATTTCTGCCTTTTTGCCCAAAAATAAGGGGAATGCATACCTTTATTGCCATAAAAAGGGAAATTTCTTCATTTTTGCCACAAATTAAGGGAAATTTCTGCCTTTTTGCCCTGAAATATGAGAAATTTCTGCAATTTTAGGCCAAAATAGGGTGAATTTCTGCCTTTTTGCCCCAAAATAAGGGGAATTTATGTTTTTTTGCCCCCAAATAAGAAAAATTTCTGCAATTTTGGCCTAAAATAAGGGGATTTTCTTCCTTTTGCCCCAAAATAAGGGGAATTTCTGCCTTTTTGCCCCAAAATAAGAAAAATTTTTGCTTTTTTTCTCTGAAATAAGTGAAATTTCTGCAATTTTGCTCTAATATAAGAAAATTTCTGCAATTTTTTTCCATAATAAGGGAATTTTCTGCAATTTTGCCCCAAAATAAGGGGAATTTCTGTTTTTTTGCCCCCAAATAAGGGAAATTTCTGCAATTTTGCACTAAAATAAGGGAAATTTCTGCCTTTTTGCCTCAAAATAAAGAATATTACTGTATTATTTACCCCAAAATTAGGTGAATTTCTGCAATTTTGCTTCAAAATACAGGGATTTTCTGCCTTTTTCGCCGAAAATAAGGGGAATTTCTGCCATTTTGCTGCGAAATAAGTGAAATTTCTGCAGTTTTACCCCAAAATAAGGGGAATTTCTGCATTTTTGCCCCAAAATAGGGGGAATTTCTGACTTTTTGCCCTGAAATAAATGAAATTTCTGCAATTTTGCCCTATAATAAGGGAAATTTGTGTTTTTTTGCACCAAAATAAGGGGAATTTCTGCCTTTTGCCCCAAAATATGAGGAATTTCAGCAGTTTACCTCAAAATGAGGGGAATTTCAGAATTTTTGCACCAAAATAAGAAGAATGCATACCTTTTTGCCATAAAAAGGGGAAATTTCTTCATTTTTGCTCCAAAATAAGGGGAATTTCTGCCTTTTGCCCCAAAATATGGAGAATTTCTGCCTTTTTGCCCGAAAATAATAGAATGCATACCTTTTTGCCATAAAAAAAATTTCTTCATTTTTGCTCCAAAATAAGGAGAATTTCTGCTTTTTTGCCTCTAAATAAGTGGAATTTCTGTCTTTTTCCCCCAAAACAAAGGGAATTTCTGTCTTTTTTGCCCCAAAATAAGGAAAATTTCTGACTTATTACCCTGAAATAAGTGAAATTTCTGAAATTTTGCCCGAATATAAGGGAAATTTCTGCCTTTTTGCCCCCAAATAAGGGGAATTTCAGCCTTTTTATCTCAAAATAAGGGGAATTTCAGAATTTTGGCATAAAATATTAGGAATTTCTGCCTTTTTGCCCCAAAATAAGGAAAATTTCTGCCTTTTTTCCCTGAAATAAGTGAAATGTCTGCAATTTTGGCCCAAAATAAGTAAAATTTCTGCAATTTTGCCCCAAAATAAGGGAAATTTCTGGAATTTTGCCCCAAAACAAGTGGAATTTCTGAGTTTTCCCCCATAATAAAAAGAATTTCTGCCTTTTTGCGCCACAATTAGTGAAATTTCTGCAATTTTGCCCTTATATAAGGGAAATTTCTGCAATTTTTCCCCATAATAAGGGAAATTTCTGCAATTTTGCCCCAAAATAAGGGGAATTTCTGCCTTTTGCCACAAAATATGGGGAATTTCTGCCTTTTCGTCAGAAAATAAGAAGAATGCATACCTTTTTGCCATAAAAAAGGGAAATTTCTTCATTTTTGCTCAAAATAAGGGGAACTTTTGCCTTTTTGCCTCTAAATAAGTGGAATTTCTGTCTTTTTCCGCCAAAACAAAGGGAATTTCTGTCTTTCTTGCCCCAAAATAAGGAAAATTTTTGACTTATTACTCTGAAATAAGTGAAATTTCTGCAAATTTGCCCCAAAATAAGGGAAATTTCTGCCTTTTTGCCCCCAAATAAGGGGAATTTCAGCCTTTTTACCTCAAAATAAGGGAAATTTCTGCATTTTTGCAACAAAATATTAGGAATTTCTGCATTTTTGCCACAAAATATTAGCAATTTCTGCCTTTTTGCCCCAAAATAAGGAAAATTTCGGCCTTTTTTCTCTAAAATAAGTTAAATTTCTGCAATTTTGCCCCAAAATAAGTGAAATTTCTGCAATTTTGCTCCAAAATTAGGGAAATTTCTGGAATTTTGCCCCAAAACAAGTGGAATTTCTGAGTTTAGCCCCAAAATAAGGAGAATTTCTGCCTTTTTGCCCCCCAATTAGGGGAATTTCTGCAATTATGCTCCAAAATACGGGGAATTTCTGCCTTTTTGCCCGATAATAAGGGGAATGCATACATTTTTGCCATAAAAAAGGGAAATATCTTCATTTTTGCCACAAATTAAGGAAAATTTCTTCCTTTTTGCCCTGAAATATGTGAAATTTCTGCAATTTTAGCCCAAAATAAGGTGAATTTCTGCATTTTTGCCCCAAAATAATGGGAATTTCTGCTTTTTTGCCCCAAAATAAGAAAAATTTTTGCTTTTTTTTCTGAAATAAGTGAAATTTCTGCAATTTTGCCCTAAAATAAGGGAAATTTTTGTAATTTTTCCCCATAATAAGGGAAATTTCTGGAATTTTGCCTCAAAATAAGGGGAATTTCTGTTTTTTTGCTACCAATTAATGGAAATTTCTGCAAATTTGCCCTAAAATAAGTGGAGTTTCTGCTTTTTTGCCTCTAAATAAGTGTAATTTCTGTCTTTTTCCCCCAAAACAAAGGGAATTTCTGTCATTTTTGCCCCAAAATAAGGACAATTTCTGCCTTTTTTCCCTGAAATAAGTGAAATTTCTGCAGTTTTGCCCCAAAAAAGGGAAATTTCTGCCTTTTGCCCCAAAATAAGGGGAATTTCAGCATTTTTCCTCAAAATAAGGGAAATTTCTGATTTTTGCACCAAAATATGGAGAATTTCTGCCTTTTTGCCCCAAAATCAGAAAAATTTCTGCCTTTTTGCTCTGAAATAAGTGAAATTTCTGCAATTTTGCCCCAAAATAAGTAAAATTTCTGCAATTTTGCCCCCAAAAAAAGGAAATTTCTGGAATTTTGCCCCAAAATAAGTGGAATTTCTGAGTTTTGCCCCAAATAATAAGAATTTCTGCCTTTTTGCCTTACAATTACTGAAATTTCTGCAATTTTGCCCCAAAATAAAGGGAATTTCTGCCTTTTGCCCCAAAATATGAGAAATTTCTGCCTTTTTGTCAGAAAATAAGAAGAACGCATACCTTTTTGCCATAAAAAAGGTAAATTTCCTCATTTTGCTCCTAAATAAGGGGAAATTTTGCGTTTTTACCTCTAAATAAGTGGAATTTCTGTCTTTTTCCCCCAAAACAAAGTAAATTTCTGAATTTTTTGCCCCAAAATAAGTAAAATTTCTGACTTATTACCCTGAAATAAGTTAAATTTCTGCAAATTTGCCCCCAAAATGGGAAATTTCTGCCTTTTGCTTCAAAATAAAGGGAATTTCAGAATTTTACCTCAAAATAAGGGAAATTTCTGATTTTTGCACCAAAATATGGAGAATTTCTGCCTTATTGCCCAAAAATAAGGAAAATTTCTGCCTTTTTTCCCTGAAATAAGTGAAATTTCTGCAATTTTGCCCGAAAATAAGTGAAATTTCTGCAATTTTTTCCCAAAATATGGGAAATTTCTGGAATTTTGCCCCAAAATAAGTGGAATTTCTGAGTTTTGCCCCAAAATAAGGAGAATTTCTGCCTTTTTGCCCCACAATTAGGGGAATTTCTGCAATTTTGCTCCAAAATACGAGGAATTTCTGCCTTTTTGCCCGAAAATAAGGGGAATGCATACCTTTTTGCCATAAAAAAGCGAAATTTCTTCATTTTTGCCCCAAATTAAGGGAAATTTCTGCCTTTTTGCCCTGAAATATGTGAAATATCTTCAATTTTAGCCCAAAATAAAATGAATTTCTGCCTTTTTGCCCCAAAATAATGGGAATTTCTGCATTTTTGCCCCAAAATAAGAAAAATTTTTGCATTTTTTCTCTGAAATAAGTGAAATTTCTGCAATTTTGCCCTAAAATAAAGGAAATTTCTGTAATTTTTCCTCATAATAAGGGAAATTTCTGGAATTTTGCCCTAAAATAAGTGGAATTTCTGCTTTTTTGCCTCTAACTAAGTGGAATTTCTGTCTTTTTCCCCCAAAACAAAGGGAATTTCTGTCATTTTTGCCCCAAAATAAGGAAAATTTCTGACTTATTACCCTAAAATAAGTGAAATTTCTGCAATTTTGCCCCAATATAAGGGAAATTTCTGCCTTTTTGGCCCCAAATAAGGGGAATTTCAGCCTTTTTACCTCAAAATAAGGGAATTTCTGAAATTTGGCCCAAAATATTAGGAATTTCTGCCTTTTTGCCCCAAAATAAAAAAATTTCTGCCTTTTTTCCATGAAATAATTGAAATTTCTGCAATTTTTCACCAAAATAAGTAAAATTTCTGCAATTTTGCCTCAAAATAAGGAAAATTTCTGGAATTTTGCCCCAAAATAAGTGGAATTTCTGAGTTTTGCCCCAAAATAAGGAGATTTTCTGCCGTTTTGCCACACAATTAGTGAAATTTCTGCAATTTTGCCTTAAAATAACAGAAATTTCTACAATTTTTCCCCATAATAAGGGAAATTTCTGCAATTTTGCTTCAAAATAAGGGGAATTTCTTTTTTTTGCCCCACAATTAGTGAAATTTCTGCAATTTTGCCCCAAAATAAGGGAAATTTCTGGAATTTTGCCCCAAAACAAGTGGAATTTCTGAGTTTTGCCCGAAAATAAGGATAATTTCTGCCTTTTGCCCCACAATTAGGGGAATTTCTGCAATTTTGCTCCGAAATACGGGGAATTTCTGCCTTTTTGCCCGAAAATAAGGGGAATGCATACCTTTTTGCCATAAAAAAAAGAAATTTCTTTACTTTTGCCCCAAATTAAGGGAAATTTCTGCCTTTTTGCCCTGAAATATGTGAAATTTCTGCAATTTTAGCCCAAAATAAGGTGAATTTCTGCCTTTTTGCCCCAAAATAATAGGAATTTCTGCCTTTTTGCCCCAAAATACGTGGAATTTCTGAGTTTTGCTCCAAAATAATGAGAATTAATGCCTTTTGCCCCACAATTAGGGGAATTTCTGCAATTTTGCTCCAAAATACGGGGAATTTCTGCCTTTGTGCCCGAAAATAAGGGGAATGCATACCTTTTTGCCATAAAAAACAGAAATTTCTTCATATTTGCCCCAAATTAAGGGAAATTTCTGTCTTTTTGCCCTGAAATATATGAAATTTCTGCATTTTTAGCCCAAAATAAGGTGAATTTCTGCCTTATTGTTCCAAAATAATGAGAATTTCTGCCTTTTTGCCCCAAAATGGGAAAAATTTTTGCCTTTTTTCTCTGAAATAAGTGAAATTTCTTCAATTTTGCCCTAACATAAAGGAAATTTCTGCAATTTTTCCCTATAATAAGGGAAATTTCTGGAATTTTGCCCCAAAATAAGGGGAATTTCTGAATTTTTGTCCCCAAATAAGGAAAGTTTCTGCAATTTTGCCCTAAAATAAAAGGAATTTTTGCTTTCTTGCGTCTAAATAAGTGGAATTTCTGTCTCTTTCCCCTAAACAAAGGGAATTTCTGTCATTTTTGCCCCAAAATAAGGAAAATTTCTGACTTATTACCCTAAAATAAGTGAAATTTCTGCAAATTTGCCCCAAAAATAGGGAAATTTCTGCCTTTTGCCCCAAAATAAAGGGAAATTCAGCATTTTATTTCAAAATAAGAGAACTTTCTGATTTTTGCACCAAAATATGGAGAATTTCTGCCTTTTTGCTCCAAAATAAGGAAAATTTCTGCCTTTTTTCCCTGAAATAAGTGAAATTTCTGCAATTTTCCCCAAAATAAGTAAAATTTCTGCAATTTTGCCCCAAAATATGGGGAATTTCAACATTTTACCTCAAAATAAGGGAAATTTCTGATTTTTGCCCGAAAATATTGAGAATTTCTGCCTTTTTGCTCCACAATTAGTGAAATTTCTGCAATTTTGCCCTAAAATAAGAGAAATTTCTGCCTTTTGCCCCCAAAAATGGGAAATTTCTGCCTTTTTTCCGAAAATAAGAAGAATGCATAACTTTTTGCCTTAAAAAAGGGAAATTTCTTCATTTTCCTCCAAAATAAGGGGAACTTTTGCCTTTTTACCTCTAAATAAGTGGAATTTCTGTATTTTTCCCAAAAAACAAAGGAAATTTCTGTCTTTTTTGCCCCAATATAAGAAAAATTTCTGACTTATTACACTGAAATAAGTGAAATTTCTGCAAATTTGCTCCAAAAATAGGGAAATTTCTGCCTTTTGCCCCAAAATAAGGGGAATTTCAGCATTTTACCTCAAAATATAAGAAATTTCTGATTTTTGCACCAAAATATGGAGAATTTCTGCCTTTTTGCCCCAAAATAAGAAAATTTCTGCCTTTTTTCCCTGAAATAAGTGAAATTTCTGCAATTTTGCCCGAGAATAAGTAAAATTTCCGCAATTTTGCCCCAAAATAAGGGAAATTTCTGGAATTTTGCCCCAAAATAAGTGGAATTTCTGAGTTTTGCCCTAAAATAAGGAGAATTTCTTCCTTTTTGCCCCTCAATTAGGGGAATTTCTGCAATTTTGCTCTAAAATACAGGGAATTTCTGCATTTTTGCCCGAAAATAAGGGGAATGCATACCTTTTTGCCATAAAAAAACAAAAATTTCTTCATTTTTGCCCCAAATTAAGGGAAATTTCTGCCTTTTTGCTCTGAAATAAGTGAAATTTCTGCAATTTTGCCCTAAAATAAAAGAAATTTTTGCAATTTTTCCCCATAATAAAGGAAATTTCTGGAATTTTGGCCTAAAATGAGGGGAATTTCTGGTTTTTTGCCCCCAAATAATGGAAATATCTGCAATTTTGCCCTAAAATATGGGGAATTTCTGCTTTTTTGCCTCTAAATAAGTGGAATTTCAGTCTTTTTCCCCAAAAACAAAGGGAATTTCTGTCATTTTGCCCCAAAATAAAGAAAATTTCTGACTTATTACCCTGAAATAAGTGAAATTTCTGCAATTTCCCCAATATAAGGGAAATTTCTGCATTTTTGCCCCCAAATATGGGGAATTTCAGCCTTTTTACCTCAAAATAAGGGGAATTTCTGAATTTTGGCCCAAAATATTAGGAAATTCTGCCTTTTTTCCAAAATAAGGAAAATTTCTGCTTTTTTTCCTTGAAATAAGTGAAATTTCTGCAATTTTGCCCCAAAATAAGTAAAATTTCTGCAATTTTGCCCCAAAATAAGGAAAATTTCTGGAATTTTGCCCTAACATAAGTGGAATTTCTGAGTTTTGCCCCAAAATAAGGAGAATTTCTGCCTTTTTGCCCCACAATTAGTGAAATTTCTGCAATTTTGCCCTAAAATAAGAGAAATTTCTGCAATTTTTCCCCATAATAAGGGAAATTTCTCCAATTTTGCTTCAAAATAAGAGGAATTTCTGTTTTTTGCCCCACAATTAGGGAAATTTCTGCAATTTTGCCTTAAAATAAGGGGAGTTTTTGCATTTTGCCCCAAAATATGGGGAATTTATGCCTATTTGTCCAAAAATAATAAGAATGCATAGCTTTTTGCCATAAAAATGGGAAATTTCTTCATTTTTGCTCCAAAATTAGTGGAAATTTTGCCTTTTTGCCTCTAAATAAGTGGAATTTCTGTCTTTTTTCCCTAAAACAAAGGGAATTTCTGTCTTTTTTGCCCCAATATAAGGAAAATTTCTGAATTATTACCCTGAAATAAGTGAAATTTCGGCAAATTATCACCAAAATAAGGGAAATTTCTGCCTTTTTTCCCCCTAAATAATGGGAATTTCAGCCTTTTTACCTCAAAATAAGGGAAATTTCTGCATTTTTGCAACAAAATATTAGGAATTTCTGCATTTTTGCCACAAAATATTAGAAATTTCTGCCTTTTTGCACCAAAATAAAAAAAATTTCTGCCTTTTTTTTCCTGAAATAAGTGAAATTTCTGCAATTTTGCCCCAAAATAAGTGAAATTTCTGCAATTTTGCCTTAAAATAAGGGAAATTTCTGGAATTTTGCCCCAAAATTAGTGGAATTTCTGAGTTTTGCCCCAAAATAAGGATAATTTCTGCCTTTTTGCCCCACAATTAGGGAAATTTCTGCAATTTTGCTCCAAAATACGGGGAATTTCTGCCTTTTTGCCCGAAAATAATGGGAATGCATAACTTTTTGCCATAAAAAAAGGAAATTTCTTCATTTTTGCCCCAAATTAAAGGAAATTTCTGCCTTTTTGCCTTGAAATATGTGAAATTTCTGCAATTTTAGCCCAAAATAAGGTGAATTTCTGCCTTTTTGCCCCAAAATAATGGGAACTTCTGCCTTTTTGCCCCAAAATAAGAAAAATTTTTTCCTTTTTTCTCTGAAATAAGTGAAATTTCTGCAATTTTGCACTAAAATAAAAGAAATTTCTGCAATGTTTCCCTATAATAAGGTAAATTTTGGGAATTTTGCGTGAAAATAAGGGGAATTTCTAGTTTTTTTTGCCCCCAAATAAGGGAAATTTCTGCAATTTTGCCTTAAAATAATGGGAATTTCTGCGTTTTTTGCCTCTAAATAAGTGGAATTTCTGTCTTTTTCTCCCAAAACAAAGGGAATTTCTGTCATTTTTGCCCCAAAATAAGGAAAATTTCTGACTTATTACCCTGAAATAAGTAAAATTTCTGCAATTTTGCCCCAATATAAGAGAAATTTCTGCCTTTTTGCCACCAAATAAGTGGAATTTCAGCCTTTTTACCTCAAAATAAAGGAGAATTTCTGAATTTTGGCCCAAAATTAGGAAAATTTCTGATTTTTTCCCTGAAATAAGTGAAATTTCTGCTATTTTGAACAAAAATATGTAAAATTTCTGCAATTTTGCCCCAATATAAGGGAAATTTTTAAAATTTTGCCCCAAAATAAGTGGAATTTCTGAGTTTTGCCCCAAAATAAGGAAAATTTCTGCCTTTTTGCGCCACAATTAGTGCAATTTCTGCAATTTTGCCCTAAAATAAGGGAAATTTCTGCAATTTTTCCTCATAATAAGAAAAATTTCTGCAATTTTGCCCCAAAATAGGGGGAATTTCTTTTTTTTGCCCCACAATTAGGGAAATTTCTGCAATTTTTCCCAAAAATAATGGGAATTTCTGCCTTTTGCCCCAAAATATGGGGAATTTCTGCCTTTTGTCTGAAAATGAGAAGAATGCATACCTTTTTGCCATAAAAAAAGGGAAATTTCTTCATTTTTGCTCCAAAAAAGGGAACTTTTGCCTCTTTGCCTCTAAATAAGTGGAATTTCTGTCTTTTTCTCCCAAAACAAAGGGAATTTCTGTCTTTTTTGCCCCAAAATAAGGAAAATTTCTGACTTATAACCCTGAAATAAGTAAAATGTCTGCAAATTTGCCCCAAAATAAGAAAAATTTCTGCCTTTTTGCCCCCAAATAAGGGGAATTTCAGCCTTTTTACCTCAAAATAAGGAAAATTTCTGCAATTTTGCCCCAAAATAAGTGAAATTTCTGCAATTTTGCCCCAATATAATAGAAATTTCTGCAATTTTGCCCCAAAATAAGTGGAATTTCTGAGTTTTGCCCCAAAATAAGAAGAATTTATGCCTTTTTTCCCCACAATTAAGAAAATTTCTGCAATTTTGCTCTAAAATACGGGGAATTTCTGCCTTTTTGCCCGAAAATAAGTGGAATGCATACCTTTTTGCCATAAAAAAGAGAAATTTCTTCATTTTTGCCCAAAATTAAGGGAAATTTCTGCCGTTTTGCCCTGAAATATGTGAAATTTCTGCAATTTTAGCCCAAAATAAGGTGAATTTCTGCCTTTTTGCCCCAAAATAATGGGAATTTCTGCCTTTTTGCCCCAAAATAAGAAAATTTTTTTTCTTTTTTCTCTGAAATAAGTAAAATTTCTGCAATTTTGCCCTAAAATAAAGGATATTTCTGCAATTTTTCCCGATAATAAGGGAAATTTCTGGAATTTTGCCCCAAAATAAGGGGACTTTCTGTTTTTTTTGCCCACAAATAAGGGAAATTTCTGCAATTTTGCCCTAAAATAAGCGGAATTTCTGCTTTTTTGCCTGTAAATAAGTGGAATTTCTGTGTTTTACCCCCAAAACAAAGGGAATTTCTGTCATTTTTGCCCCTAAATAAGGAAAATTTCTGACTTATTACCCTGAAATAAGTAAAATTTCTCCAATTTTGCCTTAATATAAGGGAAATTTCTGCCTTTTTGCCACCAAATAAGTGGAATTTCAGCCTTTTTACCTCAAAATAAAGGAGAATTTCTGAATTTTGGCCCAAAATATTAGGAATTTCTGCCTTTTTGCCCCAAAATTAGGAAAATTTCTGCTTTTTTCCCTGAAATAAGTGAAATTTCTGCTATTTTGAACAAAAATATGTAAAATTTCTGCAATTTTGCCCCAATATGAGGGAAATTTCTTAAATTTTGCCCCAAAATAAGTGGAATTTCTGAGTTTTGTCCCAAAATAAGGAGAATTTCTGCCTTTTTGTGCCACAATTAGTGCAATTTCTGCAATTTTGCCCTAAAATAAGGGAAATTTCTGCAATTTTTCCTCATAATAAGGGAAATTTCTGCAATTTTGCCCCAAAATAAGGGGAATTTCTGTTTTTTGCCCCACAATTATGGAAATTTCTGCAATTTTGCTCAAAAATAAGGGGAATTTCTGCCTTTTGTCTGAAAATGAGAAGAATGCATAACATTTTGCCATAAAAAAGGGAAATTTCTTCATTTTTGCTCCAAAAAAAAGGACACTTTTTCCTCTTTGCCTCTAAATAAGTGGAATTTCTGTATTTTTCTCCCAAAACAAAGGGAATTTCTGTCTTTTTTGCCCAAAAATAAGGAAAATTTCTGACTTATAACCCTGAAATAAGTAAAATTTCTGCAAATTTGCCCCAAAATAAGAAAAATTTTTGCCTTTTTTTCCCCAAATAAGGGGAATTTCAGGCTTTTTACCTCAAAATAAGGGAAATTTCTGCAATTTTGCCCCAAAATAAGTGAAATTTCTGACATTTTGCCCCAAAATAAGTGAAATTTCTGCAATTTTGCCCCAAAATAAGTGGAATTTCTGAGTTTTGCCCCAAAATAAGGAGAATTTCTGCCTTTTTGCCCCACAATTAGGAGAATTTCTACAATTTTGCTCTAAAATACTAGGAATTTCTGTCTTTTTACCCGAAAATAAGGGGAATGCATAACTTTTTGCCATCAAAAAGAGAAATTTCTTCATTTTTGCCCAAAATTATGGGAAATTTCTGCCTTTTTGCCCTGAAATATGTGAAATTTCTGCAATTTTAGCTTAAAATAAGATGAATTTCTGTATTTTTGCCCCAAAATAATGGGAATTTCTGCCTTTTTGCCCCAAAATAAGAAAAATTTTTGCCTTTTTTCTCTGAAATAAGTGAAATTTCTGCAATTTTGCCCTAAAATAAAGAAAATTTCTGCAATTTTTCCCGATAATAAGAGAAATTTCTGGAATTTTGCCCCAAAATAAGGGGAATTTCTGGTTTTTTGCCCACAAATAAGGGAAATTTCTACAATTTTGCCCTAAAATAAGGGGAATTTCTGCTTTTTTGCCTCTAAATAAGTGGAATTTCTGTGTTTTACCACCAAAACAAAGGGAATTTCTGTCATTTTTGCCCCTAAATAAGGAAAATTTCTGAATTATTACCCTGAAATAAGTGAAATTTCTGCAATTTTGCCCCAATATAAGAAAAATTTCTGCCTTTTTGCCCCCAAAAAAGGGGAATTTAAACCTTTTTACCTCAAAATAAAAGGAATTTCTGAATTTTGGCACAAAATATTAGGAATTTCTGCCTTTTTGCCCCAAAATAAGGAAAATTTCTGCTTTTTCCCTGAAATAAGTGAAATTTCTGCAAATTTGCCCCAAAAAAGGGAAATTTCTGCCTTTTGCCCCAAAATAAGGGGAATTTCTGAATTATACATCAAAATAAAAGAAATTTCTGATTTTTGCACCAAAATATGGAGAATTTCTTCCTTTTTGCCCCAAAATAACAAAAATTTCTGCCTTTTTTCCCTAAAATAAGTGAAATTTCTGCAATTTTGCCCCAAAATAAGTGAAATTTCTGCAATTTAGCCCCAAAATAAGGAAAATTTCTGGAATTTTGCCCCAAAATAAGTGGAATTTCTGAGTTTTGCCCCAAAATAAGGAGAATTTCTGCCTTTTTGCCCCACAATTAGTGAAATTTCTGCAATTTTGCCCTAAAATAAGGAAATTTATGCAATTTTTCCCCATAATAAAGGAAATTTCTGCAATTTTGCTTCAAAATAAGGGGAATTTCTGTTTTTTGCCCCACAATTAGGGAAATTTCTGCAATTTTGCCCAAAATTAAGGGGAATTTCTGCCTTTTGCTTCAAAATATGGGGAATTTCTGCCTTTTTGTCCGAAAATAAGAAAAATGCATACCTTTTTGCCATAAAGAAGGGAAATTTGTTCATTTTTGCTCCAAAATAAGGGGAACTTTTGCCTTTTTGCCTCTAAATAAGTGGAATTTCTGTTTTTTTCCTCCAAAACAAAGAGAATTTCTGTCTTTTTTGCCCCAAAATAAGGAAAATTTCTGACTTATTACCATGAAATAAGTGAAATTTCTGCAAATTTACCCCAAAAATAGGGAAATTTCTGCCTTTTGCCCCAAAATAAGGGATATTTCCGCATTTTACCTCAAAATAAGGGGAATTTCTGCATTTTTGCTACAAAATATTAGAAATTTCTGCCTTTTTGCCCCAAAATAAGGAACATTTCTGCTTTTTTTCCCTGAAATAAGTGAAATTTCTGCAGTTTTGCCCCAAAATATGTGAAATTTCTGCAATTTTGCCCCAAAATAAGGGAAATTTATGCAATTTTGCCACAAAATAAGTTGAATTTCTGAGTTTTGCCCCAAAATAAGGAGAATTTCTGCCTTTGTGCCCCACATTAGGGGAATTTCTGCAATTTTGCTCCAAAATACGGGGAATTTCTGCCTTTTTGCCCCAAAATAAGAAAAATTTTTGCCTTTTTTCTCTGAAATAAGTGAAATTTCTGCAATTTTGCCCTAAAATAAAGGAAATTTCTGCAATTTTTCCTGATAATAAGGGAAATTTCTGGAATTTTGCCCCAAAATAAGGGGAATTTCTGTTTTTTTACACCCAAATAAGGGGAATTTCTGCATTTTGCCTCTAAATAAGTGGAATTTCTGTTTTAGGGAATTTCTGTCATTTTTGCCACAAAATAAAGAATATTTCTGACTTATTACCCTGAAATAAGGGAAATTTCTGCAATTTTGCCCCAATATAAGGGAAATTTCTGCCTTTTTGCCCCCAAATAAGGGGAATTTCAGCCTTTTTACCTCAAAATAAGGGGAATTTCTGAATTTTGGCACAAAATATTAGGAATTTCTGCCTTATTGCCCCAAAATAAGGAAAATTTCTGCTTTTTCCCTGAAATAAGTGAAATTTCTGCAAATTTGCCCCCAAAAAGGGAAATTTCTGCCTTTTGCCCCAAAATAAGGGGAATTTCTGCATTTTACCTTAAAATAAGAGAAATTTCTGATTTTTGCACCAAAATATGGAGAATTTCTGCCTTTTTGCCCCAAAATAAGAAAAATTTCTGCCTTTTTTCCCTGAAATAAGTGAAATTTCTGCAATTTTGTCCCAAAATAAGTGAAATTTCTGCAATTTTGCCCCAAAATAAGGAAAATTTCTGGAATTTTGCCCCAAAATAAGTGGAATTTCTGAGTTTTGCCCCCAAATAAGGAGAATTTCTGCCTTTTTGCCCCACAATTAGTGAAATTTCTGCAATTTTGCTCTAAAATAAGGGAAATTTCTGCAATTTTTCCTCATAATAAGGGAAATTTCTGCAATTTTGCTTCAAAATAAGGGGAATTTCTGTTTTTTGCCCCACAATTAGGGAAATTTCTGCAATTTAGCCCAAAAATAATGGGAATTTCTGTTTTTTGCCCCAAAATATGGGGAATTTCTGCCTTTTTGTTTGATAATAAGAAAAATGCATATCTTTTTGCCATAAAAAAGGGAAATTTCTCCATTTTTACTCCAAAATAAGGGGAACTTTTGCCTTTTTGCCTCTAAATAAGTGGAATTTCTGTTTTTTCCCCCAAAACAAAGAGAATTTCTGTCTTTTTTGCCCCAAAATAAGGGAAATTTCTGACTTATTACCATGAAATAAGTGAAATTTCTGCAAATTTGCCCCCAAAATAAGAAAATTTCTGCCTTTTGCCTCAAAATAAGGGGAATTTCAGCATTTTACCTCAAAATAAGGGGAATTTCTGCATTTTTGCCACAAAATATTAGGAATTTCTTCCTTTTTGCCTCAAAATAAGGAAAATTTCTGCTTTTTTCCCAGAAATAAGTGAAATTTCTGCAATTTTTCCCCAAAATAAGTGAAATTTCTGCAATTTTGCTCCAAAATAAGAGAAATTTCTGCAATTTTGCCCCAAAATAAGTGGAATTTCTGAGTTTTGCCCCAAAATAAGGAGAATTTCTGTCTTTTTGCCCCATACTAGGGGAATTTCTGCAATTTTGCTCCAAAATACGGGGAATTTCTGCCTTTTTGCCCCAAAATAAGAAAAATTTTTGCTTTTTTTCTCTGAAATAAGTGAAATTTCTGCAATTTTACCCTAAAATAAAAGAAATCTGAAATTTTTCCCCATAATTAAAGAAATTTCTGGAATTTTGCCACCAAAAAAGGGGATTTTCTCTTTTTTTCCCCCAAATAAGAGAAATTTCTGCAATTTTGCCCTAAAATAAGGGGAAATTCTGCTTTTTTGCCTCTAAATGAGTGGAATTTCTGTCTTTTCCCCCCAAAACAAAGAGAATTTCTGTTCTTTTTGCCCCAAAATAAGGAAAATTTCTGACTTATTACCCTAAAATAAGTAAATTTCTGAAATTTTGCCCCAATATAAGAAAAATTTCTGCCTTTTAGCCCCCAAATAAGGGGAATTTCAGCCTTTTTACCTCAAAATAAGGGGAATTTTTGAATTTTGGCACAACATATTAGGAATTTCAGCCTTTTTGCTCCAAAATAAGGAAAATTTCTGCCTTTTTTCTCTGAAATAATTGAAATTTCTGCAATTTTGCACCAAAATAAGTGAAATTTCTGCAATTTTTGGCCCGAAATAAGGGAAATTTCTGGAATTTTGCCCCAAAATAAGTGGAATTTCTGAGTTTTGCCCCAAAATAAGGAGAATTTCTACCTTTTTGCCCCACAATTTGTGAAATTTCTGCAAATTTGCCCTAAAATAAAAAAAAATTTTTGCAATTTTTCCCCATAATAAGGGAAATTTCTGCAACTTTGTCCCAAAATAAGGGGAATTTCTGATTTTTGCCCCAAATTAGGGAAATTTCTGCAATTTTGCCCCAAAATAAGGGGAATTTCTGCCTTTTGCCCCAAATAATGGGGAATTTCAGCATTTTACATCAAAATAAGGGAAATTTCTGATTTTTGCACGAAAATATTAGGAATTTCTGCATTTTTGCCCCAAAATAAAGGGAATTTCTTCATTTTTGCACCAATATTAGAAGAATTTCTGCAATTTTGCTCCAAAATACGGGTCATTTCTGCCTTTTTCCCGAAATTAAGGGGAATTTCTGCCTTTTTGTCCTGAAATAAGTGAAATTTCTTCAATTTTAGCCAAAAATTAGGGATTTCATGTTTTTGCCCCAAAATAAGGGGAATTTCTGCCATTTTGTCCAGAAATATTTGAAATTTCTGAAATTTTACCCCAAAATAAGGGGAATTTCTGCCTTTTTGCTCCAAAATAAGGGCAATTTCAACCTTATTACGTCAAAATAAGGGAAATTTCTGCCTTTTTGCCACAAAATATACAGAATTTCTGCCTTTTTGCCCCAAAATATAGAAAATTTCTGCAATTTTTCCCCAATATAAGGGGAATTTCTCCCTTTTTGCCCCAAAATAAAGGAAATTTCAGCCTTTTTACCTGAAAATAAGTGAAATTTCTGCAATTTTGCCCCAAATAAGGGAAATTTCTGCAATTTTGCCCCAAATAAGAGAAATTTCTGCAATTTTGCCCCAAAATAAGGTAATTTCCTGCAATTTTGCCCCAAAATAAAAAAAAAATTTCTGGAATTTTGCCCCAAAATAAAAGGAATTTCTGATTTTTGCCCCAAAATAAAGGGAATTTCTGCCTTTTGCCCTAAAATTAGGGGAATTTCTGAAATTTTGCTCTAAAATACGGGAAATTTCTGCCTTTTTGCCCGAAAATAAAGGGGAATGCATACCTTTTTGCCATAAAAATGTGAAATTTCTTCATTTTTGCTCCAAAATAAGGGGAATTTCTGCCTTTTTGCCTCTAAATAAGTGGAATTTCTGTCTTTTTCCCCCAAAACAAAGGGAATTTCTGTCTTTTTTGCCCCAAAATAAGGTGAATTTCTGACTTATTACCCTGAAATAAATGAAATTTCTGCAATTTTGCCCCAAAATAAGGGAAATTTCTGCATTTTTGCTTCCAAATAAGGGGAATTTCAGCTTTTTTACCTCAAAATAAGAAGATTTTCTACATTTTTGCCACAAAATATTAGGAATTTCTGCCTTTTTGCCCCAATATAAGGAAAATTTCTGCCTTTTTTCCCTGAAATAAGAGATATTTCTGCAATTTTGCTCGAAAATAAGTGGAATTTCTGAGTTTTGCATCAAAATAAGCCGAATTTCTGTCTTTTTCCCCAACATATATGGATTTTCTGCCTTTTTGCCCCACAATTAGGGAAATTTCTGCAATTATGCTCCAAAATACGGGGAATTTCTGCCTTTTTGCCCGAAAATAAGGGGAATGCATACCTTTTTGCCATATAAAAGAGAAATTTCTTCATTTTTGCTCCAAAATAAGGAAAATTTCTGCCTTTTTGCCTATAAATAAGTGAAATTTCTGTCTTTTCCCCCAAAAACAAAGGGAATTTCTGTCTTTTTTGCCCCAAAGTAAAAGGAATTTCTGACTTATTACCCTGAAATAAGTAAAATTTCTGCAATTTTGCCCCAAAATAAGGGAAATTTCTGCCTTTTTCCCCACAAAAAGGGGAATTTCAGCCTTTTTACCTCATAATAAGGGGAATTTCTGAATTTTTGCCTCTAAATAAGTGGAATTTCTGTCTTTTTCCCGCAAAACAAAGGGAATTTCTGTTTTTTTTTTGCCCCAAAATTAGGAAAATTTCTTACTTATTACCCTGAAATAAGTGAAATTTCTGCAATTTTGCCCCAATATAAGGGAAATTTCTGCCTTTTTGCCCCCAAATAAGGGGAATTTCAGCCTTTTTACCTCAAAATAAGGGGAATTTCTGAATTTTGGCACAAAATATTAGGAATATCTGCCTTTTTCCCCCAAAATAAAGAAAATTTCTGCCTTTTTTCTCTGAAATAAGTGAATTTCTGCAATTTTGCACCAAAATAAGTGAAATTTCTGCAATTTTGCCCCAAAATAAGGGAAATATCTGGAATTTTGCCCCAAAATAAATGGAATTTCTGAGTTTTGCCCCAAAATAAGGAGAATTTCTGCCTTTTTGCCCCACAATTAGTGAAATTTCTGCAATTTTGCCCTAAAATAAAAGAAAATTTTTGCAATTTTTCCCCATAATAAGGGAAATTTCTGCAATTTTGCCCCAAAATAAGGGAAATTTCTGATTTTTGCCCCACAATTAGGGAAATTTCTGCAATTTTGCCCCAAAATAAGGGGAATTTCTGTATTTTGCCCCAAAATATGGGGAATTTCTGCTTATTTGTCCGAAAATAAGAAGAATGCATACCTTTTTGCCATAAAAAAGAGAAATTTCTTCATTTTGCTCCAAAATAAGGGGAATTTTTGCGTTTTTGACCCCAAATATGTGGAATTTCTGTCTTTTTCCCCCAAAACAACGGAAATTTCTGTCTTTTTTGCCCCAAAATAAGAAAAATTTTTGACTTATTACCCTGAAATAAGTGAAATTTCTGCAAATTTGCCCCAAAATAAGGGAAATTTCTGCCTTTTGCCCCAAAATATTGGGAATTTCAGCATTTTACATCAAAATAAGGGAAATTTCTGATTTTTGAACCAAAATATTAGGAATTTCTGCCTTTTTGCCCCAAAATAAAGGGAATATCTTCATTTTTGCACCAATATTAGGAGAATTTCTGCAATTTTGCTCTAAAATACGGGTAATTTCTCCCTTTTTCCCGAAATTAAGTGGAATTTCTGCCTTTTTGTTCCGAAAAAAGTGAAATTTCTTCAATTTTAGCCAAAAATTAGGGATTTCATTTTTTGCCCCAAAATAAGGGGAATTTCTGCCATTTTGCCATGAAATATTTGAAATTTCTGAAATTTTATTCCAAAATAAGGGGAATTTCTGCCTATTTGTCCCAAAATAAGGGAAATTTCGACCTTATTACCTCAAAATAAGGGAAATTTCTACCTTTTTGTCACAAAATATATGGAATTTCTGCCTTTTTGCCCCAAAATAAGGGAAATTTCTGCAATTTTGCCCCAAATAAGAGAAATTTCTGCAATTTTGCCCCAAAATAAGGTAATTTCCTGCAATTTTGCCCCAAAATAAAAAAAATTTCTGGAATTTTGCCCCAAAATGAGGGGAATTTCTGATTTTTGCCCCATAATAAAGGGAATTTCTGCCTTTTGCCCCAAAATTAGGGGAATTTCTGAAATTTTGCTCTAAAATACGGGGAATTTCTGCCTTTTTGCCCGAAAATAAAGGGGAATGCATACCTTTTTGCCATAAAAAAGTGAAATTTCTTAATTTTTGCTCCAAAATAAGGGAAATTTCTGCCTTTTTGCCTCTAAATAAGTGGAATTTCTGTCTTTTTCCCTCAAAACAAAGGGAATTTCTGTCTTTTTTGCCCCAAAATAAGGTGAATTTCTGACTTATTACCCTGAAATAAATGAAATTTCTGCAATATTGCCCCAAAATAAGGGAAATTTCTGCATTTTTGCTTCCAAATAAGGGGAATTTCAGCTTTTTTACCTCAAAATAAGAAGAATTTCTACATTTTTGCCACAAAATATTAGGAATTTCTGCCTTTTTGCCCCAATATAAGGAAAATTTCTGCCTTTTTTCCCTGAAATAAGAGATATTTCTGCAATTTTGCTCGAAAATAAGTGGAATTTCTGAGTTTTGCATCAAAATAAGCCGAATTTCTGTTTTTTCCCCAACATATACGGATTTTCTGCATTTTTGCCCCACAATTAGGAGAATTTCTGCAATTATGCTCCAAAATACGGGGAATTTCTGCCTTTTTGCCCGAAAATAAGGGGAATGCATACCTTTTTGCCATATAAAAGAGAAATTTCTTCATTTTTGCTCCAAAATAAGGAAAATTTCTGCCTTTTTGCCTATAAATAAGTGGAATTTCTGTCTTTTCCCCCAAAAACAAAAGGAATTTCTGTCTTTTTTGCCCCAAAGTAAAAGGAATTTCTGACTTATAACCCTGAAATAAGTAAAATTTCTGCAATTTTGCCCCAAAATAAGGGAAATTTCTGCCTTTTTCCTCCCAAATAAGGGGAATTTCAGCCTTTTTACCTCATAATAAGGGGAATTTCTGCATTTTTGCCTCTAAATAAGTGGAATTTCTGTCTTTTTCCCCCTAAATAAAAAGAATTTCTATCTTTTTTGCCCCAAAATAAGGAAAATTTCTGACTTATTACCCTGAAATAAGCAAAATTTCTGCAATTTTGCCTCAATATAAGGGAAATTTCTGCCTTTTTGCCCCCAAATAATGGGAATATCAGCCTTTTTACCTCAAAATAACGGGAATTTCTGAATTTTGGCACAAAATATTAGGAATTTCTGCCTTTTGCCCCAAAATAAGGAAAATTTCTGCTTTTTCTCTGAAATAAGTAAAATTTCTGCAATTTTGCACCAAAATAAGTGAAATTTCTGCAATTTTGCCCCAAAATAAGGGAAATTTCTGGAATTTTGCCCCAAAATAATTGAAATTTCTGAGTTTTGCCCCAAATTAAGGAGAATTTCTGCCTTTTTGCCCCACAATTAGTGAAATTTCTGCAATTTTGCCCTAAAATAAAAGAAATTTTTGCAATTTTTCCCCATAATAAGGGAAATTTCTGCAATTTTGCCCCAAAATAAGCGGAATTTCTGATTTTTGCCCCACAATTAGGGAAATTTCTGCAATTTTGCCCCAAAATAAGGGGAATTTCTGCCTTTTGCCCCAAAATATGGAGAATTTCTGCCTTTTTGTCCGAAAATAAGAAGAATGCATACATTTTGCCATAAAAAAGGGAAATTTCTTCATTTTTGCTCCAAAATAAGGGGAACTTTTGCATTTTTGCCTCCAAATAAGTGAAATTTCTGTCTTTTTCCCCCCAAACAAAGGAAATTTCTGTGTTTTTTGCCCCAAAATAAGAAAAATTTCTGACTTATTACCCTGAAATAAGTGAAATTTCTGCAAATTTGCCTAAAAATAAGGAAAATTTCTGCCTTTTGCCCCATAATATGGGGAATTTCAGCATTTTACATCAAAATAAGGGAAATTTCTGATTTTTGCACCAAAATATTAGGAATTTTTGCCTTTTTGTCCTAAAATAAAGGGAATTTCTGCTTTTTGCCCCAAAATTAGGAGAATTTCTGCAATTTTGCTCCAAAATACGGGTCATTTCTGCCTTTTTGCCAGAAATTACGTGGAATTTCTGCCTTTTTGTCCCGAAATAAGTGAAATTTTTTCAATTTTAGCCAAAAATTAGGGATTTCATCTTTTTGCCCCAAAATAAGGGGAATTTCTGCCATTTTGCCCAGAAATATTTGAAATTTCTGAAATTTTACCCCAAAATAATGGGAATTTCTGCCTTTTTGCCCCAAATTAAGGGGATTTTCAACCTTATTACCTCAAAATAAAGGAAATTTCTGCCTTTTTGCCACAAAATATACGAAATTTCTGCCTTTTTGCCCCAAAATAAGGAAAATTTCTGCAATTTTTCCCCAAAAATAAGGGGAATTTCGCTCTTTTTGCCCGAAAATAAAGGATATTTCAGCCTTTTTACCTGAATATAAGTGATATTTCTGAAATTTTGTCCCAAAAAATGTAAATTTTTGCAATTTTGCCCCAAAATAAAGAAAATTTCTGGAATTTTGCCCCAAAATAAGGGGAATTTCTGATTTTTGCCCCAAAATAAAGAGAATTTCTGCCTTTTGCCCCAAAATTAGGGGAATTTCTTCAATTTTGCTCCAAAATACGGGGAATTTCTGCATTTTTGTCCGAAAATAAAAGGAATGCATACCTTTTTGCCATAAAAAAAGTGAAATTTCTTCATTTTTGCTCTAAAATAAGGGGAATTTCTGCCTTTTTTCCTCTAAATATGTGGAATTTCTGTCTTTTTCCCCAAAAACAAAGGGAATTTCTGTCTTTTTTGCCCCAAAATAAGGGAAATTTCTGACTTATTACCCTGAAATAAGTGAAATTTCTGCAATTTTGCCCCAAATAAGGGGAATTTCTGCATTTTTGCTTCCAAATAAGGGGAATTTCAGACATTTAACCTAAAAATAAGGAAAATTTCTGCATTTTTGCCACAAAATATTAGGAATTTCTGCTTTTTTGCCCCAATATAAAGAAAATTTCTGCCTTTTTTCTCTGAAATAAGAGATATTTCTGCAATTTTGCTCCAAAATAAGCGGAATTTCTGAGTTTGGCTCCAAAATAAGGAGAATTTCTGTCTTTTTGCCCCAACATATAGGGAATTTCTGCCTTTTTGCCCCACAATTAGGGGAATTTCTGCAATTTTGCTCCAAAATACGGAGAATTTCTGCCTGTTTGCCCGAAAATAAGGGGAATGCATAACTTTTTGCCATATAAAAGGGAAATTTCTTCATTTTTGCTCCAAAATAAGGAAAATTTCTGCATTTTTGCCTCTAAATAAGTGGAATTTCTGTCTTTTTCTCCCAAAACTAAGGGAATTTCTGTCATTTTTGCCCCAAAATAAGAGAAATTTATGACTTATTACCCTGAAATAAGTAAAATTTCTGCAATTTTGCCCCAAAATAAGGGAATTTTCTGCCTTTTTCCTCCCAAATAAGGGGAATTTCAGCCTTTTTACCTCATAATAAGGGGAATTTCTGCATTTTTGCCTCTAAATAAGTGGAATTTCTGTCTTGTTCCCCCAAAATAAAGGGAATTTCTATCTTTTTTGCCCCAAAATTAGGAAAATTTCTGACTTATTACCCTGAAATAAGTGAAATTTCTGCAATTTTGCCTCATTATAAGGGAAATTTCTGCCTTTTTGCCCCCAAATAATGGGAATATCAGCCTTTTTACCTCAAAATAACGAGAATTTCTGAATTTTGGCACAAAATATTAGGAATTTCTGCCTTTTTGCCCCAAAATAAGGAAAATTTCTGCTTTTTCTCTTAAATAAGTAAAATTTCTGCAATTTTGCACCAAAATAAGTGAAATTTCTGCAATTTTGCCCCAAAATAAGGGAAATTTCTGGAATTTTGCCCCAAAATAAGTGAAATTTCTGAGTTTTGCCACAAAATAAGGAGAATTTCTGCCTTTTTGCCCCACAATTAGTGAAATTTTTGCAATTTTGCCCTAAAATAAAAGAAATTTTTGCAATTTTTCCCCATAATAAGAGAAATTTCTGCAATTTTGCCCCAAAATAAGCGGAATTTCTGATTTTTGCCCCACAATTAGGGAAATTTCTGCAATTTTGCCCCAAAATAAGGGGAATTTCTGCCTTTTGCCCCACAATATGGAGAATTTCTGCCTTTTTGTCTGAAAATAAGTAGAATGCATACATTTTGCCATAAAAAAGGGAAATTTCGTCATTTTTGCTCCAAAATGAGGGGAATTTTTGCGTTTTTGCCCCCAAATATGTGGAATTTCTGTCTTTTTCCCCCAAAACAACGGAAATTTCTGTCTTTTTTGCCCCAAAATAAGAAAAATTTCTGACTTATTACCCTGAAATAAGTGAAATTTCTGCAAATTTGCCCCAAAATAAGGGAAATTTCTGCCTTTTGCCCCAAAATATGGGGAATTTTAGCATTTTACATCAAAATAAGGGAAATTTCTGCCTTTTTGCCCGAAATTAAGTGGAATTTCTCCCTTTTTGTCTCGAAATAAGTGAAATTTCTTCAATTTTAGCTAAAAATTAGGGATTTCATCTTTTTGCCCCAATATAAGGGGAATTTCTGCCATTTTGCCCAGAAATATTTGAAATTTCTGAAATTTTACCCAAAAATAAGGGGTATTTCTGACTTTTTGCCCCAAATAAGGGGAATTTCAATCTTATTATCTCAAAATAAGGGAAATTTCTGCTTTTTTGCCACAAAATATACTGAATTTCTGCCTTTTTGCCCCAAAATAAGGAAAATTTCTACAATTTTTCCCCAAAATAAGGGGAATTTCTCCATTTTTGCCCAAAAATAAAGGAAATTTCAGCCTTTTTACCTGAAAATAAGTGAAATTTCTGCAATTTTGCCCCAAATAAGGGAAATTTTTGCAATTTTGCCCTAAAATAAGGTAAATTCCTGCAATTTTGCCCCAAAATAAAAAAAATTTCCTGAATTTTGCCCCAAAATAAGGGGAATTTCTGATTTTTGCCCCAAAATAAAGGGAATTTCTGCCTTTTGCCCCAAAATTAGGAGAATTTCTGCAATTTTGCTCCAAAATACGGGAAATTTCTGCCTTTTTGCCCGAAAATAAGGGGAATGCATACCTTTTTGCCATAAAAAAGTGAAATTTCTTCATTTTTGCTCCAAAATAAGGGGAATTTCTGCCTTTTTGCCTCTAAATAAGTGGAATTTCTGTCTTTTTCCCCCAAAACAAAAGGAATTTCTGTCTTTTTTGCCCCAAAATAAGGGGAATTTCTTACTTATTACCCTGAAATAAGTGAAATTTCTGCAATTTTGCCCCAACATATAGGAAATTTCTGCCTTTTTGCCCCCAAATAAGGGGATTTCAGCATTTTTACCTCAAAATAAGAATTTCTGCATTTTTGCCACAAAATATTAGGAATTTCTGCATTTTTGCCCCAAAATAAGGAAAATTTCTGCCTTTTTCCCTGAAATACGGGAAATTTCTGCAATTTTGCCCCAAAATAAGTGAAATTTCTGCAATTTTGCCCCAAAATAAGGGAAATTTCTGCATCTTTGCTTCCAAATATGGGGAATTTCAGCCTTTTAACCTAAAAATAAGGGGAATTTCTACATTTTTGCCAAAAAATATTAGGAATTTCTGCCTTTTTCCCCCAATATAAGGAAAATTTCTGCCTTTTTTCCCTGAAATAAAAGATATTTCTTCAATTTTGCTCCAAAAAAGTGGAATTTCTGAGTTTTGCCCCAAAATAAGGAGAATTTCTGTCTTTTTGCACCACAATTAGGGGAATTTCTGCAATTTTGCTGCAAAATACGGGGAATTTCTGCCTTTTTGCCAGAAAATAAGGGGAATGCATATCTTTTTGCCATATAAAAGGGAAATTTCTTCATTTTTTCTCCAAAATAAGGAAAATTTCTGCCTTTTTGCTTCTAAATAAGTGGAATTTCTGTCTTTTTCCCCCAAAACAAAGGGAATTTCTGTCTTTTTTGCCCCATAATAAAAGGAATTTCTGACTTATTACCCTGAAATAAGTAAAATTTCTGCAATTTTGCCCCAAAATAATGGGAAATTTCTGCCTTTTTCCTCCCAAATAAGGGGAATTTCAGCCTTTTTCCCTCATAATAAGGGGAATTTCTGCATTTTTGCCTCTAAATAAGTGGAATTTCTGTCTTTTTCCCCAAAAATAAAGGGAATTTCTGTCTTTTTTGCCCCAAAATAAGGAAAATTTCTGACTTATTACCCTGAAATAAGTGAAATTTCTGCCTTTTTGCCCCCAAATAAGGGGAATTTCAGCCTTTTTACCTCAAAATAAGGGGAATTTCTAAATTTTGGCACAAAATATTAGGAATTTCTGCACTTTTGCCCCAAAATAGGAAAAATTTCTGCCTTTTTTCTCTGAAATAAGTGAAATTTCTGCAATTTTCCACCAAAATGGGCAAAATTTCTGCAATTTTGCCCCAAAATAAGGGAAATTTCTGGATTTTTGCCCTAAAATAAGTGAAATTTCTGAGTTTTGCCCCAAAATAAAGAGAATTTCTGCCTTTTTGCCCCACAATTAGTGAAATTTCTGCAATTTTACCCTAAAATAAAAGAAATTTTTGCAATTTTTCCCCATAATAAGGGAAATTTCTGCAATTTTGCCCCAAAATAAGTGGAAGTTCTGATTTTTTCCCCACAATTAGAGAAATTTCTGCAATTTTGCCCCAAAATAAGGGGAATTTCTGTCTTTTGCCCCAAAATATGGGGAATTTCTGCCTTTTTGTCCGAAAATAAGAAGAATGCATAAATTTTTGCCATAAAAAAGGGAAATTTCGTCATTTTTGCTCCAAAATAAGGGGAACTTTTGCATTTTTGCCTCCAAATAAGTGGAATTTCTGTCTTTTTCCCCCAAAACAAAGGAAATTTCTGTCTTTTTTGCCCCAAAATATGAAAAATTTCTGACTTATTACACTGAAATAAGTGAAATTTCTGCAAATTTGCCCCAAAATAATAGAAATTTCTGCCTTTTGCCCAAAAATATGGGGAATTTCAGCTTTTTACATCAAAATAAAGGAAATTTCTGATTTTTGCACCAAAATATTAGGAATTTCTGCCTTTTTGCTTCTAAATAAGTGGAATTTCTGTCTTTTTCCCTCAAAACAAAGGGAATTTCTGTCTTTTTTGCCCCAAAATAAGGAAAATTTCAGACTTATTACCCTGAAATAAGAGAAATTTCTGCAATTTTGCCCCAATATAAGGGAAATTTCTGCTTTTTTTGCCCCCAAATAAGGGGAATTTCAGCCTTTTTACCTCAAAATAAAAGAAATTTCTGAAGTTTGGCACAAAATATTAGGAATTTCTGGTTTTTGCCCCAAAATAAAGAAAATTTCTGACTTTTTTCTGTGATATAAATGAAATTTCTGCAATTTTGCCCCAAAATAAGTGAAATTTCTGCAATTTTTTTCAAAATAAGGAAAATTTCTGGAATTTTGATCCCAAATAAGTGGAATTTCTGAGTTTTTCCCCAAAATAAAAAGAATTTCTGCCTTTTTTCCCACAATTAGTGAAATTTCTGCAATTTTGCCCTAAAATAAAAGAAATTTTAGCAATTTTTTCCCATAATAAAGGAAATTTCTGCAATTTTGCCCCAAAATAAGGGGAATTTCTTTTTTTGCCCCAAAATTAGGGAAATTTCTGTAATTTTTCCCCAAAATAAGGAAAATTTCTGTTTTTTTGCCCCCAAATAAGGGAAATTTCTGCAATTTGGCCCTAAAAAAAGGGGAATTTCTGCCTTTTGCCCCAAAATAAGGAGAATTTCTGCCTTTTTGGCCCTAAAATAAAGAAAATTACTGTATTTTTTACCCCAACATTAGGTGAATTTCTGCAATTTTGCTCCAAAATACAGGGATTTTCTGCTTTTTTCGCCGAAAATAAAGGAAATTTCTGCCATTTTGCTGCGAAATAAGTGAAATTTCTGCAGTTTTCCCTTAAAATAAGGGGAATTAATGCCTTTTTGCCACAAAATTAGGGGAATTTTTGCAATTTTGCTACAAAATATGGGGAATTTCTGCCTTTTTGCCCGAAAATAAAGGGAATATTTACCTTTTTGTCGTAAAAACATGAAATTTCTTCATTTTTGCCCCAAAATAAGGGATTTTCTGCCTTTTTAACTAAAAATAATTGCAATTTCTCCTTTTTCCCCAAAAATAAACGAAATTTTTGTCTTTTTGCACAAAAATAAGGAAAATTTCTGACTTTTTGCCCGAAAATAAGGGGAATTTCAGCCTTTTTACCTCATAATAAGGGGAATTTCTGCCTTTTTGCCCCAAGATATGGGGAATTTCTGCCTTTTTGCGCCAAAATAAAAATTTCTGCAATTTTGTACCAAAATAAAAGAAATTTCTACCTTTTTGCCCCAAAATAAGAAAATTTCTGCCTTTTTTCTGAAATAAGTGAAATTTCTGCAATTTTGCCCCAAAATAAGGGAAATTTCTGCAATTTTGCCCTAATGTGAAGGAAATTTCTTAAATTTTGCCACAAAATAAGAAGAATTTCTGACTTTATGCTCCCGAAAAAAGGAGATTTTCTGTCTTTTTGCCCCAAAATAAAGAGAATTTCTGCCTTTTTCCCGAAAATTATGAGAATTTCTGCAATTTTGCTTCAAAATACGGTTAATTTCTGCCTTTTAGCCCCAAAATATAGGTAATTTCTGCATTTTCCCCCAATATTTGGAAATTTCTGCATTTTACCTCTAAATAAGGGGAATTTCTGCATTTTACCTCAAAATAAGAAAAATTTATGCCTTTTGCCCCAAAATATGGGGAATTTCTGCCTTTTTGTTCCAAAATAAAAAAAATTTCTTCAATTTTGTGCCATAATAAAAGAAATTTCTCCTTTTTGCCCCAAAATAAGGGGAATTTCTGACTTTTTGCCTTGAAGTAAATGAAATTTCTGCAATTTTGCCCAAAAATAAGAGAAATTTGTGCCTTTTGGCCCCAAAATAAAGGGAATTTCTGCCTTTTGCCCCAAAATATGGGGAATTTCCGCCTTTTTGCCAAAAATAAGAAGAATGCATACCTTTTTGCCATAAAAAAGGGAAATTTCTTCATTTTTGCTCCAAAATAAGGGGAATTTCTGCTTTTTTGCCTCTAAATAAGTGGAATTTCTGTCTTTTTCCCCCAAAACAAAGGGAATTTCTGTCTTTTTTGCCCCAAAATAAGGAAAATTTCTGAGTTATTACCCTGAAATAAGTGAAATTTCTGCAATTTTGCCCCAATATAATGGAAATTTTTGCCTTTTGCCCCCAAATAAGGGGAATTTCAGCGTTTTTACCTCAAAATAAGGAGAATTTCTGAATTTTGGCACAAAATATTAGGAATTTCTGCCTTTTTGCCCCAAAATAAGGAAAATTTCTGCCTTTTTTCTCTGAAATAAGTGAAATTTCTGCAATTTTGCCCCAAAATAAGTGACATTTCTGCAATTTTGCCACAAAAAAAAGAAATTTTTGAAATTTTGCCCCAAAATAAGTGGAATTTCTGAGTTTTGCCCCAAAATAAGGAGAATTTCTGCCTTTTTGCCCCACAATTAGTGAAATTTCTGCAATTTTGCTCTAAAATAAAAAAAATTTTTGCAATTTTTCCCCATAATAAGGGGAATTTCTACAATTTTGCCCCAAAATAAGAGGAATTTCTGATTATTGCCCCACAATTAATGAAATTTCTGCAATTTTGCCCCAAAATAAGGGGAATTTCTGCCTTTTGCCCCAAAATATGGGGAATTTCTGCCTTTTTGTCTGAAAATAAGAAGAATGCATAACTTTTTGCCATAGAAAAAGGAAATTTCTTCATTTCTTCATTGAAATTTCTTAAATTTTATTCCAAAATAAGGGGAATTTCTGCCTTTTTGCCCCAAAATATGGGGAATTTCAACCTTATTACATCAAAATAAATTTCTGCCTTTTTTCCCTGAAATAAGTGAAATTTCTGCAATTTTGCCCCAAAATAAGTGAAATTTCTCCAATTTTCCCCAAAATAAAAGAAATTTCTGCAATTTTGCCCCAAAATAAGGGAAATTTCTGGAATTTTGCCCCAAAATAAGTGGAATTTCTGAGTTTTGCCATAAAATAAGGAGAATTTCTGTATTTTTGACCCAACATATAGATAATTTCTGCCTTTTTGCCCCACAATTAGGGGAATTTCTGTAATTTTGCTCCAAAATACGAGGAATTTCTGCCTTTTTGCCCTAAAATAAGGGGAATGCATAACTTTTTGCTATAAAAAAGGGAAATTTCTTCATTTTTGCTCCAAAATAAGGGGAATTTTTGCCTTTTTGCCTCTAAATAAGTGGAATTATTGTCTTTTTCCCCCAAAGCAAAAAGAATTTCTGCCTTTTTTGCCCCAAAATAAGGAAAATTTCTGACTTATTACCCTGAAATAAGTGAAATTTCTGCAATTTTGCCCCAATATAATAAAAATTTCTGCATTTGCCCCTAAATAAGGGAAATTTCAGTCTTTTCACGTCAAAATAAAAAGAATTTCTGAATTTTGGCACAAAATATTAGGAATTTCTGCCTTTTTGCCCCAAAATAAGGAAAATTTCTGCCTTTTTTCTCTGAAATAAGTGAAATTTCTGCAATTTTGCACCAAAATAAGTGAAATTTCTGCAATTTTGCCCCAAAATAAAAGAAATTTCTGGAATTTTGAACCAAAATAAGTGGAATTTCTGAGTTTTGCCCAAAAATAAGGAGAATTTCTGCCTTTTTGCCCCACAATTAGTGAAATTTCTGCAATTTTTACCTAAAATTAAAGAAATTTTTGCAATTTTTCCCCATAATAAGGGAAATTTTTGCAATTTTGCTCCAAAATAAAAGGAATTTCTAATTTATGCCCCACAATTAGGGAAATTTCTGCAATTTTGCACCAAAATAAGGGGAATTTCTGCCTTTTGCCCCAAAATATGGGAAATTTCTGCCTTTTTGTCCGAAAATAAGAAAAATGCATACCTTTTTGCCATAGAAAAGGGAAATTTCTTCATTTTTGCTCCAAAATAAGGGGAACTTTTGCGTTTTTGCCTCCAAATAAGTGGAATTTCTGTATTTTTCCCCCAAAACAAAGGAAATTTCTGTCTTTTTTGCCCCAAAATAAAAAAATTCTGACTTATTACCCTGAAATAAGTGAAATTTCTGCAAATTTGCCCCAAAATAAGGAAAATTTCTGCCTTTTGCCCTAAAATATGGGGAATTTCAGCATTTTACATCAAAATAAGGGAAATTTCTGATTTTTCACAAAAATATTAGGAATTTCTGCCTTTTTCCCCAAAATAAAGGCAATTTCTTCATTTTTGCACCAATATTAGAGGAATTTCTGCAATTTTGCTCCAAAATACGGGTCATTTCTGCCTTTTTGCACGAAATTAAGTGGAATTTCTGCCTTTTTGTCCCGAAATAAGTGAAATTTCTTCAATTTTAGCCAAAAATTAAGGATTTCATTTTTTTGCCCCAAAATAAGGGGAATTTCTGCCATTTTGCCCAGAAATATTTGAAATTTCTGAAATTTTACCCCAAAATAAGGGGAATTTCTGCATTTTTGCCCCAAAATAAAAGGAATTTCAACCTTATTATTTCAAAATAAGGGAAATTTCTGCATTTTTGCCACAAAATATATGGAATTTCTGCCTTTTTGCCCCAAAATAAAGAAAATTTCTGCAATTTTTCCCCAAAATAAAAGGAATTTCTCTCTTTTTGCTCCAAAATAAAGGAAATTTCAGCCTTTTTACCTGAAAATAAGTGAAATTTCTGCAATTTTGCCCCAAATAAGGGAAATTTCTGCAATTTTGCCCCAAATTAAGGTAAATTCCTGCAATTTTGCTCCAAAATAAAAAAAATTTCTGGAATTTTGCCCCAAAATAAGGGGAATTTCTGATTTTTGCCCCAAAATAAAGGGAATTTCTGCCTTTTGCCCCAAAATTAGGGGAATTTCTGCAATTTTGCTCCAAAATACGGGGAATTTCTGCCTTTTTGTCTGAAAATAAGGTGAATGCATACCTTTTTGCCATAAAAAAGTAAAATTTCTTCATTTTTGCTCCAAAATAAGGGTAATTTCTGCCTTTTTGCCTCTAAATAAGTGGAATTTGTCTTTTTCCCCCAAAACAAAGGGAATTTCTGTTTTTTTTGCCCCAAAACAAGGGGAATTTCTGACTTATTACCCTGAAATACGTGAAATTTCTGCAATTTTGCCCCAAAATAAGAGAAATTTCTGCATTTTTGCTTTCAAATATGGGGAATTTCAGCCTTTTAACCTAAAAATAAAGGGAATTTCTGCATTGTTGCCACAAATATTAGGAATTTCTGCCTTTTTGCCCCAATATAAGGAAAATTTCTGCCTTTGTTCCCAGAAATAAGAGATATTTCTAAAATTTTTTTCTAAAATAAGTGGAATTTCTGAGTTTTGCCCCATAATAAGAAGAATTTCTGTCTTTTTGCCCCAACATATAGGGAATTTCTGCCTTTTTGCCCCACAATTATGGGAATTTCTGCAATTTTGCTCCAAAATACGGGGAATTTCTGCCTTTTTGCCCGAAAATAAGGGGAATGCATACCTTTTTGCCATATAAAAGGGAAATTTCTTCATTTTTGCTCCAAAATAAGGAAAATTTCTGCCTTTTTGCCTCTAAATAAGTGGAATTTCTGTCTTTTTCCCCCAAAACAAAGGAAATTTCTGTCTTTTTTGCCCCAAAATATGAAAAATTTCTGACTTATTACCCTGAAATAAGTGAAATTTCTGCAAATTTGCCCCAAAATAAGAGAAATTTCTGCCTTTTGCCCCAAAATATGGGGAATTTCAGCTTTTTACATCAAAATAAAGGAAATTTCTGATTTTTGCACCAAAATATTAGGAATTTCTGCCTTTTTGCTTCTAAATAAGTGGAATTTCTGTCTTTTTCCCTCAAAACAAAGGGAATTTCTGTCTTTTTTTGCCCCAAAATAAGGAAAATTTCTGAGTTATTACCCTGAAATAAGAGAAATTTCTGCAATTTTGCCCCAATATAAGGGAAATTTCTGCTTTTTTGCCCCCAAATAAGGGGAATTTCAGCCTTTTTACCTCAAAATAAAAGGAATTTCTGAAGTTTGGCACAAAATATTAGGAATTTCTGGTTTTTGCCCCAAAATAAAGAAAATTTCTGACTTTTTTCTGTGATATAAATGAAATTTCTGCAATTTTGCCCCAAAATAAGTGAAATTTCTGCAATTTTTTCCAAAATAAGGAAAATTTCTGGAATTTTTCCCCCAAATAAGTGGATTTTCTGAGTTTTTCCCCAAAATAAAAAGAATTTCTGACTTTTTGCCCACAATTAGTGAAATTTCTGCAATTTTGCCCTAAAATAAAAGAAATTTTTGCAATTTTTTTCCCATAATAAAGGAAATTTCTGCAATTTTGCCCCAAAATAAGGGGAATTTCTTTTTTTGCCCCACAATTAGGGAAATTTCTGTAATTTTTCCCCAAAATAAGGAAAATTTCTGTTTTTTTGCCCCCAAATAAGGGAAATTTCTGCAATTTGGCCCTAAAAAAAGGGGAATTTCTGCCTTTTGCCCCAAAATAAGGAGAATTTCTGCCTTTTTGGCCCTAAAATAAAGAAAATTACTGTATTTTTTACCCCAACATTAGGTGAATTTCTGCAATTTTGCTCCAAAATACAGGGATTTTTCTGCTTTTTTCGCCGAAAATAAAGGAAATTTCTGCCATTTTGCTGCGAAATAAGTGAAATTTCTGCAGTTTTCCCTTAAAATAAGGGGAATTAATGCCTTTTTGCCCCAAAATTAGGGGAATTTTTGCAATTTTGCTACAAAATATGGGGAATTTCTGCCTTTTTGCCCGAAAATAAAGGGAATATTTACCTTTTTGTCGTAAAAACATGAAATTTCTTCATTTTTGCCCCAAAATAAGGAATTTTCTGCCTTTTTAACTCAAAATAAGTGCAATTTCTCCCTTTTCCCCAAAAATAAACGAAATTTCTGTGTTTTTGCACAAAAATAAGGAAAATTTCTGACTTTTTGCCCGAAAATAAGGGGAATTTCAGCCTTTTTACCTCATAATAAGGGGAATTTCTGCCTTTTTGCCCCAAAATATGGGGAATTTCTGCCTTTTTGCGCCAAAATAAAAATTTCTGCAATTTTGTACCAAAATAAAAGAAATTTCTACCTTTTTGCCCCAAAATAAGAAAATTTCTGCCTTTTTTCTGAAATAAGTGAAATTTCTGCAATTTTGCCCCAAAATAAGGGAAATTTCTGCAATTTTGCCCCAATGTGAAGGAAATTTCTGCAATTTTGCCACAAAATAAGAAGAATTTCTGACTTTATGCTCCCGAAAAAAGGAGATTTTCTGTCTTTTTGCCCCAAAATAAAGAGAATTTCTGCCTTTTTCCCGAAAATTATGAGAATTTCTGCAATTTTGCTTCAAAATATGGTTAATTTCTGCCTTTTAGCCCCAAAATATAGGTAATTTCTGCATTTTCCCCCAATATTTGGAAATTTCTGCATTTTACCTCTAAATAAGGGGAATTTCTGCATTTTACTTCAAAATAAAAAAAATTTCTGCCTTTTGCCCCAAAATATGGGGAATTTCTGCCTTTTTGTTCCAAAATAAAAAAAATTTCTTCAATTTTGTGCCATAATAAAAGAAATTTCTCCTTTTTGCCCCAAAATAAGGGGAATTTCTGACTTTTTGCCTTGAAGTAAATGAAATTTCTGCAATTTTGCCCAAAAATAAGAGAAATTTGTGCCTTTTGGCCCCAAAATAAAGGGAATTTCTGCCTTTTGCCCCAAAATATGGGGAATTTCCGCCTTTTTGCCGAAAATAAGAAGAATGCATACCTTTTTGCCATAAAAAAGGGAAATTTCTTCATTTTTGCTCCAAAATAAGGGGAATTTCTGCTTTTTTGCCTCTAAATAAGTGGAATTTCTGTCTTTTTCCCCCAAAACAAAGGGAATTTCTGTCTTTTTTGCCCCAAAATAAAGAAAATTTCTGAGTTATTACCCTGAAATAAGTGAAATTTCTGCAATTTTGCCCCAATATAATGAAAATTTTGCCTTTTGCACCCAAATAAGGGGAATTTCAGCGTTTTTACCTCAAAATAAGGGGAATTTCTGAATTTTAGCACAAAATATTAGGAATTTCTGCCTTTTTGCCCCAAAATAAGGAAAATTTCTGCCTTTTTTCTCTGAAATAAGTGAAATTTCTGCAATTTTGCCCCAAAATAAGTGACATTTCTGCAATTTTGCCACAAAAAAAAGAAATTTCTGAAATTTTGCCCCAAAATAAGTGGAATTTCTGAGTTTTGCCCCAAAATAAGGAGAATTTCTGCCTTTTTGCCCCACAATTAGTGAAATTTCTGCAATTTTGCCCTAAAATAAAAGAAATTTTTGCAATTTTTCCCCATAATAAGGGGAATTTCTACAATTTTGCCCCAAAATAAGAGGAATTTCTGATTTTTGCCCCACAATTAATGAAATTTCTGCAATTTTGCCCCAAAATAAGGGGAATTTCTGCCTTTTGCCCCAAAATATGGGGAATTTCTGCCTTTTTGTCTGAAAATAAGAAGAATGCATACCTTTTTGCCATAGAAAAAGGAAATTTCTTCATTTCTTCATTGAAATTTCTTAAATTTTATTCCAAAATAAGGGGAATTTCTGCCTTTTTGCCCCAAAATATGGGGAATTTCAACCTTATTACCTCAAAGTAAATTTCTGCCTTTTTTCCCTGAAATAAGTGAAATTTCTGCAATTTTGCCCCAAAATAAGTGAAATTTCTCCAATTTTGCCCCAAAATAAAAGAAATTTCTGCAATTTTGCCCCAAAATAAGGGAAATTTCTGGTTTTGCCCCAAAATAAGTGGAATTTCTGAGTTTTGCCATAAAATAAGGAGAATTTCTGTATTTTTGACCCAACATATAGATAATTTCTGCCTTTTTGCCCCACAATTAGGGGAATTTCTGTAATTTTGCTCCAAAATACGAGGAATTTCTGCCTTTTTGCCCTAAAATAAGGGGAATGCATAACTTTTTGCTATAATAAAGGGAAATTTTTTCATTTTTAATCCAAAATAAGGGGAATTTTTGCCTTTTTGCCTCTAAATAAGTGGAATTATTGTCTTTTTCCCCCAAAGCAAAAAGAATTTCTGCCTTTTTTGCCCCAAAATAAGGAAAATTTCTGACTTATTACCCTGAAATAAGTGAAATTTCTGCAATTTTGCCCCAATATAATAAAAATTTCTGCATTTGCCCCTAAATAAGGGAAATTTCAGTCTTTTTACGTCAAAATAAAAAGAATTTCTGAATTTTGGCACAAAATATTAGGAATTTCTGCATTTTTGCCCCCAAATAAGGAAAATTTCTGCCTTTTTTCTCTGAAATAAGTAAAATTTCTGCAATTTTGCACCAAAATAAGTGAAATTTCTGCAATTTTGCCCCAAAATAAAAGAAATTTCTGGAATTTTGAACCAAAATAAGTGGAATTTCTGAGTTTTGCCCAAAAATAAGGAGAATTTCTGCCTTTTTGCCCCACAATTAGTGAAATTTCTGCAATTTTTACCTAAAATTAAAGAAATTTTTGCAATTTTTCCCCATAATAAGGGAAATTTTTGCAATTTTGCTCCAAAATAAAAGGAATTTCTAATTTTTGCCCCACAATTAGGGAAATTTCTGCAATTTTGCACCAAAATAAGAGGAAGTTCTGCCTTTTGCCCCAAAATATGGGAAATTTCTGCCTTTTTGTCCAAAAATAAGAAGAATGCATACCTTTTTGCCATAGAAAAGGGAAATTTCTTCATTTTTGCTCCAAAATAAAGGGAACTTTTGCGTTTTTGCCTCCAAATAAGTGGAATTTCTGTCTTTTTCCCCCAAAACAAAGGAAATTTCTGTCTTTTTTGCCCCAAAATAAAAAAATTCTGACTTATTACCCTGAAATAAGTGAAATTTCTGCTAATTTGCCCCAAAATAAGGAAAATTTCTGCCTTTTGCCCTAAAATATGGGGAATTTCAGCATTTTTCATCAAAATAAGGGAAATTTCTGATTTTTGCACAAAAATATTAGGAATTTCTGCCTTTTTCCCCAAAATAAAGGCAATTTCTTCATTTTTGCACCAATATTAGAGGAATTTCTGCAATTTTGCTCCAAAATACGGGTCATTTCTGCCTTTTTGCACGAAATTAAGTGGAATTTCCGCCTTTTTGTCCCGAAATAAGTGAAATTTCTTCAATTTTAGCCAAAAATTAAGGATTTCATTTTTTGGCCCCAAAATAAGGGGAATTTCTGCCATTTTGCCCAGAAATATTTGAAATTTCTGAAATTTTACCCCAAAATAAGGGGAATTTCTGCATTTTTGCCCCAAAATAAAAGGAATTTCAACCTTATTATTTCAAAATAAGGGAAATTTCTGCCTTTTTGCCACAAAATATATGGAATTTCTGCCTTTTTGCCCCAAAATAAAGAAAATTTCTGCAATTTTTCCCCAAAATAAAAGGAATTTCTCTCTTTTTGCTCCAAAATAAAGGAAATTTCAGCCTTTTTACCTGAAAATAAGTGAAATTTCTGAAATTTTGCCCCAAATAAGGGAAATTTCTGCAATTTTGCCCCAAATTAAGGTAAATTCCTGCAATTTTGCTCCAAAATAAAAAAAAATTTCTGGAATTTTGCCCCAAAATAAGGGGAATTTCTGATTTTTGCCCCAAAATAAAGGGAATTTCTGCCTTTTGCCCCAAAATTAGGGGAATTTCTGCAATTTTGCTCCAAAATACGGGGAATTTCTGCCATTTTGCCCAGAAATATTTGAAATTTCTGAAATTTTACCCTAAAATAAGGGGAATTTCTGCATTTTTGCCCCAAAATAAGGGAAATTTCAACCTTATTACCTCAAAATAAGGAAAATTTCTGCCTTTTTGCCCCAAAATAAGGAAAATTTCTGCAATTTTTCCACAAAATAAGGGGAATTTCTTCCTTTTTGCCCCAAAACAAAGGAAATTTCAGCCTTTTTACCTGAAAATAAGTGAAATTTCTGCAATTTTGCCCCAAATAAGGGAAATTTCTGCAATTTTACCTTAAAATAAGGTAAATCTTGCAATTTTGCCCCAAAATAAAGAAAATTTCTGGAATTTTGCCCCAAAATAAGGGGAATTTCTGATTTTTGCCCCCAAAATATCGGGAATTTATGCCTTTTGCCCCAAAATTGTGGGAATTTCTGCAATTTTGCTCCAAAATACGGGGAATTTCTGCCTTTTTGCCCGAAAATAAGGAGAATGCATACCTTTTTGGCATAAAAAAGTGAAATTTCTTTATTTTTGCTCCAAAATAAAATAAATTTCTGCCTTTTTGCCTCTAAATAAGTGGAATTTCTGTCTTTTTCCCCCAAAACAAAAAGAATTTCTGTCTTTTTTGCCTCAAAATAAGGGGAATTTCTGACTTATTACCCTGAAATAAGTGAAATTTCTGCAATTTTGCCCCAAAATAAGTGGAATTTCTGAGTTTTGCCCCAAAATAAGGAGAATTTCTGTCTTTTTGCCCCAACTTATAGGGAATTTCTGCCTTTTTGCCCCACAATTAGGGGAATTTCTGCAATTTTGCTCCAAAATACGGGGAATTTTTGCCTTTTTGCCCGAAAATATGGGGAATGCATAACTTTTTGCCATATAAAAGGGAAATTTCTTTATTTTTGCTCCAAAATAAAAGGAATTTCTGCCTTTTTGCCTCCAAATAAGTGGAATTTGTGTCTTTTTCCCCCAAAACAAAAAAAAAATTTCTCATTTTTGCCCTTAAATAAGGGAAATTTCTGACTTATTACCCGGAAATAAATAAATTATCTGCAATTTTGCCCCAATATAAGGGAAATCTCTGCCTTTTTGCCCCCAAATAAGGGGAATTTCAGCCTTTTTACCTCATAATAAGGGGAATTTCTGCATTTTTGCCTCTAAATAAGTGGAATTTCTGTCTTTTTCCCCCAAAACAAAGGGAATTTCTGTCTTTTTTGCCCCAAAATAAGGAAAATTTCAGACTTATTACCCTGAAATAACTGAAATTTCTGCAATTTTGCCCCAATATAAGGGAAATTTCTGCCTTTTTGCCCCCAAATAAGGAAAATTTCAGCCTTTTTACCTAAAAATAAGGGAAATTTCTGAATTTTGGCACAAAATATTAGGAATTGTTGCATTTTTGCCCCAAAATAAGGAAAATTTCTGCCTTTTTTCTCTGAAATAAATGAAATTTCTGCAATTTGCACCAAAATAATTGAAATTTCTGCAATTTTGCCCCAAAATAAGGGAAATTTCTGGAATTTTGCCCCAAAATAAGTGGAATTTCTGAGTTTTGCCCCAAAATAAAGAGAATTTCTGTCTTTTTGCCCCAACATATAGAAAATTTCTGCCTTTTTGCCCCACAAGTAGTGAAATTTCTGCAATTTTTCCCTAAAATAATAGAAATTTCTGCAATTTTTCCCCATAATAAGGGAAATTTCTGCAATATTGCCCCAAAATAAGGAGAATTTCTGTTTTTTGCCCCAAAATTAGGGAAATTTCTGCAATTTTGCCCCAAAATAATGGAAATTTCTGCCTTTTGCCCCAAAATATTGGGAATTTCTGCCTTTTTGTCTGAATATAAGAAGAATGCATACCTTTTTGCCATAAAAAAGGAAATTTCTTCTTTTTTGCTTTAAAATAAGGGGAACTTTTGCCTTTTTGCCTCTAAATAAGTGGAATTTCTGTCTTTTTCCCCCAAAACAAATGAAATTTCTGTCTTTTTTGCCCCAAAATAAGAAAAATTTCTGACTTATTACCCTGAAATAAGTGAAATTTCTGCAAATTTGCACCAAAATAAGGGAAATTTCTGCCTTTTGCCCCAAAATATGGGGAATTTCAGCATTTTACATCAAAATAAGGGAAATTTCTGATTTTTGCCCCAAAATATGGACAATTTCTGCCTTTTTGCCCCAAAATAAAGGGAATTTCTGCATTTTTCACCAATATTGGGGGAATTTCTGCAATTTTACTCCAAAATACGAGTCATTTCTGCCTTTTTGCATGAAATTAATTGGAATTTCTGCCTTTATGTCCCGAAATATGTGAAATTTCTTCAATTTTATCCAAAAATTAAGGATTTCATCTTTTTGTCCCAAAATGAGGGGAATTTCTGCCATTTTGCCCTGAAATATTTGAAATTTCTGAAATTTTACCCCAAAATAAAGGGAATTTCTGCATTTTTTCCTCTAAATAAGTGGAATTTCTGTCTTTTTCCCCCAAAACAAAGGGAATTTCTGTCTATTTTGCCCCAATATAAGAAAAATTTCTGGCTTTTTTCCCTGAAATATAAGATATTTCTGCAATTTTGCCCCAAAATAAGTGGAATTTCTGAGTTTTGCCCAAAATAAAAAGAATTTCTGACTTTTTGCTCCACAATTAGTGAAATTTCTGCAATTTTGCCCTAAAATAAAAGAAATTTCTGAAATTTTTCCCCATAATAATGGAAATTTCTGCAATTTTGCCCCAAAATAAGGGGAATATCTGTTTTTTGTCCCACAATTAGGGAAATTTCTGCAATTTTGCCCAACCATTAGGGAAATTTCTGCAATTTTGCCCCAAAATAAGGGGAATTTCTGCCTTTTACCCCAAAATATAGGGAATTTCTGCCTTTTTGTCCGAAAATAAGAAGAATGCATACATTTTTGCCATAAAAAAAGGAAATTTCTTCATTTTTGCTCCTAAATAAGGGGAAGTTTTGCATTTTTGCCTCTAAATAATTGGAATTTCTGTCTTTTTCCCCCAAAACAAATGAATTTTCTGTATTTTTTGCCCCAAAATAAGAAAAATTTCGAACTTATTACCCTGAAATAAGTGAAATTTCTGCAAATTTGCCCCAAAATAAGAGAAATTTCTGCCTTTTGCCCCAAAATATGGGGAATTTCAGCATTTTACATCAAAATAAGGGAAATTTCTGATTTTTGCACCAAAATATGGAGAATTTCTGCCTTTTTGCCCCAAAATAAAAGGAAATTTCTGTTTATTTTGCCCCAATATAATGAAAATTTCTGCCTTTTTTCCCTGAAATAAAAGATATTTCTGCAATTTTGCCCCAAAATAAGTGGAATTTCTGAGTTTTGCCACAAAATAAGGAGAATTTTGTTTTTTTGCCCCAACATATAGAGAATATCTGCCTTTTTGCCCCACAATTAGGGGAATTTCTGGAATTTTACTCCAAAATACGGGGAATTTCTGCCTTTTTGCCCGAAAATAAGGGGAATGCATACCTTTTTGCCATATAAAAGGGAAATTTCTTCATTTTTGCTCCAAAATAAGAAGTATTTCTGCCTTTTTGCCTCTAAATAAGTGGAATTTCTGTCTTTTTCCCTCAAAACAAAGGGAATTTCTGTATTTTTTGCCCCAAAATAAGGGAAATTTCTGACTTATTACCCTGAAATAAGTAAAATTTTTGCAATTTTGCCCCAAAATAAAGGAAATTTCTGCCTTTTTGCCCCCAAATAAGGAAATTTTCAGCCTTTTTACCTACAAATAAGTGGAATTTCTGAATTTTTGCACAAAATATTAGTAATTTCTGCCTTTTTGCCCCAAAATAAGGAAAATTTCTGCCTTTATTCTCTGAAATAAGTGAAATTTCTGCAATTATGCCACAAAATAAGTGAAATTTCTGCAATTTTACCCTAAAATAAGGGAAATTTCTGGAATTTTGCCCCAAAATAAGTGGAATTTCTTAGTTTTGCCCCCAAATAAGGAGAATTTCTGCTTTTTTGCCCCACAATTAGTGAAATTTCTGCAATTTTGCCCTAAAATAAAAGAAATTTATGCAATTTTTCCCCATAATAAGGGAAATATCTGCAATTTTGCCCCAAAATAATGGGAATTTCTGTTTTTTGCCCCACAATTAGGTAAATTTCTGCAATTTTGCCCCAAAATAAGAGAAATTTCTGCCTTTTTGCCCCCAAATAAGAAAAATTTAAACCTTTTTACTTCAAAATAAGGGGAATTTCTGCATTTTTGCTACAAAATTTTAAGAATTTCTGCCTTTATGCCCCAAAATAAAGAAAATTTCTGCCTTTTTTCTCTTAAATAAGTGAAATTTCTGCAATTTTGCCCCAAATAAGTTGAATTTCTGAGTTTTGCCCTAAAATAAGGAGAATTTCTATTTTTTGCCTCAACATATAGGGAATTTCTGCCTTTCTGCCGCACAATTAGGGGAATTTCTGCAATTTTGCTAAAAATATGGGGAATTTCTGCCTTTTTGCCCGAAATTAAGGGGAATGCATATTTTTTTGCCATATAAAAGGGAAATTTCCTCATTTTTGCTCCAAAATAAGGGGAATTTCTGCCTTTTTTCCTCTAAATAAGTGGAATTTCTGTCTTTTTCCCCCAAAACAAAGGGAATTTCTGTCTTTTTTGCCCCAAAATAAGGGGAATTTCTGACTCATTACCCTCAAATAAGTGAAATTTCTGCAATTTTGTCCCAATATAAGGGAAATTTCTGCATTTTTGCTCTCAAATAAGAAGAATTGCAGCCTTTATACCTCAAAATAAGGGGAATTTCTGCATTTTTGCCACAAAATATATGGAATTTCTGCCTTTTTGCCCCATAAGAAAAATTTCTTCAATTTTGCCCCAAATAAGGGAAATTTCTGCAATTTTATCTTAAAATAAGGTAAATCCTGCAATTTTGCCCCAAAATAAAGAAAATTTCTGGAATTTTGCCCCAAAATAAGGGGAATTTCTGATTTTTGCCCCAAAATATCGGGAATTTATGCCTTTTGCCCCAAAATTATGGGAATTTCTGCAATTTTGCTCCAAAATACTGGGAATTTCTGCTTTTTTGCCCGAAAATAAGGAGAATGCATACCTTTTTGCCATAAAAAAGTGAAATTTCTTTATTTTTGCTCCAAAATAAAAAAAAAAATTTCTGCCTTTTTGCCTCTAAATAAGTGGAATTTCTGTCTTTTTCCCCCAAAACAAAGAGAATTTCTGTCTTTTTTGCCTCAAAATAAGGGGAATTTCTGACTTATTACCCTGAAATAAGTGTAATTTCTGCAATTTTGCCCCAAAATAAGTGGAATTTCTGAGTTTTGCCCCAAAATAAGGAGATTTTCTGTCTTTTTGCCCCAACTTATAGGGAATTTCTGCCTTTTTGCCCCACAATTAGGGGAATTTCTGCAATTTTGCTCCAAAATACGGGGAATTTTTGCCTTTTTGCCCGAAAATATGGGGAATGCATAACTTTTTGCCATATAAAAGGGATATTTCTTTATTTTTGCTCCAAAATAAAAGGAATTTCTGCCTTTTTGCCTCCAAATAAGTGGAATTTGTGTCTTTTTCCCCCAAAACAAAAAAAATTTCTCATTTTTGCCCTTAAATAAGGGAAATTTCTGACTTATTACCCGGAAATAAATAAATTTTCTGCAATTTTGCCCCTAAAAAAGGGAAATCTCTGCCTTTTTGCCCCCAAATAAGGGGAATTTCAGCCTTTTTACCTCATAATAAGGAAAATTTCTGCATTTTTGCCTCTAAATAAGTGAAATTTCTGTCTTTTTCCCCCAAAACAAAGGGAATTTCTGCCTTTTTTGCCCCAAAATAAGGAAAATTTCAGACTTATTACCCTGAAATAACTGAAATTTCTGCAATTTTGCCCCAATATAAGGGAAATTTCTGCCTTTTTGCCCCCAAATAAGGAAAATTTCAGCCTTTTTACCTAAAAATAAGGGGAATTTCTGAATTTTGGCACAAAATATTAGGAATTTCTGCATTTTTGCCCCAAAATAAGGAAAAATTCTGCCTTTTTTCTCTGAAATAAATGAAATTTCTGCAATTTTGCACCAAAATAAGTGAATTTTTTGCAATTTTCCCCAAAATAAGTGAAATTTCTGGAATTTTGCCCCAAAATAAGTGGAATTTCTGAGTTTTGCCCCAAAATAAAGAGAATTTCTGTCTTTTTGCCCCAACATATAGAAAATTTCTGCCTTTTTGCACCACAAGTAATGAAATTTCTGCAATTTTCCCCTAAAATAATAGAAATTTCTGCAATTTTTCCCCATAATAAGGGAAATTTCTGCAATTTTGCCCCAAAATAAGGAGAATTTCTGTTTTTTGCCCCCAAATTAGGGAAATTTCTGCAATTTTGCCCCAAAATAATGGAAATTTCTGCCTTTTGCCCCAAAATATTGGGAATTTCTGCCTTTTTGTCTGAAAATAAGAAGAATGCATACCTTTTTGCCATAAAAAAGGAAATTTCTTCTTTTTTGCTTTAAAATAAGGGAAACTTTTGCCTTTTTGCCTCTAAATAAGTGGAATTTCTGTCTTTTCCCCCCAAAACAAATGAAATTTCTGTCTTTTTTGCCCCAAAATAAGAAAAATTTCTGACTTATTACCCTGAAATAAGTGAAATTTCTGCAAATTTGCACCAAAATAAGGGAAATTTCTGCCTTTTGCCCCACAATATGGGGAATTTCAGCATTTTACATCAAAATAAGGGAAATTTCTGATTTTTGCACCAAAATATGGAGAATTTCTGCCTTTTTGCCCCAAAATAAAGGGAATTTCTGCATTTTTCACCAATATTGGGGGAATTTCTGCAATTTTACTCCAAAATACGAGTCATTTCTGCCTTTTTGCATGAAATTAAGTGGAATTTCTGCCTTTATGTCCCGAAGTAAGTGAAATTTCTTCAATTTTATCCAAAAATTAAGGATTTCATCTTTTTGTCCCAAAATGAGGGGAATTTCTGCCATTTTGCCCTGAAATATTTGAAATTTCTGAAATTTTACCCCAAAATAAAGGGAATTTCTGCCTTTTTTCCTCTAAATAAGTGTAATATCAGTCTTTTTTCCCCAGAACAAAGGGAATATCTGTCTATTTTGCCCCAATATAATGAAAATTTCTGCCTTTTTTCCCTGAAATAAAAGATATTTCTGCAATTTTGCCCCAAAATAAGTGGAATTTCTGAGTTTTGCCACAAAATAAGGAGAATTTTGTTTTTTTGCCCCAACATATAGGGAATATCTGCCTTTTTGCCCCACAATTAGGGGAATTTCTGGAATTTTGCTCCAAAATACTGGGAATTTCTGCTTTTTTGCCCGAAAATAAGGGGAATGCATACCTTTTTGCCATAAAAAAGTGAAATTTCTTTATTTTTGCTCCAAAATAAGAAGTATTTCTGCCTTTTTGCCTCTAAATAAGTGGAATTTCTGTCTTTTTCCCTCAAAACAAAGGGAATTTCTGTATTTTTTGCCCCAAAATAAGGGAAATTTCTGACTTATTACACTAAAATAAGTAAAATTTTTGCAATTTTGCCCCAAAATAAAGGAAATTTCTGCCTTTTTGCCCCCAAATAAGGAAAATTTGAGCCTTTTTACCTATAAATAAGGGGAATTTCTGAATTTTGGCACAAAATATTAGTAATTTCTGCCTTTTTGCCCCAAAATAAGGAAAATTTCTGCCTTTATTCTCTGAAATAAGTGAAATTTCTGCAATTATGCCACAAAATAAGTGATATTTCTGCAATTTGCCCCTAAAATAAAGGAAATTTCTGGAATTTTGCCCCAAAATAAGTGGAATTTCTTAGTTTTGCCCCCAAATAAGGAGAATTTCTGCTTTTTTGCCCCACAATTAGTGAAATTTCTGCAATTTTGCCCTAAAATAAAAGAAATTTATGCAATTTTTCCCCATAATAAGGGAAATATCTTCAATTTTGCCCCAAAATAATGGGAATTTCTGTTTTTTGCCCCACAATTAGGGAAATTTCTGCAATTTTGCCCCAATATAAGAAAAATTTCTGCCTTTTTGCCCCCAAATAAGAAAAATTTAAGCCTTTTTACTTCAAAATAAGGGGAATTTCTGCATTTTTGCTACAAAATTTTAGGAATTTCTGCCTTTATGTCCCAAAATAAAGAAAATTTCTGCCTTTTTTCTCTGAAATAAGTGAAATTTCTGCAATTTTGCCCCAAATAAGTTGAATTTCTGAGTTTTGCCCTAAAATAAGGAGAATTTCTATCTTTTTGCCTCAACATATAGGGAATTTCTGCCTTTCTGCCGCACAATTAGGGGAATTTCTGCAATTTTGCTAAAAATATGGGGAATTTCTGCCTTTTTGCCCGAAATTAAGGGGAATGCATATTTTTTTGCCATATAAAAGGGAAATTTCACATTTTTGCTCCAAAATAAAGGAAATTTCTGCCTTTTTTCCTCTAAATAAGTGGAATTTCTGTCTTTTTCCCCCAAAACAAAGGGAATTTCTGTCTTTTTTGCCCCAAAATAAGGGGAATTTCTGACTCATTACCCTCAAATAAGTGAAATTTCTGCAATTTTGTCCCAATATAAGGGAAATTTCTGCATTTTTGCTCTCAAATAAGAAGAATTGCAGCCTTTATACCTCAAAATAAGGGGAATTTCTGCATTTTTGCCACAAAATATATGGAATTTCTGCCTTTTTGCCCCATAATAAGAAAAATTTCTTCAATTTTGCCCCAAATAAGGGAAATTTCTGCAATTTTACCTTAAAATAAGGTAAATCCTGCAATTTTGCCCCAAAATAAAGAAAATTTCTGGAATTTTGCCCCAAAATAAGGGGAATTTCTGATTTTTCCCCAAAATATCGGGAATTTATGCCTTTTGCCCCAAAATTATGGGAATTTCTGCAATTTTGCTCCAAAATACTGGGAATTTCTGCTTTTTTGCCCGAAAATAAGGAGAATGCATACCTTTTTGCCATAAAAAAGTGAAATTTCTTTATTTTTGCTCCAAAATAAAAAAAAATTTCTGCCTTTTTGCCTCTAAATAAGTGGAATTTCTGTCTTTTTCCCCCAAAACAAAGAGAACATTTGTCTTTTTTGCCTCAAAATAAGGGGAATTTCTGACTTATTACCCTGAAATAAGTGAAATTTCTGCAATTTTGCCCCAAAATAAGTGGAATTTCTGAGTTTTGCCCCAAAATAAGGAGAATTTCTGTCTTTTTGCCCCAACTTATAGGGAATTTCTGCCTTTTTGCCCCACAATTAGGGGAATTTCTGCAATTTTGCTCCAAAATACGGGGAATTTTTGCCTTTTTGCCCGAAAATATGGGGAATGCATAACTTTTTGCCATATAAAAGGGAAATTTCTTTATTTTTGCTCCAAAATAAAAGGAATTTCTGCCTTTTTGCCTCCAAATAAGTGGAATTTGTGTCTTTTTCCCCCAATACAAAAAAAAAATTCTCATTTTTGCCCCTAAATAAGGGAAATTTCTGACTTATTACCCGGAAATAAATAAATTTTCTGCAATTTTGCCCCAAAATAAGGGAAATCTCTGCCTTTTTGCCCCCAAATAAGGGGAATTTCAGCCTTTTTACCTCATAATAAGGTGAATTTCTGCATTTTTGCCTCTAAATAAGTGGAATTTCTGTCTTTTTCCCCCAAAACAAAGGGAATTTCTGCCTTTTTTGCCCCAAAATAAGGAAAATTTCAGACTTATTACCCTGAAATAACTGAAATTTCTGCAATTTTGCCCCAATATAAGGGAAATTTCTGCCTTTTTGCCCCCAAATAAGGAAAATTTCAGCCTTTTTACCTAAAAATAAGGGGAATTTCTGAATTTTGGCACAAAATATTAGGAATTTCTGCATTTTTGCCCCAAAATAAGGAAAATTTCTGCTTTTTTCTCTGAAATAAATGAAATTTCTGCAATTTTGCACCAAAATAAGTGAATTTTTTGCAATTTTCCCCAAAATAAGGGAAATTTCTGGAATTTTGCCCCAAAATAAGTGGAATTTCTGAGTTTTGCCCCAAAATAAGGAGAATTTCTGTCTTTTTGCCCCAACATATAGAAAATTTCTGCCTTTTTGCCCCACAAGTAATGAAATTTCTGCAATTTTCCCCTAAAATAATAGAAATTTCTGCAATTTTTCCCCATAATATGGGAAATTTCTGCAATTTTGCCCCAAAATAATGGAAATTTCTGCCTTTTGCCCCAAAATATTGGGAATTTCTGCCTTTTTGTCTGAAAATAAGAAGAATGCATACCTTTTTGCCATAAAAAACAAATTTCTTCCTTTTTGCTTTAAAATAAGGGAAACTTTTGCCTTTTTGCCTCTAAATAAGTGGAATTTCTGTCTTTTCCCCTCAAAACAAATAAAATTTCTGTCTTTTTTGCCCCAAAATAAGAAAAATTTCTGACTTATTACCCTGAAATAAGTGAAATTTCTGCAAATTTGCACCAAAATAAGGGAAATTTCTGCCTTTTGCCCCACAATATGGGGAATTTCAGCATTTTACATCAAAATAAGGGAAATTTCTGATTTTTGCACCAAAATATGGAGAATTTCTGCCTTTTTGCCCCAAAATAAAGGGAATTTCTGCATTTTTCACCAATATTGGGGGAATTTCTGCAATTTTACTCCAAAATACGAGTCATTTCTGCCTTTTTGCATGAAATTAAGTGGAATTTCTGCCTTTATGTCCCGAAATACGTGAAATTTCTTCAATTTTATCCAAAAATTAAGGATTTCATCTTTTTGTCCCAAAATGAGGGGAATTTCTGCCATTTTGCCCTGAAATATTTGAAATTTCTGAAATTTTACCCCAAAATAAAGGGAATTTCTGCCTTTTTTATTCTAAATAAGTGGAATTTCTGTTTTTTTCCCCCAAAACAAAGGGAATTTCTGTCTATTTTGCCCCAATATAAGAAAAATTTCTGCCTTTTTTCCCTGAAATAAAAGATATTTCTGCAATTTTGCCCAAAAATAAGTGGAATTTCTTAGTTTTGCCCAAAATAAAAAGAATTTTTGCCTTTTTGCTCCACAATTAGTGAAATTTCTGCAATTTTGCCCTAAAATAAAAGAAATTTCTGCAATTTTTCCCAATAATAATGGAAATTTCTGCAATTTTGCCCCAAAATAAGGGGAATTTCTGTTTTTTGTCCCACAATTAGGGAAATTTCTGCAATTTTGCCCAACAATTAGGGAAATTTCTGCAATTTTGCCCCAAAATAATGGAAATTTCTGCCTTTTACCCCAAAATATAGGGAATTTCTGCCTTTTTGTCCGAAAATAAGAAGAATGCATACTTTTTTGCCATAAAAAAGGAAATTTCTTCATTTTTGCTCCTAAATAAGGGGAACTTTTGCCTTTTTGCCTCTAAATAAGTGGAATTTCTGTCTTTTTCCCCCAAAACAAATGAATTTTCTGTATTTTTTGCCCCAAAATAAGAAAAATTTCGAACTTATTACCCTGAAATAAGTGTAATTTCTGCAAATTTGCCCCAAAATAAGAGAAATTTCTGCCTTTTGCCCCAAAATATGGGGAATTTCAGCATTTTACATCAAAATAAGGGAAATTTCTGATTTTTGCACCAAAATATGGAGAATTTCTGCCTTTTTGCCCCAAAATGAAGGGAATTTCTGCATTTTTGCACCAATATTAGGGGAATTTCTGCAATTTTGCTCCAAAATACGGGTCATTTCTGCCTTTTTGCCCGAAATTAAGTGGAATTTCTGCCTTTTTGTCCCGAAATAAGTGAAATTTCTTCAATTTTTGCCAAAAATTAGGGATTTCACCTTTTTGCCCCAAAATGAGGGGAATTTCTGAATTTTGCCCTGAAATATTTGAAATTTCTGAAATTTTACCCCAAAATAAGGGGAATTTCTGCCTTTTTGCCTCTAAATAAGTGGAATTTCAGTCTTTTTCCCCCAAAACAAAGGGAATTTCTGTTTATTTTGCCCCAATATAATGAAAATTTCTGCCTTTTTTCCCTGAAATAAAAGATATTTCTGCAATTTTGCCCAAAAATAAGTGAAATTTCTGAGTTTTGCCACAAAATAAGGAGAATTTTGTTTTTATGCCCCAACATATAGGGAATATCTGCCTTTTTGCCCCACAATTAGGGGAATTTCTGGAATTTTGCTCCAAAATACTGGGAATTTCTGCCTTTTTGCCCGAAAATAAGGGGAATGCATACCTTTTTGCCATATAAAAGGGAAATTTCTTCATTTTTGCTCCAAAATAAGAAGTATTTCTGCCTTTTTGCCTCTAAATAAGTGGAATTTCTGTCTTTTTCCCCCAAAACAAATGAAATTTCTGTCTTTTTTACCCCAAAATAAGAAAAATTTCTGACTTATTACCCTGAAATAAGTGAAATTTCTGAAAATTTGCACCAAAATAAGGGAAATTTCTGCCTTTTGCACCAAAATATGGGGAATTTCAGCATTTTACATCAAAATAAGGGAAATTTCTGATTTTTGCACCAAAATATGGAGAATTTCTGCCTTTTTGCCCCAAAATAAAGGGAATTTCTGCATTTTTCACCAATATTGGGGGAATTTCTGCAATTTTACTCTAAAATACGAGTCATTTCTGCCTTTTTGCATGAAATTAAGTGGAATTTCTGCCTTTATGTCCCGAAATAAGTGAAATTTCTTCAATTTTATCCAAAAATTAAGGATTTCATCTTTTTGTCCCAAAATGAGGGGAATTTCTGCCATTTTGCCCTGAAATATTTGAAATTTCTGAAATTTTACCCCAAAATAAAGGGAATTTCTGCCTTTTTTGCTCTAAATAAGTGGAATTTCTGTCTTTTTCCCCCAAACAAAGGGAATTTCTGTCTATTTTGCCCCAATATAAGAAAAATTTCTGCCTTTTTTCCCTGAAATAAAAGATATTTCTGCAATTTTGCCCCAAAATAAGTGGAATTTCTGAATTTTGCCCAAAATAAAAAGAATTTCTGCATTTTTGCTCCACAATTAGTGAAATTTCTGCAATTTTGCCCTAAAATAAAAGAAATTTCTGCAATTTTTCCCCATAATAATGGAAATTTCTGCAATTTTGCCCCAAAATAAGGGGAATTTCTGTTTTTTGTCCCACAATTAGAGAAATTTCTGCAATTTTGCCCAACAATTAGGGAAATTTCTGCAATTTTGCCCCAAAATAAGGGGAATTTCTGCCTTTTACCCCAAAATATAGTGAATTTCTGCCTTTTTGTCCGAAAATAAGAAGAATGCATACTTTTTTGCCATAAAAAAGGAAATTTCTTCATTTTTGCTCCTAAATAAGGGGAACTTTTGCCTTTTTGCCTCTAAATAAGTGGAATTTCTGTCTTTTTCCCCCAAAACAAATGAATTTTCTGTATTTTTTGCCCCAAAATAAGAAAAATTTCGAACTTATTACCCTGAAATAAGTGAAATTTCTGCAAATTTGCCCCAAAATAAGAGAAATTTCTGCCTTTTGCTCCAAAATATGGGGAATTTCAGCATTTTACATCAAAATAAGAGAAATTTCTGATTTTTGCACCAAAATATGGAGAATTTCTGCCTTTTTGCCCCAAAATAAAGGGAATTTCTGCATTTTTGCACCAATATTAGGGAAATTTCTGCAATTTTGCTCCAAAATACAGGTCATTTCTGCCTTTTTGCCCGAAATTAAGTGGAATTTCTGCCTTTTTGTCCCGAAATAAGTGAAATTTCTTCAATTTTTGCCAAAAATTAGGGATTTCATCTTTTTGCCCCAAAATGAGGGGAATTTCTGAATTTTGCCCTGAAATATTTGAAATTTCTGAAATTTTACCCCAAAATAAGGGGAATTTCTGCCTTTTTGCCTCTAAATAAGTGGAATTTCAGTCTTTTTCCCCCAAAACAAAGGGAATTTCTGTTTATTTTGCCCCAATATAATGAAAATTTCTGCCTTTTTTCCCTGAAATAAAAGATCTTTCTGCAATTTTGCCCCAAAATAAGTGGAATTTCTGAGTTTTGCCACAAAATAAGGAGAATTTTGTTTTTTTGCCCCAACATATAGGGAATATCTGCCTTTTTGCCCCACAATTAGGGGAATTTCTGGAATTTTGCTCCAAAATACTGGGAATTTCTGCCTTTTTGCCCGAAAATAAGGGGAATGCATACCTTTTTGCCATATAAAAGGGAAATTTCTTCATTTTTGCTCCAAAATAAGAAGTATTTCTGCCTTTTTGCCTCTAAATAAGTGGAATTTCTGTCTTTTTCCCTCAAAACAAAGGGAATTTCTGTATTTTTTGCCCCAAAATAAGGGAAATTTCTGACTTATTACCCTGAAATAAGTGAAATTTTTGCAATTTTGCCCCAAAATAAAGGAAATTTCTGCCTTTTTGCCGCCAAATAAGGAAAATTTCAGCCTTTTTACCTACAAATAAGGGGAATTTCTGAATTTTGGCACAAAATATTAGTAATTTCTGCCTTTTTGCCCCAAAATAAGAAAAATTTCTGCCTTTATTCTCTGAAATAAGTGAAATTTCTGCAATTATGCCACAAAATAAGTGATATTTCTGCAATTTGGCCCTAAAATAAGGGAAATTTCTGGAATTTTGCCCCAAAATAAGTGGAATTTCTTAGTTTTGCCCCCAAATAAGGAGAATTTCTGCTTTTTTGCCCCACAATTAGTGAAATTTCTGCAATTTTGCCCTAAAATAAAAGAAATTTATGCAATTTTTACCCATAATAAGGGAAATATCTGCAATTTTGCCCCAAAATAATGGGAATTTCTGTTTTTTGCCCCACAATTAGGGAAATTTCTGCAATTTTGCCCCAAAATAAGAGAAATTTCTGCGTTTTTGCCCCCAAATAAGAAAAATTTAAGCCTTTTTACTTCAAAATAAGGGGAATTTCTGCATTTTTGCTACAAAATTTTAGGAATTTCTGCCTTTATGCCCCAAAATAAAGAAAATTTCTGCCTTTTTTCTCTGAAATAAGTGAAATTTCTGCAATTTTGCCCCAAATAAGTTGAATTTCTGAGTTTTGCCCTAAAATAAGGAGAATTTCTATCTTTTTGCCCCAACATATAGGGAATTTCTGCCTTTCTGCCGCACAATTAGGGGAATTTCTGCAATTTTGCTAAAAATATGGGGAATTTCTGCCTTTTTGCCCGAAATTAAGGGGAATGCATATTTTTTTGCCATATAAAAAGGAAATTTCCTCATTTTTGCTCCAAAATAAGGGGAATTTCTGCCTTTTTTCCTCTAAATAAGTGGAATTTCTGTCTTTTTCCCCCAAAACAAAGAGAATTTCTGTCTTTTTTGCCCCAAAATAAGGGGAATTTCTGAATCATTACCCTAAAATAAGTGAAATTTCTGCAATTTTGTCCCAATATAAGGGAAATTTCTGCCTTTTTGCTCTCAAATAAGAAGAATTGCAGCCTTTATACCTCAAAATAAGGGGAATTTCTGCATTTTTGCCACAAAATATATGGAATTTCTGACTTTTTGCCCCATAATAAGAAAAATTTCTGCAATTTTGCCCCAAAATAAGGGGAATTTCTTTATTTTGCCCCAAAATAAAAAAAAATTTCAGCCTTTTTACCTGAAAATAAGTGAAATTACTGCAATTTTGCCCCAAATAAGGGAAATTTCTGCAATTTTGCCCCAAAATAAGGTAAATTTTTGAAATTTTGCCACAAAATAAAGGAAATTTCTGGAATTTTGCCTCAAAATAAGAGGAATTTCTGATTTTTGCGCCAAAATAAAGGGAATTTCTGCCTTTTGCACCAAAATTAGTGGAATTTTTGCAATTTTGCTCCAAAATACGAGGAATTTCTGCCTTTTTACCCGAAAATAAGGGGAATGTATGCCTTTTTGCCATAAAAAAGGAAATTTCTTCATTTTTGCTCTAAAATAAGGGGAATTTCTGCCTTTTTGCCTCTAAATAAGTGGAATTTCTGTCTTTTCCCCCCAAAACAAAGGGTATTTCTGACATTTTTGCCCCATAATAAGGGGAATTTCTGACTTATTACCCTGAAATAAGTAAAATTTCTGGAATTTTGCCCCAATATAAGGGAAATTTCTGCCTTTTTGCCCCCAAATAAGGGGAATTTCAGCCTTTTTACTTCAAAATCAGGGGAATTTCTGCATTTTTGCCACAAAATATTAGGAATTTCTGCCTTTATGCCCCAAAATAAGGAAAATTTCTGCTTTTTTTCTCTGAAATAAGTTAAATTTCTGCAATTTTGCCCCAAAATAAGTGGAATTTCTGAGTTTTTCCCCAAAATAAAGAGAATTTCTGTCTTTTTGCCCCAACATGTAAAGAATATCTGCCTTTTTGCCCCACAATTAGGGGAATTTCTGCAATTTTGCCCCAAAATAAGTGGAATTTCTGAGTTTTGCCCAAAATAAAAAGAATTTCTGCCTTTTTGATCCACAATTAGTGAAATTTCTGCAATTTTGCCCTAAAATAAAAGAAATTTCTGCAATTTTTCCCAATAATAATGGAAATTTCTGCAATTTTGCCCCAAAATAAGGGGAATTTCTGTTTTTTGTCCCACAATTAGGGAAATTTCTGCAATTTTGCCCAACAATTAGGGAAATTTCTGCAATTTTGCCCCAAAATAATGGAAATTTCTGCCTTTTACCCCAAAATATAGGGAATTTCTGCCTTTTTGTCCGAAAATAAGAAGAATGCATACTTTTTTGCCATAAAAAAGGAAATTTCTTCATTTTTGCTCCTAAATAAGGGGAACTTTTGCCTTTTTGCCTCTAAATAAGTGGAATTTCTGTCTTTTTCCCCCAAAACAAATGAATTTTCTGTATTTTTTGCCCCAAAATAAGAAAAATTTCGAACTTATTACCCTGAAATAAGTGAAATTTCTGCAAATTTGCCCCAAAATAAGAGAAATTTCTGCCTTTTGCCCCAAAATATGGGGAATTTCAGCATTTTACATCAAAATAAGGGAAATTTCTGATTTTTGCACCAAAATATGGAGAATTTCTGCCTTTTTGCCCCAAAATGAAGGGAATTTCTGCATTTTTGCACCAATATTAGGGGAATTTCTGCAATTTTGCTCCAAAATACGGGTCATTTCTGCCTTTTTGCCCGAAATTAAGTGGAATTTCTGCCTTTTTGTCCCGAAATAAGTGAAATTTCTTCAATTTTTGCCAAAAATTAGGGATTTCACCTTTTTGCCCCAAAATGAGGGGAATTTCTGAATTTTGCCCTGAAATATTTGAAATTTCTGAAATTTTACCCCAAAATAATGGGAATTTCTGCCTTTTTGCCTCTAAATAAGTGGAATTTCAGTCTTTTTCCCCCAAAACAAAGGGAATTTCTGTTTATTTTGCCCCAATATAATGAAAATTTCTGCCTTTTTTCCCTGAAATAAAAGATATTTCTGCAATTTTGCCCAAAAATAAGTGAAATTTCTGAGTTTTGCCACAAAATAAGGAGAATTTTGTTTTTTTGCCCCAACATATAGGGAATATCTGCCTTTTTGCCCCACAATTAGGGGAATTTCTGGAATTTTGCTCCAAAATACTGGGAATTTCTGCCTTTTTGCCCGAAAATAAGGGGAATGCATACCTTTTTGCCATATAAAAGGGAAATTTCTTCATTTTTGCTCCAAAATAAGAAGTATTTCTGCCTTTTTGCCTCTAAATAAGTGGAATTTCTGTCTTTTTCCCCCAAAACAAATGAAATTTCTGTCTTTTTTGCCCCAAAATAAGAAAAATTTCTGACTTATTACCCTGAAATAAGTGAAATTTCTGAAAATTTGCACCAAAATAAGGGAAATTTCTGCCTTTTGCACCAAAATATGGGGAATTTCAGCATTTTACATCAAAATAAGGGAAATTTCTGATTTTTGCACCAAAATATGGAGAATTTCTGCCTTTTTGCCCCAAAATAAAGGGAATTTCTGCATTTTTCACCAATATTGGGGGAATTTCTGCAATTTTACTCTAAAATACGAGTCATTTCTGCCTTTTTGCATGAAATTAAGTGGAATTTCTGCCTTTATGTCCCGAAATAAGTGAAATTTCTTCAATTTTATCCAAAAATTAAGGATTTCATCTTTTTGTCCCAAAATGAGGGGAATTTCTGCCATTTTGCCCTGAAATATTTGAAATTTCTGAAATTTTACCCCAAAATAAAGGGAATTTCTGCCTTTTTTGCTCTAAATAAGTGGAATTTCTGTCTTTTTCCCCCAAACAAAGGGAATTTCTGTCTATTTTGCCCCAATATAAGAAAAATTTCTGCCTTTTTTCCCTGAAATAAAAGATATTTCTGCAATTTTGCCCCAAAATAAGTGGAATTTCTGAATTTTGCCCAAAATAAAAAGAATTTCTGCATTTTTGCTCCACAATTAGTGAAATTTCTGCAATTTTGCCCTAAAATAAAAGAAATTTCTGCAATTTTTCCCCATAATAATGGAAATTTCTGCAATTTTGCCCCAAAATAAGGGGAATTTCTGTTTTTTGTCCCACAATTAGAGAAATTTCTGCAATTTTGCCCAACAATTAGGGAAATTTCTGCAATTTTGCCCCAAAATAAGGGGAATTTCTGCCTTTTACCCCAAAATATAGTGAATTTCTGCCTTTTTGTCCGAAAATAAGAAGAATGCATACTTTTTTGCCATAAAAAAGGAAATTTCTTCATTTTTGCTCCTAAATAAGGGGAACTTTTGCCTTTTTGCCTCTAAATAAGTGGAATTTCTGTCTTTTTCCCCCAAAACAAATGAATTTTCTGTATTTTTTGCCCCAAAATAAGAAAAATTTCGAACTTATTACCCTGAAATAAGTGAAATTTCTGCAAATTTGCCCCAAAATAAGAGAAATTTCTGCCTTTTGCTCCAAAATATGGGGAATTTCAGCATTTTACATCAAAATAAGAGAAATTTCTGATTTTTGCACCAAAATATGGAGAATTTCTGCCTTTTTGCCCCAAAATAAAGGGAATTTCTGCATTTTTGCACCAATATTAGGGAAATTTCTGCAATTTTGCTCCAAAATACAGGTCATTTCTGCCTTTTTGCCCGAAATTAAGTGGAATTTCTGCCTTTTTGTCCCGAAATAAGTGAAATTTCTTCAATTTTTGCCAAAAATTAGGGATATAATCTTTTTGCCCCAAAATGAGGGGAATTTCTGAATTTTGCCCTGAAATATTTGAAATTTCTGAAATTTTACCCCAAAATAAGGGGAATTTCTGCCTTTTTGCCTCTAAATAAGTGGAATTTCAGTCTTTTTCCCCCAAAACAAAGGGAATTTCTGTTTATTTTGCCCCAATATAATGAAAATTTCTGCCTTTTTTCCCTGAAATAAAAGATCTTTCTGCAATTTTGCCCCAAAATAAGTGGAATTTCTGAGTTTTGCCACAAAATAAGGAGAATTTTGTTTTTTTGCCCCAACATATAGGGAATATCTGCCTTTTTGCCCCACAATTAGGGGAATTTCTGGAATTTTGCTCCAAAATACTGGGAATTTCTGCCTTTTTGCCCGAAAATAAGGGGAATGCATACCTTTTTGCAATATAAAAGGGAAATTTCTTCATTTTTGCTCCAAAATAAGAAGTATTTCTGCCTTTTTGCCTCTAAATAAGTGGAATTTCTGTCTTTTTCCCTCAAAACAAAGGGAATTTCTGTATTTTTTGCCCCAAAATAAGGGAAATTTCTGACTTATTACCCTGAAATAAGTGAAATTTTTGCAATTTTGCCCCAAAATAAAGGAAATTTCTGCCTTTTTGCCGCCAAATAAGGAAAATTTCAGCCTTTTTACCTACAAATAAGGGGAATTTCTGAATTTTGGCACAAAATATTAGTAATTTCTGCCTTTTTGCCCCAAAATAAGAAAAATTTCTGCCTTTATTCTCTGAAATAAGTGAAATTTCTGCAATTATGCCACAAAATAAGTGATATTTCTGCAATTTGGCCCTAAAATAAGGGAAATTTCTGGAATTTTGCCCCAAAATAAGTGGAATTTCTTAGTTTTGCCCCCAAATAAGGAGAATTTCTGCTTTTTTGCCCCACAATTAGTGAAATTTCTGCAATTTTGCCCTAAAATAAAAGAAATTTATGCAATTTTTACCCATAATAAGGGAAATATCTGCAATTTTGCCCCAAAATAATGGGAATTTCTGTTTTTTGCCCCACAATTAGGGAAATTTCTGCAATTTTGCCCCAAAATAAGAGAAATTTCTGCGTTTTTGCCCCCAAATAAGAAAAATTTAAGCCTTTTTACTTCAAAATAAGGGGAATTTCTGCATTTTTGCTACAAAATTTTAGGAATTTCTGCCTTTATGCCCCAAAATAAAGAAAATTTCTGCCTTTTTTCTCTGAAATAAGTGAAATTTCTGCAATTTTGCCCCAAATAAGTTGAATTTCTGAGTTTTGCCCTAAAATAAGGAGAATTTCTATCTTTTTGCCCCAACATATAGGGAATTTCTGCCTTTCTGCCGCACAATTAGGGGAATTTCTGCAATTTTGCTAAAAATATGGGGAATTTCTGCCTTTTTGCCCGAAATTAAGGGGAATGCATATTTTTTTGCCATATAAAAAGGAAATTTCCTCATTTTTGCTCCAAAATAAGGGGAATTTCTGCCTTTTTTCCTCTAAATAAGTGGAATTTCTGTCTTTTTCCCCCAAAACAAAGAGAATTTCTGTCTTTTTTGCCCCAAAATAAGGGGAATTTCTGAATCATTACCCTAAAATAAGTGAAATTTCTGCAATTTTGTCCCAATATAAGGGAAATTTCTGCCTTTTTGCTCTCAAATAAGAAGAATTGCAGCCTTTATACCTCAAAATAAGGGGAATTTCTGCATTTTTGCCACAAAATATATGGAATTTCTGCCTTTTTGCCCCATAATAAGAAAAATTTCTGCAATTTTGCCCCAAAATAAGGGGAATTTCTTTATTTTGCCCCAAAATAAAAAAAAATTTCAGCCTTTTTACCTGAAAATAAGTGAAATTACTGCAATTTTGCCCCAAATAAGGGAAATTTCTGCAATTTTGCCCCAAAATAAGGTAAATTTTTGAAATTTTGCCACAAAATAAAGGAAATTTCTGGAATTTTGCCTCAAAATAAGAGGAATTTCTGATTTTTGCGCCAAAATAAAGGGAATTTCTGCCTTTTGCACCAAAATTAGTGGAATTTTTGCAATTTTGCTCCAAAATACGAGGAATTTCTGCCTTTTTACCCGAAAATAAGGGGAATGTATGCCTTTTTGCCATAAAAAAGGAAATTTCTTCATTTTTGCTCTAAAATAAGGGGAATTTCTGCCTTTTTGCCTCTAAATAAGTGGAATTTCTGTCTTTTCCCCCCAAAACAAAGGGTATTTCTGACATTTTTGCCCCATAATAAGGGGAATTTCTGACTTATTACCCTGAAATAAGTAAAATTTCTGGAATTTTGCCCCAATATAAGGGAAATTTCTGCCTTTTTGCCCCCAAATAAGGGGAATTTCAGCCTTTTTACTTCAAAATCAGGGGAATTTCTGCATTTTTGCCACAAAATATTAGGAATTTCTGCCTTTATGCCCCAAAATAAGGAAAATTTCTGCTTTTTTTCTCTGAAATAAGTTAAATTTCTGCAATTTTGCCCCAAAATAAGTGGAATTTCTGAGTTTTTCCCCAAAATAAAGAGAATTTCTGTCTTTTTGCCCCAACATGTAAAGAATATCTGCCTTTTTGCCCCACAATTAGGGGAATTTCTGCAATTTTGCCCCAAAATAAGTGGAATTTCTGAGTTTTGCCCAAAATAAAAAGAATTTCTGCCTTTTTGCTCCACAATTAGTGAAATTTCTGCAATTTTGCCCTAAAATAAAAGAAATTTCTGCAATTTTTCCCAATAATAATGGAAATTTCTGCAATTTTGCCCCAAAATAAGGGGAATTTCTGTTTTTTGTCCCACAATTAGGGAAATTTCTGCAATTTTGCCCAACAATTAGGGAAATTTCTGCAATTTTGCCCCAAAATAATGGAAATTTCTGCCTTTTACCCCAAAATATAGGGAATTTCTGCCTTTTTGTCCGAAAATAAGAAGAATGCATACTTTTTTGCCATAAAAAAGGAAATTTCTTCATTTTTGCTCCTAAATAAGGGGAACTTTTGCCTTTTTGCCTCTAAATAAGTGGAATTTCTGTCTTTTTCCCCCAAAACAAATGAATTTTCTGTATTTTTTGCCCCAAAATAAGAAAAATTTCGAACTTATTACCCTGAAATAAGTGAAATTTCTGCAAATTTGCCCCAAAATAAGAGAAATTTCTGCCTTTTGCCCCAAAATATGGGGAATTTCAGCATTTTACATCAAAATAAGGGAAATTTCTGATTTTTGCACCAAAATATGGAGAATTTCTGCCTTTTTGCCCCAAAATGAAGGGAATTTCTGCATTTTTGCACCAATATTAGGGGAATTTCTGCAATTTTGCTCCAAAATACGGGTCATTTCTGCCTTTTTGCCCGAAATTAAGTGGAATTTCTGCCTTTTTGTCCCGAAATAAGTGAAATTTCTTCAATTTTTGCCAAAAATTAGGGATTTCACCTTTTTGCCCCAAAATGAGGGGAATTTCTGAATTTTGCCCTGAAATATTTGAAATTTCTGAAATTTTACCCCAAAATAAGGGGAATTTCTGCCTTTTTGCCTCTAAATAAGTGGAATTTCAGTCTTTTTCCCCCAAAACAAAGGGAATTTCTGTTTATTTTGCCCCAATATAATGAAAATTTCTGCCTTTTTTCCCTGAAATAAAAGATATTTCTGCAATTTTGCCCAAAAATAAGTGAAATTTCTGAGTTTTGCCACAAAATAAGGAGAATTTTGTTTTTATGCCCCAACATATAGGGAATATCTGCCTTTTTGCCCCACAATTAGGGGAATTTCTGGAATTTTGCTCCAAAATACTGGGAATTTCTGCCTTTTTGCCCGAAAATAAGGGGAATGCATACCTTTTTGCCATATAAAAGGGAAATTTCTTCATTTTTGCTCCAAAATAAGAAGTATTTCTGCCTTTTTGCCTCTAAATAAGTGGAATTTCTGTCTTTTTCCCCCAAAACAAATGAAATTTCTGTCTTTTTTACCCCAAAATAAGAAAAATTTCTGACTTATTACCCTGAAATAAGTGAAATTTCTGAAAATTTGCACCAAAATAAGGGAAATTTCTGCCTTTTGCACCAAAATATGGGGAATTTCAGCATTTTACATCAAAATAAGGGAAATTTCTGATTTTTGCACCAAAATATGGAGAATTTCTGCCTTTTTGCCCCAAAATAAAGGGAATTTCTGCATTTTTCACCAATATTGGGGGAATTTCTGCAATTTTACTCTAAAATACGAGTCATTTCTGCCTTTTTGCATGAAATTAAGTGGAATTTCTGCCTTTATGTCCCGAAATAAGTGAAATTTCTTCAATTTTATCCAAAAATTAAGGATTTCATCTTTTTGTCCCAAAATGAGGGGAATTTCTGCCATTTTGCCCTGAAATATTTGAAATTTCTGAAATTTTACCCCAAAATAAAGGGAATTTCTGCCTTTTTTGCTCTAAATAAGTGGAATTTCTGTCTTTTTCCCCCAAACAAAGGGAATTTCTGTCTATTTTGCCCCAATATAAGAAAAATTTCTGCCTTTTTTCCCTGAAATAAAAGATATTTCTGCAATTTTGCCCCAAAATAAGTGGAATTTCTGAATTTTGCCCAAAATAAAAAGAATTTCTGCATTTTTGCTCCACAATTAGTGAAATTTCTGCAATTTTGCCCTAAAATAAAAGAAATTTCTGCAATTTTTCCCCATAATAATGGAAATTTCTGCAATTTTGCCCCAAAATAAGGGGAATTTCTGTTTTTTGTCCCACAATTAGAGAAATTTCTGCAATTTTGCCCAACAATTAGGGAAATTTCTGCAATTTTGCCCCAAAATAAGGGGAATTTCTGCCTTTTACCCCAAAATATAGTGAATTTCTGCCTTTTTGTCCGAAAATAAGAAGAATGCATACTTTTTTGCCATAAAAAAGGAAATTTCTTCATTTTTGCTCCTAAATAAGGGGAACTTTTGCCTTTTTGCCTCTAAATAAGTGGAATTTCTGTCTTTTTCCCCCAAAACAAATGAATTTTCTGTATTTTTTGCCCCAAAATAAGAAAAATTTCGAACTTATTACCCTGAAATAAGTGAAATTTCTGCAAATTTGCCCCAAAATAAGAGAAATTTCTGCCTTTTGCTCCAAAATATGGGGAATTTCAGCATTTTACATCAAAATAAGAGAAATTTCTGATTTTTGCACCAAAATATGGAGAATTTCTGCCTTTTTGCCCCAAAATAAAGGGAATTTCTGCATTTTTGCACCAATATTAGGGAAATTTCTGCAATTTTGCTCCAAAATACAGGTCATTTCTGCCTTTTTGCCCGAAATTAAGTGGAATTTCTGCCTTTTTGTCCCGAAATAAGTGAAATTTCTTCAATTTTTGCCAAAAATTAGGGATTTCATCTTTTTGCCCCAAAATGAGGGGAATTTCTGAATTTTGCCCTGAAATATTTGAAATTTCTGAAATTTTACCCCAAAATAAGGGGAATTTCTGCCTTTTTGCCTCTAAATAAGTGGAATTTCAGTCTTTTTCCCCCAAAACAAAGGGAATTTCTGTTTATTTTGCCCCAATATAATGAAAATTTCTGCCTTTTTTCCCTGAAATAAAAGATCTTTCTGCAATTTTGCCCCAAAATAAGTGGAATTTCTGAGTTTTGCCACAAAATAAGGAGAATTTTGTTTTTTTGCCCCAACATATAGGGAATATCTGCCTTTTTGCCCCACAATTAGGGGAATTTCAGGAATTTTGCTCCAAAATACTGGGAATTTCTGCCTTTTTGCCCGAAAATAAGGGGAATGCATACCTTTTTGCCATATAAAAGGGAAATTTCTTCATTTTTGCTCCAAAATAAGAAGTATTTCTGCCTTTTTGCCTCTAAATAAGTGGAATTTCTGTCTTTTTCCCTCAAAACAAAGGGAATTTCTGTATTTTTTGCCCCAAAATAAGGGAAATTTCTGACTTATTACCCTGAAATAAGTGAAATTTTTGCAATTTTGCCCCAAAATAAAGGAAATTTCTGCCTTTTTGCCGCCAAATAAGGAAAATTTCAGCCTTTTTACCTATAAATAAGGGGAATTTCTGAATTTTGGCACAAAATATTAGTAATTTCTGCCTTTTTGCCCCAAAATAAGAAAAATTTCTGCCTTTATTCTCTGAAATAAGTGAAATTTCTGCAATTATGCCACAAAATAAGTGATATTTCTGCAATTTGGCCCTAAAATAAGGGAAATTTCTGGAATTTTGCCCCAAAATAAGTGGAATTTCTTAGTTTTGCCCCCAAATAAGGAGAATTTCTGCTTTTTTGCCCCACAATTAGTGAAATTTCTGCAATTTTGCCCTAAAATAAAAGAAATTAATGCAATTTTTACCCATAATAAGGGAAATATCTGCAATTTTGCCCCAAAATAATGGGAATTTCTGTTTTTTGCCCCACAATTAGGGAAATTTCTGCAATTTTGCCCCAAAATAAGAGAAATTTCTGCGTTTTTGCCCCCAAATAAGAAAAATTTAAGCCTTTTTACTTCAAAATAAGGGGAATTTCTGCATTTTTGCTACAAAATTTTAGGAATTTCTGCCTTTATGCCCCAAAATAAAGAAAATTTCTGCCTTTTTTCTCTGAAATAAGTGAAATTTCTGCAATTTTGCCCCAAATAAGTTGAATTTCTGAGTTTTGCCCTAAAATAAGGAGAATTTCTATCTTTTTGCCCCAACATATAGGGAATTTCTGCCTTTCTGCCGCACAATTAGGGGAATTTCTGCAATTTTGCTAAAAATATGGGGAATTTCTGCCTTTTTGCCCGAAATTAAGGGGAATGCATATTTTTTTGCCATATAAAAAGGAAATTTCCTCATTTTTGCTCCAAAATAAGGGGAATTTCTGCCTTTTTTCCTCTAAATAAGTGGAATTTCTGTCTTTTTCCCCCAAAACAAAGAGAATTTCTGTCTTTTTTGCCCCAAAATAAGGGGAATTTCTGAATCATTACCCTAAAATAAGTGAAATTTCTGCAATTTTGTCCCAATATAAGGGAAATTTCTGCCTTTTTGCTCTCAAATAAGAAGAATTGCAGCCTTTATACCTCAAAATAAGGGGAATTTCTGCATTTTTGCCACAAAATATATGGAATTTCTGCCTTTTTGCCCCATAATAAGAAAAATTTCTGCAATTTTGCCCCAAAATAAGGGGAATTTCTTTATTTTGCCCCAAAATAAAAAAAAATTTCAGCCTTTTTACCTGAAAATAAGTGAAATTACTGCAATTTTGCCCCAAATAAGGGAAATTTCTGCAATTTTGCCCCAAAATAAGGTAAATTTTTGAAATTTTGCCACAAAATAAAGGAAATTTCTGGAATTTTGCCTCAAAATAAGAGGAATTTCTGATTTTTGCGCCAAAATAAAGGGAATTTCTGCCTTTTGCACCAAAATTAGTGGAATTTTTGCAATTTTGCTCCAAAATACGAGGAATTTCTGCCTTTTTACCCGAAAATAAGGGGAATGTATGCCTTTTTGCCATAAAAAAGGAAATTTCTTCATTTTTGCTCTAAAATAAGGGGAATTTCTGCCTTTTTGCCTCTAAATAAGTGGAATTTCTGTCTTTTCCCCCCAAAACAAAGGGTATTTCTGACATTTTTGCCCCATAATAAGGGGAATTTCTGACTTATTACCCTGAAATAAGTAAAATTTCTGGAATTTTGCCCCAATATAAGGGAAATTTCTGCCTTTTTGCCCCCAAATAAGGGGAATTTCAGCCTTTTTACTTCAAAATAAGGGGAATTTCTGCATTTTTGCCACAAAATATTAGGAATTTCTGCCTTTATGCCCCAAAATAAGGAAAATTTCTGCTTTTTTTCTCTGAAATAAGTTAAATTTCTGCAATTTTGCCCCAAAATAAGTGGAATTTCTGAGTTTTTCCCCAAAATAAAGAGAATTTCTGTCTTTTTGCCCCAACATGTAAAGAATATCTGCCTTTTTGCCCCACAATTAGGGGAATTTCTGCAATTTTGCCCCAAAATAAGTGGAATTTCTGAGTTTTGCCAAAAATAAAAAGAATTTCTGCCTTTTTGCTCCACAATTAGTGAAATTTCTGCAATTTTGCCCTAAAATAAAAGAAATTTCTGCAATTTTTCCCAATAATAATGGAAATTTCTGCAATTTTGCCCCAAAATAAGGGGAATTTCTGTTTTTTGTCCCACAATTAGGGAAATTTCTGCAATTTTGCCCAACAATTAGGGAAATTTCTGCAATTTTGCCCCAAAATAAGGGGAATTTCTGCCTTTTACCCCAAAATATAGGGAATTTCTGCCTTTTTGTCCGAAAATAAGAAGAATGCATACTTTTTTGCCATAAAAAAGGAAATTTCTTTATTTTTGCTCCTAAATAAGGGGAACTTTTGCCTTTTTGCCTCTAAATAAGTGGAATTTCTGTCTTTTTCCCCCAAAACAAATGAATTTTCTGTATTTTTTGCCCCAAAATAAGAAAAATTTCGAACTTATTACCCTGAAATAAGTGAAATTTCTGCAAATTTGCCCCAAAATAAGAGAAATTTCTGCCTTTTGCCCCAAAATATGGGGAATTTCAGCATTTTACATCAAAATAAGGGAAATTTCTGATTTTTGCACCAAAATATGGAGAATTTCTGCCTTTTTGCCCCAAAATGAAGGGAATTTCTGCATTTTTGCACCAATATTAGGGGAATTTCTGCAATTTTGCTCCAAAATACGGGTCATTTCTGCCTTTTTGCCCGAAATTAAGTGGAATTTCTGCCTTTTTGTCCCGAAATAAGTGAAATTTCTTCAATTTTTGCCAAAAATTAGGGATTTCACCTTTTTGCCCCAAAATGAGGGGAATTTCTGAATTTTGCCCTGAAATATTTGAAATTTCTGAAATTTTACCCCAAAATAAGGGGAATTTCTGCCTTTTTGCCTCTAAATAAGTGGAATTTCAGTCTTTTTCCCCCAAAACAAAGGGAATTTCTGTTTATTTTGCCCCAATATAATGAAAATTTCTGCCTTTTTTCCCTGAAATAAAAGATATTTCTGCAATTTTGCCCAAAAATAAGTGAAATTTCTGAGTTTTGCCACAAAATAAGGAGAATTTTGTTTTTTTGCCCCAACATATAGGGAATATCTGCCTTTTTGCCCCACAATTAGGGGAATTTCTGGAATTTTGCTCCAAAATACTGGGAATTTCTGCCTTTTTGCCCGAAAATAAGGGGAATGCATACCTTTTTGCCATATAAAAGGGAAATTTCTTCATTTTTGCTCCAAAATAAGAAGTATTTCTGCCTTTTTGCCTCTAAATAAGTGGAATTTCTGTCTTTTTCCCTCAAAACAAAGGGAATTTCTGTATTTTTTGCCCCAAAATAAGGGAAATTTCTGACTTATTACCCTGAAATAAGTAAAATTTTTGCAATTTTGCCCCAAAATAAAGGAAATTTCTGCCTGTTTGCCCCCAAATAAGGAAAATTTCAGCCTTTTTACCTACAAATAAGGAGAATTTCTGAATTTTGGCACAAAATATTAGTAATTTCTGATTTTTTGCCCCAAAATAAGAAAAATTTCTGCCTTTATTCTCTGAAATAAGTGAAATTTCTGCAATTATGCCACAAAATAAGTGATATTTCTGCAATTTGGCCCTAAAATAAGGGAAATTTCTGGAATTTTGCCCCAAAATAAGTGGAATTTCTTAGTTTTGCCCCCAAATAAGGAGAATTTCTGCTTTTTTGCCCCACAATTAGTGAAATTTCTGCAATTTTGCCCTAAAATAAAAGAAATTTACGCAATTTTTCCCCATAATAAGGGAAATATCTGCAATTTTGCCCCAAAATAATGGGAATTTCTGTTTTTTGCCCCACAATTAGGGAAATTTCTGCAATTTTGCCCCAAAATAAGAGAAATTTCTGCCTTTTTGCCCGAAAATAAGGGGAATGCATACCTTTTTGCCATATAAAAGGGAAATTTCTTCATTTTTGCTCCAAAATAAGAAGTATTTCTGCCTTTTTGCCTCTAAATAAGTGGAATTTCTGTCTTTTTCCCTCAAAACAAAGGGAATTTCTGTATTTTTTGCCCCAAAATAAGGGAAATTTCTGACTTATTACCCTGAAATAAGTGAAATTTTTGCAATTTTGCCCCAAAATAAAGGAAATTTCTGCCTGTTTGCCCCCAAATAAGGAAAATTTCAGCCTTTTTACCTACAAATAAGGAGAATTTCTGAATTTTGGCACAAAATATTAGTAATTTCTGATTTTTTGCCCCAAAATAAGAAAAATTTCTGCCTTTATTCTCTGAAATAAGTGAAATTTCTGCAATTATGCCACAAAATAAGTGATATTTCTGCAATTTGGGCCTAAAATAAGGGAAATTTCTGGAATTTTGCCCCAAAATAAGTGGAATTTCTTAGTTTTGCCCCCAAATAAGGAGAATTTCTGCTTTTTTGCCCCACAATTAGTGAAATTTCTGCAATTTTGCCCTAAAATAAAAGAAATTTACGCAATTTTTCCCCATAATAAGGGAAATATCTGCAATTTTGCCCCAAAATAATGGGAATTTCTGTTTTTTGCCCCACAATTAGGGAAATTTCTGCAATTTTGCCCCAAAATAAGAGAAATTTCTGCCTTTTTTCCCCCAAATAAGAAAAATTTAAGCCTTTTTACTTCAAAATAAGGGGAATTTCTGCATTTTTGCTACAAAATTTTAGGAATTTCTGCCTTTATGCCCCAAAATAAAGAAAATTTCTGCCTTTTTTCTCTGAAATAAGTGAAATTTCTGCAATTTTGCCCCAAATAAGTTGAATTTCTGAGTTTTGCCCTAAAATAAGGAGAATTTCTATCTTTTTGCCCCAACATATAGGGAATTTCTGCCTTTCTGCCGCACAATTAGGGGAATTTCTGCAATTTTGCTAAAAATATGGGGAATTTCTGCCTTTTTGCCCGAAATTAAGGGGAATGCATATTTTTTTGCCATATAAAAAGGAAATTTCCTCATTTTTGCTCCAAAATAAGGGGAATTTCTGCGTTTTTTCCTCTAAATAAGTGGAATTTCTGTCTTTTTCCCCCAAAACAAAGAGAATTTCTGTCTTTTTTGCCCCAAAATAAGGGGAATTTCTGACTCATTACCCTCAAATAAGTGAAATTTCTGCAATTTTGTCCCAATATAAGGGAAATTTCTGCCTTTTTGCTCTCAAATAAGAAGAATTGCAGCCTTTATACCTCAAAATAAGGGGAATTTCTGCATTTTTGCCACAAAATATATGGAATTTCTGCCTTTTTGCCCCATAATAAGAAAAATTTCTGCAATTTTGCCCCAAAATAAGGGGAATTTCTGCCTTTTTGCCCCCAAATAAGAAAAATTTAAGCCTTTTTACTTCAAAATAAGGGGAATTTCTGCATTTTTGCTACAAAATTTTAGGAATTTCTGCCTTTATGCCCCAAAATAAAGAAAATTTCTGCCTTTTTTCTCTGAAATAAGTGAAATTTCTGCAATTTTGCCCCAAATAAGTTGAATTTCTGAGTTTTGCCCTAAAATAAGGAGAATTTCTATCTTTTTGCCCCAACATATAGGGAATTTCTGCCTTTCTGCCGCACAATTAGGGGAATTTCTGCAATTTTGCTAAACATATGGGGAATTTCTGCCTTTTTGCCCGAAATTAAGGGGAATGCATATTTTTTTGCCATATAAAAAGGAAATTTTCTCATTTTTGCTCCAAAATAAGGGGAATTTCTGCCTTTTTTCCTCTAAATAAGTGGAATGTCTGTCTTTTTCCCCCAAAACAAAAAGAATTTCTGTCTTTTTTGCCCCAAAATAAGGGGAATTTCTGACTCATTACCCTCAAATAAGTGAAATTTCTGCAATTTTGTCCCAATATAAGGGAAATTTCTGCCTTTTTGCTCTCAAATAAGAAGAATTGCAGCCTTTATACCTCAAAATAAGGGGAATTTCTGCATTTTTGCCACAAAATATATGGAATTTCTGCCTTTTTGCCCCATAATAAGAAAAATTTCTGCAATTTTGCCCCAAAATAAGGGGAATTTCTTTATTTTGCCCCAAAATAAAAAAAAATTTCAGCCTTTTTACCTGAAAATAAGTGAAATTACTGCAATTTTGCCCCAAATAAGGGAAATTTCTGCAATTTTGCCCCAAAATAAGGTAAATTTTTCAAATTTTGCCACAAAATAAAGGAAATTTCTGGAATTTTGCCCCAAAATAAGAGGAATTTCTGATTTTTGCGCCAAAATAAAGGGAATTTCTGCCTTTTGCACCAAAATTAGTGGAATTTTTGCAATTTTGCTCCAAAATACGAGGAATTTCTGCCTTTTTACCCGAAAATAAGGGGAATGTATGCCTTTTTGCCATAAAATAGGAAATTTCTTCATTTTTGCTCTAAAATAAGGGGAATTTCTGCCTTTTTGCCTCTAAATAAGTGGAATTTCTGTCTTTTCCCCCCAAAACAAAGGGAATTTCTGACATTTTTGCCCCATAATAAGGGAAATTTCTGACTTATTACCCTGAAATAAGTAAAATTTCTGGAATTTTGCCCCAATATAAGGGAAATTTCTGCCTTTTTGCCCCCAAATAAGGGGAATTTCAGCCTTTTTACTTCAAAATAAGGGGAATTTCTGCATTTTTGCCACAAAATATTAGGAATTTCTGCCTTTATGCCCCAAAATAAGGAAAATTTCTGCTTTTTTTCTCTGAAATAAGTTAAATTTCTGAAATTTTGTCCCAAAATAAGTGGAATTTCTGAGTTTTTCCCCAAAATAAAGAGAATTTCTGTCTTTTTGCCCCAACATGTAAAGAATATCTGCCTTTTTGCCCCACAATTAGGGGAATTTCTGCAATTTTGCTCCAAAATACGGGGAATTTCTGTTTTTATGCCCGAAAATAAGGGAAATGCATACCTTTTTGCCATAAAAATGTTAAATATCTTCATTTTTGGTCCAAAATAAGGGGAATTTCTGCCTTTTTGCCTCTAAATAAGTGGAATTTCTGTCTTTTTTTCCCAAAACAAAGGGAATTTATGACTTTTTTGCCACAAAATAAGGGGAATTTCTGAATTATTACCCTGAAATAAGTGAAATTTTTCGAATTTTTCCCCAAAATATTTGAAATTTCTGCCTTTTTGACCCCAAATAAGGGGAATTTCAGCCTTTTTACTTCAAAATAATGGGAATTTCTGCATTTTTTCCACAAAATATTAGGAATTTCTGCCTTTATGCCCCAAAATAAGGAAAATTTCTGCCTTTTTTCTCTGAAATAAGTTAAATTTCTGGAATTTTTCGCCAAAATAAGTGGAATTTCTGCCTTTTGCCCCTAAATAAGGGGAATTTCAGCCTTTTTACCTCAAAATAAGGAAAATTTCTGCCTTTTTTTCTGAAATAAGTGAAATTTCTTTAATTTTTTGTCAAAATAAGTGAAATTTCTGCAATTTTGCATCAAAATAAGGGAAATTTCTGGAATTTTGCCCCAAAATAAGTGGAATTTCTGAGGTTTGTCCCAAAATAAGGAGAATTTCTTTCTTTTTGCCCCAACATATAGGGAATTTCTGCCTTTTTGCCCCACAATTAGGGGAATTTCTGCAATTTTGCTCCAAAAAACGGAAAATTTCTGCCTTTTTGCCCGAAAATAAGGGGAATGCATATTTTTTTTGCCATATAAAAAAGAAATTTCTTCATTTTTGCTCCAAAATAAGGGGAATTTCTGCCTTTTTGCCTCTAAATAAGTGGAATTTCTGTTTTTTTCCCCCAAAACAAAGGAGAGTTCAGTCTTTTTTGCCCCAAAATAAGGGGAATTTCTGACTTATTACCCTGAAATAAGTGAAATTTCTGCAATTTTGCCCCAATATAAGGGAAATTTCTGCCTTTTTGCTCCCAAATAAGTGGAATTTCAGCATTTTTAACTCAAAATAAGGGGAAATTCTGCATTTTTGCCACAAAATATACAGAATTTCTGCCTATTTGTCCCATAATAAAGGAAATGTCTGCAATTTTGTCCCAAAATAATGGGAATTTCTCCTTTTTTGCCCCAAAATAAAGAAAATTTCAGCATTTTTACCTGAAAATACGTGAAATTACTGCAATTTTGCCCGAAATAAGGGAAATTTCTGCAATTTTGCCGCAAAATAAGTGGAATTTTTTAGTTTTGCCACAAAATAAGGAGAATTTCTGCCTTTTTTCCCCACAATTAGTGAAATTTTTGCAATTTTGCCCTAAAATAAAAGAAATTTCTGCAATTTTGCCCCAAAATAAGGGGAATTTCTGTTTTTTGCCCCACAATTAGGGAAAGTTCTGCAATTTTGCCCCAAAATAAGAAGAATTTCTGCCTTTTGCCCCAAAATATGGGGAATTTCTGCCTTTTTATCTGAAAATAAGAAGAATGCATAGCTTTTTGCCATAAAAAATGGAAATTTCTTCATTTTTGCTCCAAAAGAAGGGGAACTTTTGCCTTTTTGCCTCCAAATAAGTGGAATTTCTGTCTGTTTTCCCCAAAACAAAAAAAATTTCTCTGTTTTTGCCCTAAAATAAGAAAAATTTCTGACTTATTACCCTGAAATAAGTGAAATTTCTGCAATTTTGCCCCAATATAAGGGAAATTTCTTCCTTTTTGCCCCCAAATAAGGTGAATTTCAGCCTTTTTACCTCAAAATAACGGGAATTTCTTCATTTTTGCCATAAAATATTAGGAATTTCTGCCTTTTTGCCCCAAAATAAGAAAAATTTCTTTCTTTTTTTCCTGAAATAAGTGAAATTTCTGCAATTTTGCCCCAAAGTAATTGAAATTTCTGCAATTTTGCCCCAAAATTAGGAAAATTTCTGGAATTTTACCCAAAAATAAGTGGAATTTCTGAGTTTTGCCCTAAAATAAGAAGAATTTCTGCCTTTTTGCCCCACAATAAGGAGAATTTCTGCAATTTTGCTCCAAAATACGGGGAATTTTTGCCTTTTTGCCCGAAAATAAAAAGAATGCATACCTTTTTGCCATAAAAAAAATTTCTTCATTTTTTCCTCAAAATAAGGGAAATTTTTGCCATTTTGCCCTGAAATATGTGAAATTTCTGCAATTTTACCCCAAAATAAGGTGAATTTCTGCCTTTTTGCCCCAAAATAATGGGAATTTTTGCCTTTTTGCCCCAAAATAAAGAAAATTTCTTTCTTTTTTTTCCTGAAATTCGTGAAATTTCTGCAATTTTGCCCTAAAGTAAGTGAAATTTCTGCAATTTTGCCCCAAAATAAGGGAAATTTCTGGAATTTTGCCCCAAAATAAGTGGAATTTCTGAGTTTTGCCCTAAAATAAGGAGAATTTCTGCCTTTTTGCCCCACAATTAGGAGAATTTCTGCAATTTTGCTCCAAAATACGGGGAATTTCTGCCTTTTTGCACGAAAATAAGGAGAATGCATACCTTTTTGCCATAAAAAAAATTTCTTCATTTTTTCCTCAAAATAAGGGAAATTTTTGCCATTTTGCCTGGAAATATGTGAAATTTCTGCAATTTTTCCTTAAAATAAGGTGAATTTCTGCCTTTTTGCCCCAAAATAATGGGAATTTCTGCATTTTTGCACCAAAATAAGAAAAATTTTTGCTTTTTTTCTCTGAAATAAGTGAAATTTCTGCAATTTTGTTCTAAAATAAGGGAGATTTCTGCAATTTTTTCCTATAATAAGGGAAATTTCTGCAATTTTGCCCCAAAATACGGGGAATTTCTGTTTTTTGCCCCCAAATAAGGGAAATTTCTGCAATTTTGCCAAAAATAAGGGAAATTTCTGATTTTTTCCTCAAAATAAGGAGAATTTCTGCCTTTTTGCCTAAAAGTAAAAAAAATTACTGTATTTTTTACCCCAAAATTAGGTGAATTTCTGCAATTATGCTCCAAAATACGGGGATTTTCTGCCTTTTTCGCCGAAAATAAGGGGAATTTTGACCATTTTGCCGCAAAATAAGTGAAATTTTTGCAGTTTTACCCCGAAATGAGGAGAATTTCTGGCTTTTTGCCCAAAAATTAGGGGAATTTCTGTAATTTTGCTACAAAATACGGGGAATTTCTGCCTTTTTGCCCAAAATTAAAAGGAATATATACCTTTTTGCCATAAGAAAAGGAAATTTCTTCATGTTTGCTCCAAAATAAGGGGATTTTCTAACTTTTTGACTCAAAATAAGTGCCATTTCTGCCTTTTGCCCAAAAATAAACGAAATTTCTCTCTTTTTTCCAAAAATAAGGTGAATTTCTGACTTTTTGTTTCAAAATAAGGGGAATTTCAGCCTTTTTACCTCAAAATAAGGGAAATTTCTGCCTTTTTGCCCCCAAAATAAATGGAATTTCTGCATTTTTGCACCAATATCAGGGGAATTTCGGCAATTTTGCTCCAAAATACGGGTCATTTCTGCATTTATGCAAGAAATTAAGTGGAATTTATGCCTTTTTGTCCCTAAATAAGTGAAATTTCTTCAATTTTAGCCAAAAATTAGGGATTTCATCCTTTTGCCCCAAAATAAGGGGAATTTCTGCCATTTTGCCCTGAAATATTTAAAATTTCTGCAATTATACCCGAAAATAAGGGGAATTTCTGCCTTTTTGCTCCAAAATAAGAGGAATTTCAGTCTTATTACCTCAAAATAAGGGGAATTTCTGCCTTTTTGCCCCAAAATATAAGGAATTTCTGCCTTTTTGCCCCAAAATAAAAAAATTTCTGCAATTTTGCCCCAAAATAAGGAAAATTTCTCTTTTTTTGCACCAAAATAAAGGAAGTTTCAGTTTTTTTTACCTGAAAATATGTGAAATTTCTGCAATTTTGCCCCAAATAAGGGAGTTTTCTGCAATTTTGTCCCAAAATAAAGGAAATTTCTGGAATTTTGCCCCAAGATAAAAGGAATTTCTGATTTTTGCCTCAAAATATAGATAATTTCTGCCTTTTGCCCCAAAATTAGGGGAATTTCTGCAATTTTGCTCCAAAATACGGGGAATTTCTGCCTATTTTCCCGAAAATAAGGGAAATGCATATCTTTTTGCCATAAAAAAGGGAAATTTCTTCATTTTTGGTTCAAAATAAGGTGAATTTCTGCCTTTTAGACCCAAAATAATGGGAATTTCTGCTTTTTTGCCCCAAAATAAGAAAAATTTTACCTTTTTTTCTCTGAAATAAGTAAAATTTCTGCAATTTTTCCCCATAATAAGGATAATTACTGCAATTTTGCCCCAAAATAAGGGGAATTTATGTTTTTTGCCCCCAAATAAGGGAAATTTCTGCAATTTTGCCCTAAAATAAGGGGAATTTCTGCCTTTTGCCCCTAAATAAGGAGAATTTCTTCCTTTCTGCCCCAAAATAAAGAAAATTACTGCATTTTTTACCCCAAAATTAGGTGAATTTCTGCAATTCTGCTCCAAAATACGGGGATTTTCTGCTTTTTTCGCCGATAATAAGGAGAATTTCTGCCATTTTGCCACGAAATAAGTGAAATTTCTGCAGTTTTACCACAAAATTAGGGGATTTTCTGCCTTTTTGCCCCAAAATTAGGGGAATTTCTGCAATTTTGCTCCAAAATACGGGGAATTTCTGCCTTTTTGCCTGAAAATAAAGGGAATGTATACCTTTTTGCCATTAAAAAGGGAAATTTCTTCATTTTTGACCGAAAGTAAGGGGATTTTCCGCCTTTTTGACTCAAAATAAGTGCAATTTCTTCCTTTTCCCCAAAAATAAACGAAATTTCTGTCTTTTTGCCCCAAAATAAGGGGAATTTCTGACTTTTTGCCCCAAAATATTTGAAATTTCTGCAATATTACCTTAAAATAAGGGGAATTTCTGCTTTTTTGCCCCAAAATATAAGGAAATTCTGTTTTTTTGCCTCAAAGTAAGGAAAATTTCTGCAATTTTGCCCCAAAATAATAGGAATGTCTCACTTTTTGCCTCAAAATAAAGGATATTTCAGCCTTTTTACCTTAAAATAAGTGAAATTTCTGAAATTTTGCCCCAAAAAAGGGAAATTTCTGCAATTTTGCCCCAAAATAAGGTAAATTCCTGCAATTTTGCCCCAAAATAAAGGAAATTTCTGATTTTTGCTTCAAAATAAAGGGAATTTCTGCCTTTTGCCCCAAAATTAGGGAAATTTCTTCAATTTTGCTCCAAAATACGGGAAATTTCTGATTTTGCCCGTAAATAAAAGAAATGCATACGTTTTTGCCATAAAAAAGGGAAATTTCTTCATTTTTGCTCCAAAATAAGGGGAATTTCTGCCTTTTTGCTTCTAAATAAGTGGAATTTCTTTCTTTTTCCCCCAAAACAAAGGGAATTTTTGTCTTTTTTGCCCTAAAATAAGGGGAATTTCTGACTTATTACCCTGAAATAAGTGAAATTTCTGCAATTTTGCCCCAAAATAAGGGAAATTTCTGCATTTTTGCAACCAAATAAAGGCAATTTCAGCCTTTTTACCTCAAAATAAGGGGAATATCTGCATTTTTGCCAAAAAATATTAGGAATTTCTGCCTTTTGCCCTAAATAAGGAAAATTTCTGACTTATTACCCTGAAATAATTGAAATTTCTGCAATTGTGCCCCAAATAAGGGAAATTGCTGCAATTTTGCCCCAAAATAAGGGAAATTTCTGGAATTTTGCCCCAAAATAAGTGGAATTTCTGAGTTTTGCCATAATATAAGGAGAATTTCTGTCTTTTTGCCCCAAAAAATAGGGAATTTCTGCCTTTTTGCCCCACAACTACGGGAATTTCTGCAATTTTGCTCCAAAATACGGGGAATTTCTGCATTTATGCCGGAATATAAGGGGAATAAATACCTATTTGCCATAAAAAAGGGAAATTTCTTCATTTTTGTTACAAAATAAGGGGAATTTCTGCCTTTTTGGCTCTAAATAAGTGAAATTTCTGTCTTTTTTGCCCGAAAATAAGGGGAATTTCTGACTTATTACACTGAAATAAGTGAAAATTCTGCCATTTTGCCCCGCAATAAGGGAAATTTCTGCCTTTTTGCCCCCAGATGAGGGGAATTTCAGGCTTTTTACCTCATAATACTGGGAATCTCTGCCTTTTTGCCCTAAAATATGGAAAATTTCTGTATTTTTGCCCCAAAATAAAGAAAATTTCTGCAATTTTGTACCAAAGTAAAAGTAATTTCTGCCTTTTTGTCCCAAAATAAGAGAAATTTCCGCGTTTTTTTCCTGAAATAAGTGAAAGTTCTGTAATTTTGCCCCAAAATAAGGGGAATTTCTGACTTTTAGCCCTGAAATAAGGAGAATTTCTGTCTTTTTGCCCCAAAATGATGTTAATTTCTGCATTTTCCTTCAAAATTTGAGGAATATGTGCAATTTTGCTCAAAATATGGGGAATTTCTGCCTTATTGCACCAAAATAAAGGGAATTTCTGCATTTTTGCACCAATATAAGGGGAATTTCTGAAATTTTGCTCCAAAATACGGGGAATTTCAACCTTATTGCCCGAAATAAAGTGGAATTTCTGCCTTTTTGCCCTGAAATATTTGAAATTTCCGCAATTTTATTCAAAAATAAGGGGAATTTCTGTTTTTGGCCCCAAAATTAGGAGAATTTCTGCTTTTTGCCTCAAAATAAGGCAAATTTCTCACTTTTTTCCCTGAAATAAGTGAAATTTCTGCAATTTTGCCCCAAAATAAGGGGAATTTCTGCCTTTTTGCCAAAATATTAAGAATTTCAGCATTTTACCTCCAAATAAGGGGAATTTCTCCCTTTTTGCCACAAAATATGGGGAATTTCTGCCTATTGCCCCCAAATAAGAAAAATTTTTGCTTTTCTGCCCCAATTAACAGGAATTTCCTCCTTTTTGCCACAAAGTAAAGGGAATTTCTGCCTTTTTGCCCCAAAATAACGGGAATTTCAGCTTTTTACCTCAAAATAAAAGGAATTTCTGCCTTTTGCCCACAATATGGGGAATTTCTGACTTTTTGTTCTAAAATAAGTAAAATATCTTCAATTTTGTACCAAAATAAAAGTAATTTCTGACTTTTTGCGCTGGAATAAATGAAATTTCTGTAATTTTGCCCAAAAAAAGGGAAATTTGTGTCTTTTTGCCCCAAAATGAGGGGAATTTCTGCCTTTTTGCCCCAAAATATAGGGAATTTCAGCATTTTACCTCAAAATAAAGGGAATTTCAGCCTTTTTGCAACAAGATATGGGGAATTTCTGCCTTTTTGCCACAAAATAAGAAAAATTTCTGCAATTCTGTACCAAAATAAAAGAAATTTTTACAATTTTGCCTGAAAATAAGGGAAATTTCTGATTTTTGCCCCGAAATAAGGAGAATTTCCGTATTTTTGCCCCAAAATAAAGGGAATTTCTGCCTTTTTGCCCCAAAATTAGGAAAGTTTCTGCAATTTTGCTTCAAAATACAGGAAATTTCTGCCTCTTTTCCCGAAAATAAGGGGAACTTCTTTCGATTTGCCCCAAATAAAGGGAATTTCTGCATTCTTGCCCCATTATTAGGGGAATTTCTGCAATTTTGCTCCAAAATACGGGAAATTTCTGCCTTTTTGCCTGAATCTAAGGGGATTTTCTGCGTTTTTGCCCCCAAACAAGGGAAATTTCTTCAATTTTATCACAAATAAGGGGAATATCTGCAATTATGCCCTGAAATATCTGAAATGTCTGCAATTTAACCCCAAAATAAGGTGAATTTCTGCCTTTTTGCTTCAAAATAATGAGAATTTCTGACTTTTTGCCCCACAATAAGAAAAATTTTTGCTTTTTTTCTCTGAAATAAGTGAAATTTCTGCAATTTTGCCTTAAAATAAAAGAAATTTCTCCAATTTTTCCCCATAATAAAGGAATTTTCTGCAATTTTGCCCCAAAATAAAGGGAATTTCTGTTTTTTTGTGCCCAAATAAGGGAAATTTCTGCAAATTTGCCCCAAAATAAAAGGTATTTCTCCCTTTTTGCCTCAAAATAAAGGAAATTTTAGCCTTTTTACCTGAAAATAAGTGAAATTTCTTCAGTTTTGCCCCAAATAAGGGAAATTTCTGCAATTCTGCCCCAAAATAACGTAAATTCCTGCAATTTTGCCCCAAAATAAGGGAAATTTCTGATTTTTGCTTCAAAATAAAGGGAATTTCTGCCTTTTGCCCCAAAATTAGGGCAATTTCTGCAATTTTGCTCCAAAATACGGGGAATTTCTGATTTTGCCCGTAAATAAGAGAAATGCATACGTTTTTGCCATAAAAAAGGGAAATTTCTTCATTTTTGCTCCAAAATAAGGGGAATGTCTGCCTTTTTGCTTATAAATAAGTGGAAATTCTTTCTTTTCCCCCAAAACAAAGGGAATTTCTGTCTTTTTTGCCCCAAAATAAGGGGAATTTCTGACTTATTACCCTGAAATAAGTGAAATTTCTGCAATTTTGCCCCAAAATAAGGGAAAATTCTGCATTTTTGCAACCAAATAAAGGCAATTTCAGCCTTTTTACATCAAAATAAGGGGAATATCTGCATTTTTGCCAAAAAATATTAGGAATTTCTGCCTTTTGCCCCAAATAAGGAAAATTTCTGACTTATTACCCTGAAATAATTGAAATTTCTGCAATTGTGGCCCAAAATATGGGAAATTTCTGCAATTTTGCCCCAAAATAAGGGAAATTTCTGGAATTTTGCCCAAAATAAGTGGAATTTCTGAGTTTTGCCCCAATATAAGGAGAATTTCTGTCTTTTTGCCCCAACAAATAGGGAATTTCTGCCTTTTTGCCCCACAACTAAGGGAATTTCTTCAATTTTGCTCCAAAATACGGGGAATTTCTGCCTTTATGCCCGAATATAAGGGGAATGCATACCTATTTGCCATTAAAAAGGGAAATTTCTTCATTTTTGTTACAAAATAAGGGGAATTTCTGCCTTTTTGGCTCTAAATAAGTGGAATTTCTGTCTTTTTCCCCCAAAACATAGGAAATTTCTGTCTTTTTTGCCTCAAAATAAGGGGAATTTCTGACTTATTACCCTGAAATAAGTGAAAATTCTGCCATTTTGCCCCGCAATAAGAGAAATTCCTGTCTTTTTGCCCCAAATAAGAGGAATTTCAGCCTTTTTACCTCATAATAATGGGAATCTCTGCCTTTTTGCCCTAAAATATGGAAAATTTCTGTATTTTTGCCCCAAAATAAAGAAAATTTCTGCAATTCTGTACCAAAGTAAAAGTAATTTCTGCCTTTTTGTCCCAAAATAAGAGAAATGTCCGCGTTTTTTCCCTGAAATAAGTGAAAGTTCTGTAATTTTGCCCCAAAATAAGGGGAATTTCTGACTTTTAGCCCTGAAATAAGGAGAATTTCTGTCTTTTTGCCCCAAAATAATGTTAATTTCTGCATTTTCCTTCAAAATTTGAGGAATATGTGCAATTTTGCTCAAAATATGGGGAATTTCTGCCTTATTGCACCAAAATAAAGGGAATTTCTGCATTTTTGCACCAATATAAGGGGAATTTCTGAAATTTTGCTCCAAAATACGGGGAATTTCAACCTTTTTGCCCGAAATAAAGTGGAATTTCTGCCTTTTTGCCCTGAAATATTTGAAATTTCCGCAATTTTATTCAAAAATAAGTGGAATTTCTGTTTTTGGCCCCAAAATTAGGAGAATTTCTGCTTTTTGCCTCAAAATAAGGCAAATTTCTCACTTTTTTCCCTGAAATAAGTGAAATTTCTGCAATTTTGCCCCAAAATAAGGGGAATTTCTGCCTTTTTGCCAAAATAAGGGGAATTTTAGCATTTTACCTCCAAATAAAAGGAATTTCTGCCTTTTTGCCACAAAATATGGGGAATTTCTGCCTATTGCCCCCAAATAAGAAAAATTTTTGCTTTTCTGCCCCAATTAACAGGAATTTCCTCCTTTTTGCCACAAAGTAAAGGGAATTTCTGCCTTTTTGCCCCAAAATAACGGGAATTTCAGCTTTTTACCTCAAAATAAAAGGAATTTCTGCCTTTTGCCCACAATATGGGGAATTTCTGACTTTTTGTTCTAAAATAAGTAAAATATCTTCAATTTTGTACCAAAATAAAAGTAATTTCTGACTTTTTGCGCTGGAATAAATGAAATTTCTGTAATTTTGCCCAAAAAAAGAGAAATTTGTGTCTTTTTGCCCCAAAATGAGGGGAATTTCTGCCTTTTTGCCCCAAAATATAGGGAATTTCAGCATTTTACCTCAAAATAAAGGGAATTTCAGCCTTTTTGCAACAAGATATGGGGAATTTCTGCCTTTTTGCCACAAAATAAGAAAAATTTCTGCAATTCTGTACCAAAATAAAAGAAATTTTTACAATTTTGCCTGAAAATAAGAAAAATTTCTGATTTTTGTTCCGAAATAAGGAGAATTTCCGTATTTTTGCCCCAAAATAAAGGGAATTTCTGCCTTTTTGCCCCAAAATTAGGAAAGTTTCTGCAATTTTGCTTCAAAATACAGGAAATTTCTGCCTCTTTTCCCGAAAATAAGGGGAACTTCTTTCGATTTGCCCCAAATAAAGGGAATTTCTGCATTCTTGCCCCATTATTAGGGGAATTTCTGCAATTTTGCTCCAAAATACGGGAAATTTCTGCCTTTTTGCCTGAATCTAAGGGGATTTTCTGCGTTTTTGCCCCCAAACAAGGGAAATTTCTTCAATTTTATCACAAATAAGGGGAATATCTGCAATTATGCCCTGAAATATCTGAAATGTCTGCAATTTAACCCCAAAATAAGGTGAATTTCTGCCTTTTTGCTTCAAAATAATGAGAATTTCTGACTTTTTGCCCCACAATAAGAAAAATTTTTGCTTTTTTTCTCTGAAATAAGTGAAATTTCTGCAATTTTGCCTTAAAATAAAAGAAATTTCTCCAATTTTTCACCATAATAAAGGAATTTTCTGCAATTTTGCCCCAAAATAAAGGGAATTTCTGTTTTTTTGTGCTCAAATAAGGGAAATTTCTGCAATTTTGCCCCAAAATAAAAGGTATTTCTCACTTTTTGCCTCAAAATAAAGGAAATTTTAGCCTTTTTACCTGAAAATAAGTGAAGTTTCTTCAATTTTGCCCCAAATAAGGGAAATTTCTGCAATTCTGCCCCAAAATAACGTAAATTCCTGCAATTTTGCCCCAAAATAAGGGAAATTTCTGATTTTTGCTTCAAAATAAAGGGAATTTCTGCCTTTTGCCCCAAAATTAGGGCAATTTCTGCAATTTTGCTCCAAAATACGGGGAATTTCTGATTTTGCCCGTAAATAAGAGAAATGCATACGTTTTTGCCATATAAAAGGGAAATTTCTTCATTTTTGCTCCAAAATAAGGGGAATTTCTGCCTTTTTGCTTATAAATAAGTGGAAATTCTTTCTTTTTCCCCCAAAACAAAGGGAATTTCTGTCTTTTTTGCCCCAAAATAAGGGGAATTTCTGACTTATTACCCTGAAATAAGTGAAATTTCTGCAATTTTGCCCCAAAAAAAGGGAAAATTCTGCATTTTTGCAACCAAATAAAGGCAATTTCAGCCTTTTTACATCAAAATAAGGCGAATATCTGCATTTTTGCCAAAAAATATTAGGAATTTCTGCCTTTTGCCCCAAATAAGGAAAATTTCTGACTTATTACCCTGAAATAATTGAAATTTCTGCAATTGTGGCCCAAAATAAGGGAAATTTCTGCAATTTTGCCCCAAAATAAGGGAAATTTCTGGAATTTTGCCCAAAATAAGTGGAATTTCTGAGTTTTGCCCCAATATAAGGAGAATTTCTGTCTTTTTGCCCCAACAAATAGGGAATTTCTGCCTTTTTGCCCCACAACTAAGGGAATTTCTGCAATTTTGCTCCAAAATACGGGGAATTTCTGCCTTTATGCCCGAATATAAGGGGAATGCATACCTATTTGCCATTAAAAAGGGAAATATCTTCATTTTTGTTACAAAATAAGGGGAATTTCTGCCTTTTTGGCTCTAAATAAGTGGAATTTCTGTCTTTTTCCCCCAAAACATAGGAAATTTCTGTCTTTTTTGCCTCAAAATAAGGGGAATTTCTGACTTATTACCCTGAAATAAGTGAAAATTCTGCCATTTTGCCCCGCAATAAGAGAAATTTCTGTCTTTTTGCCCCAAATAATAGAAATTTCAGCCTTTTTACCTCATAATAATGGGAATCTCTGCCTTTTTGCCCTAAAATATGGAAAATTTCTGTATTTTTGCCCCAAAATAAAGAAAATTTCTGCAATTTTGTACCAAAATAAAAGTAATTTCTGCCTTTTTGTCTCAAAATAAGGAAATTTCAGCCTTTTTACAAGAAAATAAGTGAAATTTCTGCAATTTTGCCCCAATAAAAGAAATTTCTGCAATTTTCCCCTAAAATAAGGGGAATTTCTGCCTTTTGCCCCTAAATAAGAAGAATTTCTGCCTTTTTGCCCCAAAATAAAGAAAATTACTGTATTTTTTACCCCAAAATTAGGTGAATTTCTGCAATTTTGCTGCAAAATACGGGAATTTTCTGCCTTTTTCACCGATAATAAAGAAAACTTCTGCCATTTTGCAGCAAAATAAGTGAAATTTCTGCAGTTTTACCCCAAAATAAGGGGATTTTCTGCCTTTTTGCCCCAAAATTAGGGGAATTTCTGAAATTTTGTTCCAAAATACGGGGAATTTCTGCCATTTTGCCCGAAAATAAAGAAAATGAATACATTTTTGCAATTAAAAAAAAATTTCTTCTTTTTTGCCCGAAAATAAGGGGATATTCTGCCTTTTTTACTCAAAATAATTGCAATTTCTGCCTTTTCCCCAAAAATAAACGAAATTTCTGTCTTTTTGCCCCAAAATAAGGGGAATTTCTGACATTTTGCCCTGTAATATTTGAAATTTCTGCAATTTTACCGAAAATAAGGGGAATTTCTGACTTTTTGACCCAAATTATAAGGAATTTCTGCCTTTTTGCACCAAAATAAAGAAAATTTCTGCAATTTTGCTCCAAAATAAGAGGAATTTCTCCCTTTTTGCCTCAAAATAAAGGAAATTTCAGCATTTTTACCTTAAAATAAGTGAAATTTTTGCAATTTTGCCCCAAATAAGGGAAATTTCTGCAATTTTGCCCCAAAATAAGGTAAATTCCTGCAATTTTGGCCCAAAATAAAGGAAATTTCTGATATTTGCTTCAAAATAAAGGAAATTTCTGCCTTTTGCCCCAAAATAAGGGGAATTTCTGCAATTTTGCTCCAAAATATGGAAAATTTCTGCCTTTATGCCCGAATATAAGGGGAATGCATACCTATTTGCCATAAAAAGGGAAATTTCTTCATTTTTGTTACAAAATAAGGGGAATTTCTGACTTTTTGTTCCAAAATAAGGAAATATTCTTCAATTTTGTACCAAAATAAAAGTAATTTCTGACTTTTTGCCCTGAAATAAATAAAATTTCTGCAATTTTGCTCGAAAAAAAGGGAAATTTGTGTCTTTTTGCCCTAAAATGAGGGGAATTTCTGCCTTTTTGCCCCAAAATATAGGGAATTTCAGCATTTTAGCTCAAAACAAAGGGAATTTCAGCCTTTTTGCAACAGAATATGGGGAATTTCTGCCTTTTTGCCACAAAATAAGAAAAATTTCTGCAATTCTGTACCAAAATAAAAGAAATTTTTACAATTTTGCCCGAAAATAAGGGAAATTTCTGATTTTTGCCCCGAAATAAGGAGAATTTCTGTATTTTTGCCCCAAAATAAAGGGAATTTCTGCTTTTTTGCCCCAAAATTAGGGGAGTTTCTGCAATTTTGCTTCAAAATACAGGAAATTTCTGCCTCTTTTCCAGAAAATAAGGGGAACTTCTTCTGATTTGGCCCAAATAAAGAGAATTTCTGCATTCTTGCCCCAAAATACGGGGAATTTCTGCCTTTTTGCCCGAAATTAAGGGGATTTTCTGCGTTTTTGCCCCCAAACAAAGGAAATTTCTGCAATTTTATCCCAAATAAGGGGAATATCTGCCATTATGCCCTGAACTATCTGAAATGTCTGCAATTTTACCCCAAAATAAGGTGAAATTCTGCCTTTTTGCCCCAAAATAATGGGAATTTCTGCATTTTTGCCCCACAATAAGAAAAATTTTTGCTTTTTTTCTCAGAAATAAGTGAAATTTCTGCAATTTTGCCTTAAAATAAAAGAAATTTCTGCAATTTTTCCCCATAATAAAGGAATTTTCTGCAATTTTGCCCCAAAATAAAGAGAATTTCTGTTTTTTGTCCCCAAATAAAAGAAATTTCTACAATTTTGCCCCAAAATAAAAGGTATTTCTCTTTTTTGCCTCAAAATAAAAGAAATTTTAGCCTTTTTACCTGAAAATAAGTGAAATTTCAGCAATTTTGCTCCAAATAAGGGAATTTTATGCAATTTTCCCCTAAAATAAGGGGAATTTCTGCCTTTTGCCCCTAAATAAGGAGAATTTCTGCATTTTTGCCCCAAAATAAAGAAAATTACTGTATTTTTTACTCCAAAATTAGGTGAATTTCTGCAATTTTGCTCCAAAATACGGGAATTTTCTGCCTTTTTTGCCGATAATAAGGAAAACTTCTGCCATTTTGCCGCGAAATAAGTGAAATTTCTGCAGTTTTACCCCAAATTAAGAAGATTTTCTGCCTTTTTGCCCCAAAATTAAGGGAAGTTCTGAAATTTTGTTCCAAAATACAGGGAATTTCTGCCTTTTTGCCCGAATATAAATAAAATGTATACCTTTTTGCCATTAAAAAAAAAAATTTCTTCATTTTTGCCTGAAAATAAGGGGATATTCCGCCTTTTTGACTCAAAATAAGTGCAATTTCTGCCTTTTCCCGAAAAATAAACGAGATTTCTGTCTTTTTGCCCCAAAATAAGGGGAATTTCTGACTTTTTGCCCTGAAATATTTGAAATTTCTGCAATTTTACTGAAAATAAGGGGAATTTCTTCCTTTTTACCCCAAAATAAGAAAAATTTCTGTAATTTTGCCCAAAATAAGGGGAATTTCTCCCTTTTTGCCTCAAAATATAGGAAATTTCAGCCTCTTTACCTGAAAATAAGTGAAATTTCTGCAATTTTGCCCCAAATAAGGGAAATTTCTGCAATTTTGCCCCAAAATAAGGTAAATTTCTGCAATTTTGCCCCAAAATTAAAGAAATTTCTGATTTTTGTCCCAATATAAAGGAAATTTCTGCCTTTTGCACCAAAATTAGGGGAATTTCTGCAATTTTGCTCAAAAATACGGGGAATTTCTGCCTTTATGCCCGAATATATGGGGAATGCCTACCTATTTGCCATTAAAAAGGGAAATTTCTTCATTTTTCTTACAAAATAAGGGGAATTTCTGCCTTTTTGGCTCTAAATAAGTGGAATTTCTGTCTTTTTCCCCCAAAACATAGGAAATTTCTGTCTTTTTTGCCTCAAAATAAGGGGAATTTCTGACTTATTACCCTGGAATAAGTGAAAATTCTGCCATTTTGCCCGCAATAAGAGAAATTTCTGTCTTTTTGCCCCCAAATAAGAGGAATTTCAGCCTTTTTACCTCATAATAATGGGAATCTCTGCCTTTTTGCCCTAAAATATGGAAAACTTCTATATTTTTGCCCCAAAATAAAGAAATTTTCTGCAATTTTGTACAAAAATAAATGTAATTTCTGCTTTTTTGTCCCAAAATAAGAGAAATTTCCACGTTTTTTCCCTGAAATAAGTGAAAGTTCTGTAATTTTGCCCCAAAATAAGGGGAATTTCTGACTTTTTGCCCTGAAATAAGGAGAATTTCTGTCTTTTTGCCCCAAAGTAATGTGAATTTCTTCATTTTCCTTCAAAATTAGGGGACTATGTGCAATTTTGCTCATAATACGGGGAATTTCTGCCTTATTGCACCAAAATAAAGGGAATTTCTTCATTTTTGCACCAATATAAGGGGAATTTCTGAAATTTTGCTCCAAAATACGAGGAATTTCAACCTTATTGCCCGAAATAAAGTGGAATTTCTGCCTTTTTGCCCTGAAATATTTGAAATTTCCGCAATTTTATTCAAAAATAAGGAGAATTTCTGTTTTTGGCCCCAAAATTAGGAGAATTTCTGCTTTTTGCTCCAAAATAAGGCAAATTTCTAACTTTTTGCCCTGAAATAAGTGAAATTTCTGCAATTTTGTCCCAAAGTAAGGGGAATTTCTGCCTTTTTGCCAAAATATTAAGAATTTCAGCATTTTACCTCCAAATAAGGGGAATTTCTGCCTATTTGGCATAAAATATGGGGAATTTCTGCCTATTGCCCCCAAATAAGAAAAATTTTTGCTTTTCTGCCCCAATTAACAGGAATTTCCTCCTTTTTGCCACAAAGTGAAGGGAATTTCTGCCTTTTTGCCCCAAAATAACGGGAATTTCAGCTTTTTACCTCAAAATAAAGGGAATTTCTGCCTTTTGCCCACAATATGGGGAATTTCTGAATTTTTGTTTCAAAATAAAAAAAATTTCTTCAATTTTGTACCAAAATAAAAGTAATTTCTGAGTTTTTGCCCTGAAATAAATGAAATTTCTGCAATTTTGCCCGAAAAAAAGGGAAATTTGTGTCTTTTTGCCCCAAAATGAGGGGAATTTCTGCTTTTTTGCCCTGAAATATTTGAAATTTCTGCAATTTTACCGAAAATAAGGGGAATTTCTGCCTTTTTGCCCCAAATTATAAGGAATTTCTGCCTTTTTGTCCCACAATAAAGAAAATTTCTGCAATTTTGCCCCAAAATAAGGGGAATTTCTTCTTTTTTGCCTCAAAGTAAAGGAAATTTCAGCGTTTTTACCTGAAAATAAGTGAAATTTCTGAAATTTTGCACCAAATAAGGGAAATTTCTGCAATTTTGCTCCAAAATAAGGTAAATTACTGCAATTTTGCCCCAAAATAAAGGAAATTTCTGATTTTTGCCCCCCCAAAAAAGGAATTTCTGCCTTTTGCCCCAAAATTAGGGGAATTTCTGCAATTTTGCTCCAAAATATGGGGAATTTCTGCCTTTATGCCCGAATATAAGGGAAATGCATACCTATTTGCCATAAAAAAAAATTTCTTCATTTTTGTTACAAAATAAGGGGAATTTCTGCCTTTTTGGCTCTAAATAAGTGGAATTTCTGTCTTTTTCCCCCCCAAAAAGGAAATTTCTGTCTTTTTTGCCCCCAAATAAGGGAAATTTCTGACTTATTACCATGAAATAAGTGAAAATTCTGCCATTTTGCCCCACAATAAGGGAAATTTCTGCCTTTTTGCCCCCAAATAAGGGGAATTTCAGCATTTTTACCTCATAATAATTGGAATCTCTGCCTTTTTGCCCTAAAATATGGAAAATTTCTGTATTTTTGCCCCAAAATAAAGAAAATTTCTGCAATTTTGTACCAAAATAAAAGTAATTTCTGCCTTTTTGTCCCAAAATAAGAGAAATTTCCGCGTTTTTGCCCTGAAATAATTGAAAGTTCTGTAATTTTGCCCCAAAATAAGGGGAATTTCTGACTTTTTGCCCTGAAATAAGGAGAATTTCTGTTTTTTTGCCCCAAAATAATGTGAATTTCTGCATTTTCCTTCAAAATTAGGGGAATATGTGGAATTTTGCTCAAAATACGGGGAATTTCTGCCTTATTGCCCCAAAATAAAGGGAATTTCTGCATTTTTGCACCAATATAAGGGGAATTTCTGAAATTTTGCTCCAAAATACGGGGAATTTCAACCTTATTGCCCGAAATAAAGTGGAATTTCTGCCTTTTTGCCCTGAAATATTTGAAATTTCCGCAATTTTACCCAAAAATAAGGGGAATTTCTGTTTTTGGCCCCAAAATTAGGAGAATTTCTGCTTTTTGCCCTAAAATAAGGCAAATTTCTAACTTTTTGCACTGAAATAAGTGAAATTTCTGCAATTTTGCCCCAAAGTAAGGGGAATTTCTGCCTTTTTGCCAAAATAAGGGGAATTTCAGCATTTTACCTCCAAATAAGGGGAATTTCTGCCTTTTTGCCATAAAATATGGGGAATTTCTGCCTATTGCCCCCAAATAAGAAAAATTTTTGCTTTTCTGCCCCAATTAACAGGAATTTCCTCCTTTTTGCCAAAAAGTGAAGGGAATTTCTGCCTTTTTGCCCCAAAATAACGGGAATTTCAGCTTTTTACCTCAAAATAAAGGGAATTTCTGCTTTTTGCCCACAATATGGGGAATTTCTGAATTTTTGTTTCAAAATAAGGAAAATTTCTTCAATTTTGTACCAAAATAAAAGTAATTTCTGAGTTTTTGCCCTGAAATAAATGAAATTTCTGCAATTTTGCCCGAAAAAAAGGGAAATTTGTGTCTTTTTGCCTCAAAATGAGGGGAATTTCTGCTTTTTTGCCCTGAAATATTTGAAATTTCTGCAATTTTACCGAAAATAAGGGGAATTTATGCCTTTTTGCCCCAAATTATAAGGAATTTCTGCCTTTTTGTCCCAAAATAAGAAAAATTTCTGCAATTTTTGCCCCAAAATAAGGGGAATTTCTTCTTTTTTGCCTCAAAATATAGGAAATTTCAGCGTTTTTACCTGAAAATAAGTGAAATTTCTGCAATTTTGCCCCAAATAAGGGAAATTTCTGCAATTTTACCCCAAAATAAGGTAAATTATTGCAATTTTGCCCCAAAATAAAGGAAATTTCTGATTTTTGCCCCCCCAAAAAAGGAATTTCTGCCTTTTGCCCCAAAATTAGGGGAATTTCTGCAATTTTGCTCCAAAATACGGGGAATTTCTGCCTTTATGCCCGAATATAAGGGAAATGCATACCTATTTGCCATAAAAAAAAAAATTTCTTTATTTTTGTTACAAAATAAGGGGAATTTCTGCCTTTTTGGCTCTAAATAAGTGGAATTTCTGTCTTTTTCCCCCCAAAAAAGGAAATTTCTGTCTTTTTTGCCCCAAAATAAGGGAAATTTCTGACTTATTACCATGAAATAAGTGAAAATTCTGCCATTTTGCCCCGCAATAAGGGAAATTTCTGCCTTTTTGCCCCCAAATAAGGGGAATTTCAGCATTTTTACCTCATAATAATGGGAATCTCTGCCTTTTTGCCCTAAAATATGGAAAATTTCTGTATTTTTGCCCCAAAATAAAGAAAATTTCTGCAATTTTGTACCAAAATAAAAGTAATTTCTGCCTTTTTGTCCCAAAATAAGAGAAATTTCCGCGTTTTTGCCCTGAAATAATTGAAAGTTCTGTAATTTTGCCCCAAAATAAGGGGAATTTCTGACTTTTTGCCCTGAAATAAGGAGAATTTCTGTCTTTTTGCCCCAAAATAATGTGAATTTTTGCATTTTCCTTCAAAATTAGGGGAATATGTGGAATTTTGCTCAAAATACGGGGAATTTCTGCCTTATTGCCCCAAAATAAAGGGAATTTCTGCATTTTTGCACCAATATAAGGGGAATTTCTAAAATTTTGCTCCAAAATACGGGGAATTTCAACCTTATTGCCCGAAATAAAGTGGAATTTCTGCCTTTTTGCCCTGAAATATTTGAAATTTCCGCAATTTTACCCAAAAATAAGGGGAATTTCTGTTTTTGGCCCCAAAATTAGGAGAATTTCTGCTTTTTGCCCTAAAATAAGGCAAATTTCTAACTTTTTGCACTGAAATAAGTGAAATTTCTGCAATTTTGCCCCAAAGTAAGGGGAATTTCTGCCTTTTTGCCAAAATATGAAGAATTTCAGCATTTTACCTCCAAATAAGGGGAATTTCTGCCTTTTTGCCATAAAATATGGGGAATTTCTGCCTATTGCTACCAAATAAGAAAAATTTTTGCTTTTCTGCCCCAATTAACAGGAATTTCCTCCTTTTTGCCAAAAAGTGAAGGGAATTTCTGCCTTTTTGCCCCAAAATAACGGGAATTTCAGCTTTTTACCTCAAAATAAAGGGAATTTCTGCTTTTTGCCCACAATATGGGGAATTTCTGAATTTTTGTTTCAAAATAAGGAAAATTTCTTCAATTTTGTACCAAAATAAAAGTAATTTCTGAGTTTTTGCCCTGAAATAAATGAAATTTCTGCAATTTTGCCCGAAAAAAGGGGAAATTTGTGTCTTTTTGCCCCAAAATGAGGGGAATTTCTGCTTTTTTGCCCTGAAATATTTGAAATTTCTGCAATTTTACCGAAAATAAGGGGAATTTCTGCCTTTTTGCCCCAAATTATAAGGAATTTCTGCCTTTTTGTCCCAAAATAAGAAAAATTTCTGCAATTTTGCCCCAAAATAAGGGGAATTTCTTCTTTTTTGCCTCAAAATATAGGAAATTTCAGCGTTTTTACCTGAAAATAAGTGAAATTTCTGCAATTTTGCCCCAAATAAGGGAAATTTCTGCAATTTTACCCCAAAATAAGGTAAATTATTGCAATTTTGCCCCAAAATAAAGGAAATTTCTGATTTTTGCCCCCCCAAAAAAGGAATTTCTGCCTTTTGCCCCAAAATTAGGGGAATTTCTGCAATTTTGCTCCAAAATACGGGGAATTTCTGCCTTTATGCCCGAATATAAGGGAAATGCATACCTATTTGCCATAAAAAAAAAATTTTCTTTATTTTTGTTACAAAATAAGGGGAATTTCTGCCTTTTTGGCTCTAAATAAGTGGAATTTCTGTCTTTTTCCCCCCAAAAAAGGAAATTTCTGTCTTTTTTGCCCCAAAATAAGGGAAATTTCTGACTTATTACCATGAAATAAGTGAAAATTCTGCCATTTTGCCCCGCAATAAGGGAAATTTCTGCCTTTTTGCCCCCAAATAAGGGGAATTTCAGCATTTTTACCTCATAATAATGGGAATCTCTGCCTTTTTGCCCTAAAATATGGAAAATTTCTGTATTTTTGCCCCAAAATAAAGAAAATTTCTGCAATTTTGTACCAAAATAAAAGTAATTTCTGCCTTTTTGTCCCAAAATAAGAGAAATTTCCGCGTTTTTGCCCTGAAATAATTGAAAGTTCTGTAATTTTGCCCCAAAATAAGGGGAATTTCTGACTTTTTGCCCTGAAATAAGGAGAATTTCTGTCTTTTTGCCCCAAAATAATGTGAATTTTTGCATTTTCCTTCAAAATTAGGGGAATATGTGGAATTTTGCTCAAAATACGGGGAATTTCTGCCTTATTGCCCCAAAATAAAGGGAATTTCTGCATTTTTGCACCAATATAAGGGGAATTTCTAAAATTTTGCTCCAAAATACGGGGAATTTCAACCTTATTGCCCGAAATAAAGTGGAATTTCTGCCTTTTTGCCCTGAAATATTTGAAATTTCCGCAATTTTACCCAAAAATAAGGGGAATTTCTGTTTTTGGCCCCAAAATTAGGAGAATTTCTGCTTTTTGCCCCAAAATAAGGCAAATTTCTAACTTTTTGCACTGAAATAAGTGAAATTTCTGCAATTTTGCCCCAAAGTAAGGGGAATTTCTGCCTTTTTGCCAAAATATGAAGAATTTCAGCATTTTACCTCCAAATAAGGGGAATTTCTGCCTTTTTGCCATAAAATATGGGGAATTTCTGCCTATTGCTACCAAATAAGAAAAATTTTTGCTTTTCTGCCCCAATTAACAGGAATTTCCTCCTTTTTGCCAAAAAGTGAAGGGAATTTCTGCCTTTTTGCCCCAAAATAACGGGAATTTCAGCTTTTTACCTCAAAATAAAGGGAATTTCTGCTTTTTGCCCACAATATGGGGAATTTCTGAATTTTTGTTTCAAAATAAGGAAAATTTCTTCAATTTTGTACCAAAATAAAAGTAATTTCTGAGTTTTTGCCCTGAAATAAATGAAATTTCTGCAATTTTGCCCGAAAAAAGGGGAAATTTGTGTCTTTTTGCCCCAAAATGAGGGGAATTTCTGCTTTTTTGCCCTGAAATATTTGAAATTTCTGCAATTTTACCGAAAATAAGGGGAATTTCTGCCTTTTTGCCCCAAATTATAAGGAATTTCTGCCTTTTTGTCCCAAAATAAGAAAAATTTCTGCAATTTTGCCCCAAAATAAGGGGAATTTCTTCTTTTTTGCCTCAAAATATAGGAAATTTCAGCGTTTTTACCTGAAAATAAGTGAAATTTCTGCAATTTTGCCCCAAATAAGGGAAATTTCTGCAATTTTACCCCAAAATAAGGTAAATTATTGCAATTTTGCCCCAAAATAAAGGAAATTTCTGATTTTTGCCCCCCCAAAAAAGGAATTTCTGCCTTTTGCCCCAAAATTAGGGGAATTTCTGCAATTTTGCTCCAAAATACGGGGAATTTCTGCCTTTATGCCCGAATATAAGGGAAATGCATACCTATTTGCCATAAAAAAAAAATTTTCTTTATTTTTGTTACAAAATAAGGGGAATTTCTGCCTTTTTGGCTCTAAATAAGTGGAATTTCTGTCTTTTTCCCCCCAAAAAAGGAAATTTCTGTCTTTTTTGCCCCAAAATAAGGGAAATTTCTGACTTATTACCATGAAATAAGTGAAAATTCTGCCATTTTGCCCCGCAATAAGGGAAATTTCTGCCTTTTTGCCCCCAAATAAGGGGAATTTCAGCATTTTTACCTCATAATAATGGGAATCTCTGCCTTTTTGCCCTAAAATATGGAAAATTTCTGTATTTTTGCCCCAAAATAAAGAAAATTTCTGCAATTTTGTACCAAAATAAAAGTAATTTCTGCCTTTTGTCCCAAAATAAGAGAAATTTCCGCGTTTTTGCCCTGAAATAATTGAAAGTTCTGTAATTTTGCCCCAAAATAAGGGGAATTTCTGACTTTTTGCCCTGAAATAAGGAGAATTTCTGTCTTTTTTGCCCCAAAATAATGTGAATTTCTGCATTTTCCTTCAAAATTAGGGGAATATGTGGAATTTTGCTCAAAATACGGGGAATTTCTGCCTTATTGCCCCAAAATAAAGGGAATTTCTGCATTTTTGCACCAATATAAGGGGAATTTCTGAAATTTTGCTCCAAAATACGGGGAATTTCAACCTTATTGCCCGAAATAAAGTGGAATTTCTGCCTTTTTGCCCTGAAATATTTGAAATTTCCGCAATTTTACCCAAAAATAAGGGGAATTTCTGTTTTTGGCCCCAAAATTAGGAGAATTTCTGCTTTTTGCCCCAAAATAAGGCAAATTTCTAACTTTTTGCACTGAAATAAGTGAAATTTCTGCAATTTTGCCCCAAAGTAAGGGGAATTTCTGCCTTTTTGCCAAAATAAGGGGAATTTCAGCATTTTACCTCCAAATAAGTTGAATTTCTGCCTTTTTGCCACAAAATATGGGGAATTTCTGCCTATTGCCCCCAAATAAGAAAAATTTTTGCTTTTCTGCCCCAATTAACAGAAATTTCCTCTTTTTGCCACAGAGTAAAGGGAATTTCTGCCTTTTTGCCCCAAAATAACGGGAATTTCAGCTTGTTACCTCAAAATAAGGGGAATTTCTGCCTTTTGCCCACCATATGGGGAATTTCTGACTTTTTGTTCCACAATAAGGAAAATTTCTTCAATTTTGTACCAAAATAAAAGTAATTTCTGACTTTTTGCCCTGAAGTAAATGAAATTTCTGCAATTTTGCCCAAAAAAAGGGAAATTTGTGTCTTTTTGCCCCAAAATGAGGGGAATTTCTGCCTTTTTGACCAAAAATATAGGGAATTTCAGCATTTTACCTCAAAATAAAGGGAATTTCAGCCTTTTTGAAACAGAATATGGGGAATTTCTGCCTTTTTGCCACAAAATAAAAAAAAATTTCTGCAATTCTGTACCAAAATAAAAGAAATTTTTACAATTTTGCCCGAAAATAAGGGAAATTTCTGATTTTTGCCCCGAAATAAGGAGAATTTCTGTATTTTTGCCCCAAAATAAAGGGAATTTCTGCCTTTTTGCCCCAAAATTAGGGGAGTTTCTGCAATTTTGCTTCAAAATATAGGAAATTTCTGCCTCTTTTCCCGAAAATAAGGAGAACTTCTTACGATTTGCCCCAAATAAAGGGAATTTCTGCATTCTTGCCCCAATATTAGGGGAATTTCTGCAATTTTGCTCCAAAATACGGGGAATTTCTGCCTTTTTGCCCGAAATTAAGGGGATTTTCTGCGTTTTTGCCCCCAAACAAGGAAAATTTCTGCAATTTTATCCCAAATAAGAGAAATTTCTGCCATTTTGCCCAGAACTATCTGAAATGTCTGCAATTTTACCCCAAAATAAGGTTAATTTCTGCTTTTGCCCCAAAATAATGGGAATTTCTGCCATTTTGCCCCTTAATAAGATAAATTTTTGCTTTTTTTCTCTGAAATAAGTGAAATTTCTGCAATTTTCCCTTAAAATAAAAGAAATTTCTGTAATTTTTCCCCATAATAAAGGGATTTTCTGCAATTTTGCCCCAAAATAAAGGGAATTTCTGTTTTTTGTCCCCAAATAAGGGAAATTTCTGCAATTTTGCCCCAAAATAAAAGGTATTTCTTTCTTTTTGCTTCAAAATAAAGGAAATTTTAGCCTTTTTACCTGAAAATAAGTGAAATTTCTGCAATTTTGCCCCAAATAAAGGAAATTTCTGCAATTTTGCCCTAAAATAAGGGGAATTTCTGCCTTTTGCCCGTAAATAAAGAGAATTTCTGCCTTTTTTCCCCCAAATAGAGAAAATTACTGTACTTTTTACCCCAAAATTAGGTGAATTTCTGCAATTTGCTCCAAAATACAGGAATTTTCTGCCTTTTTCGCCGATAATAAAGAAAACTTCTGCTATTTTGGCGCGAAATAAGTGAAATTTCTGCAGTTTTACCCCAAAATAAGGGGCTTTTCTGAATTTTTGCCCCAAAATTAGGGGAATTTCTGAAATTTCTGTCTTTTTCCCCCAAAACAAAGGGATTTTCTGTTTTTTGCCCCAAAATAAGGAAAATGTCTGACTTATTACCCTGTAATAAGTGAAATTTCTGCAATTGTGCCCCAAAATAATAGAAATTTCTGCAATTTTGCCCCAAAATAAGGGAAATTTGTGGAATTTTCCCCCAAAATAAGTGGAATTTCTGAGTTTTGCCCCAAAATAAGGAGAATTTCTGTCTTTTTGCCCCAACAAATAAGGAATTTCTGCCTTTTTGCCCCACACTTAGGGGAATTTCTGTAATTTTACTCCAAAATATGGGGAATTTCTGCCTTTATGCCTGAAAATAAGGGGAATGCATATCTATTTGCCATAAAAAAGGAAAATTTCTTCATTTTTGCTACAAAATCAGGGGAATTTCTGTTTTTTGGCTCTAAATAAGTGGAATTTCTGTCTTTTTCCCCCAAAACAAGGGAATTTCTGTCTTTTTTGCCCCAAAATAAGGGGAATTTCTGACTTTTTACCCTGAAATAAGTGAATATTCTGCAATGTTGCCCCAAAATAAGGGAAATTTCTTCCTTCTTTGCCCCCAAATAATGGAAATTTCAGCATTTTTACCTCATAATAATGGGAATCTCTGCCTTTTTCCCTAAAATATGGAAAATTTCTGTATTTTTGCCTCAAAATAAAGAAAATTTCTGCAATTTTGTACCAAAATAAAAGTAATTTCTGCATTTTGTCCCAAAATAAGAGAAATTTCTGCGTTTTTTCCCTGAAATTAGTGAAATTTCTGTAATTTTTCCCCAATATAAGGGGAATTTCTGACTTTTTGCCCTGAAATAATGAGAATTTCTGTCTTTTTGCCCCAAAATAATGTGAATTTCTGCATTTTCCTTCAAAATTAGGATAATATGTGCAATTTTGCTTAAAATACGTGGAATTTCTGCCTTATTGCAACAAAATAAAGAGAATTTCTGCATTTTTGCACCAATATAAGGGGAATTTCTGAAATTTTGCTCCAAAATACGGGGAATTTTAACCTTATTGCCCGAAATAAAGTGGAATTTCTGCCTTTTTGCCCTGAAATATTTGAAATTTCCGCAATTTTACCCTAAAATAAGGGGAATTTCTGTTTTTGGCCCCAAAATTACAAGAATTTCTGCTTTTTGCCCCAAAATAAGTGGAATTTCTGACTTTTTGCCCTGAAATAAGTGAAATTTCTGCAATTTTGCCCCAAAATAAGGGGAATTTCTGCCTTTTTGCCAAAATAAGGGGAATTTCCGCATTTTACCTACAAATAAGGGGAATTTCTGCCTTTTTCCCACATAATATGGGGAATTTCTGCCTATTGCCCCCAAATAAGAAAAATTTTTGCTTTTCTGCCCCAATTAACAGGAATTTCCTTCTTTTTGCCACAGAGTAAAGGGAATTTCTGCCTTTTTGCCCAAAAATAACGGGAATTTCAGCTTGTTACCTCAAAATAAGGGGAATTTCTGCCTTTTGCCCACAATATGGGGAATTTCTGAATTTTTGTTCCAAAATAACGAAAATTTCTTCAATTTTATACCAAAATAAAAGTAATTTCTGACTTTTTGCCCTGAAATAAATGAAATTTCTGCAATTTTGCCCAAAAAAAGGGAAATTTGTGTCTTTTTGCCCCAAAATGAGGGGAATTTCTGCCTTTTTGCCACAAAATATAGGGAATTTCAGCATTTTACCTCAAAATAAGGGGAATTTCAGCCTTTTTGCAACAAAATATGGGGAATTTCTGCCTTTTTGCCACAAAATAAGAAAGATTTCTGCAATTCTGTACCAAAATAAAATAAATTTTTAAAATTTTGCCCGAAAATAAGGGAAATTTCTGATTTTTCCCCAAAATAAGGAGAATTTCTGTATTTTTGCCCCAAAATAAGGGGAATTTCTGCCTTTTTGCCCCAAAATTAGAGGAGTTTTTGCAATTTTGCTCTAAAATACAAGGAATTTCTGCCTCTTTTCCCAAAAATAAGAGGAACTTCTTCCGATTTGCCCCAAATAAAGGGAATTTCTGCATTTTTCCCCAATATTAGGGGAATTTCTGCAATTTTGCTCTAAAATACAAGGAATTTCTGCCTTTTTGCCTGAAATTAAGGAGACTTTCTGCATTTTTGCCCCCAAACAAGGGAAATTTCTGCAATTTTATCCCAAATAAGGGGAATTTCTGCCTTTTTGCCCCAATATAATGGGAATTTCTGCCTTTTTGCCCCACAATAAGAAAAATTTTTGCTTTTTTTCTCTGAAATAAGTGAAATTTCTGCAATTTTGCCTTAAAATAAAAGAAATTTCTTCAATTTTTTTCCATAATATAGGAATTTTCTGCAATTTTGCCCCAAAATAAAGGGAATTTCTGTTTTTTGTCCCCAAATAAGGGAAATTTCTGCAATTTTGTTCTAAATTAAGGGGAATTTCTGCCTTTTGCCTCAAAATAAGGAGAATTTTTACCTTTTTGCCCCAAAATAAAGAAAATTACTGCATGTTTTACCCCAAAATTAGGTGAATTTCTGCAATTTTGCTCCAAAATACGGGGAATTTCTGCCTTTTTGCCCGAAAATAAAGAGAATGTATACCTTTTTGCCATAAAAAGGGAAATTTCTTCATTTATACCCTAAAATAAGGTGATTTTCCGCATTTTTGACAAAAAATAAGTGCAATTTCTGACTTTTCCCCAAAAATAAACGGAATTTCTGTCTTTTTGCCCCAAAATAAGCGGAATTTCTGACGTTTTGCTCTGAAATAAGTTAAATTTCTAAAATTTTTCCCCAAAATAACGGAAATGTCTGCTTTTTGCCCCAAAATAAGGGGAATTTCTGCCTTTTTGCCCCAAAATAAGGGGAATTTCTGCATTTTTGCCACAAAATAAGGGGAATTTCAGCTTTTCTACCTCAAAATAATGGGAATTTCTGCATTTCTGCCCCAAAATATGGAAAATTTCTGGCTTTTTGCCCAAAAATAAGAAAAATTTCTGAAATTTGGAACCAAAGTAAAAGAAATTTCTGCCTTTTTGCCCCAAAATAAGAAAATTTCTGCTTTTTTCCCTGAAATAAGTGAAATTTCTGCAATTTTGCCACAAAATAAGGGAAATTTCTACAATTTTGCCAAATGTACAGGAAATTTCTACAATTTTCCTCAAAATAAGAGGAATTTCTGACTTTTTGCTCCGAAAAAAAGGAGATTTTCTGTCTTTTTGCCCCAAAATAAGGAGAATTTCTGCCTTTTTGCCCGACAATTATGAGAATTTCTGCAAATTTGCTTTAAAATACGGGGAATTTCTGCCTTTTAGCCCAAAATAAAGGGATTTTCTGAATTTTCCCCCAATATTTGGGGAATTTCTGCATTTTACCTCTAAATAAGGGGAATTTCTGCATTTTACCTCAAAATAAGAAGGATTTCTGCCTTTTGCCCCAAAATATGGCTAATTTCTGCCTTTATGTTCAAAAATAAGGAAAATTTCTTCAATTTTGTATCATAATAAAATAAATTTCTGCTTTTTGCCCCAAAATAAGTGGAATTTCTGACTTTTTGCCCTGAAATAAATGAAATTTCTGCAATTTTGCCCGAAAATAAGGGAAATTTGTGCCTTTTTTCCCCAAATTAAGGGGAATTTCTGCCTTTGCCCCAAAATATGGGGAATTTCAACATTTTACCTCAAAATAAGGGGAATTTCAGCCTTTTTTCACCAAAATATGGAGAATTTCTGCCTTTTTGCCCCAAAATAAAGGAAATTTCTGCATTTTTGCACCAATATTAGGGGAATTTCTGCAATTTTGCTCCAAAATATGGGTCATTTCTGCCTTTTTGCCCGAAATTAAGTGGAATTTCTGCCTTTTTGTCCCGAAATAAGTGAAATTTCTTCAATTTTAGCCAAAAATTAGGGATTTCATCTTTTTGCCCCAAAATAAGTGGAATTTCTGCCATTTTGCCTTGAAATATTTGAAATTTCTGCAATTTTACCACAAAATAAGGGGAATTTCTGCCTTTTTGCCCCAAAATAAGGGGAATTTCAGCCTTTTTACCTCATAATAATGGGAATCTCTGCCTTTTTGCCCTAAAATATGGAAAATTTCTGTATTTTTGCCCCAAAATAAAGAAAATTTCTGCAATTTTGTACCAAAATAAAAGTAATTTCTGCATTTTATCCCAAAATAAGAGAAATTTCCGTGTTTTTTACCTGAAATAAGTGAAATTTCTGTAATTTTGCCCCAAAATAAGGGGAATTTCTGACTGTTTGCCCTGAAATAAGGAGAATTTCTGTCTTTTTGCCCCAAAATAATGTTAATTTCTGCATTTTCCTTCAAAATTAGGGGAATATGTGGAATTTTGCTCAAAATACGGGGAATTTCTGCCTTATTGCCCCAAAATAAAGGGAATTTCTGCATTTTTGCACCAATATAAGGGGAATTTCTAAAATTTTGCTCCAAAATACGGGGAATTTCAACCTTATTGCCCGAAATAAAGTGGAATTTCTGCCTTTTTGCCCTGAAATATTTGAAATTTCCGCAATTTTACCCAAAAATAAGGGGAATTTCTGTTTTTGGCCCCAAAATTAGGAGAATTTCTGCTTTTTGCCCCAAAATAAGGCAAATTTCTAACTTTTTGCACTGAAATAAGTGAAATTTCTGCAATTTTGCCCCAAAGTAAGGGGAATTTCTGCCTTTTTGCCAAAATATGAAGAATTTCAGCATTTTACCTCCAAATAAGGGGAATTTCTGCCTTTTTGCCATAAAATATGGGGAATTTCTGCCTATTGCTACCAAATAAGAAAAATTTTTGCTTTTCTGCCCCAATTAACAGGAATTTCCTCCTTTTTGCCAAAAAGTGAAGGGAATTTCTGCCTTTTTGCCCCAAAATAACGGGAATTTCAGCTTTTTACCTCAAAATAAAGGGAATTTCTGCTTTTTGCCCACAATATGGGGAATTTCTGAATTTTTGTTTCAAAATAAGGAAAATTTCTTCAATTTTGTACCAAAATAAAAGTAATTTCTGAGTTTTTGCCCTGAAATAAATGAAATTTCTGCAATTTTGCCCGAAAAAAGGGGAAATTTGTGTCTTTTTGCCCCAAAATGAGGGGAATTTCTGCTTTTTTGCCCTGAAATATTTGAAATTTCTGCAATTTTACCGAAAATAAGGGGAATTTCTGCCTTTTTGCCCCAAATTATAAGGAATTTCTGCCTTTTTGTCCCAAAATAAGAAAAATTTCTGCAATTTTGCCCCAAAATAAGGGGAATTTCTTCTTTTTTGCCTCAAAATATAGGAAATTTCAGCGTTTTTACCTGAAAATAAGTGAAATTTCTGCAATTTTGCCCCAAATAAGGGAAATTTCTGCAATTTTACCCCAAAATAAGGTAAATTATTGCAATTTTGCCCCAAAATAAAGGAAATTTCTGATTTTTGCCCCCCCAAAAAAGGAATTTCTGCCTTTTGCCCCAAAATTAGGGGAATTTCTGCAATTTTGCTCCAAAATACGGGGAATTTCTGCCTTTATGCCCGAATATAAGGGAAATGCATACCTATTTGCCATAAAAAAAAATTTTCTTTATTTTTGTTACAAAATAAGGGGAATTTCTGCCTTTTTGGCTCTAAATAAGTGGAATTTCTGTCTTTTTCCCCCCAAAAAAGGAAATTTCTGTCTTTTTTGCCCCAAAATAAGGGAAATTTCTGACTTATTACCATGAAATAAGTGAAAATTCTGCCATTTTGCCCCGCAATAAGGGAAATTTCTGCCTTTTTGCCCCCAAATAAGGGGAATTTCAGCATTTTTACCTCATAATAATGGGAATCTCTGCCTTTTTGCCCTAAAATATGGAAAATTTCTGTATTTTTGCCCCAAAATAAAGAAAATTTCTGCAATTTTGTACCAAAATAAAAGTAATTTCTGCATTTTGTCCCAAAATAAGAGAAATTTCCGCGTTTTTGCCCTGAAATAATTGAAAGTTCTGTAATTTTGCCCCAAAATAAAGGGGAATTTCTGACTTTTTGCCCTGAAATAAGGAGAATTTCTGTCTTTTTTGCCCCAAAATAATGTGAATTTCTGCATTTTCCTTCAAAATTAGGGGAATATGTGGAATTTTGCTCAAAATACGGGGAATTTCTGCCTTATTGCCCCAAAATAAAGGGAATTTCTGCATTTTTGCACCAATATAAGGGGAATTTCTGAAATTTTGCTCCAAAATACGGGGAATTTCAACCTTATTGCCCGAAATAAAGTGGAATTTCTGCCTTTTTGCCCTGAAATATTTGAAATTTCCGCAATTTTACCCAAAAATAAGGGGAATTTCTGTTTTTGGCCCCAAAATTAGGAGAATTTCTGCTTTTTGCCCCAAAATAAGGCAAATTTCTAACTTTTTGCACTGAAATAAGTGAAATTTCTGCAATTTTGCCCCAAAGTAAGGGGAATTTCTGCCTTTTTGCCAAAATAAGGGGAATTTCAGCATTTTACCTCCAAATAAGTTGAATTTCTGCCTTTTTGCCACAAAATATGGGGAATTTCTGCCTATTGCCCCCAAATAAGAAAAATTTTTGCTTTTCTGCCCCAATTAACAGAAATTTCCTCTTTTTGCCACAGAGTAAAGGGAATTTCTGCCTTTTTGCCCCAAAATAACGGGAATTTCAGCTTGTTACCTCAAAATAAGGGGAATTTCTGCCTTTTGCCCACCATATGGGGAATTTCTGACTTTTTGTTCCACAATAAGGAAAATTTCTTCAATTTTGTACCAAAATAAAAGTAATTTCTGACTTTTTGCCCTGAAGTAAATGAAATTTCTGCAATTTTGCCCAAAAAAAGGGAAATTTGTGTCTTTTTGCCCCAAAATGAGGGGAATTTCTGCCTTTTTGACCAAAAATATAGGGAATTTCAGCATTTTACCTCAAAATAAAGGGAATTTCAGCCTTTTTGAAACAGAATATGGGGAATTTCTGCCTTTTTGCCACAAAATAAAAAAAAATTTCTGCAATTCTGTACCAAAATAAAAGAAATTTTTACAATTTTGCCCGAAAATAAGGGAAATTTCTGATTTTTGCCCCGAAATAAGGAGAATTTCTGTATTTTTGCCCCAAAATAAAGGGAATTTCTGCCTTTTTGCCCCAAAATTAGGGGAGTTTCTGCAATTTTGCTTCAAAATATAGGAAATTTCTGCCTCTTTTCCCGAAAATAAGGAGAACTTCTTACGATTTGCCCCAAATAAAGGGAATTTCTGCATTCTTGCCCCAATATTAGGGGAATTTCTGCAATTTTGCTCCAAAATACGGGGAATTTCTGCCTTTTTGCCCGAAATTAAGGGGATTTTCTGCGTTTTTGCCCCCAAACAAGGAAAATTTCTGCAATTTTATCCCAAATAAGAGAAATTTCTGCCATTTTGCCCAGAACTATCTGAAATGTCTGCAATTTTACCCCAAAATAAGGTTAATTTCTGCTTTTGCCCCAAAATAATGGGAATTTCTGCCATTTTGCCCCTTAATAAGATAAATTTTTGCTTTTTTTCTCTGAAATAAGTGAAATTTCTGCAATTTTCCCTTAAAATAAAAGAAATTTCTGTAATTTTTCCCCATAATAAAGGGATTTTCTGCAATTTTGCCCCAAAATAAAGGGAATTTCTGTTTTTTGTCCCCAAATAAGGGAAATTTCTGCAATTTTGCCCCAAAATAAAAGGTATTTCTTTCTTTTTGCTTCAAAATAAAGGAAATTTTAGACTTTTTACCTGAAAATAAGTGAAATTTCTGCAATTTTGCCCCAAATAAAGGAAATTTCTGCAATTTTGCCCTAAAATAAGGGGAATTTCTGCCTTTTGCCCGTAAATAAAGAGAATTTCTGCCTTTTTGCCCCCAAATAGAGAAAATTACTGTACTTTTTACCCCAAAATTAGGTGAATTTCTGCAATTTGCTCCAAAATACAGGAATTTTCTGCCTTTTTCGCCGATAATAAAGAAAACTTCTGCTATTTTGGCGCGAAATAAGTGAAATTTCTGCAGTTTTACCCCAAAATAAGGGGCTTTTCTGAATTTTTGCCCCAAAATTAGGGGAATTTCTGAAATTTTGTTCCAAAATACATGGAATTTCTGCCTTTTTGCCCGAAAATAAAAAAAAATGTATACCTTTTTGCCATTAAAAATGGAAATTTCTTCAATTTGCCCGAAAATAAGGGGATATTCCGCCTTTTTGACTCAAAATAAGTGCAATTTCTGCCTTTTCCACAAAAATAACCAAAATTTCTGTCTTTTTGCCCCAAAATAAGGGGAATTTCTGACTTTTTGCCCTGAAATATTTGAAATTTCTGCAATTTTACCGAAAATAAGGGGAATTTCTGCCTTTTTGACCCAAATTATAAGGAATTTCTGCCTTTTTGCCCCAAAATAAGAAAAATTTCTGCAATTTTGCTGCAAAATAAAGGGAATTTCTCCCTTTTTGCCTCAAAATAAAGGAAATTTCAGCCTTTTTACCTTAAAATAAGTGAAATTTCTGCAATTTTGCCCCAAATAAGTGAAATTTCTGCAATTTTGCCCCAAAATAAGGTAAATTCCTGCAATTTTGCCCCAAAATAAAGGAAGTTTCTGATTTTTGCCCCAAAATAAAGGGAATTTCTGCCTTTTGCCCCAAAATTAGGGAAATTTCTGAAATTTTGCTCCAAAATACAGGGAATTTCTGCCTTTATGCCCGAAAATAAGAGAAATGCATACCTTTTTTGCCATAAAAAAGGGAAATTTCTTCATTATTGCTCCAAAATAAGGGGAATTTCTGCCTTTTTGCCTCTAAATAAGTGGAATTTTGGTCTTTTTCCCCCAAAACAAAGGGAATTTCTGTCTTTTTTGCCCCAAAATAAGGGGAATTTCTGACTTATTTCCCTGAAATAAGTGAAATTTCTGCAATTTTGCACCAAAATAAGGGAAATTTCTGTATTTTTGCAACGAAATAAGGGGAATTTCAGCCTTTTTACCTCATAATTAGGGAAATTTCTGCATTTTTGCCACAAAATATTAGGAATTTCTGCCTTTTTGCCCCAAATAAAGAAAATTTCTGCCTTTTTTCCCTGAAATAAGTGAAATTTCTTCAATTTTGTCCCAAAATAAGTGAAATTTCTGCAATTTTGCCTCTAAATAAGGGAAATTTCTGGAATTTTGCACAAAAATAGGTGGAATTTTTGAGTTTGGCCCAAAATAAGGAGAATTTCTGTCTTTTTGCCCCAACATATAGAGAATTTCTGCCATTTTCCCCAACAATTAGGGGAATTTCTGCAATTTTGCTCCAAAATATGGGGAATTTCTGCTTTTTAGGCGAAAATAAGTGGAATGTATACCTTATGCCACAAAAAAGGGAAATTTCTTCATTTTTGCTCCAAAATAAGGGGAATTTCTGCTTTTTTGCCTCTAAATAAGTGAAATTTCTGTCTTTTTCCCCCAAAACAAAGGGATTTTCTGTTTTTTGCCCCAAAATAAGGAAAATGTCTGACTTATTACCCTGTAATAAGTGAAATTTCTGCAATTGTGCCCCAAAATAATAGAAATTTCTGCAATTTTGCCCCAAAATAAGGGAAATTTCTGGAATTTTCCCCCAAAATAAGTGGAATTTCTGAGTTTTGCCCCAAAATAAGGAGAATTTCTGTCTTTTTGCCCCAACAAATAAGGAATTTCTGCCTTTTTGCCCCACACTTAGGGGAATTTCTGTAATTTTACTCCAAAATATGGGGAATTTCTGCCTTTATGCCTGAAAATAAGGGGAATGCATATCTATTTGCCATAAAAAAGGAAAATTTCTTCATTTTTGCTACAAAATCAGGGGAATTTCTGTTTTTTGGCTCTAAATAAGTGGAATTTCTGTCTTTTCCCCCCAAAACAAGGGAATTTCTGTCTTTTTTGCCCCAAAATAAGGGGAATTTCTGACTTTTTACCCTGAAATAAGTGAATATTCTGCAATGTTGCCCCAAAATAAGGGAAATTTCTTCCTTTTTTGCCCCCAAATAATGGAAATTTCAGCATTTTTACCTCATAATAATGGGAATCTCTGCCTTTTTCCCTAAAATATGGAAAATTTCTGTATTTTTGCCTCAAAATAAAGAAAATTTCTGCAATTTTGTACCAAAATAAAAGTAATTTCTGCATTTTGTCCCAAAATAAGAGAAATTTCTGCGTTTTTTCCCTGAAATTAGTGAAATTTCTGTAATTTTTCCCCAATATAAGGGGAATTTCTGACTTTTTGCCCTGAAATAATGAGAATTTCTGTCTTTTTGCCCCAAAATAATGTGAATTTCTGCATTTTCCTTCAAAATTAGGATAATATGTGCAATTTTGCTTAAAATACGTGGAATTTCTGCCTTATTGCAACAAAATAAAGAGAATTTCTGCATTTTTGCACCAATATAAGGGGAATTTCTGAAATTTTGCTCCAAAATACGGGGAATTTTAACCTTATTGCCCGAAATAAAGTGGAATTTCTGACTTTTTGCCCTGAAATATTTGAAATTTCCGCAATTTTACCCTAAAATAAGGGGAATTTCTGTTTTTGGCCCCAAAATTACAAGAATTTCTGCTTTTTGCCCCAAAATAATGCAAATTTCGGACTTTTTGCCCTGAAATAAGTGAAATTTCTGCAATTTTGCCCCAAAATAAGGGGAATTTCTGCCTTTTTGCCAAAATAAGGGGAATTTCCGCATTTTACCTACAAATAAGGGGAATTTCTGCCTTTTTCCCACATAATATGGGGAATTTCTGCCTATTGCCCCCAAATAAGAAAAATTTTTGCTTTTCTGCCCCAATTAACAGGAATTTCCTTCTTTTTGCCACAGAGTAAAGGGAATTTCTGCCTTTTTGCCCAAAAATAACGGGAATTTCAGCTTGTTACCTCAAAATAAGGGGAATTTCTGCCTTTTGCCCACAATATGGGGAATTTCTGAATTTTTGTTCCAAAATAACGAAAATTTCTTCAATTTTATACCAAAATAAAAGTAATTTCTGACTTTTTGCCCTGAAATAAATGAAATTTCTGCAATTTTGCCCAAAAAAAGGGAAATTTGTGTCTTTTTGCCCCAAAATGAGGGGAATTTCTGCCTTTTTGCCACAAAATATAGGGAATTTCAGCATTTTACCTCAAAATAAGGGGAATTTCAGCCTTTTTGCAACAAAATATGGGGAATTTCTGCCTTTTTGCCACAAAATAAGAAAGATTTCTGCAATTCTGTACCAAAATAAAATAAATTTTTAAAATTTTGCCCGAAAATAAGGGAAATTTCTGATTTTTCCCCAAAATAAGGAGAATTTCTGTATTTTTGCCCCAAAATAAGGGGAATTTCTGCCTTTTTGCCCCAAAATTAGAGGAGTTTTTGCAATTTTGCTCTAAAATACAAGGAATTTCTGCCTCTTTTCCCAAAAATAAGAGGAACTTCTTCCGATTTGCCCCAAATAAAGGGAATTTCTGCATTTTTCCCCAATATTAGGGGAATTTCTGCAATTTTGCTCTAAAATACAAGGAATTTCTGCCTTTTTGCCTGAAATTAAGGAGACTTTCTGCATTTTTGCCCCCAAACAAGGGAAATTTCTGCAATTTTATCCCAAATAAGGGGAATTTCTGCCTTTTTGCCCCAATATAATGGTAATTTCTGCCTTTTTGCCCCACAATAAGAAAAATTTTTGCTTTTTTTCTCTGAAATAAGTGAAATTTCTGCAATTTTGCCTTAAAATAAAAGAAATTTCTTCAATTTTTTTCCATAATATAGGAATTTTCTGCAATTTTGCCCCAAAATAAAGGGAATTTCTGTTTTTTGTCCCCAAATAAGGGAAATTTCTGCAATTTTGTTCTAAATTAAGGGGAATTTCTGCCTTTTGCCTCAAAATAAGGGGAATTTTTACCTTTTTGCCCCAAAATAAAGAAAATTACTGCATGTTTTACCCCAAAATTAGGTGAATTTCTGCAATTTTGCTCCAAAATACGGGGAATTTCTGCCTTTTTGCCCGAAAATAAAGAGAATGTATACCTTTTTGCCATTAAAAGGGAAATTTCTTCATTTATACCCTAAAATAAGGTGATTTTCCGCATTTTTGACAAAAAATAAGTGCAATTTCTGACTTTTCCCCAAAAATAAACGGAATTTCTGTCTTTTTGCCCCAAAATAAGCGGAATTTCTGACGTTTTGCTCTGAAATAAGTTAAATTTCTAAAATTTTTCCCCAAAATAAGGGAAATGTCTGCTTTTTGCCCCAAAATAAGGGGAATTTCTGCCTTTTTGCCCCAAAATAAGGGGAATTTCTGCATTTTTGCCACAAAATAAGGGGAATTTCAGCTTTTCTACCTCAAAATAATGGGAATTTCTGCATTTCTGCCCCAAAATATGGAAAATTTCTGGCTTTTTGCCCAAAAATAAGAAAAATTTCTGAAATTTGGAACCAAAGTAAAAGAAATTTCTGCCTTTTTGCCCCAAAATAAGAAAATTTCTGCTTTTTTCCCTGAAATAAGTGAAATTTCTGCAATTTTGCCACAAAATAAGGGAAATTTCTACAATTTTGCCAAATGTACAGGAAATTTCTACAATTTTCCTCAAAATAAGAGGAATTTCTGACTTTTTGCTCCGAAAAAAAGGAGATTTTCTGTCTTTTTGCCCCAAAATAAGGAGAATTTCTGCCTTTTTGCCCGACAATTATGAGAATTTCTGCAAATTTGCTTTAAAATACAGGGAATTTCTGCCTTTTAGCCCAAAATAAAGGGATTTTCTGAATTTTCCCCCAATATTTGGGGAATTTCTGCATTTTACCTCTAAATAAGGGGAATTTCTGCATTTTACCTCAAAATAAGAAGGATTTCTGCCTTTTGCCCCAAAATATGGCTAATTTCTGCCTTTATGTTCAAAAATAAGGAAAATTTCTTCAATTTTGTATCATAATAAAATAAATTTCTGCTTTTTGCCCCAAAATAAGTGGAATTTCTGACTTTTTGCCCTGAAATAAATGAAATTTCTGCAATTTTGCCCGAAAATAAGGGAAATTTGTGCCTTTTTTCCCCAAATTAAGGGGAATTTCTGCCTTTGCCCCAAAATATGGGGAATTTCAACATTTTACCTCAAAATAAGGGGAATTTCAGCCTTTTTTCACCAAAATATGGAGAATTTCTGCCTTTTTGCCCCAAAATAAAGGAAATTTCTGCATTTTTGCACCAATATTAGGGGAATTTCTGCAATTTTGCTCCAAAATATGGGTCATTTCTGCCTTTTTGCCCGAAATTAAGTGGAATTTCTGCCTTTTTGTCCCGAAATAAGTGAAATTTCTTCAATTTTAGCCAAAAATTAGGGATTTCATCTTTTTGCCCCAAAATAAGTGGAATTTCTGCCATTTTGCCTTGAAATATTTGAAATTTCTGCAATTTTACCACAAAATAAGGGGAATTTCTGCCTTTTTGCCCCAAAATAAGGGGAATTTCAGCCTTTTTACCTCATAATAATGGGAATCTCTGCCTTTTTGCCCTAAAATATGGAAAATTTCTGTATTTTTGCCCCAAAATAAAGAAAATTTCTGCAATTTTGTACCAAAATATAAGTAATTTCTGCATTTTATCCCAAAATAAGAGAAATTTCCGTGTTTTTTACCTGAAATAAGTGAAATTTCTGTAATTTTGCCCCAAAATAAGGGGAATTTCTGACTGTTTGCCCTGAAATAAGGAGAATTTCTGTCTTTTTGCCCCAAAATAATGTTAATTTCTGCATTTTCCTTCAAAATTAGGGGAATATGTGCAATTTTGCTCAAAATACGTGGAATTTCTGCCTTATTGCAACAGAATAAAGGGAATTTCTGCATTTTTGCACCAATATAAGGGGAATTTCTGAAATTTTGCTCCAAAATATGGGGAATTTTAACCTTATTGCCCGAAATAAAGTGGAATTTCTGCTATTTTGCCCTGAAATATTTGAAATTTCCGCAATTTTACCCCAAAATAAGGGGAATTTCTGTTTTGGCCCAAAAATTACAAAAATTTCTGCTTTTTGCCCCAAAATAAGGCAAATTTCTGACTTTTTACACTGAAATAAGTGAAATTTCTGCAATTTTGCCCCAAAATAAGGGGAATTTCTGCCTTTTTGCCAAAATAAGGGGAATTTCAGCATTTTACCTCCAAATAAGGGGAATTTCTGCCTTTTTCCCACATAATATGGGGAATTTCTGCCTATTGCCCCCAAATAAGAAAAATTTTTGCTTTTCTGCCCCAATTAACAGGAATTTCCTCCTTTTTGCCACAAAGTAAAGGGAATTTCTGCCTTTTTGCCCAAAAATAACGGGAATTTCAGCTTGTTACCGCAAAATAAGGGGAATTTCTGCCTTTTGCCCACAATATGAGGAATTTCTGAATTTTTGTTCCAAAATAAGGAATATTTCTTCAATTTTGTACAAAAATAAAAGTAATTTCTGACTTTTTGCCCTGAAATAAATGAAATTTCTGCAATTTTGCCCGAAAAAAAGGGAAATTTGTGTCTTTTTGCCCCAAAATGAGGGGAATTTCTGCCTTTTTGCCACAAAATATAGGGAATTTCAGCATTTTACCTCAAAATAAGGGGAATTTCAGCCTTTTTGCAACAAAATATGGGGAATTTCTGCCTTTTTGCCACAAAATAAGAAAGATTTCTGCTATTCTGTACCAAAATAAAATAAATTTTTACAATTTTGCCCGAAAATAAGGGAAATTTCTGATTTTTCCCCGAAATAAGGAGAATTTCTGTATTTTTGCCCCAAAATAAGGGGAATTTCTGCCTTTTTGCCCCAAAATTAGAGGAGTTTTTGCAATTTTGCTCTAAAATACAAGGAATTTCTGCCTCTTTTCCCAAAAATAAGAGGAACTTCTTCCGATTTGCCCCAAATAAAGGGAATTTCTGCATTTTTCCCCAATATTAGGGGAATTTCTGCAATTTTGCTCTAAAATACAAGGAATTTCTGCCTTTTTGCCTGAAATTAAGGAGACTTTCTGCATTTTTGCCCCCAAACAAGGGAAATTTCTGCAATTTTATCCCAAATAAGGGGAATTTCTGCCTTTTTGCCCCAATATAATGGGAATTTCTGCCTTTTTGCCCCACAATAAGAAAAATTTTTGCTTTTTTTCTCTGAAATAAGTGAAATTTCTGCAATTTTGCCTTAAAATAAAAGAAATTTCTTCAATTTTTTTCCATAATATAGGAATTTTCTGCAATTTTGCCCCAAAATAAAGGGAATTTCTGTTTTTTGTCCCCAAATAAGGGAAATTTCTGCAATTTTGTTCTAAATTAAGGGGAATTTCTGCCATTTGCCTCAAAATAAGGGGAATTTTTACCTTTTTGCCCCAAAATAAAGAAAATTACTGGCTGTTTTACCCCAAAATTAGGTGAATTTCTGCAATTTTGCTCCAAAATACGGGGAATTTCTGCCTTTTTGCCCGAAAATAAAGAGAATGTATACCTTTTTGCCATAAAAAAGGGAAATTTCTTCATTTTTACCCTAAAATAAGGGGATTTTCTGCATTTTTGACAAAAAATAAGTGCAATTTCTGACTTTTCCCCAAAAATAAACGGAATTTCTGTCTTTTTGCCCCAAAATAAGCGGAATTTCTGACGTTTTGCCCTGAAATAAGTTAAATTTCTAAAATTTTTCCCCAAAATAAGGGAAATGTCTGCTTTTTGCCCCAAAATAAGGGGAATTTCTTCCTTTTTGCCCCAAAATAAGGGAAATTTCTGCATTTTTGCCCCAAAATAAGGGGAATTTCAGCCTTTCTACCTCAAAATAATGGGAATTTCTGCATTTCTGCCCCAAAATATGGAAAATTTCTGGCTTTTTGCCCAAAAATAAGAAAAATTTCTGAAATTTGGAACCAAAGTAAAAGAAATTTCTGCCTTTTTGCCCCAAAATAAGAAAATTTCTGCTTTTTTCCCTGAAATAAGTGAAATTTCTGCAATTTTGCCACAAAATAAGGGAAATTTCTACAATTTTGCCAAATGTACAGGAAATTTCTACAATTTTCCTCAAAATAAGAGGAATTTCTGACTTTTTGCTCCGAAAAAAAGGAGATTTTCTGTCTTTTTGCCCCAAAATAAAGAGAATTTCTGCCTTTTTGCCCGAAAATTATGAGAATTTCTGCAAATTTGCTTTAAAATACGGGGAATTTCTGCCTTTTAGCCCAAAATAAAGGGATTTTCTGAATTTTCCCCCAATATTTGGGGAATTTCTGCATTTTACCTCTAAATAAGGGGAATTTCTGCATTTTACCTCAAAATAAGAAGGATTTCTGCCTTTTGCCCTAAAATATGGCTAATTTCTGCCTTTATGTTCAAAAATAAGGAAAATTTCTTCAATTTTGTATCATAATAAAATAAATTTCTGCTTTTTGCCCCAAAATAAGTGGAATTTCTGACTTTTTGCCCTGAAATAAGTGAAATTTCTGCAATTTTGCCCCAAAATAAGGGGAATTTCTGCCTTTTTGCCAAAATAAGGGGAATTTCCGCATTTTACCTACAAATAAGGGGAATTTCTGCCTTTTTCCCACATAATATGGGGAATTTCTGCCTATTGCCCCCAAATAAGAAAAATTTTTGCTTTTCTGCCCCAATTAACAGGAATTTCCTTCTTTTTGCCACAGAGTAAAGGGAATTTCTGCCTTTTTGCCCAAAAATAACGGGAATTTCAGCTTGTTACCTCAAAATAAGGGGAATTTCTGCCTTTTGCCCACAATATGGGGAATTTCTGAATTTTTGTTCCAAAATAACGAAAATTTCTTCAATTTTATACCAAAATAAAAGTAATTTCTGACTTTTTGCCCTGAAATAAATGAAATTTCTGCAATTTTGCCCAAAAAAAGGGAAATTTGTGTCTTTTTGCCCCAAAATGAGGGGAATTTCTGCCTTTTTGCCACAAAATATAGGGAATTTCAGCATTTTACCTCAAAATAAGGGGAATTTCAGCCTTTTTGCAACAAAATATGGGGAATTTCTGCCTTTTTGCCACAAAATAAGAAAGATTTCTGCAATTCTGTACCAAAATAAAATAAATTTTTAAAATTTTGCCCGAAAATAAGGGAAATTTCTGATTTTTCCCCAAAATAAGGAGAATTTCTGTATTTTTGCCCCAAAATAAGGGGAATTTCTGCCTTTTTGCCCTAAAATTAGAGGAGTTTTTGCAATTTTGCTCTAAAATACAAGGAATTTCTGCCTCTTTTCCCAAAAATAAGAGGAACTTCTTCCGATTTGCCCCAAATAAAGGGAATTTCTGCATTTTTCCCCAATATTAGGGGAATTTCTGCAATTTTGCTCTAAAATACAAGGAATTTCTGCCTTTTTGCCTGAAATTAAGGAGACTTTCTGCATTTTTGCCCCCAAACAAGGGAAATTTCTGCAATTTTATCCCAAATAAGGGGAATTTCTGCCTTTTTGCCCCAATATAATGGGAATTTCTGCCTTTTTGCCCCACAATAAGAAAAATTTTTGCTTTTTTTCTCTGAAATAAGTGAAATTTCTGCAATTTTGCCTTAAAATAAAAGAAATTTCTTCAATTTTTTTCCATAATATAGGAATTTTCTGCAATTTTGCCCCAAAATAAAGGGAATTTCTGTTTTTTGTCCCCAAATAAGGAAAATTTCTGCAATTTTGTTCTAAATTAAGGGGAATTTCTGCCATTTGCCTCAAAATAAGGGGAATTTTTACCTTTTTGCCCCAAAATAAAGAAAATTACTGCATGTTTTACCCCAAAATTAGGTGAATTTCTGCAATTTTGCTCCAAAATACGGGGAATTTCTGCCTTTTTGCCCGAAAATAAAGAGAATGTATACCTTTTTGCCATAAAAAGGGAAATTTCTTCATTTATACCCTAAAATAAGGTGATTTTCCACATTTTTGACAAAAAATAAGTGCAATTTCTGACTTTTCCCCAAAAATAAACGGAATTTCTGTCTTTTTGCCCAAAAATAAGCGGAATTTCTGACGTTTTGCTCTGAAATAAGTTAAATTTCTAAAATTTTTCCCCAAAATAAGGGAAATGTCTGCTTTTTGCCCCAAAATAAGGGGAATTTCTGCCTTTTTGCCCCAAAATAAGGGGAATTTCTGCATTTTTGCCACAAAATAAGGGGAATTTCAGCTTTTCTACCTCAAAATAATGGGAATTTCTGCATTTCTGCCCCAAAATATGGAAAATTTCTGGCTTTTTGCCCAAAAATAAGAAAAATTTCTGAAATTTGGAACCAAAGTAAAAGAAATTTCTGCCTTTTTGCCCCAAAATAAGAAAATTTCTGCTTTTTTCCCTGAAATAAGTGAAATTTCTGCAATTTTGCCACAAAATAAGGGAAATTTCTACAATTTTGCCAAATGTACAGGAAATTTCTACAATTTTCCTCAAAATAAGAGGAATTTCTGACTTTTTGCTCCGAAAAAAAGGAGATTTTCTGTCTTTTTGCCCCAAAATAAGGAGAATTTCTGCCTTTTTGCCCGAAAATTATGAGAATTTCTGCAAATTTGCTTTAAAATACGGGGAATTTCTGCCTTTTAGCCCAAAATAAAGGGATTTTCTGAATTTTCCCCCAATATTTGGGGAATTTCTGCATTTTACCTCTAAATAAGGGGAATTTCTGCATTTTACCTCAAAATAAGAAGGATTTCTGCCTTTTGCCCCAAAATATGGCTAATTTCTGCCTTTATGTTCAAAAATAAGGAAAATTTCTTCAATTTTGTATCATAATAAAATAAATTTCTGCTTTTTGCCCCAAAATAAGTGGAATTTCTGACTTTTTGCCCTGAAATAAATGAAATTTCTGCAATTTTGCCCGAAAATAAGGGAAATTTGTGCCTTTTTTCCCCAAATTAAGGGGAATTTCTGCCTTTGCCCCAAAATATGGGGAATTTCAACATTTTACCTCAAAATAAGGGGAATTTCAGCCTTTTTTCACCAAAATATGGAGAATTTCTGCCTTTTTGCCCCAAAATAAAGGAAATTTCTGCATTTTTGCACCAATATTAGGGGAATTTCTGCAATTTTGCTCCAAAATATGGGTCATTTCTGCCTTTTTGCCCGAAATTAAGTGGAATTTCTGCCTTTTTGTCCCGAAATAAGTGAAATTTCTTCAATTTTAGCCAAAAATTAGGGATTTCATCTTTTTGCCCCAAAATAAGTGGAATTTCTGCCATTTTGCCTTGAAATATTTGAAATTTCTGCAATTTTACCACAAAATAAGGGGAATTTCTGCCTTTTTGCCCCAAAATAAGGGGAATTTCAGCCTTTTTACCTCATAATAATGGGAATCTCTGCCTTTTTGCCCTAAAATATGGAAAATTTCTGTATTTTTGCCCCAAAATAAAGAAAATTTCTGCAATTTTGTACCAAAATAAAAGTAATTTCTGCATTTTATCCCAAAATAAGAGAAATTTCCGTGGTTTTTACCTGAAATAAGTGAAATTTCTGTAATTTTGCCCCAAAATAAGGGGAATTTCTGACTGTTTGCCCTGAAATAAGGAGAATTTCTCTCTTTTTGCCCCAAAATAATGTTAATTTCTGCATTTTCCTTCAAAATTAGGGGAATATGTGCAATTTTGCTCAAAATACGTGGAATTTCTGCCTTATTGCAACAGAATAAAGGGAATTTCTGCATTTTTGCACCAATATAAGGGGAATTTCTGAAATTTTGCTCCAAAATATGGGGAATTTTAACCTTATTGCCCGAAATAAAGTGGAATTTCTGCTATTTTGCCCTGAAATATTTGAAATTTCCGCAATTTTACCCCAAAATAAGGGGAATTTCTGTTTTGGCCCAAAAATTACAAAAATTTCTGCTTTTTGCCCCAAAATAAGGCAAATTTCTGACTTTTTACACTGAAATAAGTGAAATTTCTGCAATTTTGCCCCAAAATAAGGGGAATTTCTGCCTTTTTGCCAAAATAAGGGGAATTTCAGCATTTTACCTCCAAATAAGGGGAATTTCTGCCTTTTTCCCACATAATATGGGGAATTTCTGCCTATTGCCCCCAAATAAGAAAAATTTTTGCTTTTCTGCCCCAATTAACAGGAATTTCCTCCTTTTTGCCACAAAGTAAAGGGAATTTCTGCCTTTTTGCCCAAAAATAACGGGAATTTCAGCTTGTTACCGCAAAATAAGGGGAATTTCTGCCTTTTGCCCACAATATGAGGAATTTCTGAATTTTTGTTCCAAAATAAGGAATATTTCTTCAATTTTGTACAAAAATAAAAGTAATTTCTGACTTTTTGCCCTGAAATAAATGAAATTTCTGCAATTTTGCCCGAAAAAAAGGGAAATTTGTGTCTTTTTGCCCCAAAATGAGGGGAATTTCTGCCTTTTTGCCACAAAATATAGGGAATTTCAGCATTTTACCTCAAAATAAGGGGAATTTCAGCCTTTTTGCAACAAAATATGGGGAATTTCTGCCTTTTTGCCACAAAATAAGAAAGATTTCTGCTATTCTGTACCAAAATAAAATAAATTTTTACAATTTTGCCCGAAAATAAGGGAAATTTCTGATTTTTCCCCGAAATAAGGAGAATTTCTGTATTTTTGCCCCAAAATAAGGGGAATTTCTGCCTTTTTGCCCCAAAATTAGAGGAGTTTTTGCAATTTTGCTCTAAAATACAAGGAATTTCTGCCTCTTTTCCCAAAAATAAGAGGAACTTCTTCCGATTTGCCCCAAATAAAGGGAATTTCTGCATTTTTCCCCAATATTAGGGGAATTTCTGCAATTTTGCTCTAAAATACAAGGAATTTCTGCCTTTTTGCCTGAAATTAAGGAGACTTTCTGCATTTTTGCCCCCAAACAAGGGAAATTTCTGCAATTTTATCCCAAATAAGGGGAATTTCTGCCTTTTTGCCCCAATATAATGGGAATTTCTGCCTTTTTGCCCCACAATAAGAAAAATTTTTGCTTTTTTTCTCTGAAATAAGTGAAATTTCTGCAATTTTGCCTTAAAATAAAAGAAATTTCTTCAATTTTTTTCCATAATATAGGAATTTTCTGCAATTTTGCCCCAAAATAAAGGGAATTTCTGTTTTTTGTCCCCAAATAAGGGAAATTTCTGCAATTTTGTTCTAAATTAAGGGGAATTTCTGCCATTTGCCTCAAAATAAGGGGAATTTTTACCTTTTTGCCCCAAAATAAAGAAAATTACTGGCTGTTTTACCCCAAAATTAGGTGAATTTCTGCAATTTTGCTCCAAAATACGGGGAATTTCTGCCTTTTTGCCCAAAAATAAAGAGAATGTATACCTTTTTGCCATAAAAAAGGGAAATTTCTTCATTTTTACCCTAAAATAAGGGGATTTTCTGCATTTTTGACAAAAAATAAGTGCAATTTCTGACTTTTCCCCAAAAATAAACGGAATTTCTGTCTTTTTGCCCCAAAATAAGCGGAATTTCTGACGTTTTGCCCTGAAATAAGTTAAATTTCTAAAATTTTTCCCCAAAATAAGGGAAATGTCTGCTTTTTGCCCCAAAATAAGGGGAATTTCTTCCTTTTTGCCCCAAAATAAGGGAAATTTCTGCATTTTTGCCCCAAAATAAGGGGAATTTCAGCCTTTCTACCTCAAAATAATGGGAATTTCTGCATTTCTGCCCCAAAATATGGAAAATTTCTGGCTTTTTGCCCAAAAATAAGAAAAATTTCTGAAATTTGGAACCAAAGTAAAAGAAATTTCTGCCTTTTTGCCCCAAAATAAGAAAATTTCTGCTTTTTTCCCTGAAATAAGTGAAATTTCTGCAATTTTGCCACAAAATAAGGGAAATTTCTACAATTTTGCCAAATGTACAGGAAATTTCTACAATTTTCCTCAAAATAAGAGGAATTTCTGACTTTTTGCTCCGAAAAAAAGGAGATTTTCTGTCTTTTTGCCCCAAAATAAAGAGAATTTCTGCCTTTTTGCCCGAAAATTATGAGAATTTCTGCAAATTTGCTTTAAAATACGGGGAATTTCTGCCTTTTAGCCCAAAATAAAGGGATTTTCTGAATTTTCCCCCAATATTTGGGGAATTTCTGCATTTTACCTCTAAATAAGGGGAATTTCTGCATTTTACCTCAAAATAAGAAGGATTTCTGCCTTTTGCCCTAAAATATGGCTAATTTCTGCCTTTATGTTCAAAAATAAGGAAAATTTCTTCAATTTTGTATCATAATAAAATAAATTTCTGCTTTTTGCCCCAAAATAAGTGGAATTTCTGACTTTTTGCCCTGAAATAAGTGAAATTTCTGCAATTTTGCCCCAAAATAAGGGGAATTTCTGCCTTTTTGCCAAAATAAGGGGAATTTCTGCCTTTTTGCCAAAATAAGGGGAATTTCCGCATTTTACCTACAAATAAGGGGAATTTCTGCCTTTTTCCCACATAATATGGGGAATTTCTGCCTATTGCCCCCAAATAAGAAAAATTTTTGCTTTTCTGCCCCAATTAACAGGAATTTCCTTCTTTTTGCCACAGAGTAAAGGGAATTTCTGCCTTTTTGCCCAAAAATAACGGGAATTTCAGCTTGTTACCTCAAAATAAGGGGAATTTCTGCCTTTTGCCCACAATATGGGGAATTTCTGAATTTTTGTTCCAAAATAACGAAAATTTCTTCAATTTTATACCAAAATAAAAGTAATTTCTGACTTTTTGCCCTGAAATAAATGAAATTTCTGCAATTTTGCCCAAAAAAAGGGAAATTTGTGTCTTTTTGCCCCAAAATGAGGGGAATTTCTGCCTTTTTGCCACAAAATATAGGGAATTTCAGCATTTTACCTCAAAATAAGGGGAATTTCAGCCTTTTTGCAACAAAATATGGGGAATTTCTGCCTTTTTGCCACAAAATAAGAAAGATTTCTGCAATTCTGTACCAAAATAAAATAAATTTTTAAAATTTTGCCCGAAAATAAGGGAAATTTCTGATTTTTCCCCAAAATAAGGAGAATTTCTGTATTTTTGCCCCAAAATAAGGGGAATTTCTGCCTTTTTGCCCCAAAATTAGAGGAGTTTTTGCAATTTTGCTCTAAAATACAAGGAATTTCTGCCTCTTTTCCCAAAAATAAGAGGAACTTCTTCCGATTTGCCCCAAATAAAGGGAATTTCTGCATTTTTCCCCAATATTAGGGGAATTTCTGCAATTTTGCTCTAAAATACAAGGAATTTCTGCCTTTTTGCCTGAAATTAAGGAGACTTTCTGCATTTTTGCCCCCAAACAAGGGAAATTTCTGCAATTTTATCCCAAATAAGGGGAATTTCTGCCTTTTTGCCCCAATATAATGGGAATTTCTGCCTTTTTGCCCCACAATAAGAAAAATTTTTGCTTTTTTTCTCTGAAATAAGTGAAATTTCTGCAATTTTGCCTTAAAATAAAAGAAATTTCTTCAATTTTTTTCCATAATATAGGAATTTTCTGCAATTTTGCCCCAAAATAAAGGGAATTTCTGTTTTTTGTCCCCAAATAAGGAAAATTTCTGCAATTTTGTTCTAAATTAAGGGGAATTTCTGCCATTTGCCTCAAAATAAGGGGAATTTTTACCTTTTTGCCCCAAAATAAAGAAAATTACTGCATGTTTTACCCCAAAATTAGGTGAATTTCTGCAATTTTGCTCCAAAATACGGAGAATTTCTGCCTTTTTGCCCGAAAATAAAGAGAATGTATACCTTTTTGCCATAAAAAGGGAAATTTCTTCATTTATACCCTAAAATAAGGTGATTTTCCACATTTTTGACAAAAAATAAGTGCAATTTCTGACTTTTCCCCAAAAATAAACGGAATTTCTGTCTTTTTGCCCAAAAATAAGCGGAATTTCTGACGTTTTGCTCTGAAATAAGTTAAATTTCTAAAATTTTTCCCCAAAATAAGGGAAATGTCTGCTTTTTGCCCCAAAATAAGGGGAATTTCTGCCTTTTTGCCCCAAAATAAGGGGAATTTCTGCATTTTTGCCACAAAATAAGGGGAATTTCAGCTTTTCTACCTCAAAATAATGGGAATTTCTGCATTTCTGCCCCAAAATATGGAAAATTTCTGGCTTTTTGCCCAAAAATAAGAAAAATTTCTGAAATTTGGAACCAAAGTAAAAGAAATTTCTGCCTTTTTGCCCCAAAATAAGAAAATTTCTGCTTTTTTCCCTGAAATAAGTGAAATTTCTGCAATTTTGCCACAAAATAAGGGAAATTTCTACAATTTTGCCAAATGTACAGGAAATTTCTACAATTTTCCTCAAAATAAGAGGAATTTCTGACTTTTTGCTCCGAAAAAAAGGAGATTTTCTGTCTTTTTGCCCCAAAATAAGGAGAATTTCTGCCTTTTTGCCCGAAAATTATGAGAATTTCTGCAAATTTGCTTTAAAATACGGGGAATTTCTGCCTTTTAGCCCAAAATAAAGGGATTTTCTGAATTTTCCCCCAATATTTGGGGAATTTCTGCATTTTACCTCTAAATAAGGGGAATTTCTGCATTTTACCTCAAAATAAGAAGGATTTCTGCCTTTTGCCCCAAAATATGGCTAATTTCTGCCTTTATGTTCAAAAATAAGGAAAATTTCTTCAATTTTGTATCATAATAAAATAAATTTCTGCTTTTTGCCCCAAAATAAGTGGAATTTCTGACTTTTTGCCCTGAAATAAATGAAATTTCTGCAATTTTGCCCGAAAATAAGGGAAATTTGTGCCTTTTTTCCCCAAATTAAGGGGAATTTCTGCCTTTGCCCCAAAATATGGGGAATTTCAACATTTTACCTCAAAATAAGGGGAATTTCAGCCTTTTTTCACCAAAATATGGAGAATTTCTGCCTTTTTGCCCCAAAATAAAGGAAATTTCTGCATTTTTGCACCAATATTAGGGGAATTTCTGCAATTTTGCTCCAAAATATGGGTCATTTCTGCCTTTTTGCCCGAAATTAAGTGGAATTTCTGCCTTTTTGTCCCGAAATAAGTGAAATTTCTTCAATTTTAGCCAAAAATTAGGGATTTCATCTTTTTGCCCCAAAATAAGTGGAATTTCTGCCATTTTGCCTTGAAATATTTGAAATTTCTGCAATTTTACCACAAAATAAGGGGAATTTCTGCCTTTTTGCCCCAAAATAAGGGGAATTTCAGCCTTTTTACCTCATAATAATGGGAATCTCTGCCTTTTTGCCCTAAAATATGGAAAATTTCTGTATTTTTGCCCCAAAATAAAGAAAATTTCTGCAATTTTGTACCAAAATAAAAGTAATTTCTGCATTTTATCCCAAAATAAGAGAAATTTCCGTGGTTTTTACCTGAAATAAGTGAAATTTCTGTAATTTTGCCCCAAAATAAGGGGAATTTCTGACTGTTTGCCCTGAAATAAGGAGAATTTCTGTCTTTTTGCCCCAAAATAATGTTAATTTCTGCATTTTCCTTCAAAATTAGGGGAATATGTGCAATTTTGCCCAAAATACGTGGAATTTCTGCCTTATTGCAACAGAATAAAGGGAATTTCTGCATTTTTGCACCAATATAAGGGGAATTTCTGAAATTTTGCTCCAAAATATGGGGAATTTTAACCTTATTGCCCGAAATAAAGTGGAATTTCTGCTATTTTGCCCTGAAATATTTGAAATTTCCGCAATTTTACCCCAAAATAAGGGGAATTTCTGTTTTGGCCCAAAAATTACAAAAATTTCTGCTTTTTGCCCCAAAATAAGGCAAATTTCTGACTTTTTACACTGAAATAAGTGAAATTTCTGCAATTTTGCCCCAAAATAAGGGGAATTTCTGCCTTTTTGCCAAAATAAGGGGAATTTCAGCATTTTACCTCCAAATAAGGGGAATTTCTGCCTTTTTCCCACATAATATGGGGAATTTCTGCCTATTGCCCCCAAATAAGAAAAATTTTTGCTTTTCTGCCCCAATTAACAGGAATTTCCTCCTTTTTGCCACAAAGTAAAGGGAATTTCTGCCTTTTTGCCCAAAAATAACGGGAATTTCAGCTTGTTACCGCAAAATAAGGGGAATTTCTGCCTTTTGCCCACAATATGAGGAATTTCTGAATTTTTGTTCCAAAATAAGGAATATTTCTTCAATTTTGTACAAAAATAAAAGTAATTTCTGACTTTTTGCCCTGAAATAAATGAAATTTCTGCAATTTTGCCCGAAAAAAAGGGAAATTTGTGTCTTTTTGCCCCAAAATGAGGGGAATTTCTGCCTTTTTGCCACAAAATATAGGGAATTTCAGCATTTTACCTCAAAATAAGGGGAATTTCAGCCTTTTTGCAACAAAATATGGGGAATTTCTGCCTTTTTGCCACAAAATAAGAAAGATTTCTGCTATTCTGTACCAAAATAAAATAAATTTTTACAATTTTGCCCGAAAATAAGGGAAATTTCTGATTTTTCCCCGAAATAAGGAGAATTTCTGTATTTTTGCCCCAAAATAAGGGGAATTTCTGCCTTTTTGCCCCAAAATTAGAGGAGTTTTTGCAATTTTGCTCTAAAATACAAGGAATTTCTGCCTCTTTTCCCAAAAATAAGAGGAACTTCTTCCGATTTGCCCCAAATAAAGGGAATTTCTGCATTTTTCCCCAATATTAGGGGAATTTCTGCAATTTTGCTCTAAAATACAAGGAATTTCTGCCTTTTTGCCTGAAATTAAGGAGACTTTCTGCATTTTTGCCCCCAAACAAGGGAAATTTCTGCAATTTTATCCCAAATAAGGGGAATTTCTGCCTTTTTGCCCCAATATAATGGGAATTTCTGCCTTTTTGCCCCACAATAAGAAAAATTTTTGCTTTTTTTCTCTGAAATAAGTGAAATTTCTGCAATTTTGCCTTAAAATAAAAGAAATTTCATCAATTTTTTTCCATAATATAGGAATTTTCTGCAATTTTGCCCCAAAATAAAGGGAATTTCTGTTTTTTGTCCCCAAATAAGGGAAATTTCTGCAATTTTGTTCTAAATTAAGGGGAATTTCTGCCTTTTGCCTCAAAATAAGGGGAATTTTTACCTTTTTGCCCCAAAATAAAGAAAATTACTGGCTGTTTTACCCCAAAATTAGGTGAATTTCTGCAATTTTGCTCCTAATACGGGGAATTTCTGCCTTTTTGCCCGAAAATAAAGAGAATGTATACCTTTTTGCCATAAAAAAGGGAAATTTCTTCATTTTTACCCTAAAATAAGGGGATTTTCTGCATTTTTGACAAAAAATAAGTGCAATTTCTGACTTTTCCCCAAAAATAAACGGAATTTCTGTCTTTTTGCCCCAAAATAAGCGGAATTTCTGACGTTTTGCCCTGAAATAAGTTAAATTTCTAAAATTTTTCCCCAAAATAAGGGAAATGTCTGCTTTTTGCCCCAAAATAAGGGGAATTTCTGCCTTTTTGCCCCAAAATAAGGGGAATTTCTGCATTTTTGCCCCAAAATAAGGGGAATTTCAGCCTTTCTACCTCAAAATAATGGGAATTTCTGCATTTCTGCCCCAAAATATGGAAAATTTCTGGCTTTTTGCCCAAAAATAAGAAAAATTTCTGAAATTTGGAACCAAAGTAAAAGAAATTTCTGCCTTTTTGCCCCAAAATAAGAAAATTTCTGCTTTTTTCCCTGAATTAAGTGAAATTTCTGCAATTTTGCCACAAAATAAGGGAAATTTCTACAATTTTGCCAAATGTACAGGAAATTTCTACGATTTTCCTCAAAATAAGAGGAATTTCTGACTTTTTGCTCCGAAAAAAAGGAGATTTTCTGTCTTTTTGCCCCAAAATAAAGAGAATTTCTGCCTTTTTGCCCGAAAATTATGAGAATTTCTGCAAATTTGCTTTAAAATACGGGGAATTTCTGCCTTTTAGCCCAAAATAAAGGGATTTTCTGAATTTTCCCCCAATATTTGGGGAATTTCTGCATTTTACCTCTAAATAAGGGGAATTTCTGCATTTTACCTCAAAATAAGAAGGATTTCTGCCTTTTGCCCTAAAATATGGCTAATTTCTGCCTTTATGTTCAAAAATAAGGAAAATTTCTTCAATTTTGTATCATAATAAAATAAATTTCTGCTTTTTGCCCCAAAATAAGTGGAATTTCTGACTTTTTGCCCTGAAATAAATGAAATTTCTGCAATTTTGCCCGAAAATAAGGGAAATTTGTGCCTTTTTTCCCCAAATTAAGGGGAATTTCTGCCTTTGCCCCAAAATATGGGGAATTTCAACATTTTACCTCAAAATAAGGGGAATTTCAGCCTTTTTGCACCAAAATATGGAGAATTTCTGCCTTTTTGCCCCAAAATAAAGGAAATTTCTGCATTTTTGCACCAATATTAGGGGAATTTCTGCAATTTTGCTCCAAAATATGGGTCATTTCTGCCTTTTTGCCCGAAATTAAGTGGAATTTCTGCCTTTTTGTCCCGAAATAAGTGAAATTTCTTCAATTTTAGCCAAAAATTAGGGATTTCATCTTTTTGCCCCAAAATAAGTGGAATTTCTGCCATTTTGCCTTGAAATATTTGAAATTTCTGCAATTTTACCACAAAATAAGGGGAATTTCTGCCTTTTTGCCCCAAAATAAGGGGAATTTCAGCCTTTTTACCTCATAATAATGGGAATCTCTGCCTTTTTGCCCTAAAATATGGAAAATTTCTGTATTTTTGCCCCAAAATAAAGAAAATTTCTGCAATTTTGTACCAAAATAAAAGTAATTTCTGCATTTTGTCCCAAAATAAGAGAAATTTCCGTGTTTTTTACCTGAAATAAGTGAAATTTCTGTAATTTTGCCCCAAAATAAGGGGAATTTCTGACTTTTTGCCCTGAAATAAGGAGAATTTCTGTCTTTTTGCCCCAAAATAATGTTAATTTCTGCATTTTCCTTCAAAATTAGGGGAATATGTGCAATTTTGCTCAAAATACGTGGAATTTCTGCCTTATTGCAACAAAATAAAGGGAATTTCTGCATTTTTGCACCAATATAAGGGGAATTTCTGAAATATTGCTCCAAAATATGGGGAATTTTAACCTTATTGCCCGAAATAAAGTGGAATTTCTGCCTTTTTGCCCTGAAATATTTGAAATTTCCGCAATTTTACCCCAAAATAAGGGGAATTTCTGTTTTGGCCCAAAAATTACAAGAATTTCTGCTTTTTGCCCCAAAATAAGGAAAATTTCTGACTTTTTGCCCTGAAATAAGTGAAATTTCTGCAATTTTGCCCCAAAATAAGGGGAATTTCTGCCTTTTTGCCAAAATAAGGGGAATTTCAGCATTTTACCTCCAAATAAGGGGAATTTCTGCCTTTTTCCCACATAATATGGGGAATTTCTGCCTATTGCCCCCAAATAAGAAAAATTTTTGCTTTTCTGCCCCAATTAACAGGAATTTCCTCCTTTTTGCCACAAAGTAAAGGGAATTTCTGCCTTTTTGCCCCAAAATAACGGGAATTTCAGCTTGTTACCTCAAAATAAGGGGAATTTCTGCCTTTTTGCCCCAAAATTAGAGGAGTTTTTGCAATTTTGCTCTAAAATACAAGGAATTTCTGCCTCTTTTCCCAAAAATAAGAGGAACTTCTTCCGATTTGCCCCAAATAAAGGGAATTTCTGCATTTTTCCCCAATATTAGGGGAATTTCTGCAATTTTGCTCTAAAATACAAGGAATTTCTGCCTTTTTGCCTGAAATTAAGGAGACTTTCTGCATTTTTGCCCCCAAACAAGGGAAATTTCTGCAATTTTATCCCAAATAAGGGGAATTTCTGCCTTTTTGCCCCAATATAATGGGAATTTCTGCCTTTTTGCCCCACAATAAGAAAAATTTTTGCTTTTTTTCTCTGAAATAAGTGAAATTTCTGCAATTTTGCCTTAAAATAAAAGAAATTTCTTCAATTTTTTTCCATAATATAGGAATTTTCTGCAATTTTGCCCCAAAATAAAGGGAATTTCTGTTTTTTGTCCCCAAATAAGGGAAATTTCTGCAATTTTGTTCTAAATTAAGGGGAATTTCTGCCTTTTGCCTCAAAATAAGGGGAATTTTTACCTTTTTGCCCCAAAATAAAGAAAATTACTGGCTGTTTTACCCCAAAATTAGGTGAATTTCTGCAATTTTGCTCCAAAATACGGGGAATTTCTGCCTTTTTGCCCGAAAATAAAGAGAATGTATACCTTTTTGCCATAAAAAAGGGAAATTTCTTCATTTTTACCCTAAAATAAGGGGATTTTCTGCATTTTTGACAAAAAATAAGTGCAATTTCTGACTTTTCCCCAAAAATAAACGGAATTTCTGTCTTTTTGCCCCAAAATAAGCAGAATTTCTGACGTTTTGCCCTGAAATAAGTTAAATTTCTAAAATTTTTCCCCAAAATAAGGGAAATGTCTGCTTTTTGCCCCAAAATAAGGGGAATTTCTGCCTTTTTGCCCCAAAATAAGGGGAATTTCTGCATTTTTGCCCCAAAATAAGGGGAATTTCAGCCTTTCTACCTCAAAATAATGGGAATTTCTGCATTTCTGCCCCAAAATATGGAAAATTTCTGGCTTTTTGCCCAAAAATAAGAAAAATTTCTGAAATTTGGAACCAAAGTAAAAGAAATTTCTGCCTTTTTGCCCCAAAATAAGAAAATTTCTGCTTTTTTCCCTGAAATAAGTGAAATTTCTGCAATTTTGCCACAAAATAAGGGAAATTTCTACAATTTTGCCAAATGTACAGGAAATTTCTACAATTTTCCTCAAAATAAGAGGAATTTCTGACTTTTTGCTCCGAAAAAAAGGAGATTTTCTGTCTTTTTGCCCCAAAATAAAGAGAATTTCTGCCTTTTTGCCCGAAAATTATGAGAATTTCTGCAAATTTGCTTTAAAATACGGGGAATTTCTGCCTTTTAGCCCAAAATAAAGGGATTTTCTGAATTTTCCCCCAATATTTGGGGAATTTCTGCATTTTACCTCTAAATGAGGGGAATTTCTGCATTTTACCTCAAAATAAGAAGGATTTCTGCCTTTTGCCCTAAAATATGGCTAATTTCTGCCTTTATGTTCAAAAATAAGGAAAATTTCTTCAATTTTGTATCATAATAAAATAAATTTCTGCTTTTTGCCCCAAAATAAGTGGAATTTCTGACTTTTTGCCCTGAAATAAATGAAATTTCTGCAATTTTGCCCGAAAATAAGGGAAATTTGTGCCTTTTTTCCCCAAATTAAGGGGAATTTCTGCCTTTGCCCCAAAATATGGGGAATTTCAACATTTTACCTCAAAATAAGGGGAATTTCAGCCTTTTTGCACCAAAATATGGAGAATTTCTGCCTTTTTGCCCCAAAATAAAGGAAATTTCTGCATTTTTGCACCAATATTAGGGGAATTTCTGCAATTTTGCTCCAAAATATGGGTCATTTCTGCCTTTTTGCCCGAAATTAAGTGGAATTTCTGCCTTTTTGTCCCGAAATAAGTGAAATTTCTTCAATTTTAGCCAAAAATTAGGGATTTCATCTTTTTGCCCCAAAATAAGTGGAATTTCTGCCATTTTGCCTTGAAATATTTGAAATTTCTGCAATTTTACCACAAAATAAGGGGAATTTCTGCCTTTTTGCCCCAAAATAAGGGGAATTTCAGCCTTTTTACCTCATAATAATGGGAATCTCTGCCTTTTTGCCCTAAAATATGGAAAATTTCTGTATTTTTGCCCCAAAATAAAGAAAATTTCTGCAATTTTGTACCAAAATAAAAGTAATTTCTGCATTTTGTCCCAAAATAAGAGAAATTTCCGTGTTTTTTACCTGAAATAAGTGAAATTTCTGTAATTTTGCCCCAAAATAAGGGGAATTTCTGACTTTTTGCCCTGAAATAAGGAGAATTTCTGTCTTTTTGCCCCAAAATAATGTTAATTTCTGCATTTTCCTTCAAAATTAGGGGAATATGTGCAATTTTGCTCAAAATACGTGGAATTTCTGCCTTATTGCAACAAAATAAAGGGAATTTCTGCATTTTTGCACCAATATAAGGGGAATTTCTGAAATTTTGCTCCAAAATACGGGGAATTTTAACCTTATTGCCCGAAATAAAGTGGAATTTCTGCCTTTTTGCCCTGAAATATTTGAAATTTCCGCAATTTTACCCCAAAATAAGGGGAATTTCTGTTTTGGCCCAAAAATTACAAGAATTTCTGCTTTTTGCCCCAAAATAAGGAAAATTTCTGACTTTTTGCCCTGAAATAAGTGAAATTTCTGCAATTTTGCCCCAAAATAAGGGGAATTTCTGCCTTTTTGCCAAAATAAGGGGAATTTCAGCATTTTACCTCCAAATAAGGGGAATTTCTGCCTTTTTCCCACATAATATGGGGAATTTCTGCCTATTGCCCCCAAATAAGAAAAATTTTTGCTTTTCTGCCCCAATTAACAGGAATTTCCTTCTTTTTGCCACAAAGTAAAGGGAATTTCTGCCTTTTTGCCCCAAAATAACGGGAATTTCAGCTTGTTACCTCAAAATAAGGGGAATTTCTGCCTTTTGCCCACAATATGAGGAATTTCTGAATTTTTGTTCCAAAATAAGGAAAATTTCTTCAATTTTGTACAAAAATAAAAGTAATTTCTGACTTTTTGCCCTGAAATAAATGAAATTTCTGCAATTTTGCCCGAAAAAAAGGGAAATTTGTGTCTTTTTGCCCCAAAATGAGGGGAATTTCTGCCTTTTTGCCACAAAATATAGGGAATTTCAGCATTTTACCTCAAAATAAGGGGAATTTCAGCCTTTTTGCAACAAAATATGGGGAATTTCTGCCTTTTTGCCACAAAATAAGAAAGATTTCTGCTATTCTGTACCAAAATAAAATAAATTTTTACAATTTTGCCCGAAAATAAGGGAAATTTCTGATTTTTCCCCGAAATAAGGAGACTTTCTGTATTTTTGCCCCAAAATAAAGGGAATTTCTGCCTTTTTGCCCCAAAATTAGAGGAGTTTTTGCAATTTTGCTCTAAAATACAAGGAATTTCTGCCTCTTTTCCCAAAAATAAGAGGAACTTCTTCCGATTTGCCCCAAATAAAGGGAATTTCTGCATTTTTCCCCAATATTAGGGGAATTTCTGCAATTTTGCTCTAAAATACAAGGAATTTCTGCCTTTTTGCCTGAAATTAAGGAGACTTTCTGCATTTTTGCCCCCAAACAAGGGAAATTTCTGCAATTTTATCCCAAATAAGGGGAATTTCTGCCTTTTTGCCCCAATATAATGGGAATTTCTGCCTTTTTGCCCCACAATAAGAAAAATTTTTGCTTTTTTTCTCTGAAATAAGTGAAATTTCTGCAATTTTGCCTTAAAATAATAGAAATTTCTTCAATTTTTTCCCATAATATAGGAATTTTCTGCAATTTTGCCCCAAAATAAAGGGAATTTCTGTTTTTTGTCCCCAAATAAGGGAAATTTCTGCAATTTTGTTCTAAATTAAGGGGAATTTCTGCCTTTTGCCTCAAAATAAGGGGAATTTTTACCTTTTTGCCCCAAAATAAAGAAAATTACTGCATGTTTTACCCCAAAATTAGGTGAATTTCTGCAATTTTGCTCCAAAATATGGGGAATTTCTGCCTTTTTGCCCGAAAATAAAGAGAATGTATACCTTTTTGCCATAAAAAAGGGAAATTTCTTCATTTTTACCCTAAAATAAGGGGATTTTCTGCATTTTTGACAAAAAATAAGTGCAATTTCTGACTTTTCCCCAAAAATAAACGGAATTTCTGTCTTTTTGCCCCAAAATAAGCGGAATTTCTGACGTTTTTCCCTGAAATAAGTTAAATTTCTAAAATTTTTCCCCAAAATAAGGGAAATGTCTGCTTTTTGCCCCAAAATAAGGGGAATTTCTGCCTTTTTGATCCAAAATAAGGGGAATTCCTGCATTTTTGCCCCAAAATAAGGGGAATTTCAGCCTTTCTACCTCAAAATAATGGGAATTTCTGCATTTCTGCCCCAAAATATGGAAAATTTCTGGCTTTTTGCCCAAAAATAAGAAAAATTTCTGAAATTTGGAACCAAAATAAAAGAAATTTCTGCCTTTTTGCCCCAAAATAAGAAAATTTCTGCTTTTTTTCCCTGAAATAAGTGAAATTTCTGCAATTTTGCCCCAAAATAAGGGAAATTTCTACAATTTTGCCAAATGTACAGGAAATTTCTACAATTTTCCTCAAAATAAGAGGAATTGCTGACTTTTTGCTCCGAAAAAAAGGAGATTTTCTGTCTTTTTGCCCCAAAATAAGGAGAATTTCTGCCTTTTTGCCCGAAAATTATGAGAATTTCTGCAAATTTGCTTTAAAATACGGAGAATTTCTGCCTTTTAGCCCAAAATAAAGGGATTTTCTGAATTTTCCCCCAATATTTGGGGAATTTCTGCATTTTACCTCTAAATAAGGGGAATTTCTGCATTTTACCTCAAAATAAGAAGGATTTCTGCCTTTTGCCCCAAAATATGGCTAATTTCTGCCTTTATGTTCAAAAATAAGGAAAATTTCTTCAATTTTGTATCATAATAAAAGAAATTTCTGCTTTTTGCCCCAAAATAAGGGGAATTTCTGACTTTTTGGCCTGAAATTAAAGGAAATTTCTGCAATTTTGCCCGAAAATAAGGGAAATTTGTGCCTTTTTTCCCCAAATTAAGGGGAATTTCTGCCTTTGCCCCAAAATATGGGGAATTTTAACATTTTACCTCAAAATAAGGGGAATTTCAGCCTTTTTGCACCAAAATATGGAGAATTTCTGCCTTTTTGCCCCAAAATAAAGGAAATTTCTGCATTTTTGCACCAATATTAGGGGAATTTCTGCAATTTTGCTCCAAAATATGGGTCATTTCTGCCTTTTTGCCCGAAATTAAGTGGAATTTCTGCCTTTTTGTCCCGAAATAAGTGAAATTTCTTCAATTTTAGCCAAAAATTAGGGATTTCATCTTTTTGCCCCAAAATAAGTGGAATTTCTGCCATTTTTCCTTGAAATATTTGAAATTTCTGCAATTTTACCACAAAATAAGGGGAATTTCTGCCTTTTTGCCCCAAAATAAGGGGAATTTCAGCCTTTTTACCTCATAATAATGGGAATCTCTGCCTTTTTGCCCTAAAATATGGAAAATTTCTGTATTTTTGCCCCAAAATAAAGAAAATTTCTGCAATTTTGTACCAAAATAAAAGTAATTTCTGCATTTTATCCCAAAATAAAAGAAATTTCCGTGGTTTTTACCTGAAATAAGTGAAATTTCTGTAATTTTGCCCCAAAATAAGGGGAATTTCTGATTTTTGCCCTGAAATAAGGAGAATTTCTGTCTTTTTGCCCCAAAATAATGTTAATTTCTGCATTTTCCTTCAAAATTAGGGGAATATGTGCAATTTTGCTCAAAATACGTGGAATTTCTGCCTTATTGCAACAAAATAAAGGGAATTTCTGCATTTTTGCACCAATATAAGGGGATTTTCTGAAATTTTGCTCCAAAATACGGGGAATTTTAACCTTATTGCCCGAAATAAAGTGGAATTTCTGCCTTTTTGCCCTGAAATATTTGAAATTTCCGCAATTTTACCCCAAAATAAGGGGAATTTCTGTTTTGGCCCAAAAATTACAAGAATTTCTTCTTTTTGCCCCAAAATAAGGCAAATTTCTGACTTTTTGCCCTGAAATAAGTGAAATTTCTGCAATTTTGCCCCAAAATAAGGGGAATTTCTGCCTTTTTGCCAAAATAAGGGGAATTTCAGCATTTTACCTCCAAATAAGGAGAATTTCTGCCTTTTTCCCACATAATATGGGGAATTTCTGCCTATTGCCCCCAAATAAGAAAAATTTTTGCTTTTCTGCCCCAATTAACAGGAATTTCCTCCTTTTTGCCACAAAGTAAAGGGAATTTCTGCCTTTTTGCCCCAAAATAACGGGAATTTCAGCTTGTTACCTCAAAATAAGGGGAATTTCTGCCTTTTGCCCACAATATGAGGAATTTCTGAATTTTTGTTCCAAAATAAGGAAAATTTCTTCAATTTTGTACAAAAATAAAAGTAATTTCTGACTTTTTGCCCTGAAATAAATGAAATTTCTGCAATTTTGCCCGAAAAAAAGGGAAATTTGTGTCTTTTTGCCCCAAAATGAGGGGAATTTCTGCCTTTTTGCCACAAAATATAGGGAATTTCAGCATTTTACCTCAAAATAAGGGGAATTTCAGCCTTTTTGCAACAAAATATGGGGAATTTCTGCCTTTTTGCCACAAAATAAGAAAGATTTCTGCTATTCTGTACCAAAATAAAATAAATTTTTACAATTTTGCCCGAAAATAAGGGAAATTTCTGATTTTTCCCCGAAATAAGGAGACTTTCTGTATTTTTGCCCCAAAATAAAGGGAATTTCTGCCTTTTTGCCCCAAAATTAGAGGAGTTTTTGCAATTTTGCTCTAAAATACAAGGAATTTCTGCCTCTTTTCCCAAAAATAAGAGGAACTTCTTCCGATTTGCCCCAAATAAAGGGAATTTCTGCATTTTTCCCCAATATTAGGGGAATTTCAGCAATTTGGCTCTAAAATACAAAAAATTTCTTCCTTTTTGCCTGAAATTAAGGAGACTTTCTGCATTTTTGCCCCCAAACAAGGGAAATTTCTGCAATTTTATCCCAAATAAGGGGAATTTCTGCCTTTTTGCCCCAATATAATGGGAATTTCTGCCTTTTTGCCCCACAATAAGAAAAATTTTTGCTTTTTTTCTCTGAAATAAGTGAAATTTATGCAATTTTGCCTTAAAATAATAGAAATTTCTTCAATTTTTTCCCATAATATAGGAATTTTCTGCAATTTTGCCCCAAAATAAAGGGAATTTCTGTTTTTTGTCCCCAAATAAGGGAAATTTCTGCAATTTTGTTCTAAATTAAGGGGAATTTCTGCCTTTTGCCTCAAAATAAGGGGAATTTTTACCTTTTTGCCCCAAAATAAAGAAAATTACTGCATGTTTTACCCCAAAATTAGGTGAATTTCTGCAATTTTGCTCCAAAATACGGGGAATTTCTGCCTTTTTGCCCGAAAATAAAGAGAATGTATACCTTTTTGCCATTAAAAAGGGAAATTTCTTCATTTTTACCCTAAAATAAGGGGATTTTCTGCATTTTTGACAAAAAATAAGTGCAATTTCTTACTTTTCCCCAAAAATAAATGGAATTTCTGTCTTTTTGCCCCAAAATAAGCGGAATTTCTGACGTTTTGCCCTGAAATAAGTTAAATTTCTAAAATTTTTCCTCAAAATAAGGGAAATGTCTGCTTTTTGCCCCAAAATAAGGGGAATTTCTGCCTTTTTGATCCAAAATAAGGGGAATTTCTGCATTTTTGCCCCAAAATAAGGGGAATTTCAGCCTTTCTACCTCAAAATAATGGGAATTTCTGCATTTCTGCCCCAAAATATGGAAAATTTCTGGCTTTTTGCCCAAAAATAAGAAAAATTTCTGAAATTTGGAACCAAAATAAAAGAAATTTCTGCCTTTTTGCCCCAAAATAAGAAAATTTCTGCTTTTTTTCCCTGAAATAAGTGAAATTTCTGCAATTTTGCCCCAAAATAAGGGAAATTTCTACAATTTTGCCAAATGTACAGGAAATTTCTACAATTTTCCTCAAAATAAGAGGAATTGCTGACTTTTTGCTCCGAAAAAAAGGAGATTTTCTGTCTTTTTGCCCCAAAATAAGGAGAATTTCTGCCTTTTTGCCCGAAAATTATGAGAATTTCTGCAAATTTGCTTTAAAATACGGAGAATTTCTGCCTTTTAGCCCAAAATAAAGGGATTTTCTGAATTTTCCCCCAATATTTGGGGAATTTCTGCATTTTACCTCTAAATAAGGGGAATTTCTGCATTTTACCTCAAAATAAGAAGGATTTCTGCCTTTTGCCCCAAAATATGGCTAATTTCTGCCTTTATGTTCAAAAATAAGGAAAATTTCTTCAATTTTGTATCATAATAAAAGAAATTTCTGCTTTTTGCCCCAAAATAAGGGGAATTTCTGACTTTTTGGCCTGAAATTAAAGGAAATTTCTGCAATTTTGCCCGAAAATAAGGGAAATTTGTGCCTTTTTTCCCCAAATTAAGGGGAATTTCTGCCTTTGCCCCAAAATATGGGGAATTTTAACATTTTACCTCAAAATAAGGGGAATTTCAGCCTTTTTGCACCAAAATATGGAGAATTTCTGCCTTTTTGCCCCAAAATAAAGGTAATTTCTGCATTTTTGCACCAATATTAGGGGAATTTCTGCAATTTTGCTCCAAAATATGGGTCATTTCTGCCTTTTTGCCCGAAATTAAGTGGAATTTCTGCCTTTTTGTCCCGAAATAAGTGAAATTTCTTCAATTTTAGCCAAAAATTAGGGATTTCATCTTTTTGCCCCAAAATAAGTGGAATTTCTGCCATTTTTCCTTGAAATATTTGAAATTTCTGCAATTTTACCACAAAATAAGGGGAATTTCTGCCTTTTTGCCCCAAAATAAGGGGAATTTCAGCCTTTTTACCTCATAATAATGGGAATCTCTGCCTTTTTGCCCTAAAATATGGAAAATTTCTGTATTTTTGCCCCAAAATAAAGAAAATTTCTGCAATTTTGTACCAAAATAAAAGTAATTTCTGCATTTTATCCCAAAATAAGAGAAATTTCCGTGGTTTTTACCTGAAATAAGTGAAATTTCTGTAATTTTGCCCCAAAATAAGGGGAATTTCTGACTTTTTGCCGTGAAATAAGGAGAATTTCTGTCTTTTTGCCCCAAAATAATGTTAATTTCTGCATTTTCCTTCAAAATTAGGGGAATATGTGCAATTTTGCTCAAAATACGTGGAATTTCTGCCTTATTGCAACAAAATAAAGGGAATTTCTGCATTTTTGCACCAATATAAGGGGATTTTCTGAAATTTTGCTCCAAAATACGGGGAATTTTAACCTTATTGCCCGAAATAAAGTGGAATTTCTGCCTTTTTGCCCTGAAATATTTGAAATTTCCGCAATTTTACCCCAAAATAAGGGGAATTTCTGTTTTGGCCCAAAAATTACAAGAATTTCTTCTTTTTGCCCCAAAATAAGGCAAATTTCTGACTTTTTGCCCTGAAATAAGTGAAATTTCTGCAATTTTGCCCCAAAATAAGGGGAATTTCTGCCTTTTTGCCAAAATAAGGGGAATTTCAGCATTTTACCTCCAAATAAGGAGAATTTCTGCCTTTTTCCCACATAATATGGGGAATTTCTGCCTATTGCCCCCAAATAAGAAAAATTTTTGCTTTTCTGCCCCAATTAACAGGAATTTCCTCCTTTTTGCCACAAAGTAAAGGGAATTTCTGCCTTTTTGCCCCAAAATAACGGGAATTTCAGCTTGTTACCTCAAAATAAGGGGAATTTCTGCCTTTTGCCCACAATATGAGGAATTTCTGAATTTTTGTTCCAAAATAAGGAAAATTTCTTCAATTTTGTACAAAAATAAAAGTAATTTCTGACTTTTTGCCCTGAAATAAATGAAATTTCTGCAATTTTGCCCGAAAAAAAGGGAAATTTGTGTCTTTTTGCCCCAAAATGAGGGGAATTTCTGCCTTTTTGCCACAAAATATAGGGAATTTCAGCATTTTACCTCAAAATAAGGGGAATTTCAGCCTTTTTGCAACAAAATATGGGGAATTTCTGCCTTTTTGCCACAAAATAAGAAAGATTTCTGCTATTCTGTACCAAAATAAAATAAATTTTTACAATTTTGCCCGAAAATAAGGGAAATTTCTGATTTTTCCCCGAAATAAGGAGACTTTCTGTATTTTTGCCCCAAAATAAAGGGAATTTCTGCCTTTTTGCCCCAAAATTAGAGGAGTTTTTGCAATTTTGCTCTAAAATACAAGGAATTTCTGCCTCTTTTCCCAAAAATAAGAGGAACTTCTTCCGATTTGCCCCAAATAAAGGGAATTTCTGCATTTTTCCCCAATATTAGGGGAATTTCAGCAATTTGGCTCTAAAATACAAAAAATTTCTGCCTTTTTGCCTGAAATTAAGGAGACTTTCTGCATTTTTGCCCCCAAACAAGGGAAATTTCTGCAATTTTATCCCAAATAAGGGGAATTTCTGCCTTTTTGCCCCAATATAATGGGAATTTCTGCCTTTTTGCCCCACAATAAGAAAAATTTTTGCTTTTTTTCTCTGAAATAAGTGAAATTTATGCAATTTTGCCTTAAAATAATAGAAATTTCTTCAATTTTTTCCCATAATATAGGAATTTTCTGCAATTTTGCCCCAAAATAAAGGGAATTTCTGTTTTTTGTCCCCAAATAAGGGAAATTTCTGCAATTTTGTTCTAAATTAAGGGGAATTTCTGCCTTTTGCCTCAAAATAAGGGGAATTTTTACCTTTTTGCCCCAAAATAAAGAAAATTACTGCATGTTTTACCCCAAAATTAGGTGAATTTCTGCAATTTTGCTCCAAAATACGGGGAATTTCTGCCTTTTTGCCCGAAAATAAAGAGAATGTATACCTTTTTGCCATTAAAAAGGGAAATTTCTTCATTTTTACCCTAAAATAAGGGGATTTTCTGAATTTTTGACAAAAAATAAGTGCAATTTCTGACTTTTCCCCAAAAATAAACGGAATTTCTGTCTTTTTGCCCCAAAATAAGCGGAATTTCTGACGTTTTGCCCTGAAATAAGTTAAATTTCTAAAATTTTTCCCCAAAATAAGGGAAATGTCTGCTTTTTGCCCCAAAATAAAAGGAATTTCTGCCTTTTTGCCCCAAAATAAGGGGAATTTCTTCATTTTTGCCCCAAAATAAGGGGAATTTCAGCCTTTCTACCTCAAAATAATGGGAATTTCTGCATTTCTGCCCCAAAATATGGAAAATTTCTGGCTTTTTGCCCAAAAATAAGAAAAATTTCTGAAATTTGGAACCAAAATAAAAGAAATTTCTGCCTTTTTGCCCCAAAATAAGAAAATTTCTGCTTTTTTTCCCTGAAATAAGTGAAATTTCTGCAATTTTGCCCCAAAATAAGGGAAATTTCTACAATTTTGCCAAATGTACAGGAAATTTCTACAATTTTCCTCAAAATAAGAGGAATTTCTGAATTTTTGCTCTGAAAAAAAGGAGATTTTCTGTCTTTTTGCCCCAAAATAAGGAGAATTTTTGCCTTTTTGCCCGAAAATTATGAGAATTTCTGCAAATTTGCTTTAAAACACGGGGAATTTCTGCCTTTTAGCCCAAAATAAAGGGATTTTCTGAATTTTCCCCCAATATTTGGGGAATTTCTGCATTTTACCTCTAAATAAGGGGAATTTCTGCATTTTACCTCAAAATAAGAAGGATTTCTGCCTTTTGCCCCAAAATATGGCTAATTTCTGCCTTTATGTTCAAAAATAAGGAAAATTTCTTCAATTTTCTATCATAATAAAAGAAATTTCTGCTTTTTGCCCCAAAATAAGGGGAATTTCTGACTTTTTGCCCTGAAATAAATGAAATTTCTGCAATTTTGCCCGAAAATAAGGGAAATTTGTGCCTTTTTTCCCCAAATTAAGGGGAATTTCTGCCTTTGCCCCAAAATATGGGGAATTTCAACATTTTACCTCAAAATAAGGGGAATTTCAGCCTTTTTGCACCAAAATATGGAGAATTTCTGCCTTTTTGCCCCAAAATAAAGGGAATTTCTGCATTTTTGCACCAATATTAGGGGAATTTCTGCAATTTTGCTCCAAAATACGGGTCATTTCTGCCTTTTTGCCCGAAATTAAGTGGAATTTCTGCCTTTTTGTCCCGAAATAAGTGAAATTTCTTCAATTTTAGCCAAAAATTAGGGATTTCATCTTTTTGCCCCAAAATAAGTGGAATTTCTGCCATTTTGCCCTGAAATATTTGAAATTTCTGCAATTTTACCACAAAATAAGGGGAATTTCTGCCTTTTTGCCCCAAAATAAGGGGAATTTCAGCCTTTTTACCTCATAATAATGGGAATCTCTGCCTTTTTGCCCTAAAATATGGAAAATTTCTGTATTTTTGCCCCAAAATAAAGAAAATTTCTGCAATTTTGTACCAAAATAAAAGTAATTTCTGCATTTTGTCTCAAAATAAGAGAAATTTCCGTGTTTTTTACCTGAAATAAGTGAAATTTCTGTAATTTTGCCCCAAAATAAGGGGAATTTCTGACTTTTTGCCCTGAAATAAGGAGAATTTCTGTCTTTTTGCCCCAAAATAATGTTAATTTCTGCATTTTCCTTCAAAATTAGGGGAATATGTGCAATTTTGCTCAAAATACGTGGAATTTCTGCCTTATTGCAACAAAATAAAGGGAATTTCTGCATTTTTGCACCAATATAAGGGGAATTTCTGAAATTTTGCTCCAAAATACGGGGAATTTTAACCTTATTGCCCGAAATAAAGTGGAATTTCTGCCTTTTTGCCCTGAAATATTTGAAATTTCCGCAATTTTACCCCAAAATAAGGGGAATTTCTGTTTTTGGCCCCAAAATTACAAGAATTTCTGCTTTTTGCCCCAAAATAAGGCAAATTTCTGACTTTTTGCCCTGAAATAAGTGAAATTTCTGCAATTTTGCCCCAAAATAAGGGGAATTTCTGCCTTTTTGCCAAAATAAAGGGGAATTTCAGCATTTTACCTCCAAATAAGGAGAATTTCTGCCTTTTTCCCACATAATATGGGGAATTTCTGCCTATTGCCCCCAAATAAGAAAAATTTTTGCTTTTCTGCCCCAATTAACAGGAATTTCCTCCTTTTTGCCACAAAGTAAAGGGAATTTCTGCCTTTTTGCCCCAAAATAACGAAAATTTCAGCTTGTTACCTCAAAATAAGGGGAATTTCTGCCTTTTGCCCACAATATGGGGAATTTCTGAATTTTTGTTCCAAAATAAAGAAAATTTCTTCAATTTTGTACCAAAATAAAAGTAATTTCTGACTTTTTGCCCTGAAATAAATGAAATTTCCGCAATTTTGCCCGAAAAAAAGGGAAATTTGTGTCTTTTTGCCCCAAAATGAGGGGAATTTCTGCCTTTTTGCCACAAAATATAGGGAATTTCAGCATTTTACCTCAAAATAAGAGGAATTTCAGCCTTTTGGCAACAAAATATGGGGAATTTCTGCCTTTTTGCCACAAAATAAAATAAGGGAAATTTCTGATTTTTGCCATGAAATAAGGAGAATTTCTGTATTTTTGCCCCAAAATAAGGGGAATTTCTGCCTTTTTGCCCCAAAATTAGAGGAGTTTTTGCAATTTTGCTTCAAAATACAGGAAATTTCTGCCTCTTTTCCCGAAAATAAGAGGAACTTCTTCCGATTTGCCCCAAATAAAGGGAATTTCTGCATTTTTCCCCAATATTAGGGGAATTTCTGCAATTTTGCTCTAAAATACAAGGAATTTCTGCCTTTTTGCCTGAAATTAAGGAGATTTTCTGCATTTTTGCCCCCAAACAAGGGAAATTTCTGCAATTTTATCCCAAATAAGGGGAATTTCTGCCTTTTTGCCCCAATATAATGGGAATTTCTGCCTTTTTGCCCCACAATAAGAAAAATTTTTGCTTTTTTTTTCTGAAATAAGTGAAATTTCTGCAATTTTGCCTTAAAATAAAAGAAATTTCTTCAATTTTTTTCCATAATATAGGAATTTTCTGCAATTTTGCCCCAAAATAAAGGGAATTTCTGTTTTTTGTCGCCAAATAAGGGAAATTTCTGCAATTTTGTTCTAAATTAAGGGGAATTTCTGCCTTTTGCCTCAAAATAAGAGGAATTTTTACCTTTTTGCTCCAAAATAAAGAAAATTACTGCATGTTTTACCCCAAAATTAGGTGAATTTCTGCAATTTTGCTCCAAAATACGGGGAATTTCTGCCTTTTTGCCCGAAAATAAAGAGAATGTATACCTTTTTGCCATAAAAAAGGGAAATTTCTTCATTTTTACCCTAAAATAAGGGGATTTTCCGAATTTTTGACAAAAAATATGTGCAATTTCTTACTTTTCCCAAAAATAAACGGAATTTCTGTCTTTTTGCCCCAAAATAAGCGGAATTTCTGACGTTTTGCCCTGAAATAAGTTAAATTTCTAAAAATTTTCCCCAAAATAATGGAAATGTCTGCTTTTTGCCCCAAAATAAGGGGAATTTCTGCTTTTGCCCCAAAATAAGGGGAATTTCTGCATTTTTGCCCCAAAATAAGGGGAATTTCAGCCTTTCTACCTCAAAATAATGAGAATTTCTGCATTTCTGCCCCAAAATATGGAAAATTTCTGGCTTTTTGCCCAAAAATAAAAAAAAATTCTGAAATTTGGAACCAAAGTAAAAGAAATTTTTGCCTTTTTGCCCCAAAATAAGAAAATTTCTGCTTTTTTTCCCTGAAATAAGTGAAATTTCTGCAATTTTGCCCCAAAATAAGGGAAATTTCTACAATTTTGCCAAATTTACAGGATATTTCTACAATTTTCCTCAAAATAAGAGGAATTTCTGACATTTGCTCCGAAAAAAAAGAGATTTTCTGTCTTTTTGCCCCAAAATAAGGAGAATTTCTGCCTTTTTGCCCGAAAATTATGAGAATTTCTGCAAATTTGCTTTAAAACACGGGGAATTTCTGCCTTTTAGCCCAAAATAAAGGGATTTTCTGAATTTTCCCCCAATATTTGGGGAATCTCTGCATTTTACCTCTAAATAAGGGGAATTTCTGCATTTTACCTCAAAATAAGAAGGATTTCTGCCTTTTGCCCCAAAATATGGCTAATTTCTGCCTTTATGTTCAAAAATAAGGAAATTTTCTTCAGTTTTGTATCATAATAAAATAAATTTCTGCTTTTTGCCCCAAAATAAGGGGAATTTCTGACTTTTTGCCCTGAAATAAATGAAATTTCTGCAATTTTGCCCGAAAATAAGGGAAATTTGTGCCTTTTTTCCCCAAATTAAGGGGAATTTCTGCCTTTGCCCCAAAATATGGGGAATTTCAACATTTTACCTCAAAATAAGGGGAATTTCAGCCTTTTTGCACCAAAATATGGAGAATTTCTGCCTCTTTGCCCCAAAATAAAGGAAATTTCTGCATTTTTGCACCAATATTAGGGGAAATTCTGCAATTTTGCTCCAAAATACGGGTCATTTCTGCCTGTTTGCCCGAAATTAAGTGGAATTTCTGCCTTTTTGTCCCGAAATAAGTGAAATTTCTTCAATTTTAGCCAAAAATTAGGGATTTAATCTTTTTGCCCCAAAATAAGTAGAATTTCTGCCATTTTGCCCTGAAATATTTGAAATTTCTGCAATTTTACCACAAAATAAGGCTAATTTCTGCCTTTTTTCCCCAAAATAAGGGGAATTTCAGCCTTTTTACCTCATAATAATGGGAATCTCTGCCTTTTTGCCCTAAAATATGGAAAATTTCTGTATTTTTGCCCCAAAATAAAGAAAATTTCTGCAATTTTGTACCAAAATAAAAGTAATTTCTGCATTTTGTCCCAAAATAAGAGAAATTTCCGTGTTTTCTACCTGAAATAATTGAAATTTCTGTAATTTTGCCCCAAAATAAGGGGAATTTCTGACTTTTTGCCCTGAAATAAGGAGAATTTCTGTCTTTTTGCCCCAAAATAATGTTAATTTCTGCATTTTCCTTCAAAATTAGAGGAATATGTGCAATTTTGCTCAAAATACGTGGAATTTCTGCCTTATTGCAACAAAATAAAGGGAATTTCTGCATTTTTGCACCAATATAAGGGGAATTTCTGAAATTTTGCTCCAAAATACGGGGAATTTTAACCTTATTGACGAAATAAAGTGGAATTTCTGCCTTTTTGCTTTGAAATATTTGAAATTTCTGCAATTTTACCCCAAAATAAGGGAAATTTCTGTTTTTGGCCCCAAAATTACAAGAATTTCTGCTTTTTGCCCCAAAATAAGGCAAATTTCTGACTTTTTGCCTTGAAATAAGTGAAATTTCTGCAATTTTGCCCCCAAATAAGGGGAATTTCTGCCTTTTTGCCAAAATAAGGGGAATTTCAGCATTTTACCTCCAAATAAGGAGAATTTCTGCCTTTTTCCCACATAATATGGGGAATTTTTGCCTATTGCCCCCAAATAAGAAAAATTTTTGCTTTTCTGCCCCAATTAACAGGAATTTCCTCCTTTTTGCCACAAAGTAAAGGGAATTTCTGCCTTTTTGCCCCAAAATAACGAAAATTTCATCTTGTTACCTCAAAATAAGGGGAATTTCTGCCTTTTGCCCACAATATGGGGAATTTCTGAATTTTTGTTCCAAAATAAGGAAAATTTCTTCAATTTTGTACCAAAATAAAAGTAATTTCTGACTTTTTGCCCTGAAATAAATGAAATTTCTGCAATTTTGCCCGAAAAAAGGGAAATTTGTGTCTTTTTGCCCCAAAATGAGGGGAATTTCTGCCTTTTTGCCACAAAATATAGGGAATTTCAGCATTTTACCTCAAATTAAGGGGAATTTCAGCCTTTTGGCAACAAAATATGGGGAATTTCTGCCTTTTTGCCCCACAATAAGAAAAATTTTTGCTTTTTTTCTCTGAAATAAGTGAAATTTCTTCAATTTTGCCTTAAAATAATAGAAATTTCTTCAATTTTTTTCCATAATATAGGAATTTTCTGCAATTTTGCCCCAAAATAAAGGGAATTTCTGTTTTTTGTCCCCAAATAAGGGAAATTTCTGCAATTTTGTTCTAAATTAAGGGGAATTTCTGCCTTTTGCCTCAAAATAAGAGGAATTTTTACCTTTTTGCCCCAAAATAAAGAAAATTACTGCATGTTTTACCCCAAAATTAGGTGAATTTCTGCAATTTTGCTCCAAAATACGGGGAATTTCTGCCTTTTTGCCCGAAAATAAAGAGAATGTATAACTTTTTGCCATAAAAAAGGGAAATTTCTTCATTTTTACCCTAAAATAAGGGGATTTTCAGCATTTTTGACAAAAAATAAGTGCAATTTCTTACTTTTTTCAAAATAAACGGAATTTCTGTCTTTTTGCCCCAAAATAAGCGGAATTTCTGACGTTTTGCCCTGAAATAAGTTAAATTTCTAAAAATTTTCCCCAAAATAATGGAAATATCTGCTTTTTGCCCCAAAATAAGGGGAATTTCTGCTTTTGCCCCAAAATAAGGGGAATTTCTGCATTTTTGCCCCAAAATAAGGGGAATTTCAGCCTTTCTACCTCAAAATAATGAGAATTTCTGCATTTCTGCCCCGAAATATGGAAAATTTCTGGCTTTTTGCCCAAAAATAAAAAAAATTTCTGAAATTTGGAACCAAAGTAAAAGAAATTTTTGCCTTTTTGCCCCAAAATAAGAAAATTTCTGCTTTTTTCTCTGAAATAAGTGAAATTTCTGCAATTTTGCCCCAAAATAAGGGAAATTTCTACAATTTTGCCAAATGTACAGGAAATTTCTACAATTTTCCTCAAAATAAGAGGAATTTCTGACTTTTTGCTCCGAAAAAAAGGAGATTTTCTGTCTTTTTGCCCCAAAATAAGGAGAATTTCTGCCTTTTTGCCCGAAAATTATGAGAATTTCTGCAAATTTGCTTTAAAATACGGGGAATTTCTGCCTTTTAGCCCAAAATAAAGGGATTTTCTGAATTTTCCTACAATATTTGGGGAATCTCTGCATTTTACCTCTAAATAAGGGGAATTTCTGCATTTTACCTCAAAATAAGAAGGATTTCTGCCTTTTGCCCCAAAATATGGCTAATTTCTGTCTTTATGTTCAAAGACAAGGAAAATTTCTTCAATTTTTTATCATAATAAAATAAATTTCTGCTATTTGCCCCAAAATAAGGGGAATTTCTGACTTTTTGCCCTGAAATAAATGAAATTTCTGCAATTTTGCCCGAAAATAAGGGAAATTTGTGCCTTTTTTCCCCAAATTAAGGGGAATTTCTGCCTTTGCCCCAAAATATGGGGAATTTCAACATTTTACCTCAAAATAAGGGGAATTTCAGCCTTTTTGCACCAAAATATGGAGAATTTCTGCCTTTTTGCCCCAAAATAAAGGGAATTTCTGCATTTTTGCACCAATATTAGGGGAATTTCTGCAATTTTGCTCCAAAATACGGTTCATTTCTGCCTTTTTGCCCGAAATTAAGTGGAATTTCTGCCTTTTTGTCCCGAAATAAGTGAAATTTCTTCAATTTTAGCCAAAAATTAGGGATTTCATCTTTTTGCCCCAAAATAAGTGGAATTTCTGCCATTTTGCCCTGAAATATTTGAAATTTCTGCAATTTTACCACAAAATAAGGGGAATTTCTGCCTTTTTGCCCCAAAATAAGGGGAATTTCAGCCTTTTTACCTCATAATAATGGGAATCTCTGCCTTTTTGCCCTAAAATATGGAAAATTTCTGTATTTTTGCCCCAAAATAAAGAAAATTTCTGCAATTTTGTACCAAAATAAAAGTAATTTCTGCATTTTGTCCCAAAATAAGAGAAATTTCCGTGTTTTTTACCTGAAATAAGTGAAATTTCTGTAATTTTGCCCCAAAATAAGGGGAATTTCTGACTTTTTGCCCTGAAATAAGGAGAATTTCTGTCTTTTTGCCCCAAAATAATGTTAATTTCTGCATTTTCCTTCAAAATTAGGGGAATATGTGCAATTTTGCTCAAAATACGTGGAATTTCTGCCTTATTGCAACAAAATAAAGGGAATTGCTGCATTTTTGCACCAATATAAGGGGAATTTCTGAAATTTTGCTCCAAAATACGGGGAATTTTAACCTTATTGCCCGAAATAAAGTGGAATTTCTGCCTTTTTGCCCTGAAATATTTGAAATTTCCGCAATTTTACCCCAAAATAAGGGGAATTTCTGTTTTTGGCCCCAAAATTACAAGAATTTCTGCTTTTTGCCCCAAAATAAGGCAAATTTCTGACTTTTTGCCCTGAAATAAGTGAAATTTCTGCAATTTTGCCCCAAAATAAGGGGAATTTCTGCCTTTTTGCCAAAATAAGGGGAATTTCAGCATTTTACCTCCAAATAAGGAGAATTTCTGCCTTTTTCCAACATAATATGGGGAATTTCTGCCTATTGCCCCCAAATAAGAAAAATTTTTGCTTTTCTGCCCCAATTAACAGGAATTTCCTCCTTTTTGCCACAAAGTAAAGAAAATTTCTGCCTTTTTGCCCCAAAATAACGAAAATTTCAGCTTGTTACCTCAAAATAAGGGGAATTTCTGCCTTTTGCCCACAATATGGGGAATTTCTGAATTTTTGTTCCAAAATAAGGAAAATTTCTTCAATTTTGTACCAAAATAAAAGTAATTTCTCACTTTTTGCCCTGAAATAAATGAAATTTCTGCAATTTTGCCCGAAAAAAAGGGAAATTTGTGTCTTTTTGCCCCAAAATGAGGGGAATTTCTGCCTTTTTGCCACAAAATATAGGGAATTTCAGCATTTTACCTCAAAATAAGGGGAATTTCAGCCTTTTGGCAACAAAATATGAGGAATTTCTGCCTTTTTGCCACAAAATAAGAAAAATTTCTGCAATTCTGTACCAAAATAAAATAAATTTTTACAATTTTGCCCGAAAATAAGGGAAATTTCTGATTTTTGCCCCGAAATAAGGAGAATTTCTGTATTTTTGCCCCAAAATAAGGGGAATTTCTGCCTTTTTGCCCCAAAATTAGAGGAGTTTTTGCAATTTTGCTTCAAAATACAGGAAATTTCTGCCTCTTTTCCCAAAAATAAGAGGAACTTCTTCCGATTTGCCCCAAATAAAGGGAATTTCTGCATTTTTCCCCAATATTAGGGGAATTTCTGCAATTTTGCTCTAAAATACAAGGAATTTCTGCCTTTTTGCCTGAAATTGAGGAGATTTTCTGCATTTTTGCCCCCAAACAAGGGAAATTTCTGCAATTTTATCCCAAATAAGGGGAATTTCTGCCTTTTTGCCCCAATATAATGGGAATTTCTGCCTTTTTGCCCCACAATAAGAAAAATTTTTGCTTTTTTTCTCTGAAATAAGTGAAATTTCTGCAATTTTGCCTTAAAATAAAAGAAATTTCTTCAATTTTTTTCCATAATATAGGAATTTTCTGCAATTTTGCCCCAAAATAAAGGGAAATTCTGTTTTTTGTCCCCAAATAAGGGAAATTTCTGCAATTTTGTTCTAAATTAAGGGGAATTTCTGCCTTTTGCCTCAAAATAAGAGGAATTTTTACCTTTTTGCCCCAAAATAAAGAAAATTACTGCATGTTTTACCCCAAAATTAGGTGAATTTCTGCAATTTTGCTCCAAAATACGGGGAATTTCTGCCTTTTTGCCCGAAAATAAAGAGAATGTATACCTTTTTGCCATAAAAAAGGGAAATTTCTTCATTTTTACCCTAAAATAAGGGGATTTTCCGCATTTTTGACAAAAAATAAGTGCAATTTCTGACTTTTCCCCAAAAATAAACGGAATTTCTGTCTTTTTGCCCCAAAATAAGCGGAATTTCTGACGTTTTGCCCTTAAATGAGTTAAATTTCTAAAAATTTTCCCCAAAATAATGGAAATGTCTGCTTTTTGCCCCAAAATAAGGGGAATTTCTGCCTTTTTGCCCCAAAATAAGGGGAATTTCTGCATTTTTGCCCCAAAATAAGGGGAATTTCAGCCTTTCTACCTCAAAATAATAAGAATTTCTGCATTTCTGCCCCAAAATATGGAAAATTTCTGGCTTTTTGCCCAAAAATAATAAAAATTTCTGAAGTTTGGAACCAAAGTAAAAGAAATTTTTGCCTTTTTGCCCCAAATTAAGAAAATTTCTGCTTTTTTTCCCTGAAATAAGTGAAATTTCTGCAATTTTGCCCCAAAATAAGGGAAATTTCTACAATTTTGCCAAATTTACAGGATATTTCTACAATTTTCCTCAAAATAAGAGGAATTTCTGACATTTGCTCCGAAAAAAAAGAGATTTTCTGTCTTTTTGCCCCAAAATAAGGAGAATTTCTGCCTTTTTGCCCGAAAATTATGAGAATTTCTGCAAATTTGCTTTAAAACACGGGGAATTTCTGCCTTTTAGCACAAAATAAAGGGATTTTCTGAATTTTCCCCCAATATTTGGGGAATCTCTGCATTTTACCTCTAAATAAGGGGAATTTCTGCATTTTACCTCAAAATAAGAAGGATTTCTGCCTTTTGCCCCAAAATATGGCTAATTTCTGCCTTTATGTTCAAAAATAAGGAAAATTTCTTCAATTTTGTATCATAATAAAAGAAATTTCTGCTTTTTGCCCCAAAATAAGGGGAATTTCTGCCTTTTGCCCTGAAATAAATGAAATTTCTGCAATTTTGCCCGAAAATAAGGGAAATTTGTGCCTTTTTCCGCCAAATTAAGAGGAATTTCTGCCTTTGCCCCAAAATATGGGGAATTTCAACATTTTACCTCAAAATAAGGGGAATTTCAGCCTTTTTGCACCAAAAATGGAGAATTTCTGCCTTTTTGCCCCAAAATAAAGGGAATTTCTGCATTTTTGCACCAATATTAGGGGAATTTCTGCAATTTTGCTCCAAAATACGGGTCATTTCTGCCCTTTTGCCCGAAATTAAGTGGAATTTCTGCCTTTTTGTCCTGAAATAAGTGAAATTTCTTCAATTTTAGCCAAAAATTAGGGATTTCATCTTTTTGCCCCAAAATAAGTGGAATTTCTGCCATTTTGCCCTGAAATATTTGAAATTTCTGCAATTTTACCACAAAATAAGGGGAATTTCTGCCTTTTTGCCCCAAAATAAGGGGAATTTCAGCCTTTTTACCTCATAATAATGGGAATCTCTGCCTTTTTGCCCTAAAATATGGAAAATTTCTGTATTTTTGCCTCAAAATAAAGAAAATTTCTGCAATTTTGTACCAAAATAAAAGTAATTTCTGCATTTTGTCCCAAAATAAGAGAAATTTCCGTGTTTTTTACCTGAAATAAGTGAAATTTCTGTAATTTTGCCCCAAAATAAGGGGAATTTCTGACTTTTTGCCCTGAAATAAGGAGAATTTCTGTCTTTTTGCCCCAAAATAATGTTAATTTCTGCATTTTCCTTCAAAATTAGAGGAATATGTGCAATTTTGCTCAAAATACGTGGAATTTCTGCCTTATTGCAACAAAATAAAAGGAATTTCTGCATTTTTGCACCAATATAAGGGGAATTTCTGAAATTTTGCTCCAAAATATGGGGAATTTTAACCTTATTGCCCGAAATAAAGTGGAATTTCTGCCTTTTTGCCCTGAAATATATGAAATTTCTGCAATTTTACCCCAAAATAAGGGGAATTTCTGTTTTTGGCCCCAAAATTACAAGAATTTCTGCTTTTTGCCCCAAAATAAGGCAAATTTCTGACTTTTTGCCCTGAAATAAGTGAAATTTCTGCAATTTTGCCCCAAAATAAGGGGAATTTCTGCCTTTTTGCCAAAATAAGGGGAATTTCAGCATTTTACCTCCAAATAAGGGGAATTTCTGCCTTTTTCCCACATAATATGGGGAATTTCTGCCTATTGCCCCCAAATAAGAAAAATTTTTGCTTTTCTGCCCCAATTAACAGGAATTTCCTCCTTTTTGCCACAAAGTAAAGGGAATTTCTGCCTTTTTGCCCCAAAATAACGGGAATTTCAGCTTGTTACCTCAAAATAAGGGGAATTTCTGCCTTTTGCCCACAATATGGGGAATTTCTGAATTTTTGTTCCAAAATAAGGAAAATTTCTTCAATTTTGTACCAAAATAAAAGTAATTTCTGACTTTTTGCCCTGAAATAAATGAAATTTCTGCAATTTTGCCCGAAAAAAGGGAAATTTGTGTCTTTTTGCCCCAAAATGAGGGGAATTTCTGCCTTTTTGCCACAATATATAGGGAATTTCAGCATTTTACCTCAAAATAAGGAGAATTTCAGCCTTTTTGCAACAAAATATGGGGAATTTCTGCCTTTTTGCCACAAAATAAGAAAGATTTCTGCAATTCTGTACCAAAATAAAATAAATTTTTACAATTTTGCCCGAAAATAAGGGAAATTTCTGATTTTTGCCCCGAAATAAGGAGAATTTCTATATTTTTGCACCAAAATAAGGGGAATTTCTGCCTTTTTGCCCCAAAATTAGAGGAGTTTTTGCAATTTTGCTTCAAAATACAGGAAATTTCTGCCTCTTTTCCCAAAAATAAGAGGAACTTCTTCCGATTTGCCCCAAATAAAGGGAATTTCTGCATTTTTCCCCAATATTAGGGGAATTTCTGCAATTTTGCTCTAAAATACAAGGAATTTCTGCCTTTTTGCCTGAAATTAAGGAGATTTTCTGCATTTTTGCCCCCAAACAAGGGAAATTTCTGCAATTTTATCCCAAATAAGGGGAATTTCTGCCTTTTTGCCCCAATATAATGGGAATTTCTGCCTTTTTGCCCCACAAAAAGAAAAATTTTTGCTTTTTTTCTCTGAAATAAGTGAAATTTCTGCAATTTTGCCTTAAAATAAAAGAAATTTCTTCAATTTTTTCCATAATATAGGAATTTTCTGCAATTTTGCCCCAAAATAAAGGGAAATTCTGTTTTTTGTCCCCAAATAAGGGAAATTTCTGCAATTTTGTTCTAAATTAAGGGGAATTTCTGCCTTTTGCCTCAAAATAAGGGGAATTTTTACCTTTTTGCCCCAAAATAAAGAAAATTACTGCATGTTTTACCCCAAAATTAGGTGAATTTCTGCAATTTTGCTCCAAAATACGGGGAATTTCTGCCTTTTTGCCCAAAAATAAAGAGAATGTATACCTTTTTGCCATAAAAAAGGGAAATTTCTTCATTTTTACCCTAAAATAAGGGGATTTTCCACATTTTGACAAAAAATAAGTGCAATTTCTGACTTTTCCCCAAAAATAAACGGAATTTCTGTTTTTTGCCCCAAAATAAGCGGAATTTCTGCCTTTTTGCCTCAAAATAAGGGGAATTTCTGCATTTTTGCCCCAAAATAAGGGGAATTTCAGCCTTTCTACCTCAAAATAATGAGAATTTCTGCATTTCTGCCCCAAAATATGGAAAATTTCTGGCTTTTTGCCCAAAAATAAGAAAAATTTCTGAAGTTTGGAACCAAAGTAAAAGAAATTTTTGCCTTTTTGCCCCAAAATAAGAAAATTTCTGCTTTTTTTCCTGAAATAAGTGAAATTTCTGCAATTTTGCCCCAAAATAAGGGAAATTTCTACAATTTTGCCAAATGTACAGGATATTTCTACAATTTTCCTCAAAATAAGAGGAATTTCTGACATTTGCTCCGAAAAAAAGGAGATTTTCTGTCTTTTTGCCCCAAAATAAGGAGAATTTCTGCCTTTTTGCCCGAAAATTATGAGAATTTCTGCAAATTTGCTTTAAAATACGGGGAATTTCTGCCTTTTAGCCCAAAATAAAGGGATTTTCTGAATTTTCCCCCAATATTTGGGGAATCTCTGCATTTTACCTCTAAATAAGGGGAATTTCTGCATTTTACCTCAAAATAAGAAGGATTTCTGCCTTTTGCCCCAAAATATGGCTAATTTCTGCCTTTATGTTCAAAAATAAGGAAAATTTCTTCAATTTTGTATCATAATAAAAGAAATTTCTGCTTTTTGCCCCAAAATAAGGGGAATTTCTGACTTTTTGCCCTGAAATAAATGAAATTTCTGCTATTTTGCCCGAAAATAAGGGAAATTTGTGCCTTTTTTCCCCAAATTAAGAGGAATTTCTGCCTTTGCCCCAAAATATGGGGAATTTCAACATTTTACCTCAAAATAAGGGGAATTTCAGCCTTTTTGCACCAAAATATGGAGAATTTCTGCCTTTTTGCCCCAAAATAAAGGGAATTTCTGCATTTTTGCACCAATATTAGGGGAATTTCTGCAATTTTGCTCCAAAATACGGGTCATTTCTGCCTTTTTGCCCGAAATTAAGTGGAATTTCTGCCTTTTTGTCCCGAAATAAGTGAAATTTCTTCAATTTTAGCCAAAAATTAGGGATTTCATCTTTTTGCCCCAAAATAAGTGGAATTTCTGCCATTTTGCCCTGAAATATTTGAAATTTCTGCAATTTTACCACAAAATAAGGGGAATTTCTGCCTTTTTGCCCCAAAATAAGGGGATTTTCAGCCTTTTTACCTCATAATAATGGGAATCTCTGCCTTTTTGCCCTAAAATATGGAAAATTTCTGTATTTTTGCCCCAAAATAAATAAAATTTCTGCAATTTTGTATCAAAATAAAAGTAATTTCTGCATTTTGTCCCAAAATAAGAGAAATTTCCGTGATTTTTACCTGAAATAAGTGAAATTTCTGTAATTTTGCCCCAAAATAAGGGGAATTTCTGACTTTTTGCCCTGAAATAAGGAGAATTTCTGTCTTTTTGCCCCAAAATAATGTTAATTTCTGCATTTTCCTTCAAAATTAGAGGAATATGTGCAATTTTGCTCAAAATACGTGGAATTTCTGCCTTATTGCAACAAAATAAAGGGAATTTCTGCATTTTTGCACCAATATAAGGGGAATTTCTGAAATTTTGCTCCAAAATACGGGGAATTTTAACCTTATTGCCCGAAATAAAGTGGAATTTCTGCCTTTTTGCCCTGAAATATTTGAAATTTCTGCAATTTTACCCCAAAATAAGGGGAATTTCTGTTTTTGGCCCCAAAATTACAAGAATTTCTGCTTTTTGCCCCAAAATAAGGCAAATTTCTGACTTTTTGCCCTGAAATAAGTGAAATTTCTGCAATTTTGCCCCAGAATAAGGGGAATTTCTGCCTTTTTGCCAAAATAAGGGGAATTTCAGCATTTTACCTCCAAATAAGAGGAATTTCTGCCTTTTTCCCACATAATATGGGGAATTTCTGCCTATTGCCCCCAAATAAGAAAAATTTTTGCTTTTCTGCCACAATTAACAGGAATTTCCTCCTTTTTGCCACAAAGTAAAGGGAATTTCTGCCTTTTTGCCCCAAAGTAACGGGAATTTCAGCTTGTTACCTCAAAATAATGGTAATTTCTGCCTTTTGCTCACAATATGGGGAATTTCTGAATTTTTGTTCCAAAATAAGGATAATTTCTTCAATTTTGTACCAAAATAAAAGTAATTTCTGACTTTTTGCCCTGAAATAAATGAAATTTCTGCAATTTTGCCCAAAAAAAGGGAAATTTGTGTCTTTTTGCCCCAAAATGAGGGGAATTTCTGCCTTTTTGCCACAATATATAGGGAATTTCAGCATTTTACCTCAAAATAAGGAGAATTTCGGCCTTTTTGCAACAAAATATGGGGAATTTCTGCCTTTTTGCCACAAAATAAGAAAGATTTCTGCAATTCTGTACCAAAATAAAATAAATTTTTACAATTTTGCCCGAAAATAAGGGAAATTTCTGATTTTTGCCCCGAAATAAGGAGAATTTCTATATTTTTGCCCCAAAATAAGGGGAATTTCTGCCTTTTTGCCCCAAAATTAGAGGAGTTTTTGCAATTTTGCTTCAAAATACAGGAAATTTCTGCCTCTTTTCGCAAAAATAAGAGGAACTTCTTCCGATTTGCCCCAAATAAAGGGAATTTCTGCATTTTTCCCCAATATTAGGGGAATTTCTGCAATTTTGCTCTAAAATACAAGGAATTTCTGCCTTTTTGCCTGAAATTAAGGAGATTTTCTGCATTTTTGCCCCCAAATAAGGGAAATTTCTGCAATTTTATCCCAAATAAGGGGAATTTCTGCCTTTTTGCCCCAATATAATGGGAATTTCTGCCTTTTTGCCCCACAATAAGAAAAATTTTTGCTTTTTTTCTCTGAAATAAGTGAAATTTCTGCAATTTTGCCTTAAAATAAAAGAAATTTCTTCAATTTTTTTCCATAATATAGGAATTTTCTGCAATTTTGCCCCAAAATAAAGGGAAATTCTGTTTTTTGTCCCCAAATAAGGGAAATTTCTGCAATTTTGTTCTAAATTAAGGGGAATTTCTGCCTTTTGCCTCAAAATAAGGGAAATTTTTACCTTTTTGCACCAAAATAAAGAAAATTACTGCATGTTTTACCCCAAAATTAGGTGAATTTCTGCAATTTTGCTCCAAAATACGGGGAATTTCTGCCTTTTTGCCCGAAAATAAAGAGAATGTATACCTTTTTGCCATAAAAAAGGGAAATTTCTTCATTTTTACCCTAAAATAAGGGGATTTTCCGCATTTTTGACAAAAAATAAGTGCAATTTCTGACTTTTCCCCCAAAATATACGGAATTTCTGTCTTTTTGCCCCAAAATAAGCAGAATTTCTGACGTTTTGCCCTGAAATAAGTTAAATTTCTAAAATTTTACCCCAAAATAATGAAAATGTCTGCTTTTTGCCCCAAAATAAGGGGAATTTCTGCCTTTTTGCCCCAAAATAAGGGGAATTTCTGCATTTTTGCCCCCAAAATAAGGGGAATTTCAGCATTTCTACCTCAAAATAATGAGAATTTCTGCATTTCTGCCCCAAAATATGGAAAATTTCTGGCTTTTTGCCCAAAAATAAGAAAAATTTCTGAAATTTGGAAACAAAGTAAAAGAAATTTCTGCAATTTTGCCCCAAAATAAGGGAAATTTCTACAATTTTGCCAAATGTACAGAAAATTTCTACAATTTTCCTCAAAATAAGAGGAATTTCTGACTTTTTGCTCCGAAAAAAAGGAGATTTTCTGTCTTTTTGCCCCAAAATAAGGAGAATTTCTGCCTTTTTGCCCGAAAATTATGAGAATTTCTGCAAATTTGCTTTAAAATACGGGGAATTTCTGCCTTTTAGCCCAAAATAAAGGGATTTTCTGAATTTTCCCCCAATATTTGGGGACTTTCTGCATTGTACCTCTAAATAAGGGGAATTTCTGCATTTTACCTCAAAATAAGAAGGATTTCTGCCTTTTGCCCCAAAATATGGCTAATTTCTGCCTTTATGTTCAAAAATAAGGAAAATTTCTTCAATTTTGTATCATAATAAAATAAATTTCTGCCTTTTGCCCCAAAATAAGGGGAATTTCTGACTTTTTGCCCTGAAATGAATGAAATTTCTGCAATTTTGCCCGAAAATAAGGGAAATTTGTGCCTTTTTTTCCCAAATTAAGGGGAATTTCTGCCTTTGCCCCAAAATATGGGGAATTTCAACATTTTACCTCAAAATAAGGAGAATTTCAGCCTTTTTGCACCAAAATATAGAGAATTTCTGCCTTTTTGCCCCAAAATAAAGGGAATTTCTGCATTTTTGCACCAATATTAGGGGAATTTCTGCAATTTTGCTCCAAAATACGGGTCATTTCTGCCTTTTTACCCGAAATTAAGTGGAATTTCTGCCTTTTTGTCCCGAAATAAGTGAAATTTCTTCAATTTTAGCCAAAAATTAGGGATTTCATCTTTTTGCCCCAAAATAAGTGGAATTTCTGCCATTTTGCCCTGAAATATTTGAAATTTCTGCAATTTTACCACAAAATAAGGGGAATTTCTGCCTTTTTGCCCCAAAATAAGGGGAATTTCAGCCTTTTTACCTCATAATAATGGGAATCTCTGCCTTTTTGCCCTAAAATATGGAAAATTTCTGTATTTTTGCCCCAAAATAAAGAAAATTTCTGCAATTTTGTACCAAAATAAAAGTAATTTCTGCATTTTGTCCCAAAATAAGAGAAATTTCCGTGTTTTTTACCTGAAATAAGTGAAATTTCTGTAATTTTGCCCCAAAATAAGGGGAATTTCTGAATTTTTGCTCTGAAATAAGGAGAATTTCTGTCTTTTTGCCCCTAAATAATGTTAATTTCTGCATTTTCCTTCAAAATTAGGGGAATATGTGCAATTTTGCTCAAAATAGGTGGAATTTCTGCCTTATTGCAACAAATAAAGGGAATTTCTGCATTTTTGTACCAATATAAGGGGAATTTCTGAAATTTTGCTCCAAAATACGGGGAATTTTAACCTTATATCCCGAAATAAAGTGGAATTTCTGCCTTTTTGCCCTGAAATATTTGAAATTTCCGCAATTTTACCCCAAAATGAGGGGAATTTCTGTTTTTGGCCCCAAAATTGCAAGAATTTCTGCTCTTTGCCCCAAAATAAGGCAAATTTCTGACTTTTTGCCCTGAAATAAGTGAAATTTCTGCAATTTTGCCCCAAAATAAGGGGAATTTCTGCCTTTTTGCCAAAATAAGGGGAATTTCATCATTTTACCTCCAAATAAGGGGAATTTCTGCCTTTTTCCCACATAATATGGGGAATTTCTGCCTATTGCCCCCAAATAGGAAAAATTTTTGCTTTTCTGCCCCAATTAACAGGAATTTCCTCCTTTTTGCCACAAAGTAAAGGGAATTTCTGCCTTTTTGCCCCAAAATAACGGGAATTTCAGCTTGTTACCTCAAAATAAGGGGAATTTCTGCCTTTTGCCCACAATATGGGGAATTTCTGAATTTTTGTTCCAAAATAAGGAAAATTTCTTCAATTTTGTACCAAAATAAAAGTAATTTCTGAGTTTTTGCCCTGAAATAAATGAAATTTCTGCAATTTTGCCCGAAAAAAAAAAGGAAATTTGTGTCTTTTTGCTCCAAAATGAGGTGAATTTCTGCCTTTTTGCCACAAAATATAGGGAATTTCAGCATTTTACCTCAAAATAAGGGGAATTTCAGCCTTTTGGCAACAAAATATGGGGAATTTCTGCCTTTTTGCCACAAAATAAGAAAAATTTCTGCAATTTTGTACCAAAATAAAATAAATTTTTACAAGTTTGCCCGAAAATAAGGGAAATTTCTGATTTTTGCCCGGAAATAAGGAGAATTTCTGTCTTTTTGCCCCAAAATAAGGGGAATTTCTGCCTTTTTGCCCCAAAATTAGAGGAGTTTTTGCAATTTTGCTTCAAAATACAGGAAATTTCTGCCTCTTTTCCCGAAAATAAGAGGAACTTCTTCCGATTTGCCCCAAATAAAGGGAATTTCTGCATTTTTCCCCAATATTAGGGGAATTTCTGCAATTTTGCTCTAAAATACAAGGAATTTCTGCCTTTTTGCCTGAAATTAAGGAGATTTTCTGCATTTTTGCCCCCAAACAAGGGAAATTTCTGCAATTTTATCCCAAATAAGGGGAATTTCTGCCTTTTTGCCCCAATATAATGGGAATTTCTGCCTTTTTGCCCCACAATAAGAAAAATTTTTGCTTTTTTTCTCTGAAATAAGTGAAATTTCTGCAATTTTGCCTTAAAATAAAAGAAATTTCTTCAATTTTTTTCCATAATATAGGAATTTTCTGCAATTTTGCCCCAAAATAAAGGGAATTTCTGTTTTTTGTCCCCAAATAAGGGAAATTTCTGCAATTTTATTCTAAATTAAGGGGAATTTCTGCCTTTTGCCTCAAAATAAGAGGAATTTTTACCTTTTTGCCCCAAAATAAAGAAAATTACTGCATATTTTACCCCAAAATTAGGTGAATTTCTGCAATTTTGCTCCAAAATACGGGGAATTTCTGCCTTTTTGCCCGAAAATAAAGAGAATGTATACCTTTTTGCCATAAAAAAGGGAAATTTCTTCATTTTTACCCTAAAATAAGGGGATTTTCCGCATTTTTTACAAAAAATAAGTGCAATTTCTAACTTTTCCCCAAAAATAAAGGGAATTTCTGTCTTTTTGCCCCAAAATAAGCGGAATTTCTGACGTTTTGCCCTTAAATAAGTTAAATTTCTAAAAATTTTCCCCAGAATAATGGAAATGTCTGCTTTTTGCCCCAAAATAAGGGGAATTTCTGCCTTTTTGCCCCAAAATAAGGGGAATTTCTGCATTTTTGCCCCAAAATAAGGGGAATTTCAGCCTTTCTACCTCAAAATAATGAGAATTTCTGCATTTCTGCCCCAAAATATGGAAAATTTCTGGCTTTTTGCCCAAAAATAAGAAAAATTTCTGAAGTTTGGAACCAAAGTAAAAGAAATTTTTGCCTTTTTGCCCCAAAATAAGAAAATTTCTGCTTTTTTTTTCTGAAATAAGTGAAATTTCTGCAATTTTGCCCCAAAATAAGGGAAATTTCTACAATTTTGCCAAATGTACAGGATATTTCTACAATTTTCCTCAAAATAAGAGGAATTTCTGACATTTGCTCCGAAAAAAAGGAGATTTTCTGTCTTTTTGCCCGAAAATAAGGAGAATTTCTGCCTTTTTGCCCGAAAATTATGAGAATTTCTGCAAATTTGCTTTAAAACACGGGGAATTTCTGCCTTTTAGCCCAAAATAAATGGATTTTCTGAATTTTCCCCCAATATTTGGGGAATCTCTGCATTTTACCTCTAAATAAGGGGAATTTCTGCATTTTACCTCAAAATAAGAAGGATTTCTGCCTTTTGCCCCAAAATATGGCTAATTTCTGCCTTTATGTTCAAAAATAAGGAAAATTTCTTCAATTTTGTATCATAATAAAAGAAATTTCTGCTTTTTGCCCCAAAATAAGGGGAATTTCTGACTTTTTGCCCTGAAATAAATGAAATTTCTGCAATTTTGCCCGAAAATAAGGGAAATTTGTGCCTTTTTTCCCCAAATTAAGGGGAATTTCTGCCTTTGCCCCAAAATATGGGGAATTTCAACATTTTACCTCAAAATAAGGGGAATTTCAGCCTTTTTGCACCAAAATATGGAGAATTTCTGCCTTTTTGCCCCAAAATAAAGGGAATTTCTGCATTTTTGCACCAATATTAGGGGAATTTCTGCAATTTTGCTCCAAAATACGGGTCATTTCTGCCTTTTTACCCGAAATTAAGTGGAATTTCTGCCTTTTTGTCCCGAAATAAGTGAAATTTCTTCAATTTTAGCCAAAAATTAGGGATTTCATCTTTTTGCCCCAAAATAAGTGGAATTTCTGCCATTTTGCCCTGAAATATTTGAAATTTCTGCAATTTTACCACAAAATAAGGGGAATTTCTGCCTTTTTGCCCCAAAATAAGGGGAATTTCAGCCTTTTTACCTCATAATAATGGGAATCTCTGCCTTTTTGCCCTAAAATATGGAAAATTTCTGTATTTTTGCCCCAAAATAAAGAAAATTTCTGCAATTTTGTACCAAAATAAAAGTAATTTCTGCATTTTGTCCCAAAATAAGAGAAATTTCCGTGTTTTTTACCTGAAATAAGTGAAATTTCTGTAATTTTGCCCCAAAATAAGGGGAATTTCTGACTTTTTGCCCTGAAATAAGGAGAATTTCTGTCTTTTTGCCCCAAAATAATGTTAATTTCTGCATTTTCCTTCAAAATTAGAGGAATATGTGCAATTTTGCTCAAAATACGTGGAATTTCTGCCTTATTGCAACAAAATAAAGGGAATTTCTGCATTTTTGCACCAATATAAGGGGAATTTCTGAAATTTTGCTCCAAAATACGGGGAATTTTAACCTTATTGCCCGAAATAAAGTGGAATTTCTGCCTTTTTGCCATGAAATATTTGAAATTTCCGCAATTTTACCCCAAAATAAGGGGAATTTCTGTTTTTGGCCCCAAAATTACAAGAATTTCTGCTTTTTGCCCCAAAATAAGGCAAATTTCTGACTTTTTGCCCTGAAATAAGTGAAATTTCTGCAATTTTGCCCCAAAATAAGGGGAATTTCTGCCTTTTTGCCAAAATAAGGGGAATTTCAGCATTTTACCTCCAAATAAGGAGAATTTCTGCCTTTTTCCCACATAATATGGGGAATTTCTGCCTCTTGCCCCCAAATAAGAAAAATTTTTGCTTTTCTGCCCCAATTAACAGGAATTTCCTTCTTTTTGCCACAAAGTAAAGGGAATTTCTGCCTTTTTGCCCCAAAATAACGGAAATTTCAGCTTGTTACCTCAAAATAAGGGGAATTTCTGCCTTTTGCCCACAATATGGGGAATTTCTGAATTTTTGTTCCAAAATAAGGAAAATTTCTTCAATTTTGTACCAAAATAAAAGTAATTTCTGACTTTTTGCCCTGAAATAAATGAAATTTCTGCAATTTTGCCCGAAAAAAGGGAAATTTGTGTCTTTTTGCCCCAAAATGAGGGGAATTTCTGCCTATTTGCCACAAAATATAGGGAATTTCAGCATTTTACCTCAAAATAAGGGGAATTTCAGCCTTTTGGCAACAAAATATGGGGAATTACTGCCTTTTTGCCACAAAATAAGAAAAATTTCTGCAATTCTGTACCAAAATAAAATAAATTTTTACAATTTTGCCCGAAAATAAGGGAAATTTCTGATTTTTGCCCCGAAATAAGGAGAATTTCTGTATTTTTGCCCCAAAATAAGGGGAATTTCTGCCTTTTTGCCCCAAAATTAGAGGAGTTTTTGCAATTTTGCTTCAAAATACAGGAAATTTCTGCCTCTTTTCCCAAAAATAAGATAAACTTCTTCCGATTTGCCCCAAATGAAAGGAATTTCTGCATTTTTCCCCAATATTAAAGGAATTTCTGCAATTTTGCTCTAAAATACAAGGAATTTCTGCCTTTTTGCCTGAAATTGAGGAGATTTTCTGCAATTTTGCCCCCAAACAATGGAAATTTCTGAAATTTTATCCCAAATAAGGGGAATTTCTGCCTTTTTGCCCCAATATAATGGGAATTTCTGCCTTTTTGCCCCACAATAAAAAAATTTTTGCTTTTTTTCTCTGAAATAAGTGAAATTTCTGCAATTTTGCCTTAAAATAAAAGAAATTTCTTCAATTTTTTTCCATAATATAGGAATTTTCTGCAATTTTGCCCCAAAATAAAGGGAATTTCTGTTTTTTGTCCCCAAATAAGAAAAATTTCTGCAATTTTGTTTTAAATTAAGGGGAATTTCTGCCTTTTGCCTCAAAATAAGAGGAATTTTTACCTTTTTGCCCCAAAATAAAGAAAATTACTGCATGTTTTACCCCAAAATTAGGTGAATTTCTGCAATTTTGCTCCAAAATACGGGGAATTTCTGCCTTTTTGCCCGAAAATAAAGAGAATGTATACCTTTTTGCCATAAAAAAGGGAAATTTCTTCATTTTTACCCTAAAATAAGGGGATTTTCCGCATTTTTGACAAAAAATAAGTGCAATTTCTGACTTTTCCCCAAAAATAAACGGAATTTCTGTCTTTTTGCCCCAAAATAAGCGGAATTTCTGACGTTTTGCCCTGAAATAAGTTAAATTTCTAAAAATTTTCCCCAAAATAATGGAAATGTCTGCTTTTTGCCCCAAAATAAGGGGAATTTCTGCCTTTTTGCCCCAAAATAAGGGGAATTTCTGCATTTTTGCCCCAAAATAAGGGGAATTTCAGCCTTTCTACCTCAAAATAATGAGAATTTCTGCATTTCTGCCCCAAAATATGGAAAATTTCTGGCTTTTTGCCCAAAAATAAGAAAAATTTCTGAAGTTTGGAACCAAAGTAAAAGAAATTTTTGCCTTTTTGCCCCAAAATAAGAAAATTTCTGCTTTTTTTTTCTGAAATAAGTGAAATTTCTGCAATTTTGCCCCAAAATAAGGGAAATTTCTACAATTTTGCCAAATGTACAGGATATTTCTACAATTTTCCTCAAAATAAGAGGAATTTCTGACATTTGCTCCGAAAAAAAGGAGATTTTCTGTCTTTTTGCCCGAAAATAAGGAGAATTTCTGCCTTTTTGCCCGAAAATTATGAGAATTTCTGCAAATTTGCTTTAAAACACGGGGAATTTCTGCCTTTTAGCCCAAAATAAAGGGATTTTCTGAATTTTCCCCCAATATTTGGGGAATCTCTGCATTTTACCTCTAAATAAGGGGAATTTCTGCATTTTACCTCAAAATAAGAAGGATTTCTGCCTTTTGCCCCAAAATATGGCTAATTTCTGCCTTTATGTTCAAAAATAAGGAAAATTTCTTCAATTTTGTATCATAATAAAAGAAATTTCTGCTTTTTGCCCCAAAATAAGGGGAATTTCTGACTTTTTGCCCTGAAATAAATGAAATTTCTGCAATTTCGCCCGAAAATAAGGGAAATTTGTGCCTTTTTTCCCCAAATTAAGGGGAAATTCTGCCTTTGCCCCAAAATATGGGGAATTTCAACATTTTACCTCAAAATAAGGGGAATTTCAGCCTTTTTGCACCAAAATATGGAGAATTTCTGCCTTTTTGCCCCAAAATAAAGGGAATTTCTGCATTTTTGCACCAATATTAGGGGAATTTCTGCAATTTTGCTCCAAAATATGGGTCATTTCTGCCTTTTTGCCCGAAATTAAGTGGAATTTCTGCCTTTTTGTCCCGAAATAAGTAAAATTTCTTCAATTTTAGCCAAAAATTAGGGATTTCATCTTTTTGCCCCAAAATAAGTGGAATTTCTGCCATTTTGCCCTGAAATATTTGAAATTTCTGCAATTTTACCACAAAATAAGGGGAATTTCTGCCTTTTTGCCCCAAAATAAGGGGAATTTCAGCCTTTTTACCTCATAATAATGGGAATCTCTGCCTTTTTGCCCTAAAATATGGAAAATTTCTGTATTTTTGCCCCAAAATAAAGAAAATTTCTGCAATTTTGTACCAAAATAAAAGTAATTTCTGCATTTTGTCCCAAAATAAGAGAAATTTCCGTGTTTTTTACCTGAAATAAGTGAAATTTCTGTAATTTTGCCCCAAAATAAGGGGAATTTCTGACTTTTTGCCCTGAAATAAGGAGAATTTCTGTCTTTTTGCCCCAAAATAATGTTAATTTCTGCATTTTCCTTCAAAATTAGAGGAATATGTGCAATTTTGCTCAAAATACGTGGAATTTCTGCCTTATTGCAACAAAATAAAGGGAATTTCTGCATTTTTGCACCAATATAAGGGGAATTTCTGAAATTTTGCTCCAAAATACGGGGAATTTTAACCTTATTGCCCGAAATAAAGTGGAATTTCTGCCTTTTTGCCCTGAAATATTTGAAATTTCCGCAATTTTACCCCAAAATAAGGGGAATTTCTGTTTTTGGCCCCAAAATTACAAGAATTTCTGCTTTTTGCCCCAAAATAAGGCAAATTTCTGACTTTTTGCCCTGAAATAAGTGAAATTTCTGCAATTTTGCCCCAAAATAAGGGGAATTTCTGCCTTTTTGCCAAAATAAGGGGAATTTCAGCATTTTACCTCCAAATAAGGAGAATTTCTGCCTTTTTCCCACATAATATGGGGAATTTCTGCCTATTGCCCCCAAATAAGAAAAATTTTTGCTTTTCTGCCCCAATTAACAGGAATTTCCTCCTTTTTGCCAAAAAGTGAAGGGAATTTCTGCCTTTTTGCTCCAAAATAACGAAAATTTCATCTTGTTACCTCAAAATAAGGGGAATTTCTGCCTTTTGCCCACAATATGGGGAATTTCTGAATTTTTGTTCCAAAATAAGGAAAATTTCTTCAATTTTGTACCAAAATAAAAGTAATTTCTGACTTTTTGCCCTGAAATAAATGAAATTTCTGCAATTTTGCCCGAAAAAAAGGGAAATTTGTGTCTTTTTGCCCCAAAATGAGGGGAATTTCTGCCTTTTTGCCACAAAATATAGGGAATTTCAGCATTTTACCTCAAAATAAGGGGAATTTCAGCCTTTTGGCAACAAAATATGGGGAATTACTGCCTTTTTGCCACAAAATAAGAAAAATTTCTGCAATTCTGTACCAAAATAAAATAAATTTTTCAATTTTGCCCGAAAATAAGGGAAATTTCTGACTTTTGCCCCGAAATAAGGAGAATTTCTGTATTTTTGCCCCAAAATAAGGGGAATTTCTGCCTTTTTGCCCCAAAATTAGAGGAGTTTTTGCAATTTTGCTTCAAAATACAGGAAATTTCTGCCTCTTTTCCCAAAAATAAGAGGAACTTCTTCCGATTTGCCCCAAATGAAAGGAATTTCTGCATTTTTCCCCAATATTAAAGGAATTTCTGCAATTTTGCTCTAAAATACAAGGAATTTCTGCCTTTTTGCCTGAAATTGAGGAGATTTTCTGCAATTTTGCCCCCAAACAAGGGAAATTTCTGAAATTTTATCCCAAATAAGGGGAATTTCTGCCTTTTTGCCCCAATATAATGGGAATTTCTGCCTTTTTGCCCCACAATAAAAAAATTTTTGCTTTTTTTCTCTGAAATAAGTGAAATTTCTGCAATTTTGCCTTAAAATAAAAGAAATTTCTTCAATTTTTTTCCATAATATAGGAATTTTCTGCAATTTTGCCCCAAAATAAAGGGAATTTCTGTTTTTTGTCCCCAAATAAGAAAAATTTCTGCAATTTTGTTCTAAATTAAGGGGAATTTCTGCCTTTTGCCTCAAAATAAGAGGAATTTTTACCTTTTTGCCCCAAAATAAAGAAAATTACTGCATGTTTTACCCCAAAATTAGGTGAATTTCTGCAATTTTGCTCCAAAATACGGGGAATTTCTGCCTTTTTGCCCGAAAATAAAGAGAATGTATACCTTTTTGCCATAAAAAAGGGAAATTTCTTCATTTTTACCCTAAAATAAGGGGATTTTCCGCATTTTTGACAAAAAATAAGTGCAATTTCTGACTTTTCCCCAAAAATAAACGGAATTTCTGTCTTTTTGCCCCAAAATAAGCGGAATTTCTGACGTTTTGCCCTGAAATAAGTTAAATTTCTAAAAATTTTCCCCAAAATAATGGAAATGTCTGCTTTTTGCCCCAAAATAAGGGGAATTTCTGCCTTTTTCCCCCAAATAAGGGGAATTTCTGCATTTTTGCCCCAAAATAATGGGAATTTCAGCCTTTCTACCTCAAAATAATGAGAATTTCTGCATTTCTGCCCCAATATATGGAAAATTTCTGGCTTTTTGCCCAAAAATAAGAAAAATTTCTGAAGTTTGGAACCAAAGTAAAAGAAATTTTTGCCTTTTTGCCCCAAAATAAGAAAATTTCTGCTTTTTTTCCCTGAAATATGTGAAATTTCTGCAATTTTGCCCCAAAATAAGGGAAATTTCTACAATTTTGCCAAATGTACAGGATATTTCTACAATTTTCCTCAAAATAAGAGGAATTTCTGACATTTGCTCCGAAAAAAAGGAGATTTTCTGTCTTTTTGCCCCAAAATAAGGAGAATTTCTGCCTTTTTGCCCGAAAATTATGAGAATTTCTGCAAATTTGCTTTAAAATACGGGGAATTTCTGCCTTTTAGCCCAAAATAAATGAATTTTCTGAATTTTCTCCCAATATTTGGGGAATCTCTGCATTTTACCTCTAAATAAGGGGAATTTCTGCATTTTACCTCAAAATAAGAAGGATTTCTGCCTTTTGCCCCAAAATATGGCTAATTTCTGCCTTTATGTTCAAAAATAAGGAAAATTTCTTCAATTTTGTATCATAATAAAAGAAATTTCTGCTTTTTGCCCCAAAATAAGGGGAATTTCTGACTTTTTGCCCTGAAAAATGAAATTTCTGCAATTTTGCCCGAAAATAAGGGAAATTTGTGCCTTTGTTCCCCAAATTAAGGGGAATTTCTGCCTTTGCCCCAAAATATGGGGAATTTCAACATTTTACCTCAAAATAAGGGGAATTTCAGCCTTTTTGCACCAAAATATGGAGAATTTCTGCCTTTTTGCCCCAAAATAAAGGGAATTTCTGCATTTTTGCACCAATATTAGGGGAATTTCTGCAATTTTGCTCCAAAATACGGGTCATTTCTGCCTTTTTGCCCGAAATTAAGTGGAATTTCTGCCTTTTTGTCCCGAAATAAGTAAAATTTCTTCAATTTTAGCCAAAAATTAGGGATTTCATCTTTTTGCCCCAAAATAAGTGGAATTTCTGCCATTTTGCCCTGAAATATTTGAAATTTCTGCAATTTTACCACAAAATAAGGGGAATTTCTGCCTTTTTGCCCCAAAATAAGGGGAATTTCAGCCTTTTTACCTCATAATAATGGGAATCTCTGCCTTTTTGCCCTAAAATATGGAAAATTTCTGTATTTTTGCCCCAAAATAAAGAAAATTTCTGCAATTTTGTACCAAAATAAAAGTAATTTCTGCATTTTGTCCCAAAATAAGAGAAATTTCCGTGTTTTTTACCTGAAATAAGTGAAATTTCTGTAATTTTGCCCCAAAATAAGGGGAATTTCTGACTTTTTGCCCTGAAATAAGGAGAATTTCTGTCTTTTTGTCCCAAAATAATTTTAATTTCTGCATTTTCCTTCAAAATTAGAAGAATATGTGCAATTTTGCTCAAAATACGTGGAATTTCTGCCTTATTGCAACAAAATAAAGGGAATTTCTGCATTTTTGCACCAATATAAGGGGAATTTCTGAAATTTTGCTCCAAAATACGGGGAATTTTAACCTTATTGCCCGAAATAAAGTGGAATTTCTGCCTTTTTGCCCTGAAATATTTGAAATTTCCGCAATTTTACCCCAAAATAAGGGGAATTTCTGTTTTTGGCCCCAAAATTACAAGAATTTCTGCTTTTTGCCCCAAAATAAGGCAAATTTCTGACTTTTTGCCCTGAAATAAGTGAAATTTCTGCAATTTTGCCCCAAAATAAGGGGAATTTCTGCCTTTTTGCCAAAATAAGGGGAATTTCAGCATTTTACCTCCAAATAAGGATAATTTCTGCCTTTTTCCCACATAATATGGGGAATTTCTGCCTATTGCCCCCAAATAAGAAAAATTTTTGCTTTTCTGCCCCAATTAACAGGAATTTCCTCCTTTTTGCCAAAAAGTGAAGGGAATTTCTGCCTTTTTGCTCCAAAATAACGAAAATTTCATCTTGTTACCTCAAAATAAGGGGAATTTCTGCCTTTTGCCCACAATATGGGGAATTTCTGAATTTTTGTTCCAAAATAAGGAAAATTTCTTCAATTTTGTACCAAAATAAAAGTAATTTCTGACTTTTTGCCCTGAAATAAATGAAATTTCTGCAATTTTGCCCGAAAAAAAGGGAAATTTGTGTCTTTTTGCCCCAAAATGAGGGGAATTTCTGCCTTTTTGCCACAAAATATAGGGAATTTCAGCATTTTACCTCAAAATAAGGGGAATTTCAGCCTTTTGGCAACAAAATATGGGGAATTACTGCCTTTTTGCCACAAAATAAGAAAAATTTCTGCAATTCTGTACCAAAATAAAATAAATTTTTACAATTTTGCCCGAAAATAAGGGAAATTTCTGATTTTTGCCCCGAAATAAGGAGAATTTCTGTATTTTTGCCCCAAAATAAGGGGAATTTCTGCCTTTTTGCCCCAAAATTAGAGGAGTTTTTGCAATTTTGCTTCAAAATACAGGAAATTTCTGCCTCTTTTCCCAAAAATAAGAGGAACTTCTTCCGATTTGCCCCAAATGAAAGGAATTTCTGCATTTTTCCCCAATATTAAAGGAATTTCTGCAATTTTGCTCTAAAATACAAGGAATTTCTGCCTTTTTGCCTGAAATTGAGGAGATTTTCTGCAATTTTGCCCCCAAACAAGGGAAATTTCTGCAATTTTATCCCAAATAAGGGGAATTTCTGCCTTTTTGCCCCAATATAATGGGAATTTCTGCCTTTTTGCCCCACAATAAAAAAATTTTTGCTTTTTTTCTCTGAAATAAGTGAAATTTCTGCAATTTTGCCTTAAAATAAAAGAAATTTCTTCAATTTTTTTCCATAATATAGGAATTTTCTGCAATTTTGCCCCAAAATAAAGGGAATTTCTGTTTTTTGTCCCCAAATAAGAAAAATTTCTGCAATTTTGTTCTAAATTAAGGGGAATTTCTGCCTTTTGCCTCAAAATAAGAGGAATTTTTACCTTTTTGCCCCAAAATAAAGAAAATTACTGCATGTTTTACCCCAAAATTAGGTAAATTTCTGCAATTTTGCTCCAAAATACGGGGAATTTCTGCCTTTTTGCCCGAAAATAAAGAGAATGTATACCTTTGTGCCATAAAAAAAGGAAATTTCTTCATTTTTACCCTAAAATAAGGGGATTTTCCGCATTTTTGACAAAAAATAAGTGCAATTTCTGACTTTTCCCCAAAAATAAACGGAATTTCTGTCTTTTTGCCCCAAAATAAGCGGAATTTCTGACGTTTTGCCCTGAAATAAGTTAAATTTCTAAAAATTTTCCCCAAAATAATGGAAATGTCTGCTTTTTGCCCCAAAATAAGGGGAATTTCTGCCTTTTTGCCCCAAAATAAGGGGAATTTCTGCATTTTTGCCCCAAAATAAGGGGAATTTCAGCCTTTCTACCTCAAAATAATGAGAATTTCTGCATTTCTGCCCCAAAATATGGAAAATTTCTGGCTTTTTGCCCAAAAATAAGAAAAATTTCTGAAGTTTGGAACCAAAGTAAAAGAAATTTTTGCCTTTTTGCCCCAAAATAAGAAAATTTCTGCTTTTTTTCCCTGAAATATGTGAAATTTCTGCAATTTTGCCCCAAAATAAGGGAAATTTCTACAATTTTGCCAAATGTACAGGATATTTCTACAATTTTCCTCAAAATAAGAGGAATTTCTGACATTTGCTCCGAAAAAAAGGAGATTTTCTGTCTTTTTGCCCGAAAATAAGGAGAATTTCTGCCTTTTTGCCCGAAAATTATGAGAATTTCTGCAAATTTGCTTTAAAACACGGGGAATTTCTGCCTTTTAGCCCAAAATAAATGGATTTTCTGAATTTTCTCCCAATATTTGGGGAATCTCTGCATTTTACCTCTAAATAAGGGGAATTTCTGCATTTTACCTCAAAATAAGAAGGATTTCCGCCTTTTGCCCCAAATATGGCTAATTTCTGCCTTTATGTTCAAAAATAAGGAAAATTTCTTCAATTTTGTATCATAATAAAATAAATTTCTGCTTTTTGCCCCAAAATAAGGGGAATTTCTGACTTTTTGCCCTGAAATAAATGAAATTTCTGCAATTTTGCCCGAAAATAAGGGAAATTTGTGCCTTTTTTCCCCAAATTAAGGGGAATTTCTGCCTTTGCCCCAAAATATGGGGAATTTCAACATTTTACCTCAAAATAAGGGGAATTTCAGCCTTTTTGCACCAAAATATGGAGAATTTCTGCCTTTTTGCCCCAAAATAAAGGGAATTTCTGCATTTTTGCACCAATATTAGGGGAATTTCTGCAATTTTGCTCCAAAATACGGGTCATTTCTGCCTTTTTGCCCGAAATTAAGTGGAATTTCTGCCTTTTTGTCCCGAAATAAGTGAAATTTTTTCAATTTTAGCCAAAAATTAGGGATTTCATCTTTTTGCCCCAAAATAAGTGGAATTTCTGCCATTTTGCCCTGAAATATTTGAAATTTCTGCAATTTTACCACAATATAAGGGGAATTTCTGCCTTTTTGCCCCAAAATAAGGGGAATTTCAGCCTTTTTACCTCATAATAAAGGGAATCTCTGCCTTTTTGCCCTAAAATATGGAAAATTTCTGTATTTTTGCCCCAAAATAAAGAAAATTTCTGCAATTTTGTACCAAAATAAAAGTAATTTCTGCATTTTGTCCCAAAATAAGAGAAATTTCCGTGTTTTTTACCTGAAATAAGTGAAATTTCTGTAATTTTGCCCCAAAATAAGGGGAATTTCTGACTTTTTGCCCTGAAATAAGGAGAATTTCTGTCTTTTTCCCCAAAATAATGTTAATTTCTGCATTTTCCTTCAAAATTAGAGGAATATGTGCAATTTTGCTCAAAATACGTGGAAATTCTGCCTTATTGCAACAAAATAAAGGGAATTTCTGCATTTTTGCACCAATATAAGGGGAATTTCTGAAATTTTGCTCCAAAATACGGGGAATTTTAACCTTATTGCCCGAAATAAAGTGGAATTTCTGCCTTTTTGCCCTGAAATATTTGAAATTTCTGCAATTTTACCCCAAAATAAGGGGAATTTCTGTTTTTGGCCCCAAAATTACAAGAATTTCTGCTTTTTGCCCCAAAATAAGGAAAATTTCTGACTTTTTGCCCTGAAATAAGTGAAATTTCTGCAATTTTGCCCCAAAATAAGGGGAATTTCTGCCTTTTTGCCAAAATAAGGGGAATTTCAGCATTTTACCTCCAAATAAGGGGAATTTCTGCCTTTTTCCCACATAATATGGGGAATTTCTGCCTATTGCCCCCAAATAAGAAAAATTTTTGCTTTTCTGCCCCAATAAACAGGAATTTCCTCCTTTTTGCCACAAAGTAAAGGGAATTTCTGCCTTTTTGCCCCAAAATAACGGGAATTTCAGCTTGTTACCTCAAAATAAGGGGAATTTCTGCCTTTTGCCCACAATATGGGGAATTTCTGAATTTTTGTTCCAAAATAAGGAAAATTTCTTCAATTTTGTACCAAAATAAAAGTAATTTCTGACTTTTTGCCCTGAAATAAATGAAATTTCTGCAATTTTGCCCGAAAAAAAGGGAAATTTGTGTCTTTTTGCCCCAAAATGAGGGGAATTTCTGCCTTTTTGCCACAATATATAGGGAATTTCAGCATTTTACCTCAAAATAAGGAGAATTTCGGCCTTTTTGCAACAAAATATGGGGAATTTCTGCCTTTTTGCCACAAAATAAGAAAGATTTCGGCAATTCTGTACCAAAATAAAATAAATTTTTACAATTTTGCCCGAAAATAAGGGAAATTTCTGATTTTTGCCCCGAAATAAGGAGAATTTCTATATTTTTGCCCCAAAATAAGGGGAATTTCTGCCTTTTTGCCCCAAAATTAGAGGAGTTTTTGCAATTTTGCTTCAAAATACAGGAAATTTCTGCCTCTTTTCCCAAAAATAAGAGGAACTTCTTCCGATTTGCCCCAAATAAAGGAAATTTCTGCATTTTTCCCCAATATTAGGGGAATTTCTGCAATTTTGCTCTAAAATACAAGGAATTTCTGCCTTTTTGCCTGAAATTAAGGAGATTTTCTGCATTTTTGCCCCCAAACAAGGGAAATTTCTGCAATTTTATCCCAAATAAGGGGAATTTCTGCCTTTTTGCCCCAATATAATGGGAATTTCTGCCTTTTTGCCCCACAATAAGAAAAATTTTTGCTATTTTTCTCTGAAATAAGTGAAATTTCTGCAATTTTGCCTTAAAATAAAAGAAATTTCTTCAATTTTTTTCCATAATATAGGAATTTTCTGCAATTTTGCCCCAAAATAAAGGGAAATCCTGTTTTTTGTCCCCAAATAAGGGAAATTTCTGCAATTTTGTTCTAAATTAAGGGGAATTTCTGCCTTTTGCCTCAAAATAAGGGGAATTTTTACCTTTTTGCCCCAAAATAAAGAAAATTACTGCATGTTTTACCCCAAAATTAGGTGAATTTCTGCAATTTTGCTCCAAAATACGGGGAATTTCTGCCTTTTTGCCCGAAAATAAAGAGAATGTATACCTTTGTGCCATTAAAAATGGAAATTTCTTCATTTTTACCCTAAAATAAGGGGATTTTCCGCATTTTTGACAAAAAATAAGTGCAATTTCTGACTTTTCCCCAAAAATAAACGGAATTTCTGTCTTTTTGCCCCAAAATAAGCGGAATTTCTGACGTTTTGCCCTGAAATAAGTTAAATTTCTAAAATTTTTCCCCAAAATAATGGAAATGTCTGCTTTTTGCCCCAAAATAAGGGGAATTTCTGCCTTTTTGCCCCAAAATAAGGGGAATTTCTGCATTTTTGCCCCAAAATAAGGGGAATTTCAGCCTTTCTACCTCAAAATAATGAGAATTTCTGCATTTCTGCCCCAAAATATGGAAAATTTCTGGTTTTTTGCCCAAAAATAAGAAAAATTTCTGAAAATTGGAAGAAAAGTAAAAGAAATTTCTGCAATTTTCCCCCAAAATAAGGGAAATTTCTACAATTTTGCCAAATGTACAGGAAATTTCTACAATTTTCCTCAAAATAAGAGGAATTTCTGACTTTTTGCTCCAAAAAAAAGGAGATTTTCTGTCTTTTTACCCCAAAATAAGGAGAATTTCTGCCTTTTTGCCCGAAAATTATGAGAATTTCTGCAAATTTGCTTTAAAATACGGGGAATTTCTGCCTTTTAGCCCAAAATAAAGGGATTTTCTGAATTTTCCCCCAATATTTGGGGAATTTCTGCATTTTACCTCTAAATAAGGGGAATTTCTGCATTTTACCTCAAAATAAGAAGGATTTCTGCCTTTTGCCCCAAAATATGGCTAATTTCTGCCTTTATGTTCAAAAATAAGGAAAATTTCTTCAATTTTGTATCATAATAAAATAAATTTCTGCCTTTTGCCCCAAAATAAGGGGAATTTCTGACTTTTTGCCCTGAAATAAATGAAATTTCTGCAATTTTGCCCGAAAATAGGGGAAATTTGTGCCTTTTTTCCCCAAATTAACGGGGAATTTCTGCCTTTGCCCCAAAATATGGGGAATTTCAACATTTTACCTCAAAATAAGGGGAATTTCAGCCTTTTTGCACCAAAATATGGAGAATTTCTGCCTTTTTGCCCCAAAATAAAGGGAATTTCAGCATTTTTGCACCAATATTAGGGGAATTTCTGCAATTTTGCTCCAAAATACGGGTCATTTCTGCCTTTTTGCCCGAAATTAAGTGGAATTTCTGCCTTTTTGTCCCGAAATAAGTGAAATTTCTTCAATTTTAGCCAAAAATTAGGGATTTCATCTTTTTGCCCCAAAATAAGTGGAATTTCTGCCATTTTGCCCTGAAATATTTGAAATTTCTGCAATTTTACCACAAAATAAGGGGAATTTCTGCCTTTTTACCCCAAAATAAGGGGAATTTCAGCCTTTTTACCTCATAATAATGGGAATCTCTGCCTTTTTGCCCTAAAATATGGAAAATTTTTGTATTTTTGCCCCAAAATAAAAGAAAATTTCTGCAATTTTGTACCAAAATAAAAGTAATTTCTGCATTTTGTCCCAAAATAAGAAAAATTTCCGTGTTTTTTACCTGAAATAAGTGAAATTTCTGTAATTTTGCCCCAAAATAAGGGGAATTTCTGACTTTTTGCTCTGAAATAAGGAGAATTTCTGTCTTTTTGCCCCAAAATAATGTTAATTTCTGCATTTTCCTTCAAAATTAGAGGAATATGTGCAATTTTGCTCAAAATACGTGGAATTTCTGCCTTATTGCAACAAAATGAAGGGAATTTCTGCATTTTTGCACCAATATAAGGGGAATTTCTGAAATTTTGCTCCAAAATACAAGGAATTTTAACCTTATTGCCCGAAATAAAGTGGAATTTCTGCCTTTTTGCCCTGAAAAATTTGAAATTTCCGCAATTTTACCCCAAAATAAGGGGAATTTCTGTTTTTGGCCCCAAAATTACAAGAATTTCTGCTTTTTGCCCTAAAATAAGGCAAATTTCTGACTTTTTGCCCTGAAATAAGTGAAATTTCTGCAATTTTGCCCCAAAATAAGGGGAATTTCTGCCTTTTTGCCAAAATAAGGGGAATTTCAGCATTTTACCTCCAAATAAGGGGAATTTCTGCCTTTTTCCCACATAATATGGGGAATTTCTGCCTATTGCCCCCAAATAAGAAAAATTTTTGCTTTTCTGCCTCAATTAACAGGAATTTCCTCCTTTTTGCCACAAAGTAAAGGGAATTTCTGCCTTTTTGCCCCAAAATAACGGGAATTTTAGCTTGTTACCTCAAAATAAGGGGAATTTCTGCCTTTTGCCCACAATATGGGGAATTTCTGAATTTTTGTTACAAAATAAGGAAAATTTCTTCAATCTTGTACCAAAATAAAAGTAATTTCTGAGGTTTTGCCCTGAAATAAATGAAATTTCTGCAATTTTGCCCGAAAAAAAGGGAAATTTGTGTCTTTTTGCCCCAAAATGAGGGGAATTTCTGCCTTTTTGCCACAAAATATAGGGAATTTCAGCATTTTACCTCAAAATAAGGGGAATTTCAGCCTTTTGGCAACAAAATATGGGGAATTTCTGCCTTTTTGCCACAAAATAAGAAAAATTTCTGCAATTCTGTACCAAAATAAAATAAATTTTTACAATTTTGCCCGAAAATAAGGAAAATTTCTGATTTTTGCCCCGAAATAAGGAGAATTTCTGTATTTTTGCCCCAAAATAAGGGGAATTTCTGCCTTTTTGCCCCAAAATTAGAGGAGTTTTTGCAATTTTGCTTCAAAATACAGGAAATTTCTGCCTCTTTTCCCGAAAATAAGAGGAACTTCTTCCTATTTGCCCCAAATAAAGGGAATTTCGGCATTTTTCCCCAATATTAGGGGAATTTCTGCAATTTTGCTCTAAAATACAAGGAATTTCTGCCTTTTTGCCTGAAATTAAGGAGATTTTCTGCATTTTTGCCCCCAAACAAGGGAAATTTCTGCAATTTTATCCCAAATAAGGGGAATTTCTGCCTTTTTGCCCCAATATAATGGGAATTTCTGCCTTTTTGCCCCACAATAAGAAAAATTTTTGCTTTTTTTCTCTGAAATAAGTGAAATTTCTGCAATTTTGCCTTAAAATAAAAGAAATTTCTTCAATTTTTTTCCAAAATATAGGAATTTTCTGCAATTTTGCCTCAAAATAAAGGGAATTTCTGTTTTTTTGTCCCCAAATAAGGGAAATTTCTGCAATTTTGTTCTAAATTAAGGGGAATTTCTGCCTTTTGCCTCAAAATAAGGAGAATTTTTACATTTTTGCCCCAAAATAAAGAAAATTACTGCATGTTTTACCCCAAAATTAGGTGAATTTCTGCAATTTTGCTCAATAATACGGGGAATTTCTGCCTTTTTGCCCGAAAATAAAGAGAATGTATACCTTTTTGCCATAAAAAAGGGAAATTTCTTCATTTTTACCCTAAAATAAGGGGATTTTCCGCCTTTTTGACAAAAAAATAAGTGCAATTTCTGACTTTTCCCCAAAATAAACGGAATTTCTGTCTTTTTGCCCCAAAATAAGCGGAATTTCTGACCTTTTGCCCTGAAATAAGTTAAATTTCTAAAATTTTTCCCCAAAATTAGGAAATTGTCTGCTTTTTGCCCCAAAATAAGGGGAATTTCTGCCTTTTTGCCCCAAAATAAGGGGAATTTCTGCATTTTTGCCCCAAAATAAGGGAAATTTCAGCCTTTCTACCTCAAAATAATGGGAATTTCTGCATTTCTGCCCCAAAATATGGAAAATTTCTGGCTTTTTGCCCAAAAATAAAAAAAATTTCTGAAATTTGGAGCCAAAATAAAAGAAATTTCTGCCTTTTTGCCCCAAAATAAGAAAATTTCTGCTTTTTTTCCCTGAAATAAGTGAAATTTCTGCAATTTTGCCCCAGAATAAGGGAAATTTCTACAATTTTGCCAAATGAAGAGGAAATTTCTACAATTTTCCTCAAAATAAGAGGAATTTCTGACTTTTTGCTCCGAAAAAAAGGAGATTTTCTGTCTTTTTGCCCCAAAATAAGGAGAATTTCTGCCTTTTTGCCCGAAAATTATGAGAATTTCTGCAAATTTGCTTTAAAATACGGGGAATTTCTGCCTTTTAGCCCAAAATAAAGGGATTTTCTGAATTTTCCCCCAATATTTGGGGAATTTCTGCATTTTACCTCTAAATAAGGGGAATTTCTGCATTTTACCTCAAAATAAGAAGGATTTCTGCCTTTTGCCCGAAAGTATGGCTAATTTCTGCCTTTATGTTCAAAAATAAGGAAAATTTCTTCAATTTTGTATCATAATAAAATAAATTTCTGCTTTTTGCCCCAAAATAAGGGGAATTTCTGACTTTTTGCCCTGAAATAAATGAAATTTCTGCAATTTTGCCCGAAAATAAGGGAAATTTGTGCCTTTTTCCCCAAATTAAGGGGAATTTCTGCCTTTGCCCCAAAATATGGGGAATTTCAACATTTTACCTCAAAATAAGGGGAATTTCAGCCTTTTTGCACCAAAATATGGAGAATTTCTGCATTTTTGCCCCAAAATAAAGGGAATTTCTGCATTTTTCCACCAATATTAGGGGAATTTCTGCAATTTTGCTCCAAAATACGGGTCATTTCTGCCTTTTTGCCCGAAATTAAGTGGAATTTCTGCCTTTTTGTCCCGAAATAAGTGAAATTTCTTCAATTTTAGCCAAAAATTAGGGATTTCATCTTTTTGTCCCAAAATAAGTGGAATTTCTGCCATTTTGCCCTGAAATATTTGAAATTTCTGCAATTTTACCACAAAATAAGGGGAATTTCTGCCTTTTTGCCACAAAATAAGGGGAATTTCAGCCTTTTTACCTCATAATAATGGGAATCTCTGCCTTTTTGCCCTAAAATATGGAAAATTTCTGTATTTTTGCCCCAAAATAAAGAAAATTTCTGCAATTTTGTACCAAAATAAAAGTAATTTCTGAATTTTGTCCCAAAATAAGAGAAATTTCCGTGTTTTTTACCTGAAATAAGTGAAATTTCTGTAATTTGGCCCCAAAATAAGGGGAATTTCTGACTTTTTGCCCTGAAATATGGAGAATTTCTGTCTTTTTGCCCCAAAATAATGTTAATTTCTGCATTTTCCTTCAAAATTAAGGGAATATGTGCAATTTTGCTCAAAATACGTGGAATTTCTGCCTTATTGCAACAAAATAAAGGGAATTTCTGCATTTTTGCACCAATATAAGGGGAATTTCTGAAATTTTGCTCCAATATACAGGGAATTTTAACCTTATTGCCCGAAATAAAGTGGAATTTCTGCCTTTTTGCCCTGAAATATTTGAAATTTCCGCAATTTTACCCCAAAATAAGGGGAATTTCTGTTTTTGGCCCCAAAATTACAAGAATTTCTGCTTTTTGCCCCAAAATAAGGCAAATTTCAGACTTTTTGCCCTGAAATAAGTGAAATTTCTGCAATTTTGCCCCAAAATAAGGGGAATTTCTGCCTTTTTGCCAAAATAAGGGGAATTTCAGCATTTTACCTCCAAATAAGGGGAATTTCTGCCTTTTTCCCACATAATATGGGGAATTTCTGCCTATTGCCCCCAAATAAGAAAAATTTTTGCTTTTCTGCCCCAATTAACAGGAATTTCCTCCTTTTTGCCACAAAGTAAAGGGAATTTCTGCCTTTTTGCCCCAAAATAACGGGAATTTCAGCTTGTTACCTCAAAATAAGGGGAATTTCTGAATTTTTGTTCCAAAATAAGGAAAATTTCTTCAATTTTGTACCAAAATAAAAGTAATTTCTGACTTTTTGCCCTGAAATAAATGAAATTTCTGCAATTTTGCCCGAAAAAAAGGGAAATTTGTGTCTTTTTGCCCCAAAATGAGGGGAATTTCTGCCTTTTTGCCACAAAATATAGGGAATTTCAGCATTTTACCTCAAAATAAGGGGAATTTCAGCCTTTTGGCAACAAAATATGGGGAATTTCTGCATTTTGCCACAAAATAAGAAAAATTTCTGCAATTCTGTACCAAAATAAAATAAATTTTTACAATTTTCCCCGAAATAAGGGAAATTTCTGATTTTTGCCCCGAAATAAGGAGAATTTCTGTATTTTTGCCCCAAAATAAGGGGAATTTCTGCCTTTTTGCCCCAAAATTAGAGGAGTTCTTGCAATTTTGCTTCAAAATACAGGAAATTTCTGCCTCTTTTCCCGAAAATAAGAGGAACTTCTTCCGATTTGCCCCAAATAAAGGGAATTTCTGCATTTTTCCCCAATATTAGGGGAATTTCTGCAATTTTGCTCTAAAATACAAGGAATTTCTGCCTTTTTGCCTGAAATTAAGGAGATTTTCTGCATTTTTGCCCCCAAACAAGGAAAATTTCTGCAATTTTATCCCAAATAAGGGGAATTTCTGCCTTTTTGCCCCAATATAATGGGAATTTCTGCCTTTTTGCCCCACAATAAGAAAAATTTTTGCTTTTTTTCTCTGAAATAAGTGAAATTTCTGCAATTTTGCCTTAAAATAAAAGAAATTTCTTCAATTTTTTTCCATAATATAGGAATTTTCTGCAATTTTGCCCCAAAATAAAGGGAATTTCTGTTTTTTGTCCCCAAATAAGGGAAATTTCTGCAATTTTGTTCTAAATTAAGGGGAATTTCTGCCTTTTGCCTCAAAATAAGGGGAATTTTTACCTTTTTGCCCCAAAATAAAGAAAATTACTGCATGTTTTACCCCAAAATTAGGTGAATTTCTGCAATTTTGCTCCAAAATACCGGGAATTTCTGGCTTTTTGCCCGAAAATAAAGAGAATGTATACCTTTTTGCCATAAAAAAGGGAAATTTCTTCATTTTTACCCTAAAATAAGGGGATTTTCTGCATTTTTGACAAAAAAATAAGTGCAATTTCTGACTTTTCCCCAAAAATAAACGGAATTTCTGTCTTTTTGCCCCAAAATAAGCGGAATTTCTGACGTTTTGCTCTGAAATAAGTTAAATTTCTAAAATTTTTTCCCAAAATAAGGGAAATGTCTGCTTTTTGCCCCCAAATAAGGGGAATTTCTGCCTTTTTGCCCCAAAATAAGGGGAATTTCTGCATTTTTGCCCCAAAATAAGGGGAATTTCAGCCTTTCTACCTCAAAATAATGGGAATTTCTGCATTTCTGCCCCAAAATATGGAAAATTTCTGGCTTTTTGCCCAAAAATAAGAAAAATTTCTGAAATTTGGAACCAAAATAAAAGAAATTTCTGCCTTTTTGCCCCAAAATAAGAAAATTTCTGCTTTTTTTCCCTGAAATAAGTGAAATTTCTGCAATTTTGCCCCAAAATAAGGGAAATTTCTACAATTTTGCCAAATGTACAGGAAATTTCTACAATTTTCCTCAAAATAAGAGGAATTTCTGACTTTTTGCTCCGAAAAAAAGGAGATTTTCTGTCTTTTTGCCCCAAAATAAGGAGAATTTCTGCCTTTTTGCCCGAAAATTATGAGAATTTCTGCAAATTTGCTTTAAAATACGGGGAATTTCTGCCTTTTAGCCCAAAATAAAGGGATTTTCTGAATTTTCCCCCAATATTTGGGGAATTTCTGCATTTTACCTCTAAATAAGGGGAATTTCTGCATTTTACCTCAAAATAAGAAGGATTTCTGCCTTTTGCCCCAAAGTATGGCTAATTTCTGCCTTTATGTTCAAAAATAAGGAAAATTTCTTCAATTTTGTATCATAATAAAATAAATTTCTGCTTTTTGCCCCAAAATAAGGGGAATTTCTGACTTTTTGCCCTGAAATAAATGAAATTTCTGCAATTTTGCCCGAAAATAAGGGAAATTTGTGCCTTTTTTCCCCAAATTAAGGGGAATTTCTGCCTTTGCCCCAAAATATGGGGAATTTCAACATTTTACCTCAAAATAAGGGGAATTTCAGCCTTTTTGCACCAAAATATGGAGAATTTCTGCCTTTTTGCCCCAAAATAAAGGGAATTTCTGCATTTTTGCACCAATATTAGGGGAATTTCTGCAATTTTGCTCCAAAATACGGGTCATTTCTGCCTTTTTGCCCGAAATTAAGTGGAATTTCTGCCTTTTTGTCCCGAAATAAGTGAAATTTCTTCAATTTTAGCCAAAAATTAGGGATTTCATCTTTTTGCCCCAAAATAAGTGGAATTTCTGCCATTTTGCCCTGAAATATTTGAAATTTCTGCAATTTTACCACAAAATAAGGGGAATTTCTGCCTTTTTGCCCCAAAATAAGGGGAATTTCAGCCTTTTTACCTCATAATAAAGGGAATCTCTACCTTTTTGCCCTAAAATATGGAAAATTTCTGTATTTTTGCCCCAAAATAAAGAAAATTTCTGCAATTTTGTACCAAAATAAAAGTAATTTCTGCATTTTGTCCCAAAATAAGAGAAATTTCCGTGTTTTTTACCTGAAATAAGTGAAATTTCTGTAATTTTGCCCCAAAATAAGGGGAATTTCTGACTTTTTGCCCTGAAATATGGAGAATTTCTGTCTTTTTGCCCCAAAATAATGTTAATTTCTGCATTTTCCTTCAAAATTAGGGGAATATGTGCAATTTTGCTCAAAATACGTGGAATTTCTGCCTTATTGCAACAAAATAAAGGGAATTTCTGCATTTTTGCACCAATATAAGGGGAATTTCTGAAATTTTGCTCCAAAATACGGGGAATTTTAACCTTATTGCCCGAAATAAAGTGGAATTTCTGCCTTTTTGCCCTGAAATATTTGAAATTTCCGCAATTTTACCCCAAAATAAGGGGAATTTCTGTTTTTGGCCCCAAAATTACAAGAATTTCTGCTTTTTGCCCCAAAATAAGGCAAATTTCAGACTTTTTGCCCTGAAATAAGTGAAATTTCTGCAATTTTGCCCCAAAATAAGGGGAATTTCTGCCTTTTTGCCAAAATAAGGGGAATTTCAGCATTTTACCTCCAAATAAGGGGAATTTCTGCCTTTTTCCCACATAATATGGGGAATTTCTGCCTATTGCCCCCAAATAAGAAAAATTTTTGCTTTTCTGCCCCAATTAACAGGAATTTCCTCCTTTTTGCCACAAAGTAAAGGGAATTTCTGCCTTTTTGCCCCAAAATAACGGGAATTTCAGCTTGTTACCTCAAAATAAGGGGAATTTCTGAATTTTTGTTCCAAAATAAGGAAAATTTCTTCAATTTTGTACCAAAATAAAAGTAATTTCTGACTTTTTGCCCTGAAATAAATGAAATTTCTGCAATTTTGCCCGAAAAAAAGGGAAATTTGTGTCTTTTTGCCCCAAAATGAGGGGAATTTCTGCCTTTTTGCCACAAAATATAGGGAATTTCAGCATTTTACCTCAAAATAAGGGGAATTTCAGCCTTTTGGCAACAAAATATGGGGAATTTCTGCCTTTTTGCCACAAAATAAGAAAAATTTCTGCAATTCTGTACCAAAATAAAATAAATTTTTACAATTTTCCCCGAAATAAGGGAAATTTCTGATTTTTGCCCTGAAATAAGGAGAATTTCTGTATTTTTGCCCCAAAATAAGGGGAATTTCTGCCTTTTTGCCCCAAAATTAGAGGAGTTCTTGCAATTTTGCTTCAAAATACAGAAAATTTCTGCCTCTTTTCCCGAAAATAAGAGGAACTTCTTCCGATTTGCCCCAAATAAAGGGAATTTCTGCATTTTTCCCCAATATTAGGGGAATTTCTGCAATTTTGCTCTAAAATACAAGGAATTTCTGCCTTTTTGCCTGAAATTAAGGAGATTTTCTGCATTTTTGCCCCCAAACAAGGGAAATTTCTGCAATTTTATCCCAAATAAGGGGAATTTCTGCCTTTTTGCCCCAATATAATGGGAATTTCTGCCTTTTTGCCCCACAATAAGAAAAATTTTTGCTTTTTTTCTCTGAAATAAGTGAAATTTCTGCAATTTTGCCTTAAAATAAAAAAAATTTCTTCAATTTTTTTCCATAATATAGGAATTTTCTGCAATTTTGCCCCAAAATAAAGGGAATTTCTGTTTTTTGTCCCCAAATAAGGGAAATTTCTGCAATTTTGTTCTAAATTAAGGGGAATTTCTGCCTTTTGCCTCAAAATAAGGGGAATTTTTACCTTTTTGCCCCAAAATAAAGAAAATTACTGCATGTTTTACCCCAAAATTAGGTGAATTTCTGCAATTTTGCTCCAAAATACGGGGAATTTCTGCCTTTTTGCCTGAAAATAAAGAGAATGTATACCTTTTTGCCATAAAAAAGGGAAATTTCTTCATTTTTACCCTAAAATAAGGGGATTTTCTGCATTTTTGACAAAAAATAAGTGCAATTTCTGACTTTTCCCCAAAAATAAACGGAATTTCTGTCTTTTTGCCCCAAAATAAGCGGAATTTCTGACATTTTGCCCTGAAATAAGTTAAATTTCTAAAATTTTTCCCCAAAATAAGGAAAATGTCTGCTTTTTGCCCCAAAATAAGGGGAATTTCTGCCTTTTTGCCCCAAAATTGGGAGAATTTCTGCATTTTTGCCCCAAAATAAGGGGAATTTCAGCATTTCTACCTCAAAAATTTGGGAATTTCTGCATTTCTGCCCCAAAATATGGAAAATTTCTGGCTTTTTGCCCAAAAATAAGAAAAATTTCTGAAATTTGGAACCAAAATAAAAGAAATTTCTGCCTTTTTGCCCCAAAATAAGAAAATTTCTGCTTTTTTTCCCTGAAATAAATGAAATTTCTGCAATTTTGCCCCAAAATAAGGGAAATTTCTACAATTTTGCCAAATGTACAGGAAATTTCTACAATTTTCCTCAAAATAAGAGGAATTTCTGACTTTTTGCTCCGAAAAAAAGGAGATTTTCTGTCTTTTTGCCCCAAAATAAGGGGAATTTCTGCCTTTTGCCCACAATATGGGGAATTTCTGAATTTTTGTTACAAAATAAGGAAAATTTCTTCAATCTTGTACCAAAATAAAAGTAATTTCTGAGGTTTTGCCCTGAAATAAATGAAATTTCTGCAATTTTGCCCGAAAAAAAGGGAAATTTGTGTCTTTTTGCCCCAAAATGAGGGGAATTTCTGCCTTTTTGCCACAAAATATAGGGAATTTCAGCATTTTACCTCAAAATAAGGGGAATTTCAGCCTTTTGGCAACAAAATATGGGGAATTTCTGCCTTTTTGCCACAAAATAAGAAAAATTTCTGCAATTCTGTACCAAAATAAAATAAATTTTTACAATTTTGCCCGAAAATAAGGAAAATTTCTGATTTTTGCCCCGAAATAAGGAGAATTTCTGTATTTTTGCCCCAAAATAAGGGGAATTTCTGCCTTTTTGCCCCAAAATTAGAGGAGTTTTTGCAATTTTGCTTCAAAATACAGGAAATTTCTGCCTCTTTTCCCGAAAATAAGAGGAACTTCTTCCGATTTGCCCCAAATAAAGGGAATTTCTGCATTTTTCCCCAATATTAGGGGAATTTCTGCAATTTTGCCTGAAATTAAGGAGATTTTCTGCATTTTTGCCCCCAAACAAGGGAAATTTCTGCAATTTTATCCCAAATAAGGGGAATTTCTGCCTTTTTGCCCCAATATAATGGGAATTTCTGCCTTTTTGCCCCACAATAAGAAAAATTTTTGCTTTTTTTCTCTGAAATAAGTGAAATTTCTGCAATTTTGCCTTAAAATAAAAGAAATTTCTTCAATTTTTTTCCAAAATATAGGAATTTTCTGCAATTTTGCCTCAAAATAAAGGGAATTTCTGTTTTTTTGTCCCCAAATAAGGGAAATTTCTGCAATTTTGTTCTAAATTAAGGGGAATTTCTGCCTTTTGCCTCAAAATAAGGAGAATTTTTACATTTTTGCCCCAAAATAAAGAAAATTACTGCATGTTTTACCCCAAAATTAGGTGAATTTCTGCAATTTTGCTCAATAATACGGGGAATTTCTGCCTTTTTGCCCGAAAATAAAGAGAATGTATACCTTTTTGCCATAAAAAAGGGAAATTTCTTCATTTTTACCCTAAAATAAGGGGATTTTCCGCCTTTTTGACAAAAAAATAAGTGCAATTTCTGACTTTTCCCCAAAATAAACGGAATTTCTGTCTTTTTGCCCCAAAATAAGCGGAATTTCTGACCTTTTGCCCTGAAATAAGTTAAATTTCTAAAATTTTTCCCCAAAATTAGGAAATTGTCTGCTTTTTGCCCCAAAATAAGGGGAATTTCTGCCTTTTTGCCCCAAAATAAGGGGAATTTCTGCATTTTTGCCCCAAAATAAGGGAAATTTCAGCCTTTCTACCTCAAAATAATGGGAATTTCTGCATTTCTGCCCCAAAATATGGAAAATTTCTGGCTTTTTGCCCAAAAATAAAAAAAATTTCTGAAATTTGGAGCCAAAATAAAAGAAATTTCTGCCTTTTTGCCCCAAAATAAGAAAATTTCTGCTTTTTTTCCCTGAAATAAGTGAAATTTCTGCAATTTTGCCCCAGAATAAGGGAAATTTCTACAATTTTGCCAAATGAAGAGGAAATTTCTACAATTTTCCTCAAAATAAGAGGAATTTCTGACTTTTTGCTCCGAAAAAAAGGAGATTTTCTGTCTTTTTGCCCCAAAATAAGGAGAATTTCTGCCTTTTTGCCCGAAAATTATGAGAATTTCTGCAAATTTGCTTTAAAATACGGGGAATTTCTGCCTTTTAGCCCAAAATAAAGGGATTTTCTGAATTTTCCCCCAATATTTGGGGAATTTCTGCATTTTACCTCTAAATAAGGGGAATTTCTGCATTTTACCTCAAAATAAGAAGGATTTCTGCCTTTTGCCCCAAAGTATGGCTAATTTCTGCCTTTATGTTCAAAAATAAGGAAAATTTCTTCAATTTTGTATCATAATAAAATAAATTTCTGCTTTTTGCCCCAAAATAAGGGGAATTTCTGACTTTTTGCCCTGAAATAAATGAAATTTCTGCAATTTTGCCCGAAAATAAGGGAAATTTGTGCCTTTTTTCCCCAAATTAAGGGGAATTTCTGCCTTTGCCCCAAAATATGGGGAATTTCAACATTTTACCTCAAAATAAGGGGAATTTCAGCCTTTTTGCACCAAAATATGGAGAATTTCTGCCTTTTTGCCCCAAAATAAAGGGAATTTCTGCATTTTTGCACCAATATTAGGGGAATTTCTGCAATTTTGCTCCAAAATACGGGTCATTTCTGCCTTTTTGCCCGAAATTAAGTGGAATTTCTGCCTTTTTGTCCCGAAATAAGTGAAATTTCTTCAATTTTAGCCAAAAATTAGGGATTTCATCTTTTTGCCCCAAAATAAGTGGAATTTCTGCCATTTTGCCCTGAAATATTTGAAATTTCTGCAATTTTACCACAAAATAAGGGGAATTTCTGCCTTTTTGCCCCAAAATAAGGGGAATTTCAGCCTTTTTACCTCATAATAAAGGGAATCTCTGCCTTTTTGCCCTAAAATATGGAAAATTTCTGTATTTTTGCCCCAAAATAAAGAAAATTTCTGCAATTTTGTACCAAAATAAAAGTAATTTCTGCATTTTGTCCCAAAATAAGAGAAATTTCCGTTTTTTTTACCTGAAATAAGTGAAATTTCTGTAATTTTGCCCCAAAATAAGGGTAATTTCTGACTTTTTGCCCTGAAATATGGAGAATTTCTGTCTTTTTGCCCCAAAATAATGTTAATTTCTGCATTTTCCTTCAAAATTAGGGGAATATGTGCAATTTTGCTCAAAATACGTGGAATTTCTGCCTTATTGCAACAAAATAAAGGGAATTTCTGCATTTTTGCACCAATATAAGGGGAATTTCTGAAATTTTGCTCCAAAATACGGGGAATTTTAACCTTATTGCCCGAAATAAAGTGGAATTTCTGCCTTTTTGCCCTGAAATATTTGAAATTTCCGCAATTTTACCCCAAAATAAGGGGAATTTCTGTTTTTGGCCCCAAAATTACAAGAATTTCTGCTTTTTGCCCCAAAATAAGGCAAATTTCAGACTTTTTGCCCTGAAATAAGTGAAATTTCTGCAATTTTGCCCCAAAATAAGGGGAATTTCTGCCTTTTTGCCAAAATAAGGGGAATTTCAGCATTTTACCTCCAAATAAGGGGAATTTCTGCCTTTTTCCCACATAATATGGGGAATTTCTGCCTATTGCCCCCAAATAAGAAAAATTTTTGCTTTTCTGCCCCAATTAACAGGAATTTCCTCCTTTTTGCCACAAAGTAAAGGGAATTTCTGCCTTTTTGCCCCAAAATAACGGGAATTTCAGCTTGTTACCTCAAAATAAGGGGAATTTCTGAATTTTTGTTCCAAAATAAGGAAAATTTCTTCAATTTTGTACCAAAATAAAAGTAATTTCTGACTTTTTGCCCTGAAATAAATGAAATTTCTGCAATTTTGCCCGAAAAAAAGGGAAATTTGTGTCTTTTTGCCCCAAAATGAGGGGAATTTCTGCCTTTTTGCCACAAAATATAGGGAATTTCAGCATTTTACCTCAAAATAAGGGGAATTTCAGCCTTTTGGCAACAAAATATGGGGAATTTCTGCCTTTTTGCCACAAAATAAGAAAAATTTCTGCAATTCTGTACCAAAATAAAATAAATTTTTACAATTTTCCCCGAAATAAGGGAAATTTCTGATTTTTGCCCTGAAATAAGGAGAATTTCTGTATTTTTGCCCCAAAATAAGGGGAATTTCTGCCTTTTTGCCCCAAAATTAGAGGAGTTCTTGCAATTTTGCTTCAAAATACAGAAAATTTCTGCCTCTTTTCCCGAAAATAAGAGGAACTTCTTCCGATTTGCCCCAAATAAAGGGAATTTCTGCATTTTTCCCCAATATTAGGGGAATTTCTGCAATTTTGCTCTAAAATACAAGGAATTTCTGCCTTTTTGCCTGAAATTAAGGAGATTTTCTGCATTTTTGCCCCCAAACAAGGGAAATTTCTGCAATTTTATCCCAAATAAGGGGAATTTCTGCCTTTTTGCCCCAATATAATGGGAATTTCTGCCTTTTTGCCCCACAATAAGAAAAATTTTTGCTTTTTTTCTCTGAAATAAGTGAAATTTCTGCAATTTTGCCTTAAAATAAAAAAAATTTCTTCAATTTTTTTCCATAATATAGGAATTTTCTGCAATTTTGCCCCAAAATAAAGGGAATATCTGTTTTTTGTCCCCAAATAAGGGAAATTTCTGCAATTTTGTTCTAAATTAAGGGGAATTTCTGCCTTTTGCCTCAAAATAAGGGGAATTTTTACCTTTTTGCCCCAAAATAAAGAAAATTACTGCATGTTTTACCCCAAAATTAGGTGAATTTCTGCAATTTTGCTCCAAAATACGGGGAATTTCTGCCTTTTTGCCTGAAAATAAAGAGAATGTATACCTTTTTGCCATAAAAAAGGGAAATTTCTTCATTTTTACCCTAAAATAAGGGGATTTTCTGCATTTTTGACAAAAAATAAGTGCAATTTCTGACTTTTCCCCAAAAATAAACGGAATTTCTGTCTTTTTGCCCCAAAATAAGCGGAATTTCTGACATTTTGCCCTGAAATAAGTTAAATTTCTAAAATTTTTCCCCAAAATAAGGAAAATGTCTGCTTTTTGCCCCAAAATAAGGGGAATTTCTGCCTTTTTGCCCCAAAATTGGGAGAATTTCTGCATTTTTGCCCCAAAATAAGGGGAATTTCAGCATTTCTACCTCAAAAATTTGGGAATTTCTGCATTTCTGCCCCAAAATATGGAAAATTTCTGGCTTTTTGCCCAAAAATAAGAAAAATTTCTGAAATTTGGAACCAAAATAAAAGAAATTTCTGCCTTTTTGCCCCAAAATAAGAAAATTTCTGCTTTTTTTCCCTGAAATAAATGAAATTTCTGCAATTTTGCCCCAAAATAAGGGAAATTTCTACAATTTTGCCAAATGTACAGGAAATTTCTACAATTTTCCTCAAAATAAGAGGAATTTCTGACTTTTTGCTCCGAAAAAAAGGAGATTTTCTGTCTTTTTGCCCCAAAATAAGGAGAATTTCTGCCTTTTTGCCCGAAAATTATGAGAATTTCTGCAAATTTGCTTTAAAATACGGGGAATTTCTGCCTTTTAGCCCAAAATAAAGGGATTTTCTGAATTTTCCCCCAATATTTGGGGAATTTCTGCATTTTACCTCTAAATAAGGGGAATTTCTGCATTTTACCTCAAAATAAGAAGGATTTCTGCCTTTTGCCCCAAAATATGGCTAATTTCTGCCTTTATGTTCAAAAATAAGGAAAATTTCTTCAATTTTGTATCATAATAAAATAAATTTCTGCTTTTTGCCCCAAAATAAGGGGAATTTCTGACTTTTTGCCCTGAAATAAATGAAATTTCTGCAATTTTGCCCGAAAATAAGGGAAATTTGTGCCTTTTTTCCCCAGATTAAGGGGAATTTCTGCCTTTGCCCCAAAATATGGGGAATTTCAACATTTTACCTCAAAATAAGGGGAATTTCAGCCTTTTTGCACCAAAATATGGAGAATTTCTGCCTTTTTGCCCCAAAATAAAGGGAATTTCTGCATTTTTGCACCAATATTAGGGGAATTTCTGCAATTTTGCTCCAAAATACGGGTCATTTCTGCCTTTTTGCCCGAAATTAAGTGGAATTTCTGCCTTTTTGTCCCGAAATAAGTGAAATTTCTTCAATTTTAGCCAAAAATTAGGGATTTCATCTTTTTGCCCCAAAATAAGTGGAATTTCTGCCATTTTGCCCTGAAATATTTGAAATTTCTTCAATTTTACCACAAAATAAGGGGAATTTCTGCCTTTTTGCCCCAAAATAAGGGAAATTTCAGCCTTTTTACCTCATAATAATGGGAATCTCTGCCTTTTTGCCCTAAAATATGGAAAATTTCTGTATTTTTGCCCCAAAATGAAGAAAATTTCTGCAATTTTGTACCAAAATAAAAGTAATTTCTGCATTTTGTCTCAAAATAAGAGAAATTTCCGTGTTTTTTTACCTGAAATAAGTGAAATTTCTGTAATTTTGCCCCAAAATAAGGGGAATTTCTGACTTTTTGCCCTGAAATAAGGAGAATTTCTGTCTTTTTGCCCCAAAATAATGTTAATTTCTGCATTTTCCTTCAAAATTAGGGGAATATGTGCAATTTTGCTCATAATACGTGGAATTTCTGCCTTATTGCAACAAAATAAAGGGAATTTCTGCATTTTTGCACCAATATAAGGGGAATTTCTGAAATTTTGCTTTAAAATACGGGGAATTTTAACCTTATTGCCCGAAATAAAGTGGAATTTCTGCCTTTTTGCCCTGAAATATTTGAAATTTCCGCAATTTTACCCCAAATTAAGGGGAATTTCTGTTTTTGGCCCCAAAATTACAAGAATTTCTGCTTTTTGCCCCAAAATAAGGCAAATTTCGGACTTTTTGCCCTGAAATAAGTGAAATTTCTGCAATTTTGCCCCAAAATAAGGGGAATTTCTGCCTTTTTGCCAAAATAAGGGGAATTTCAGCATTTTACCTCCAAATAAGGGGAATTTCTGCCTTTTTCCCACATAATATGGGGAATTTCTGCCTATTGCCCCCAAATAAGAAAAATTTTTGCTTTTCTGCCCCAATTAACAGGAATTTCCTCCTTTTTGCCACAAAGTAAAGGGAATTTCTGCCTTTTTGCCCCAAAATAACGGGAATTTCAGCTTGTTACCTCAAAATAAGGGGAATTTCTGAATTTTTGTTCCAAAATAAGGAAAATTTCTTCAATTTTGTACCAAAATAAAAGTAATATCTGACTTTTTGCCCTGAAATAAATGAAATTTCTGCAATTTTGCCCGAAAAAAGGGAAGTTTGTGTCTTTTTGCCCCAAAATGAGGGGAATTTCTGCCTTTTTGCCACAAAATATAGGGAATTTCAGCATTTTACCTCAAAATAATGGGAATTTCAGCCTTTTGGCAACAAAATATGGGGAATTTCTGCCTTTTTGCCACAAAATAAGAAAAATTTCTGCAATTCTGTACCAAAATAAAATAAATTTTTACAATTTTCCCCGAAATAAGGGAAATTTCTTATTTTTGCCCCGAAATAAGGAGAATTTCTGTATTTTTGCCCCAAAATAAGGGGAATTTCTGCCTTTTTGCCCCAAAATTAGAGGAGTTTTTGCAATTTTGCTTCAAAATACAGGAAATTTCTGCCTCTTTTCCCGAAAATAAGAGGAACTTCTTCCGATTTGCCCCAAATAAAGGGAATTTCTGCATTTTTCCCCAATATTAGGGGAATTTCTGCAATTTTGCTCTAAAATACAAGGAATTTCTGCCTTTTTGCCTGAAATTAAGGAGATTTTCTGCATTTTTGCCCCCAAACAAGGGAAATTTCTGCAATTTTATCCCAAATAAGGGGAATTTCTGCCTTTTTGCCCCAATATAATGGGAATTTCTGCCTTTTTGCCCCACAATAAGAAAAATTTTTGCTTTTTTTCTCTGAAATAAGTGAAATTTCTGCAATTTTGCCTTAAAATAAAAGAAATTTCTTCAATTTTTTTCCATAATATAGGAATTTTCTGCAATTTTTCCCCAAAATAAAGGGAATTTCTGTTTTTTGTCCCCAAATAAGGGAAATTTCTGCAATTTTGTTCTAAATTAAGGGGAATTTCTGCCTTTTGCCTCAAAAGAAGGGGAATTTTTACCTTTTTGCCCCAAAATAAAGAAAATTACTGCATGTTTTACCCCAAAATTAGGTGAATTTCTGCAATTTTGCTCCAAAATACAAGGAATTTCTGCCTTTTTGCCCGAAAATAAAGAGAATGTATACCTTTTTGCCATAAAAAAGGGAAATTTCTTCATTTTTACCCTAAAATAAGGGGATTTTCCGCATTTTTGACAAAAAATAAGTGCAATTTCTGACTTTTCCCCAAAAATAAATGGAATTTCTGTCTTTTTGCCCCAAAATAAGCGGAATTTCTGACGTTTTGCTCTGAAATAAGTTAAATTTCTAAAATTTTTTCCCAAAATAAGGGAAATGTCTGCTTTTTGCCCCCAAATAAGGGGAATTTCTGCCTTTTTGCCCCAAAATAAGGGGAATTTCTGCATTTTTGCCCCAAAATAAGGGGAATTTCAGCCTTTCTACCTCAAAATAATGGGAATTTCTGCATTTCTGCCCCAAAATATGGAAAATTTCTGGCTTTTTGCCCAAAAATAAGAAAAATTTCTGAAATTTGGAACCAAAATAAAAGAAATTTCTGCCTTTTTGCCCCAAAATAAGAAAATTTCTGCTTTTTTTCCCTGAAATAAATGAAATTTCTGCAATTTTGCCCCAAAATAAGGGAAATTTCTACAATTTTGCCAAATGTACAGGAAATTTCTACAATTTTCCTCAAAATAAGAGGAATTTCTGACTTTTTGCTCCGAAAAAAAGGAGATTTTCTGTCTTTTTGCCCCAAAATAAGGAGAATTTCTGCCTTTTTGCCCGAAAATTATGAGAATTTCTGCAAATTTGCTTTAAAATACGGGAAATTTCTGCCTTTTAGCCCAAAATAAAGGGATTTTCTGAATTTTCCCCCAATATTTGGGGAATTTCTGCATTTTACCTCTAAATAAGGGGAATTTCTGCATTTTACCTCAAAATAAGAAGGATTTCTGCCTTTTGCCCCAAAATATGGCTAATTTCTGCCTTCATGTTCAAAAATAAGGAAAATTTCTTCAATTTTGTATCATAATAAAATAAATTTCTGCTTTTTGCCCCAAAATAAGGGGAATTTCTGACTTTTTGCCCTGAAATAAATGAAATTTCTGCAATTTTGCCCGAAAATAAGGGAAATTTGTGCCTTTTTTCCCCAAATTAAGGGGAATTTCTGCCTTTGCCCCAAAATATGGGGAATTTCAACATTTTACCTCAAAATAAGGGGAATTTCCGCCTTTTTGCACCAAAATATGGAGAATTTCTGCCTTTTTGCCCCAAAATAAAGGGAATTTCTGCATTTTTGCACCAATATTAGGGGAATTTCTGCAATTTTGCTCCAAAATACGGGTCATTTCTGCCTTTTTGCCCGAAATTAAGTGGAATTTCTGCCTTTTTGTCCCGAAATAAGTGAAATTTCTTCAATTTTAGCCAAAAATTAGGGATTTCATCTTTTTGCCCCAAAATAAGTGGAATTTCTGCCATTTTGCCCTGAAATATTTGAAATTTCTGCAATTTTACCACAAAATAAGGGGAATTTCTGCCTTTTTGCCCCAAAATAAGGGGAATTTCAGCCTTTTTACCTCATAATAATGGGAATCTCTGCCTTTTTGCCCTAAAATATGGAAAATTTCTGTATTTTTGCCCCAAAATAAAGAAAATTTCTGCAATTTTGTACCAAAATAAAAGTAATTTCTGCATTTTGTCCCAAAATAAGAGAAATTTCCGTGTTTTTTACCTGAAATAAGTGAAATTTCTGTAATTTTGCCCCAAAATAAGGGGAATTTCTGACTTTTTGCTCTGAAATAAGGAGAATTTCTGTCTTTTTGCCCCAAAATAATGTTAATTTCTGCATTTTCCTTCAAAATTAGGGGAATATGTGCAATTTTGCTCAAAATAGGTGGAATTTCTGCCTTATTGCAACAAATAAAGGGAATTTCTGCATTTTTGCACCAATATAAGGGGAATTTCTGAAATTTTGCTCCAAAATACGGGGAATTTTAACCTTATATCCCGAAATAAAGTGGAATTTCTGCCTTTTTGCCCTGAAATATTTGAAATTTCCGCAATTTTACCCCAAAATGAGGGGAATTTCTGTTTTTGGCCCCAAAATTACAAGAATTTCTGCTCTTTGCCCCAAAATAAGGCAAATTTCTGACTTTTTGCCCTGAAATAAGTGAAATTTCTGCAATTTTGCCCCAAAATAAGGGGAATTTCTGCCTTTTTGCCAAAATAAGGGGAATTTCATTATTTTACCTCCAAATAAGGGGAATTTCTGCCTTTTTCCCACATAATATGGGGAATTTCTGCCTATTGCCCCCAAATAAGAAAAATTTTTGCTTTTCTGCCCCAATTAACAGGAATTTCCTCCTATTTGCCACAAAGTAAAGGGAATTTCTGCCTTTTTGCCCCAAAATAACGGGAATTTCAGCTTGTTACCTCAAAATAAGGGGAATTTCTGAATTTTTGTTCCAAAATAAGGAAAATTTCTTCAATTTTGTACCAAAATAAAAGTAATTTCTGACTTTTTGCCCTGAAATAAATGAAATTTCTGCAATTTTGCCCGAAAAAAAGGGAAATTTGTGTCTTTTTGCCCCAAAATGAGGGGAATTTCTGCCTTTTTGCCACAAAATATAGGGAATTTCAGCATTTTACCTCAAAATAATGGGAATTTCAGCCTTTTGGCAACAAAATATGGGGAATTTCTGCCTTTTTGCCACAAAATAAGAAAAATTTCTGCAATTCTGTACCAAAATAAAATAAATTTTTACAATTTTCCCCGAAATAAGCGAAATTTCTGATTTTTGCCCCGAAATAAGGAGAATTTCTGTATTTTTGCCCCAAAATAAGGGGAATTTCTGCCTTTTTGCCCCAAAATTAGAGTTCTTGCAATTTTGCTTCAAAATACAGGAAATTTCTGCCTCTTTTCCCGAAAATAAGAGGAACTTCTTCCGATTTGCCCCAAATAAAGGGAATTTCTGCATTTTTCCCCAATATTAGGGGAATTTCTGCAATTTTGCTCTAAAATACAAGGAATTTCTGCCTTTTTGCCTGAAATTAAGGAGATTTTCTGCATTTTTGCCCCCAAACAAGGGAAATTTCTGCAATTTTATCCCAAATAAGGGGAATTTCTGTCTTTTTGCCCCAATATAATGGGAATTTCTGCCTTTTTGCCCCACAATAAGAAAAATTTTTGCTTTTTTTCTCTGAAATAAGTGAAATTTCTGCAATTTTGCCTTAAAATAAAAGAAATTTCTTCAATTTTTTTCCATAATATTGGAATTTTCTGCAATTTTGCCCCAAAATAAAGGGAATTTCTGTTTTTTGTCCCCAAATAAGGGAAATTTCTGCAATTTTGTTCTAAATTAAGGGGAATTTCTGCCTTTTGCCTCAAAATAAAAGGAATTTTTACCTTTTTGCCCCAAAATAAAGAAAATTACTGCATGTTTTACCCCAAAATTAGGTGAATTTCTGCAATTTTGCTCCAAAATACTGGGAATTTCTGCCTTTTTGCCCGAAAATAAAGAGAATGTATACCTTTTTGCCATAAAAAAGGGAAATTTCTTCATTTTTACCCTAAAATAAGGGGATTTTCCGCATTTTTGACAAAAAATAAGTGCAATTTCTGACTTTTCCCCAAAAATAAACGGAATTTCTGTCTTTTTGCCCCAAAATAAGCAGAATTTCTGACGTTTTGCTCTGAAATAAGTAAAATTTCTAAAATTTTTTCCCAAAATAAGGGAAATGTCTGCTTTTTGCCCCCAAATAAGGGGAATTTCTGCCTTTTTGCCCCAAAATAAGGGGAATTTCTGCATTTTTGCCCCAAAATAAGGGGAATTTCAGCCTTTCTACCTCAAAATAATGGGAATTTCTGCATTTCTGCCCCAAAATATGGAAAATTTCTGGCTTTTTGCCCAAAAATAAGAAAAATTTCTGAAATTTGGAACCAAAATAAAAGAAATTTCTGCCTTTTTGCCCCAAAATAAGAAAATTTCTGCTTTTTTTCCCTGAAATAAGTGAAATTTCTGCAATTTTGCCCCAAAATAAGGGAAATTTCTACAATTTTGCCAAATGTACAGGAAATTTCTACAATTTTCCTCAAAATAAGAGGAATTTCTGACTTTTTGCTCCGAAAAAAAGGAGATTTTCTGTCTTTTTGCCCCAAAATAAGGAGAATTTCTGCCTTTTTGCCCGAAAATTATGAGAATTTCTGCAAATTTGCTTTAAAATACGGGGAATTTCTGCCTTTTAGCCCATAATAAAGGGATTTTCTGAATTTTCCCCCAATATTTGGGGAATTTCTGCATTTTACCTCTAAATAAGGGGAATTTCTGCATTTTACCTCAAAATAAGAAGGATTTCTTCCTTTTGCCCCAAAGTATGGCTAATTTCTGCCTTTATGTTCAAAAATAAGGAAAATTTCTTCAATTTTGTATCATAATAAAATAAATTTCTGCTTTTTGCCCCAAAATAAGGGGAATTTCTGACTTTTTGCCCTGAAATAAATGAAATTTCTGCAATTTTGCCCGAAAATAAGGGAAATTTGTGCCTTTTTTCCCCAAATTAAGGGGAATTTCTGCCTTTGCCCCAAAATATGGGGAATTTCAACATTTTACCTCAAAATAAGGGGAATTTCAGCCTTTTTGCACCAAAATATGGAGAATTTCTGCCTTTTTGCCCCAAAATAAAGGGAATTTCTGCATTTTTGCACCAATATTAGGGGAATTTCTGCAATTTTGCTCCAAAATACGGGTCATTTCTGCCTTTTTGCCCGAAATTAAGTGGAATTTCTGCCATTTTGTCCCGAAATAAGTGAAATTTCTTCAATTTTAGCCAAAAATTAGGGATTTCATCTTTTTGCCCCAAAATAAGTGGAATTTCTGCCATTTTGCCCTGAAATATTTGAAATTTCTGCAATTTTACCACAAAATAAGGGGAATTTCTGCCTTTTTGCCCCAAAATAAGGGGAATTTCAGCCTTTTTACCTCATAATAATGGGAATCTCTGCCTTTTTGCCCTAAAATATGGAAAATTTCTGTATTTTTGCCCCAAAATAAAGAAAATTTCTGCAATTTTGTACCAAAATAAAAGTAATTTCTGCATTTTGTCCCAAAATAAGAGAAATTTCCGTGTTTTTTACCTGAAATAAGTGAAATTTCTGTAATTTTGCCCCAAAATAAGGGTAATTTCTGACTTTTTGCCCTGAAATATGGAGAATTTCTGTCTTTTTGCCCCAAAATAATGTTAATTTCTGCATTTTCCTTCAAAATTAGGGGAATATGTGCAATTTTGCTCAAAATACGTGGAATTTCTGCCTTATTGCAACAAAATAAAGGGAATTTCTGCATTTTTGCACCAATATAAGGGGAATTTCTGAAATTTTGCTCCAAAATACGGGGAATTTTAACCTTATTGCCCGAAATAAAGTGGAATTTCTGCCTTTTTGCCCTGAAATATTTGAAATTTCCGCAATTTAACCCCAAAATAAGGGGAATTTCTGTTTTTGGCCCCAAAATTACAAGAATTTCTGCTTTTTGCCCCAAAATAAGGCAAATTTCAGACTTTTTGCCCTGAAATAAGTGAAATTTCTGCAATTTTGCCCCAAAATAAGGGGAATTTCTGCCTTTTTGCCAAAATAAGGGGAATTTCAGCATTTTACCTCCAAATAAGGGGAATTTCTGCCTTTTTCCCACATAATATGGGGAATTTCTGCCTATTGCCCCCAAATAAGAAAAATTTTTGCTTTTCTGCCCCAATTAACAGGAATTTCCTCCTTTTTGCCAGAAAGTAAAGGGAATTTCTGCCTTTTTGCCCCAAAATAACGGGAATTTCAGCTTGTTACCTCAAAATAAGGGGAATTTCTGAATTTTTGTTCCAAAATAAGGAAAATTTCTTCAATTTTGTACCAAAATAAAAGTAATTTCTGACTTTTTGCCCTGAAATAAATGAAATTTCTGCAATTTTGCCCGAAAAAAAGGGAAATTTGTGTTTTTTTGCCCCAAAATGAGGGGAATTTCTGCCTTTTTGCCACAAAATATAGGGAATTTCAGCATTTTACCTCAAAATAAGGGGAATTTCAGCCTTTTGGCAACAAAATATGGGGAATTCCTGCCTTTTTGCCACAAAATAAGAAAAATTTCTGCAATTCTGTACCAAAATAAAATAAATTTTTACAATTTTCCCCGAAATAAGGGAAATTTCTGATTTTTGCCCCGAAATAAGGAGAATTTCTGTATTTTTGCCCCGAAATAAGGGGAATTTCTGCCTTTTTGCCCCAAAATTAGAGGAGTTCTTGCAATTTTGCTTCAAAATACAGGAAATTTCTGCCTCTTTTCCCGAAAATAAGAGGAACTTCTTCCGATTTGCCCCAAATAAAGGGAATTTCTGCATTTTTCCCCAATATTAGGGGAATTTCTGCAATTTTGCCTGAAATTAAGGAGATTTTCTGCATTTTTGCCCCCAAACAAGGGAAATTTCTGCAATTTTATCCCAAATAAGGGGAATTTCTGCCTTTTTGCCCCAATATAATGGGAATTTCTGCCTTTTTGCCCCACAATAAGAAAAATTTTTGCTTTTTTTCTCTGAAATAAGTGAAATTTCTGCAATTTTGCCTTAAAATAAAAGAAATTTCTTCAATTTTTTTCCATAATATAGGAATTTTCTGCAATTTTGCCCCAAAATAAAGGGAATTTCTGTTTTTTGTCCCCAAATAAGGGAAATTTCTGCAATTTTGTTCTAAATTAAGGGGAATTTCTGCCTTTTGCCTCAAAATAAGGGGAATTTTTACCTTTTTGCCCCAAAATAAAGAAAATTACTGCATGTTTTACCCCAAAATTAGGTGAATTTCTGCAATTTTGCTCCAAAATACCGGGAATTTCTGGCTTTTTGCCCGAAAATAAAGAGAATGTATACCTTTTTGCCATAAAAAAGGGAAATTTCTTCATTTTTACCCTAAAATAAGGGGATTTTCTGCATTTTTGACAAAAAAATAAGTGCAATTTCTGACTTTTCCCCAAAAATAAACGGAATTTCTGTCTTTTTGCCCCAAAATAAGCGGAATTTCTGACGTTTTGCTCTGAAATAAGTTAAATTTCTAAAATTTTTTCCCAAAATAAGGGAAATGTCTGCTTTTTGCCCCCAAATAAGGGGAATTTCTGCCTTTTTGCCCCAAAATAAGGGGAATTTCTGCATTTTTGCCCCAAAATAAGGGGAATTTCAGCCTTTCTACCTCAAAATAATGGGAATTTCTGCATTTCTGCCCCAAAATATGGAAAATTTCTGGCTTTTTGCCCAAAAATAAGAAAAATTTCTGAAATTTGGAACCAAAATAAAAGAAATTTCTGCCTTTTTGCCCCAAAATAAGAAAATTTCTGCTTTTTTCCCTGAAATAAGTGAAATTTCTGCAATTTTGCCCCAAAATAAGGGAAATTTCTACAATTTTGCCAAATGTACAGGAAATTTCTACAATTTTCCTCAAAATAAGAGGAATTTCTGACTTTTTGCTCCGAAAAAAAGGAGATTTTCTGTCTTTTTGCCCCAAAATAAGGAGAATTTCTGCCTTTTTGCCCAAAAATTATGAGAATTTCTGCAAATTTGCTTTAAAATACGGGGAATTTCTGCCTTTTAGCCCAAAATAAAGGGATTTTCTGAATTTTCCCCCAATATTTGGGGAATTTCTGCATTTTACCTCTAAATAAGGGGAATTTCTGCATTTTACCTCAAAATAAGAAGGATTTCTGCCTTTTGCCCCAAAATATGGCTAATTTCTGCCTTTATGTTCAAAAATAAGGAAAATTTCTTCAATTTTGTATCATAATAAAATAAATTTCTGCTTTTTGCCCCAAAATAAGGGGAATTTCTGACTTTTTGCCCTGAAATAAATGAAATTTCTGCAATTTTGCCCGAAAATAAGGGAAATTTGTGCCTTTTTTCCCCAAATTAAGGGGAATTTCTGCCTTTGCCCCAAAATATGGGGAATTTCAACATTTTACCTCAAAATAAGGGGAATTTCAGCCTTTTTGCACCAAAATATGGAGAATTTCTGCCTTTTTGCCCCAAAATAAAGGGAATTTCTGCATTTTTGCACCAATATTAGGGGAATTTCTGCAATTTTGCTCCAAAATACGGGTCATTTCTGCCTTTTTGCCCGAAATTAAGTGGAATTTCTGCCATTTTGTCCCGAAATAAGTGAAATTTCTTCAATTTTAGCCAAAAATTAGGGATTTCATCTTTTTGCCCCAAAATAAGTGGAATTTCTGCCATTTTGCCCTGAAATATTTGAAATTTCTGCAATTTTACCACAAAATAAGGGGAATTTCTGCCTTTTTGCCCCAAAATAAGGGGAATTTCAGCCTTTTTACCTCATAATAATGGGAATCTCTGCCTTTTTGCCCTAAAATATGGAAAATTTCTGTATTTTTGCCCCAAAATAAAGAAAATTTCTGCAATTTTGTACCAAAATAAAAGTAATTTCTGCATTTTGTCCCAAAATAAGAGAAATTTCCGTGTTTTTTACCTGAAATAAGTGAAATTTCTGTAATTTTGCCCCAAAATAAGGGTAATTTCTGACTTTTTGCCCTGAAATATGGAGAATTTCTGTCTTTTTGCCCCAAAATAATGTTAATTTCTGCATTTTCCTTCAAAATTAGGGGAATATGTGCAATTTTGCTCAAAATACGTGGAATTTCTGCCTTATTGCAACAAAATAAAGGGAATTTCTGCATTTTTGCACCAATATAAGGGGAATTTCTGAAATTTTGCTCCAAAATACGGGGAATTTTAACCTTATTGCCCGAAATAAAGTGGAATTTCTGCCTTTTTGCCCTGAAATATTTGAAATTTCCGCAATTTTACCCCAAAATAAGGGGAATTTCTGTTTTTGGCCCCAAAATTACAAGAATTTCTGCTTTTTGCCCCAAAATAAGGCAAATTTCAGACTTTTTGCCCTGAAATAAGTGAAATTTCTGCAATTTTGCCCCAAAATAAGGGGAATTTCTGCCTTTTTGCCAAAATAAGGGGAATTTCATTATTTTACTTCCAAATAAGGGGAATTTCTGCCTTTTTCCCACATAATATGGGGAATTTCTGCCTATTGCCCCCAAATAAGAAAAATTTTTGCTTTTCTGCCCCAATTAACAGGAATTTCCTCCTATTTGCCACAAAGTAAAGGGAATTTCTGCCTTTTTGCCCCAAAATAACGGGAATTTCAGCTTGTTACCTCAAAATAAGGGGAATTTCTGAATTTTTGTTCCAAAATAAGGAAAATTTCTTCAATTTTGTACCAAAATAAAAGTAATTTCTGACTTTTTGCCCTGAAATAAATGAAATTTCTGCAATTTTGCCCGAAAAAAAGGGAAATTTGTGTCTTTTTGCCCCAAAATGAGGGGAATTTCTGCCTTTTTGCCACAAAATATAGGGAATTTCAGCATTTTACCTCAAAATAATGGGAATTTCAGCCTTTTGGCAACAAAATATGGGGAATTTCTGCCTTTTTGCCACAAAATAAGAAAAATTTCTGCAATTCTGTACCAAAATAAAATAAATTTTTACAATTTTCCCCGAAATAAGCGAAATTTCTGATTTTTGCCTGGAAATAAGGAGAATTTCTGTATTTTTGCCCCAAAATAAGGGGAATTTCTGCCTTTTTGCCCCAAAATTAGAGTTCTTGCAATTTTGCTTCAAAATACAGGAAATTTCTGCCTCTTTTCCCGAAAATAAGAGGAACTTCTTCCGATTTGCCCCAAATAAAGGGAATTTCTGCATTTTTCCCCAATATTAGGGGAATTTCTGCAATTTTGCTCTAAAATACAAGGAATTTCTGCCTTTTTGCCTGAAATTAAGGAGATTTTCTGCATTTTTGCCCCCAAACAAGGGAAATTTCTGCAATTTTATCCCAAATAAGGGGAATTTCTGTCTTTTTGCCCCAATATAATGGGAATTTCTGCCTTTTTGCCCCACAATAAGAAAAATTTTTGCTTTTTTTCTCTGAAATAAGTGAAATTTCTGCAATTTTGCCTTAAAATAAAAGAAATTTCTTCAATTTTTTTCCATAATATTGGAATTTTCTGCAATTTTGCCCCAAAATAAAGGGAATTTCTGTTTTTTGTCCCCAAATAAGGGAAATTTCTGCAATTTTGTTCTAAATTAAGGGGAATTTCTGCCTTTTGCCTCAAAATAAAAGGAATTTTTACCTTTTTGCCCCAAAATAAAGAAAATTACTGCATGTTTTACCCCAAAATTAGGTGAATTTCTGCAATTTTGCTCCAAAATACTGGGAATTTCTGCCTTTTTGCCCGAAAATAAAGAGAATGTATACCTTTTTGCCATAAAAAAGGGAAATTTCTTCATTTTTACCCTAAAATAAGGGGATTTTCCGCATTTTTGACAAAAAATAAGTGCAATTTCTGACTTTTCCCCAAAAATAAACGGAATTTCTGTCTTTTTGCCCCAAAATAAGCAGAATTTCTGACGTTTTGCTCTGAAATAAGTAAAATTTCTAAAATTTTTTCCCAAAATAAGGGAAATGTCTGCTTTTTGCCCCCAAATAAGGGGAATTTCTGCCTTTTTGCCCCAAAATAAGGGGAATTTCTGCATTTTTGCCCCAAAATAAGGGGAATTTCAGCCTTTCTACCTCAAAATAATGGGAATTTCTGCATTTCTGCCCCAAAATATGGAAAATTTCTGGCTTTTTGCCCAAAAATAAGAAAAATTTCTGAAATTTGGAACCAAAATAAAAGAAATTTCTGCCTTTTTGCCCCAAAATAAGAAAATTTCTGCTTTTTTTCCCTGAAATAAGTGAAATTTCTGCAATTTTGCCCCAAAATAAGGGAAATTTCTACAATTTTGCCAAATGTACAGGAAATTTCTACAATTTTCCTCAAAATAAGAGGAATTTCTGACTTTTTGCTCCGAAAAAAAGGAGATTTTCTGTCTTTTTGCCCCAAAATAAGGAGAATTTCTGCCTTTTTGCCCGAAAATTATGAGAATTTCTGCAAATTTGCTTTAAAATACGGGGAATTTCTGCCTTTTAGCCCATAATAAAGGGATTTTCTGAATTTTCCCCCAATATTTGGGGAATTTCTGCATTTTACCTCTAAATAAGGGGAATTTCTGCATTTTACCTCAAAATAAGAAGGATTTCTTCCTTTTGCCCCAAAGTATGGCTAATTTCTGCCTTTATGTTCAAAAATAAGGAAAATTTCTTCAATTTTGTATCATAATAAAATAAATTTCTGCTTTTTGCCCCAAAATAAGGGGAATTTCTGACTTTTTGCCCTGAAATAAATGAAATTTCTGCAATTTTGCCCGAAAATAAGGGAAATTTGTGCCTTTTTTCCCCAAATTAAGGGGAATTTCTGCCTTTGCCCCAAAATATGGGGAATTTCAACATTTTACCTCAAAATAAGGGGAATTTCAGCCTTTTTGCACCAAAATATGGAGAATTTCTGCCTTTTTGCCCCAAAATAAAGGGAATTTCTGCATTTTTGCACCAATATTAGGGGAATTTCTGCAATTTTGCTCCAAAATACGGGTCATTTCTGCCTTTTTGCCCGAAATTAAGTGGAATTTCTGCCATTTTGTCCCGAAATAAGTGAAATTTCTTCAATTTTAGCCAAAAATTAGGGATTTCATCTTTTTGCCCCAAAATAAGTGGAATTTCTGCCATTTTGCCCTGAAATATTTGAAATTTCTGCAATTTTACCACAAAATAAGGGGAATTTCTGCCTTTTTGCCCCAAAATAAGGGGAATTTCAGCCTTTTTACCTCATAATAATGGGAATCTCTGCCTTTTTGCCCTAAAATATGGAAAATTTCTGTATTTTTGCCCCAAAATAAAGAAAATTTCTGCAATTTTGTACCAAAATAAAAGTAATTTCTGCATTTTGTCCCAAAATAAGAGAAATTTCCGTGTTTTTTACCTGAAATAAGTGAAATTTCTGTAATTTTGCCCCAAAATAAGGGTAATTTCTGACTTTTTGCCCTGAAATATGGAGAATTTCTGTCTTTTTGCCCCAAAATAATGTTAATTTCTGCATTTTCCTTCAAAATTAGGGGAATATGTGCAATTTTGCTCAAAATACGTGGAATTTCTGCCTTATTGCAACAAAATAAAGGGAATTTCTGCATTTTTGCACCAATATAAGGGGAATTTCTGAAATTTTGCTCCAAAATACGGGGAATTTTAACCTTATTGCCCGAAATAAAGTGGAATTTCTGCCTTTTTGCCCTGAAATATTTGAAATTTCCGCAATTTAACCCCAAAATAAGGGGAATTTCTGTTTTTGGCCCCAAAATTACAAGAATTTCTGCTTTTTGCCCCAAAATAAGGCAAATTTCAGACTTTTTGCCCTGAAATAAGTGAAATTTCTGCAATTTTGCCCCAAAATAAGGGGAATTTCTGCCTTTTTGCCAAAATAAGGGGAATTTCAGCATTTTACCTCCAAATAAGGGGAATTTCTGCCTTTTTCCCACATAATATGGGGAATTTCTGCCTATTGCCCCCAAATAAGAAAAATTTTTGCTTTTCTGCCCCAATTAACAGGAATTTCCTCCTTTTTGCCACAAAGTAAAGGGAATTTCTGCCTTTTTGCCCCAAAATAACGGGAATTTCAGCTTGTTACCTCAAAATAAGGGGAATTTCTGAATTTTTGTTCCAAAATAAGGAAAATTTCTTCAATTTTGTACCAAAATAAAAGTAATTTCTGACTTTTTGCCCTGAAATAAATGAAATTTCTGCAATTTTGCCCGAAAAAAAGGGAAATTTGTGTTTTTTTGCCCCAAAATGAGGGGAATTTCTGCCTTTTTGCCACAAAATATAGGGAATTTCAGCATTTTACCTCAAAATAAGGGGAATTTCAGCCTTTTGGCAACAAAATATGGGGAATTCCTGCCTTTTTGCCACAAAATAAGAAAAATTTCTGCAATTCTGTACCAAAATAAAATAAATTTTTACAATTTTCCCCGAAATAAGGGAAATTTCTGATTTTTGCCCCGAAATAAGGAGAATTTCTGTATTTTTGCCCCGAAATAAGGGGAATTTCTGCCTTTTTGCCCCAAAATTAGAGGAGTTCTTGCAATTTTGCTTCAAAATACAGGAAATTTCTGCCTCTTTTCCCGAAAATAAGAGGAACTTCTTCCGATTTGCCCCAAATAAAGGGAATTTCTGCATTTTTCCCCAATATTAGGGGAATTTCTGCAATTTTGCCTGAAATTAAGGAGATTTTCTGCATTTTTGCCCCCAAACAAGGGAAATTTCTGCAATTTTATCCCAAATAAGGGGAATTTCTGCCTTTTTGCCCCAATATAATGGGAATTTCTGCCTTTTTGCCCCACAATAAGAAAAATTTTTGCTTTTTTTCTCTGAAATAAGTGAAATTTCTGCAATTTTGCCTTAAAATAAAAGAAATTTCTTCAATTTTTTTCCATAATATAGGAATTTTCTGCAATTTTGCCCCAAAATAAAGGGAATTTCTGTTTTTTGTCCCCAAATAAGGGAAATTTCTGCAATTTTGTTCTAAATTAAGGGGAATTTCTGCCTTTTGCCTCAAAATAAGGGGAATTTTTACCTTTTTGCCCCAAAATAAAGAAAATTACTGCATGTTTTACCCCAAAATTAGGTGAATTTCTGCAATTTTGCTCCAAAATACCGGGAATTTCTGGCTTTTTGCCCGAAAATAAAGAGAATGTATACCTTTTTGCCATAAAAAAGGGAAATTTCTTCATTTTTACCCTAAAATAAGGGGATTTTCTGCATTTTTGACAAAAAAATAAGTGCAATTTCTGACTTTTCCCCAAAAATAAACGGAATTTCTGTCTTTTTGCCCCAAAATAAGCGGAATTTCTGACGTTTTGCTCTGAAATAAGTTAAATTTCTAAAATTTTTTCCCAAAATAAGGGAAATGTCTGCTTTTTGCCCCCAAATAAGGGGAATTTCTGCCTTTTTGCCCCAAAATAAGGGGAATTTCTGCATTTTTGCCCCAAAATAAGGGGAATTTCAGCCTTTCTACCTCAAAATAATGGGAATTTCTGCATTTCTGCCCCAAAATATGGAAAATTTCTGGCTTTTTGCCCAAAAATAAGAAAAATTTCTGAAATTTGGAACCAAAATAAAAGAAATTTCTGCCTTTTTGCCCCAAAATAAGAAAATTTCTGCTTTTTTCCCTGAAATAAGTGAAATTTCTGCAATTTTGCCCCAAAATAAGGGAAATTTCTACAATTTTGCCAAATGTACAGGAAATTTCTACAATTTTCCTCAAAATAAGAGGAATTTCTGACTTTTTGCTCCGAAAAAAAGGAGATTTTCTGTCTTTTTGCCCCAAAATAAGGAGAATTTCTGCCTTTTTGCCCAAAAATTATGAGAATTTCTGCAAATTTGCTTTAAAATACGGGGAATTTCTGCCTTTTAGCCCAAAATAAAGGGATTTTCTGAATTTTCCCCCAATATTTGGGGAATTTCTGCATTTTACCTCTAAATAAGGGGAATTTCTGCATTTTACCTCAAAATAAGAAGGATTTCTGCCTTTTGCCCCAAAATATGGCTAATTTCTGCCTTTATGTTCAAAAATAAGGAAAATTTCTTCAATTTTGTATCATAATAAAATAAATTTCTGCTTTTTGCCCCAAAATAAGGGGAATTTCTGACTTTTTGCCCTGAAATAAATGAAATTTCTGCAATTTTGCCCGAAAATAAGGGAAATTTGTGCCTTTTTTCCCCAAATTAAGGGGAATTTCTGCCTTTGCCCCAAAATATGGGGAATTTCAACATTTTACCTCAAAATAAGGGGAATTTCAGCCTTTTTGCACCAAAATATGGAGAATTTCTGCCTTTTTGCCCCAAAATAAAGGGAATTTCTGCATTTTTGCACCAATATTAGGGGAATTTCTGCAATTTTGCTCCAAAATACGGGTCATTTCTGCCTTTTTGCCCGAAATTAAGTGGAATTTCTGCCATTTTGTCCCGAAATAAGTGAAATTTCTTCAATTTTAGCCAAAAATTAGGGATTTCATCTTTTTGCCCCAAAATAAGTGGAATTTCTGCCATTTTGCCCTGAAATATTTGAAATTTCTGCAATTTTACCACAAAATAAGGGGAATTTCTGCCTTTTTGCCCTAAAATAAGGGGAATTTCAGCCTTTTTACCTCATAATAATGGGAATCTCTGCCTTTTTGCCCTAAAATATGGAAAATTTCTGTATTTTTGCCCCAAAATAAAGAAAATTTCTGCAATTTTGTACCAAAATAAAAGTAATTTCTGCATTTTGTCCCAAAATAAGAGAAATTTCCGTGTTTTTTACCTGAAATAAGTGAAATTTCTGTAATTTTGCCCCAAAATAAGGGTAATTTCTGACTTTTTGCCCTGAAATATGGAGAATTTCTGTCTTTTTGCCCCAAAATAATGTTAATTTCTGCATTTTCCTTCAAAATTAGGGGAATATGTGCAATTTTGCTCAAAATACGTGGAATTTCTGCCTTATTGCAACAAAATAAAGGGAATTTCTGCATTTTTGCACCAATATAAGGGGAATTTCTGAAATTTTGCTCCAAAATACGGGGAATTTTAACCTTATTGCCCGAAATAAAGTGGAATTTCTGCCTTTTTGCCCTGAAATATTTGAAATTTCCGCAATTTTACCCCAAAATAAGGGGAATTTCTGTTTTTGGCCCCAAAATTACAAGAATTTCTGCTTTTTGCCCCAAAATAAGGCAAATTTCAGACTTTTTGCCCTGAAATAAGTGAAATTTCTGCAATTTTGCCCCAAAATAAGGGGAATTTCTGCCTTTTTGCCAAAATAAGGGGAATTTCAGCATTTTACCTCCAAATAAGGGGAATTTCTGCCTTTTTCCCACATAATATGGGGAATTTCTGCCTATTGCCCCCAAATAAGAAAAATTTTTGCTTTTCTGCCCCAATTAACAGGAATTTCCTCCTTTTTGCCACAAAGTAAAGGGAATTTCTGCCTTTTTGCCCCAAAATAACGGGAATTTCAGCTTGTTACCTCAAAATAAGGGGAATTTCTGAATTTTTGTTCCAAAATAAGGAAAATTTCTTCAATTTTGTACCAAAATAAAAGTAATTTCTGACTTTTTGCCCTGAAATAAATGAAATTTCTGCAATTTTGCCCGAAAAAAAGGGAAATTTGTGTCTTTTTGCCCCAAAATGAGGGGAATTTCTGCCTTTTTGCCACAAAATATAGGGAATTTCAGCATTTTACCTCAAAATAAGGGGAATTTCAGCCTTTTGGCAACAAAATATGGGGAATTTCTGCCTTTTTGCCACAAAATAAGAAAAATTTCTGCAATTCTGTACCAAAATAAAATAAATTTTTACAATTTTCCCCGAAATAAGGGAAATTTCTGATTTTTGCCCCGAAATAAGGAGAATTTCTGTATTTTTGCCCCGAAATAAGGGGAATTTCTGCCTTTTTGCCCCAAAATTAGAGGAGTTCTTGCAATTTTGCTTCAAAATACAGGAAATTTCTGCCTCTTTTCCCGAAAATAAGAGGAACTTCTTCCGATTTGCCCCAAATAAAGGGAATTTCTGCATTTTTCCCCAATATTAGGGGAATTTCTGCAATTTTGCCTGAAATTAAGGAGATTTTCTGCATTTTTGCCCCCAAACAAGGGAAATTTCTGCAATTTTATCCCAAATAAGGGGAATTTCTGCCTTTTTGCCCCAATATAATGGGAATTTCTGCCTTTTTGCCCCACAATAAGAAAAATTTTTGCTTTTTTTCTCTGAAATAAGTGAAATTTCTGCAATTTTGCCTTAAAATAAAAGAAATTTCTTCAATTTTTTTCCATAATATAGGAATTTTCTGCAATTTTTTTCCCAAAATAAAGGGAATTTCTGTTTTTTGTCCCCAAATAAGGGAAATTTCTGCAATTTTGTTCTAAATTAAGGGGAATTTCTGCCTTTTGCCTCAAAATAAGGGGAATTTTTACCTTTTTGCCCCAAAATAAAGAAAATTACTGCATGTTTTACCCCAAAATTAGGTGAATTTCTGCAATTTTGCTCCAAAATACAGGGAATTTCTGCCTTTTTGCCCGAAAATAAAGAGAATGTATACCTTTTTGCCATAAAAAAGGGAAATTTCTTCATTTTTACCCTAAAATAAGGGGATTTTCCGCATTTTTGACAAAAAATAAGTGCAATTTCTGACTTTTCCCCAAAAATAAACGGAATTTCTGTCTTTTTGCCCCAAAATAAGCGGAATTTCTGACGTTTTGCTCTGAAATAAGTTAAATTTCTAAAATTTTTTCCCAAAATAAGGGAAATGTCTGCTTTTTGCCCCCAAATAAGGGGAATTTCTGCCTTTTTGCCCCAAAATAAGGGGAATTTCTGCATTTTTGCCCCAAAATAAGGGGAATTTCAGGCTTTCTACATCAAAATAATGGGAATTTCTGCATTTCTGCCCCAAAATATGGAAAATTTCTGGCTTTTTGCCCAAAAATAAGAAAAATTTCTGAAATTTGGAACCAAAGTAAAAGAAATTTCTGCCTTTTTGCCCCAAAATAAGAAAATTTCTGCTTTTTTTCCCTGAAATAAGTGAAATTTCTGCAATTTTGCCCCAAAATAAGGGAAATTTCTACAATTTTGCCAAATGTACAGGAAATTTCTACAATTTTCCTCAAAATAAGAGGAATTTCTGACTTTTTGCTCCGAAAAAAAGGAGATTTTCTGTCTTTTTGCCCCAAAATAAGGAGAATTTCTGCCTTTTTGCCCGAAAATTATGAGAATTTCTGCAAATTTGCTTTAAAATACGGGGAATTTCTGCCTTTTAGCCAAAAATAAAGGGATTTTCTGAATTTTCCCCCAATATTTGGGGAATTTCTGCATTTTACCTCTAAATAAGGGGAATTTCTGAATTTTACCTCAAAATAAGAAGGATTTCTGCCTTTTGCCCCAAAGTATGGCTAATTTCTGCCTTTATGTTCAAAAATAAGGAAAATTTCTTCAATTTTGTATCATAATAAAATAAATTTCTGCTTTTTGCCCCAAAATAAGGGGAATTTCTGACTTTTTGCCCTGAAATAAATGAAATTTCTGCAATTTTGCCCGAAAATAAGGGAAATTTGTGCCTTTTTTCCCCAGATTAAGGGGAATTTCTGCCTTTGCCCCCAAATATGGGGAATTTCAACATTTTACCTCAAAATAAGGGGAATTTCAGCCTTTTTGCACCAAAATATGGAGAATTTCTGCCTTTTTGCCCCAAAATAAAGGGAATTTCTGCATTTTTGCACCAATATTAGGGGAATTTCTGCAATTTTGCTCCAAAATATGGGTCATTTCTGCCTTTTTGCCCGAAATTAAGTGGAATTTCTGCCATTTTGTCCCGAAATAAGTGAAATTTCTTCAATTTTAGCCAAAAATTAGGGATTTCATCTTTTTGCCCCAAAATAAGTGGAATTTCTGCCATTTTGCCCTGAAATATTTGAAATTTCTGCAATTTTACCACAAAATAAGGGGAATTTCTGCCTTTTTGCCCCAAAATAAGGGGAATTTCAGCCTTTTTACCTCATAATAATGGGAATCTCTGCCTTTTTGCCCTAAAATATGGAAAATTTCTGTATTTTTGCCCCAAAATAAAGAAAATTTCTGCAATTTTGTACCAAAATAAAAGTAATTTCTGCATTTTGTCCCAAAATAAGAGAAATTTCCGTGTTTTTTACCTGAAATAAGTGAAATTTCTGTAATTTTGCCCCAAAATAAGGGGAATTTCTGACTTTTTGCCCTGAAATATGGAGAATTTCTGTCTTTTTGCCCCAAAATAATGTTAATTTCTGCATTTTCCTTCAAAATTAGGGGAATATGTGCAATTTTGCTCAAAATACGTGGAATTTCTGCCTTATTGCAACAAAATTAAGGGAATTTCTGCATTTTTTGCACCAATATAAGGGGAATTTCTGAAATTTTGCTCCAAAATACGGGGAATTTTAACCTTATTGCCCGAAATAAAGTGGAATTTCTGCCTTTTTGCCCTGAAATATTTGAAATTTCCGCAATTTTACCCCAAAATAAGGGGAATTTCTGTTTTTGGCCCCAAAATTACAAGAATTTCTGCTTTTTGCCCCAAAATAAGGCAAATTTCAGACTTTTTGCCCTGAAATAAGTGAAATTTCTGCAATTTTGCCCCAAAATAAGGGGAATTTCTGCCTTTTTGCCAAAATAAGGGGAATTTCAGCATTTTACCTCCAAATAAGGGGAATTTCTGCCTTTTTCCCACATAATATGGGGAATTTCTGCCTATTGCCCCCAAATAAGAAAAATTTTTGCTTTTCTGCCCCAATTAACAGGAATTTCCTCCTTTTTGCCACAAAGTAAAGGGAATTTCTGCCTTTTTGCCCCAAAATAACGGGAATTTCAGCTTGTTACCTCAAAATAAGGGGAATTTCTGAATTTTTGTTCCAAAATAAGGAAAATTTCTTCAATTTTGTACCAAAATAAAAGTAATTTCTGACTTTTTGCCCTGAAATAAATGAAATTTCTGCAATTTTGCCCGAAAAAAAGGGAAATTTGTGTCTTTTTGCCCCAAAATGAGGGGAATTTCTGCCTTTTTGCCACAAAATATAGGGAATTTCAGCATTTTACCTCAAAATAAGGGGAATTTCAGCCTTTTGGCAACAAAATATGGGGAATTTCTGCCTTTTTGCCACAAAATAAGAAAAATTTCTGCAATTCTGTACCAAAATAAAATAAATTTTTACAATTTTCCCCTAAATAAGGGAAATTTCTGATTTTTGCCCCGAAATAAGGAGAATTTCTGTATTTTTGCCCCGAAATAAGGGGAATTTCTGCCTTTTTGCCCCAAAATTAGAGGAGTTCTTGCAATTTTGCTTCAAAATACAGGAAATTTCTGCCTCTTTTCCCGAAAATAAGAGGAACTTCTTCCGATTTGCCCCAAATAAAGGGAATTTCTGCATTTTTCCCCAATATTAGGGGAATTTCTGCAATTTTGCCTGAAATTAAGGAGATTTTCTGCATTTTTGCCCCCAAACAAGGGAAATTTCTGCAATTTTATCCCAAATAAGGGGAATTTCTGCCTTTTTGCCCCAATATAATGGGAATTTCTGCCTTTTTGCCCCACAATAAGAAAAATTTTTGCTTTTTTTCTCTGAAATAAGTGAAATTTCTGCAATTTTGCCTTAAAATAAAAGAAATTTCTTCAATTTTTTTCCATAATATAGGAATTTTCTGCAATTTTTTTCCCAAAATAAAGGGAATTTCTGTTTTTTGTCCCCAAATAAGGGAAATTTCTGCAATTTTGTTCTAAATTAAGGGGAATTTCTGCCTTTTGCCTCAAAATAAGGGGAATTTTTACCTTTTTGCCCCAAAATAAAGAAAATTACTGCATGTTTTACCCCAAAATTAGGTGAATTTCTGCAATTTTGCTCCAAAATACAAGGAATTTCTGCCTTTTTGCCCGAAAATAAAGAGAATGTATACCTTTTTGCCATAAAAAAGGGAAATTTCTTCATTTTTACCCTAAAATAAGGGGATTTTCCGCATTTTTGACAAAAAATAAGTGCAATTTCTGACTTTTCCCCAAAAATAAACGGAATTTCTGTCTTTTTGCCCCAAAATAAGCGGAATTTCTGACGTTTTGCTCTGAAATAAGTTAAATTTCTAAAATTTTTTCCCAAAATAAGGGAAATGTCTGCTTTTTGCCCCCAAATAAGGGGAATTTCTGCCTTTTTGCCCCAAAATAAGGGGAATTTCTGCATTTTTGCCCCAAAATAAGGGGAATTTCAGCCTTTCTACCTCAAAATAATGGGAATTGCTGCATTTCTGCCCCAAAATATGGAAAATTTCTGGCTTTTTGCCCAAAAATAAGAAAAATTTCTGAAATTTGGAACCAAAATAAAAGAAATTTCTGCCTTTTTGCCCCAAAATAAGAAAATTTCTGCTTTTTTTCCCTGAAATAAGTGAAATTTCTGCAATTTTGCCCCAAAATAAGGGAAATTTCTACAATTTTGCCAAATGTACAGGAAATTTCTACAATTTTCCTCAAAATAAGAGGAATTTCTGACTTTTTGCTCCGAAAAAAAGGAGATTTTCTGTCTTTTTGCCCCAAAATAAGGAGAATTTCTGCCTTTTTGCCCGAAAATTATGAGAATTTCTGCAAATTTGCTTTAAAATACGGGGAATTTCTGCCTTTTAGCCCAAAATAAAGGGATTTTCTGAATTTTCCCCCAATATTTGGGGACTTTCTGCATTTTACCTCTAAATAAGGGGAATTTCTGCATTTTACCTCAAAATAAGAAGGATTTCTGCCTTTTGCCCCAAAGTATGGCTAATTTCTGCCTTTATGTTCAAAAATAAGGAATATTTCTTCAATTTTGTATCATAATAAAATAAATTTCTGCTTTTTGCCCCAAAATAAGGGGAATTTCTGACTTTTTGCCCTGAAATAAATGAAATTTCTGCAATTTTGCCCGAAAATAAGGGAAATTTGTGCCTTTTTTCCCCAGATTAAGGGGAATTTCTGCCTTTGCCCCCAAATATGGGGAATTTCAACATTTTACCTCAAAATAAGGGGAATTTCAGCCTTTTTGCACCAAAATATGGAGAATTTCTGCCTTTTTGCCCCAAAATAAAGGGAATTTCTGCATTTTTGCACCAATATTAGGGGAATTTCTGCAATTTTGCTCCAAAATATGGGTCATTTCTGCCTTTTTGCCCGAAATTAAGTGGAATTTCTGCTATTTTGTCCCGAAATAAGTGAAATTTCTTCAATTTTAGCCAAAAATTAGGGATTTCATCTTTTTGCCCCAAAATAAGTGGAATTTCTGCCATTTTGCCCTGAAATATTTGAAATTTCTGCAATTTTACCACAAAATAAGGGGAATTTCTGCCTTTTTGCCCCAAAATAAGGGGAATTTCAGCCTTTTTACCTCATAATAATGGGAATCTCTGCCTTTTTGCCCTAAAATATGGAAAATTTCTGTATTTTTGCCCCAAAATAAAGAAAATTTCTGCAATTTTGTACCAAAATAAAAGTAATTTCTGCATTTTGTCCCAAAATAAGAGAAATTTCCGTGTTTTTTACCTGAAATAAGTGAAATTTCTGTAATTTTGCCCCAAAATAAGGGGAATTTCTGACTTTTTGCCCTGAAATATGGAGAATTTCTGTCTTTTTGCCCCAAAATAATGTTAATTTCTGCATTTTCCTTCAAAATTAGGGGAATATGTGCAATTTTGCTCAAAATACGTGGAATTTCTGCCTTATTGCAACAAAATAAAGGGAATTTCTGCATTTTTGCACCAATATAAGGGGAATTTCTGAAATTTTGCTCCAAAATACGGGGAATTTTAACCTTATTGCCCGAAATAAAGTGGAATTTCTGCCTTTTTGCCCTGAAATATTTGAAATTTCCGCAATTTTACCCCAAAATAAGGGGAATTTCTGTTTTTGGCCCCAAAATTACAAGAATTTCTGCTTTTTGCCCCAAAATAAGGCAAATTTCAGACTTTTTGCCCTGAAATAAGTGAAATTTCTGCAATTTTGCCCCAAAATAAGGGGAATTTCTGCCTTTTTGCCAAAATAAGGGGAATTTCAGCATTTTACCTCCAAATAAGGGGAATTTCTGCCTTTTTCCCACATAATATGGGGAATTTCTGCCTATTGCCCCCAAATAAGAAAAATTTTTGCTTTTCTGCCCCAATTAACAGGAATTTCCTCCTTTTTGCCACAAAGTAAAGGGAATTTCTGCCTTTTTGCCCAAAAATAACGGGAATTTCAGCTTGTTACCTCAAAATAAGGGGAATTTCTGAATTTTTGTTCCAAAATAAGGAAAATTTCTTCAATTTTGTACCAAAATAAAAGTAATTTCTGACTTTTTGCCCTGAAATAAATGAAATTTCTGCAATTTTGCCCGAAAAAAAGGGAAATTTGTGTCTTTTTGCCCCAAAATGAGGGGAATTTCTGCCTTTGTGCCACAAAATATAGGGAATTTCAGCATTTTACCTCAAAATAAGGGGAATTTCAGCCTTTTGGCAACAAAATATGGGGAATTTCTGCCTTTTTGCCACAAAATAAGAAAAATTTCTGCAATTCTGTACCAAAATAAAATAAATTTTTACAATTTTCCCCGAAATAAGGGAAATTTCTGATTTTTGCCCCGAAATAAGGAGAATTTCTGTATTTTTGCCCCAAAATAAGGGGAATTTCTGCCTTTTTGCCCCAAAATTAGAGGAGTTTTTGCAATTTTGCTTCAAAATACAGGAAATTTCTGCCTCTTTTCCCGAAAATAAGAGGAACTTCTTCCGATTTGCCCCAAATAAAGGGAATTTCTGCATTTTTCCCCAATATTAGGGGAATTTCTGCAATTTTGCTCTAAAATACAAGGAATTTCTGCCTTTTTGCCTGAAATTAAGGAGATTTTCTGCATTTTTGCCCCCAAACAAGGGAAATTTCTGCAATTTTATCCCAAATAAGGGGAATTTCTGCCTTTTTGCCCCAATATAATGGGAATTTCTGCCTTTTTGCCCCACAATAAGAAAAATTTTTGCTTTTTTTCTCTGAAATAAGTGAAATTTCTGCAATTTTGCCTTAAAATAAAAGAAATTTCTTCAATTTTTTTCCATAATATAGGAATTTTCTGCAATTTTTTTCCCAAAATAAAGGGAATTTCTGTTTTTTGTCCCCAAATAAGGGAAATTTCTGCAATTTTGTTCTAAATTAAGGGGAATTTCTGCCTTTTGCCTCAAAATAAGGGGAATTTTTACCTTTTTGCCCCAAAATAAAGAAAATTACTGCATGTTTTACCCCAAAATTAGGTGAATTTCTGCAATTTTGCTCCAAAATACAAGGAATTTCTGCCTTTTTGCCCGAAAATAAAGAGAATGTATACCTTTTTGCCATAAAAAAGGGAAATTTCTTCATTTTTACCCTAAAATAAGGGGATTTTCCGCATTTTTGACAAAAAATAAGTGCAATTTCTGACTTTTCCCCAAAAATAAACGGAATTTCTGTCTTTTTGCCCCAAAATAAGCGGAATTTCTGACGTTTTGCTCTGAAATAAGTTAAATTTCTAAAATTTTTTCCCAAAATAAGGGAAATGTCTGCTTTTTGCCCCCAAATAAGGGGAATTTCTGCCTTTTTGCCCCAAAATAAGGGGAATTTCTGCATTTTTGCCCCAAAATAAGGGGAATTTCAGCCTTTCTACCTCAAAATAATGGGAATTTCTGCATTTCTGCCCCAAAATATGGAAAATTTCTGGCTTTTTGCCCAAAAATAAGAAAAATTTCTGAAATTTGGAACCAAAATAAAAGAAATTTCTGCCTTTTTGCCCCAAAATAAGAAAATTTCTGCTTTTTTTTCCCTGAAATAAGTGAAATTTCTGCAATTTTGCCCCAAAATAAGGGAAATTTCTACAATTTTGCCAAATGTACAGGAAATTTCTACAATTTTCCTCAAAATAAGAGGAATTTCTGACTTTTTGCTCCGAAAAAAAGGAGATTTTCTGTCTTTTTGCCCCAAAATAAGGAGAATTTCTGCCTTTTTGCCCGAAAATTATGAGAATTTCTGCAAATTTGCTTTAAAATACGGGGAATTTCTGCCTTTTAGCCCAAAATAAAGGGATTTTCTGAATTTTCCCCCAATATTTGGGGAATTTCTGCATTTTACCTCTAAATAAGGGGAATTTCTGCATTTTACCTCAAAATAAGAAGGATTTCTGCCTTTTGCCCCAAAGTATGGCTAATTTCTGCCTTTATGTTCAAAAATAAGGAAAATTTCTTCAATTTTGTATCATAATAAAATAAATTTCTGCTTTTTGCCCCAAAATAAGGGGAATTTCTGACTTTTTGCCCTGAAATAAATGAAATTTCTGCAATTTTGCCCGAAAATAAGGGAAATTTGTGCCTTTTTTCCCCAAATTAAGGGGAATTTCTGCCTTTGCCCCAAATATGGGGAATTTCAACATTTTACCTCAAAATAAGGGGAATTTCAGCCTTTTTGCACCAAAATATGGAGAATTTCTGCCTTTTTGCCCCAAAATAAAGGGAATTTCTGCATTTTTGCACCAATATTAGGGGAATTTCTGCAATTTTGCTCCAAAATACGGGTCATTTCTGCCTTTTTGCCCGAAATTAAGTGGAATTTCTGCCATTTTGTCCCGAAATAAGTGAAATTTCTTCAATTTTAGCCAAAAATTAGGGATTTCATCTTTTTGCCCCAAAATAAGTGGAATTTCTGCCATTTTGCCCTGAAATATTTGAAATTTCTGCAATTTTACCACAAAATAAGGGGAATTTCTGCCTTTTTGCCCCAAAATAAGGGGAATTTCAGCCTTTTTACCTCATAATAATGGGAATCTCTGCCTTTTTGCCCTAAAATATGGAAAATTTCTGTATTTTTGCCCCAAAATAAAGAAAATTTCTGCAATTTTGTACCAAAATAAAAGTAATTTCTGCATTTTGTCCCAAAATAAGAGAAATTTCCGTGTTTTTTACCTGAAATAAGTGAAATTTCTGTAATTTTGCCCCAAAATAAGGGGAATTTCTGACTTTTTGCCCTGAAATATGGAGAATTTCTGTCTTTTTGCCCCAAAATAATGTTAATTTCTGCATTTTCCTTCAAAATTAGGGGAATATGTGCAATTTTGCTCAAAATACGTGGAATTTCTGCCTTATTGCAACAAAATAAAGGGAATTTCTGCATTTTTGCACCAATATAAGGGGTATTTCTGAAATTTTGCTCCAAAATACGGGGAATTTTAACCTTATTGCCCGAAATAAAGTGGAATTTCTGCCTTTTTGCCCTGAAATATTTGAAATTTCCGCAATTTTACCCCAAAATAAGGGGAATTTCTGTTTTTGGCCCCAAAATTACAAGAAGTTCTGCTTTTTGCCCCAAAATAAGGCAAATTTCTGACTTTTTGCCCTGAAATAAGTGAAATTTCTGCAATTTTGCCCCAAACTAAGGAAAATTTCTGCCTTATTGCAACAAAATAAAGGGAATTTCTGCATTTTTGCACCAATATAAGGGGAATTTCTGAAATTTTGCTCCAAAATACGGGGAATTTTAACCTTATTGCCCGAAATAAAGTGGAATTTCTGCCTTTTTGCCCTGAAATATTTGAAATTTCCGCAATTTTACCCCAAAATAAGGGGAATTTCTGTTTTTGGCCCCAAAATTACAAGAATTTCTGCTTTTTGCCCCAAAATAAGGCAAATTTCTGACTTTTTGCCCTGAAATAAGTGAAATTTCTGCAATTTTGCCCCAAAATAAGGGGAATTTCTGCCTTTTTGCCAAAATAAGGGGAATTTCAGCATTTTACCTCCAAATAAGGGGAATTTCTGCCTTTTTCCCACATAATATGGGGAATTTCTGCCTATTGCCCCCAAATAAGAAAAATTTTTGCTTTTCTGCCCCAATTAACAGGAATTTCCTCCTTTTTGCCACAAAGTAAAGGGAATTTCTGCCTTTTTGCCCCAAAATAACGAGAATTTCAGCTTGTTACCTCAAAATAAGGGGAATTTCTGAATTTTTGTTCCAAAATAAGGAAAATTTCTTCAATTTTGTACCAAAATAAAAGTAATTTCTGACGTTTTGCCCTGAAATAAATGAAATTTCTGCAATTTTGCCCGAAAAAAAGGGAAATTTGTGTCTTTTTGCCCCAAAATGAGGGGAATTTCTGCCTTTTTGCCACAAAATATAGGGAATTTCAGCATTTTACCTCAAAATAAGGGGAATTTCAGCCTTTTGGCAACAAAATATGGGGAATTTCTGCCTTTTGCCACAAAATAAGAAAAATTTCTGCAATTCTGTACCAAAATAAAATAAATTTTTACAATTTTCCCCGAAATAAGGGAAATTTCTGATTTTTGCCCCGAAATAAGGAGAATTTCTGTATTTTTGCCCCAAAATAAGGGGATTTTCTGCCTTTTTGCCCCAAAATTAGAGTTCTTGCAATTTTGCTTCAAAATACAGGAAATTTCTGCCTCTTTTCCCGAAAATAAGAGGAACTTCTTCCGATTTGCCCCAAATAAAGGGAATTTCTGCATTTTTCCCCAATATTAGGGGAATTTCTGCAATTTTGCTCTAAAATACAAGGAATTTCTGCCTTTTTGCCTGAAATTAAGGAGATTTTCTGCATTTTTGCCCCCAAACAAGGGAAATTTCTGCAATTTTATCCCAAATAAGGGGAATTTCTGCCTTTTTGCCCCAATATAATGGGAATTTCTGCCTTTTTGCCCCACAATAAGAAAAATTTTTGCTTTTTTTCTCTGAAATAAGTGAAATTTCTGCAATTTTGCCTTAAAATAAAAGAAATTTCTTCAATTTTTTTTCCATAATATAGGAATTTTCTGCAATTTTGCCCCAAAATAAAGGGAATTTCTGTTTTTTGTCCCCAAATAAGGGAAATTTCTGCAATTTTGTTCTAAATTAAGGGGAATTTCTGCCTTTTGCCTCAAAATAAGGGGAATTTTTACCTTTTTGCCCCAAAATAAAGAAAATTACTGCATGTTTTACCCCAAAATTAGGTGAATTTCTGCAATTTTGCTCCAAAATACCGGGAATTTCTGCCTTTTTGCCCGAAAATAAAGAGAATGTATACCTTTTTGCCATAAAAAAGGGAAATTTCTTCATTTTTACCCTAAAATAAGGGGATTTTCCGCATTTTTGACAAAAAAATAAGTGCAATTTCTGACTTTTCCCCAAAAATAAACGGAATTTCTGTCTTTTTGCCCCAAAATAAGCGGAATTTCTGACGTTTTGCTCTGAAATAAGTTAAATTTCTAAAATTTTTTCCCAAAATAAGGGAAATGTCTGCTTTTTGCCCCCAAATAAGGGGAATTTCTGCCTTTTTGCCCCAAAATAAGGGGAATTTCTGCATTTTTGCCCCAAAATAAGGGGAATTTCAGCCTTTCTACCTCAAAATAATGGGAATTTCTGCATTTCTGCCCCAAAATATGGAAAATTTCTGGCTTTTTGCCCAAAAATAAGAAAAATTTCTGAAATTTGGAACCAAAATAAAAGAAATTTCTGCCTTTTTGCCCCAAAATAAGAAAATTTCTGCTTTTTTTTCCCTGAAATAAGTGAAATTTCTGCAATTTTGCCCCAAAATAAGGGAAATTTCTACAATTTTGCCAAATGTACAGGAAATTTCTACAATTTTCCTCAAAATAAGAGGAATTTCTGACTTTTTGCTCCGAAAAAAAGGAGATTTTCTGTCTTTTTGCCCCAAAATAAGGAGAATTTCTGCCTTTTTGCCCGAAAATTATGAGAATTTCTGCAAATTTGCTTTAAAATACGGGGAATTTCTGCCTTTTAGCCCAAAATAAAGGGATTTTCTGAATTTTCCCCCAATATTTGGGGAATTTCTGCATTTTACCTCTAAATAAGGGGAATTTCTGCATTTTACCTCAAAATAAGAAGGATTTCTGCCTTTTGCCCCAAAGTATGGCTAATTTCTGCCTTTATGTTCAAAAATAAGGAAAATTTCTTCAATTTTGTATCATAATAAAATAAATTTCTGCTTTTTGCCCCAAAATAAGGGGAATTTCTGACTTTTTGCCCTGAAATAAATGAAATTTCTGCAATTTTGCCCGAAAATAAGGGAAATTTGTGCCTTTTTTCCCCAAATTAAGGGGAATTTCTGCCTTTGCCCCAAATATGGGGAATTTCAACATTTTACCTCAAAATAAGGGGAATTTCAGCCTTTTTGCACCAAAATATGGAGAATTTCTGCCTTTTTGCCCCAAAATAAAGGGAATTTCTGCATTTTTGCACCAATATTAGGGGAATTTCTGCAATTTTGCTCCAAAATACGGGTCATTTCTGCCTTTTTGCCCGAAATTAAGTGGAATTTCTGCCATTTTGTCCCGAAATAAGTGAAATTTCTTCAATTTTAGCCAAAAATTAGGGATTTCATCTTTTTGCCCCAAAATAAGTGGAATTTCTGCCATTTTGCCCTGAAATATTTGAAATTTCTGCAATTTTACCACAAAATAAGGGGAATTTCTGCCTTTTTGCCCCAAAATAAGGGGAATTTCAGCCTTTTTACCTCATAATAATGGGAATCTCTGCCTTTTTGCCCTAAAATATGGAAAATTTCTGTATTTTTGCCCCAAAATAAAGAAAATTTCTGCAATTTTGTACCAAAATAAAAGTAATTTCTGCATTTTGTCCCAAAATAAGAGAAATTTCCGTGTTTTTTACCTGAAATAAGTGAAATTTCTGTAATTTTGCCCCAAAATAAGGGGAATTTCTGACTTTTTGCCCTGAAATATGGAGAATTTCTGTCTTTTTGCCCCAAAATAATGTTAATTTCTGCATTTTCCTTCAAAATTAGGGGAATATGTGCAATTTTGCTCAAAATACGTGGAATTTCTGCCTTATTGCAACAAAATAAAGGGAATTTCTGCATTTTTGCACCAATATAAGGGGTATTTCTGAAATTTTGCTCCAAAATACGGGGAATTTTAACCTTATTGCCCGAAATAAAGTGGAATTTCTGCCTTTTTGCCCTGAAATATTTGAAATTTCCGCAATTTTACCCCAAAATAAGGGGAATTTCTGTTTTTGGCCCCAAAATTACAAGAAGTTCTGCTTTTTGCCCCAAAATAAGGCAAATTTCTGACTTTTTGCCCTGAAATAAGTGAAATTTCTGCAATTTTGCCCCAAACTAAGGAAAATTTCTGCCTTATTGCAACAAAATAAAGGGAATTTCTGCATTTTTGCACCAATATAAGGGGAATTTCTGAAATTTTACTCCAAAATACGGGGAATTTTAACCTTATTGCCCGAAATAAAGTGGAATTTCTGCCTTTTTGCCCTGAAATATTTGAAATTTCCGCAATTTTACCCCAAAATAAGGGGAATTTCTGTTTTTGGCCCCAAAATTACAAGAATTTCTGCTTTTTGCCCCAAAATAAGGCAAATTTCTGACTTTTTGCCCTGAAATAAGTGAAATTTCTGCAATTTTGCCCCAAAATAAGGGGAATTTCTGCCTTTTTGCCAAAATAAGGGGAATTTCAGCATTTTACCTCCAAATAAGGGGAATTTCTGCCTTTTTCCCACATAATATGGGGAATTTCTGCCTATTGCCCCCAAATAAGAAAAATTTTTGCTTTTCTGCCCCAATTAACAGGAATTTCCTCCTTTTTGCCACAAAGTAAAGGGAATTTCTGCCTTTTTGCCCCAAAATAACGAGAATTTCAGCTTGTTACCTCAAAATAAGGGGAATTTCTGAATTTTTGTTCCAAAATAAGGAAAATTTCTTCAATTTTGTACCAAAATAAAAGTAATTTCTGACGTTTTGCCCTGAAATAAATGAAATTTCTGCAATTTTGCCCGAAAAAAAGGGAAATTTGTGTCTTTTTGCCCCAAAATGAGGGGAATTTCTGCCTTTTTGCCACAAAATATAGGGAATTTCAGCATTTTACCTCAAAATAAGGGGAATTTCAGCCTTTTGGCAACAAAATATGGGGAATTTCTGCCTTTTGCCACAAAATAAGAAAAATTTCTGCAATTCTGTACCAAAATAAAATAAATTTTTACAATTTTCCCCGAAATAAGGGAAATTTCTGATTTTTGCCCCGAAATAAGGAGAATTTCTGTATTTTTGCCCCAAAATAAGGGGATTTTCTGCCTTTTTGCCCCAAAATTAGAGGAGTTCTTGCAATTTTGCTTCAAAATACAGGAAATTTCTGCCTCTTTTCCCGAAAATAAGAGGAACTTCTTCCGATTTGCCCCAAATAAAGGGAATTTCTGCATTTTTCCCCAATATTAGGGGAATTTCTGCAATTTTGCTCTAAAATACAAGGAATTTCTGCCTTTTTGCCTGAAATTAAGGAGATTTTCTGCATTTTTGCCCCCAAACAAGGGAAATTTCTGCAATTTTATCCCAAATAAGGGGAATTTCTGCCTTTTTGCCCCAATATAATGGGAATTTCTGCCTTTTTGCCCCACAATAAGAAAAATTTTTGCTTTTTTTCTCTGAAATAAGTGAAATTTCTGCAATTTTGCCTTAAAATAAAAGAAATTTCTTCAATTTTTTTTCCATAATATAGGAATTTTCTGCAATTTTGCCCCAAAATAAAGGGAATTTCTGTTTTTTGTCCCCAAATAAGGGAAATTTCTGCAATTTTGTTCTAAATTAAGGGGAATTTCTGCCTTTTGCCTCAAAATAAGGGGAATTTTTACCTTTTTGCCCCAAAATAAAGAAAATTACTGCATGTTTTACCCCAAAATTAGGTGAATTTCTGCAATTTTGCTCCAAAATACCGGGAATTTCTGCCTTTTTGCCCGAAAATAAAGAGAATGTATACCTTTTTGCCATAAAAAAGGGAAATTTCTTCATTTTTACCCTAAAATAAGGGGATTTTCCGCATTTTTGACAAAAAAATAAGTGCAATTTCTGACTTTTCCCCAAAAATAAACGGAATTTCTGTCTTTTTGCCCCAAAATAAGCGGAATTTCTGACGTTTTGCTCTGAAATAAGTTAAATTTCTAAAATTTTTTCCCAAAATAAGGGAAATGTCTGCTTTTTGCCCCCAAATAAGGGGAATTTCTGCCTTTTTGCCCCAAAATAAGGGGAAGTTCTGCATTTTTGCCCCAAAATAAGGGGAATTTCAGCCTTTCTACCTCAAAATAATGGGAATTTCTGCATTTCTGCCCCAAAATATGGAAAATTTCTGGCTTTTTGCCCAAAAATAAGAAAAATTTCTGAAATTTGGAACCAAAATAAAAGAAATTTCGGCCTTTTTGCCCCAAAATAAGAAAATTTCTGCTTTTTTTCCCTGAAATAAATGAAATTTCTGCAATTTTGCCCCAAAATAAGGGAAATTTCTACAATTTTGCCAAATGTACAGGAAATTTCTACAATTTTCCTCAAAATAAGAGGAATTTCTGACTTTTTGCTCCGAAAAAAAGGAGATTTTCTGTCTTTTTGCCCCAAAATAAGGAGAATTTCTGCCTTTTTGACCGAAAATTATGAGAATTTCTGCAAATTTGCTTTAAAATACAGGGAATTTCTGCCTTTTAGCCCAAAATAAAGGGATTTTCTGAATTTTCCCCCAATATTTGGGGAATTTCTGCATTTTACCTCTAAATAAGGGGAATTTCTGCATTTTACCTCAAAATAAGAAGGATTTCTGCCTTTTGCCCCAAAATATGGCTAATTTCTGCCTTTATGTTCAAAAATAAGGAAAATTTCTTCAATTTTGTATCATAATAAAATAAATTTCTGCTTTTTGCCCCAAAATAAGGGGAATTTCTGACTTTTTGCCCTGAAATAAATGAAATTTCTGCAATTTTGCCCGAAAATAAGGGAAATTTGTGCCTTTTTTCCCCAAATTAAGGGGAATTTCTGCCTTTGCCCCAAAATATGGGGAATTTCAACATTTTACCTCAAAATAAGGGGAATTTCAGCCTTTTTGCACCAAAATATGGAGAATTTCTGCCTTTTTGCCCCCAAATAAAGGGAATTTCTGCATTTTTGCACCAATATTAGGGGAATTTCTGCAATTTTGCTCCAAAATACGGGTCATTTCTGCCTTTTTGCCCGAAATTAAGTGGAATTTCTGCCTTTTTGTCCCGAAATAAGTGAAATTTCTTCAATTTTAGCCAAAAATTAGGGATTTCATCTTTTTGCCCCAAAATAAGTGGAATTTCTGCCATTTTGCCCTGAAATATTTGAAATTTCTGCAATTTTACCACAAAATAAGGGGAATTTCTGCCTTTTTGCCCCAAAATAAGGGGAATTTCAGCCTTTTTACCTCATAATAATGGGAATCTCTGCCTTTTTGCCCTAAAATATGGAAAATTTCTGTATTTTTGCCCCAAAATAAAGAAAATTTCTGCAATTTTGTACCAAAATAAAAGTAATTTCTGCATTTTGTCCCAAAATAAGAGAAATTTCCGTGTTTTTTACCTGAAATAAGTGAAATTTCTGTAATTTTGCCCCAAAATAAGGGGAATTTCTGAATTTTTGCCCTGAAATATGGAGAATTTCTGTCTTTTTGCCCCAAAATAATGTTAATTTCTGCATTTTCCTTCAAAATTAGGGGAATATGTGCAATTTTGCTCAAAATACGTGGAATTTCTGCCTTATTGCAACAAAATAAAGGGAATTTCTGCATTTTTGCACCAATATAAGGGGTATTTCTGAAATTTTGCTCCAAAATACGGGGAATTTTAACCTTATTGCCCGAAATAAAGTGGAATTTCTGCCTTTTTGCCCTGAAATATTTGAAATTTCCGCAATTTTACCCCAAAATAAGGGGAATTTCTGTTTTTGGCCCCAAAATTACAAGAATTTCTGCTTTTTGCCCCAAAATAAGGCAAATTTCTGACTTTTTGCCCTGAAATAAGTGAAATTTCTGCAATTTTGCCCCAAAATAAGGGGAATTTCTGCCTTTTTGCCCCAAAATTAGAGGAGTTCTTGCAATTTTGCTTCAAAATACAGGAAATTTCTGCCTCTTTTCCCGAAAATAAGAGGAACTTCTTCCGATTTGCCCCAAATAAAGGGAATTTCTGCATTTTTCCCCAATATTAGGGGAATTTCTGCAATTTTGCTCTAAAATACAAGGAATTTCTGCCTTTTTGCCTGAAATTAAGGAGATTTTCTGCATTTTTGCCCCCAAACAAGGAAAATTTCTGCAATTTTATCCCAAATAAGGGGAATTTCTGCCTTTTTGCCCCAATATAATGGGAATTTCTGCCTTTTTGCCCCACAATAAGAAAAATTTTTGCTTTTTTTCTCTGAAATAAGTGAAATTTCTGCAATTTTGCCTTAAAATAAAAGAAATTTCTTCAATTTTTTTCCATAATATAGGAATTTTCTGCAATTTTGCCCCAAAATAAAGGGAATTTCTGTTTTTTGTCCCCAAATAAGGGAAATTTCTGCAATTTTGTTCTAAATTAAGGGGAATTTCTGCCTTTTGCCTCAAAATAAGGGGAATTTTTACCTTTTTGCCCCAAAATAAAGAAAATTACTGCATGTTTTACCCCAAAATTAGGTGAATTTCTGCAATTTTGCTCCAAAATACCGGGAATTTCTGCCTTTTTGCCCGAAAATAAAGAGAATGTATACCTTTTTGCCATAAAAAAGGGAAATTTCTTCATTTTTACCCTAAAATAAGGGGATTTTCCGCATTTTTGACAAAAAAATAAGTGCAATTTCTGACTTTTCCCCAAAAATAAACGGAATTTCTGTCTTTTTGCCCCAAAATAAGCGGAATTTCTGACGTTTTGCTCTGAAATAAGTTAAATTTCTAAAATTTTTTCCCAAAATAAGGGAAATGTCTGCTTTTTGCCCCCAAATAAGGGGAATTTCTGCCTTTTTGCCCCAAAATAAGGGGAATTTCTGCATTTTTGCCCCAAAATAAGGGGAATTTCAGCCTTTCTACCTCAAAATAATGGGAATTTCTGCATTTCTGCCCCAAAATATGGAAAATTTCTGGCTTTTTGCCCAAAAATAAGAAAAATTTCTGAAATTTGGAACCAAAATAAAAGAAATTTCTGCCTTTTTGCCCCAAAATAAGAAAATTTCTGCTTTTTTCCCTGAAATAAGTGAAATTTCTGCAATTTTGCCCCAAAATAAGGGAAATTTCTACAATTTTGCCAAATGTACAGGAAATTTCTACAATTTTCCTCAAAATAAGAGGAATTTCTGACTTTTTGCTCCGAAAAAAAGGAGATTTTCTGTCTTTTTGCCCCAAAATAAGGAGAATTTCTGCCTTTTTGCCCGAAAATTATGAGAATTTCTGCAAATTTGCTTTAAAATACGGGGAATTTCTGCCTTTTAGCCCAAAATAAAGGGATTTTCTGAATTTTCCCCCAATATTTGGGGACTTTCTGCATTTTACCTCTAAATAAGGGGAATTTCTGCATTTTACCTCAAAATAAGAAGGATTTCTGCCTTTTGCCCCAAAGTATGGCTAATTTCTGCCTTTATGTTCAAAAATAAGGAAAATTTCTTCAATTTTGTATCATAATAAAATAAATTTCTGCTTTTTGCCCCAAAATAAGGGGAATTTCTGACTTTTTGCCCTGAAATAAATGAAATTTCTGCAATTTTGCCCGAAAATAAGGGAAATTTGTGCCTTTTTTCCCCAGATTAAGGGGAATTTCTGCCTTTGCCCCAAAATATGGGGAATTTCAACATTTTACCTCAAAATAAGGGGAATTTCAGCCTTTTTGCACCAAAATATGGAGAATTTCTGCCTTTTTGCCCCAAAATAAAGGGAATTTCTGCATTTTTGCACCAATATTAGGGGAATTTCTGCAATTTTGCTCCAAAATACGGGTCATTTCTGCCTTTTTGCCCGAAATTAAGTGGAATTTCTGCCATTTTGTCCCGAAATAAGTGAAATTTCTTCAATTTTAGCCAAAAATTAGGGATTTCATCTTTTTGCCCCAAAATAAGTGGAATTTCTGCCATTTTGCCCTGAAATATTTGAAATTTCTGCAATTTTACCACAAAATAAGGGGAATTTCTGCCTTTTTGCCCGAAAACAAGGGGAATTTCAGCCTTTTTACCTCATAATAATGGGAATCTCTGCCTTTTTGCCCTAAAATATGGAAAATTTCTGTATTTTTGCCCCAAAATAAAGAAAATTTCTGCAATTTTGTACCAAAATAAAAGTAATTTCTGCATTTTGTCCCAAAATAAGAGAAATTTCCGTTTTTTTACCTGAAATAAGTGAAATTTCTGTAATTTTGCCCCAAAATAAGGGGAATTTCTGACTTTTTGCCCTGAAATAAGGAGAATTTCTGCCTTTTTGCCCCAAAATAAGAAAATTTCTGCTTTTTTCCCTGAAATAAGTGAAATTTCTGCAATTTTGCCCCAAAATAAGGGAAATTTCTACAATTTTGCCAAATGTACAGGAAATTTCTACAATTTTCCTCAAAATAAGAGGAATTTCTGACTTTTTGCTCCGAAAAAAAGGAGATTTTCTGTCTTTTTGCCCCAAAATAAGGAGAATTTCTGCCTTTTTGCCCGAAAATTATGAGAATTTCTGCAAATTTGCTTTAAAATACGGGGAATTTCTGCCTTTTAGCCCAAAATAAAGGGATTTTCTGAATTTTCCCCCAATATTTGGGGACTTTCTGCATTTTACCTCTAAATAAGGGGAATTTCTGCATTTTACCTCAAAATAAGAAGGATTTCTGCCTTTTGCCCCAAAGTATGGCTAATTTCTGCCTTTATGTTCAAAAATAAGGAAAATTTCTTCAATTTTGTATCATAATAAAATAAATTTCTGCTTTTTGCCCCAAAATAAGGGGAATTTCTGACTTTTTGCCCTGAAATAAATGAAATTTCTGCAATTTTGCCCGAAAATAAGGGAAATTTGTGCCTTTTTTCCCCAGATTAAGGGGAATTTCTGCCTTTGCCCCAAAATATGGGGAATTTCAACATTTTACCTCAAAATAAGGGGAATTTCAGCCTTTTTGCACCAAAATATGGAGAATTTCTGCCTTTTTGCCCCAAAATAAAGGGAATTTCTGCATTTTTGCACCAATATTAGGGGAATTTCTGCAATTTTGCTCCAAAATATGGGTCATTTCTGCCTTTTTGCTCGAAATTAAGTGGAATTTCTGCCTTTTTGTCCCGAAATAAGTGAAATTTCTTCAATTTTAGCCAAAAATTAGGGATTTCATCTTTTTGCCCCAAAATAAGTGGAATTTCTGCCATTTTGCCCTGAAATATTTGAAATTTCTGCAATTTTACCACAAAATAAGGGGAATTTCTGCCTTTTTGCCCCAAAATAAGGGGAATTTCAGCCTTTTTACCTCATAATAATGGGAATCTCTGCCTTTTTGCCCTAAAATATGGAAAATTTCTGTATTTTTGCCCCAAAATAAAGAAAATTTCTGCAATTTTGTACCAAAATAAAAGTAATTTCTGCATTTTGTCCCAAAATAAGAGAAATTTCCGTGTTTTTTACCTGAAATAAGTGAAATTTCTGTAATTTTGCCCCAAAATAAGGGGAATTTCTGACTTTTTGCCCTGAAATATGGAGAATTTCTGTCTTTTTGCCCCAAAATAATGTTAATTTCTGCATTTTCCTTCAAAATTAGGGGAATATGTGCAATTTTGCTCAAAATACGTGGAATTTCTGCCTTATTGCAACAAAATAAAGGGAATTTCTGCATTTTTGCACCAATATAAGGGGAATTTCTGAAATTTTGCTCCAAAATACGGGGAATTTTAACCTTATTGCCCGAAATAAAGTGGAATTTCTGCCTTTTTGCCCTGAAATATTTGAAATTTCCGCAATTTTACCCCAAAATAAGGGGAATTTCTGTTTTTGGCCCCAAAATTACAAGAATTTCTGCTTTTTGCCCCAAAATAAGGCAAATTTCTGACTTTTTGCCCTGAAATAAGTGAAATTTCTGCAATTTTGCCCCAAACTAAGAAAAATTTCTGCCTTATTGCCACAAAATAAAGGGAATTTCTGCATTTTTGCACCAATATAAGGGGAATTTCTGAAATTTTGCTCCAAAATACGGGGAATTTTAACCTTATTGCCCGAAATAAAGTGGAATTTCTGCCTTTTTGCCCTGAAATATTTGAAATTTCCGCAATTTTACCCCAAAATAAGGGGAATTTCTGTTTTTGGCCCCAAAATTACAAGAATTTCTGCTTTTTGCCCCAAAATAAGGCAAATTTCTGACTTTTTGCCCTGAAATAAGTGAAATTTCTGCAATTTTGCCCCAAAATAAGGGGAATGTCTGCCTTTTTGCCAAAATAAGGGGAATTTCAGCATTTTACCTCCAAATAAGGGGAATTTCTGCCTTTTTCCCACATAATATGGGGAATTTCTGCCTATTGCCCCCAAATAAGAAAAATTTTTGCTTTTCTGCCCCAATTAACAGGAATTTCCTCCTTTTTGCCACAAAGTAAAGGGAATTTCTGCCTTTTTGCCCCAAAATAACGGGAATTTCAGCTTGTTACCTCAAAATAAGGGGAATTTCTGAATTTTTGTTCCAAAATAAGGAAAATTTCTTCAATTTTGTACCAAAATAAAAGTAATTTCTGACTTTTTGCCCTGAAATAAATGAAATTTCTGCAATTTTGCCCGAAAAAAAGGGAAATTTGTGTCTTTTTGCCCCAAAATGAGTGGAATTACTGCCTTTTTGCCACAAAATATAGGGAATTTCAGCATTTTACCTCAAAATAAGGGGAATTTCAGCCTTTTGGCAACAAAATATGGGGAATTTCTGCCTTTTTGCCACAAAATAAGAAAAATTTCTGCAAGTCTGTACCAAAATAAAATAAATTTTTACAATTTTCCCCGAAATAAGGGAAATTTCTGATTTTTGCCCCGAAATAAGGAGAATTTCTGTATTTTTGCCCCAAAATAAGGGGAATTTCTGCCTTTTTGCCCCAAAATTAGAGGAGTTCTTGCAATTTTGCTTCAAAATACAGGAAATTTCTGCCTCTTTTCCCGAAAATAAGAGGAACTTCTTCCGATTTGCCCCAAATAAAGGGAATTTCTGCATTTTTCCCCAATATTAGGGGAATCTCTGCAATTTTGCTCTAAAATACAAGGAATTTCTGCCTTTTTGCCTGAAATTAAGGAGATTTTCTGCATTTTTGCCCCCAAACAAGGAAAATTTCTGCAATTTTATCCCAAATAAGGGGAATTTCTGCCTTTTTGCCCCAATATAATGGGAATTTCTGCCTTTTTGCCCCACAATAAGAAAAATTTTTGCTTTTTTTCTCTGAAATAAGTGAAATTTCTGCAATTTTGCCTTAAAATAAAAGAAATTTCTTCAATTTTTTTCCATAATATAGGAATTTTCTGCAATTTTGCCCCAAAATAAAGGGAATTTCTGTTTTTTGTCCCCAAATAAGGGAAATTTCTGCAATTTTGTTCTAAATTAAGGGGAATTTCTGCCTTTTGCCTCAAAATAAGGGGAATTTTTACCTTTTTGCCCCAAAATAAAGAAAATTACTGCATGTTTTACCCCAAAATTAGGTGAATTTCTGCAATTTTGCTCCAAAATACCGGGAATTTCTGCCTTTTTGCCCGAAAATAAAGAGAATGTATACCTTTTTGCCATAAAAAAGGGAAATTTCTTCATTTTTACCCTAAAATAAGGGGATTTTCCGCATTTTTGACAAAAAAATAAGTGCAATTTCTGACTTTTCCCCAAAAATAAACGGAATTTCTGTCTTTTTGCCCCAAAATAAGCGGAATTTCTGACGTTTTGCTCTGAAATAAGTTAAATTTCTAAAATTTTTTCCCAAAATAAGGGAAATGTCTGCTTTTTGCCCCCAAATAAGGGGAATATCTGCCTTTTTGCCCCAAAATAAGGGGAATTTCTGCATTTTTGCCCCAAAATAAGGGGAATTTCAGCCTTTCTACCTCAAAATAATGGGAATTTCTGCATTTCTGCCCCAAAATATGGAAAATTTCTGGCTTTTTGCCCAAAAATAAGAAAAATTTCTGAAATTTGGAACCAAAATAAAAGAAATTTCTGCCTTTTTGCCCCAAAATAAGAAAATTTCTGCTTTTTTTCCCTGAAATAAGTGAAATTTCTGCAATTTTGCCCCAAAATAAGGGAAATTTCTACAATTTTGCCAAATGTACAGGAAATTTCTACAATTTTCCTCAAAATAAGAGGAATTTCTGACTTTTTGCTCCGAAAAAAAGGAGATTTTCTGTCTTTTTGCCCCAAAATAAGGAGAATTTCTGCCTTTTTGCCCGAAAATTATGAGAATTTCTGCAAATTTGCTTTAAAATACGGGGAATTTCTGCCTTTTAGCCCAAAATAAAGGGATTTTCTGAATTTTCCCCCAATATTTGGGGACTTTCTGCATTTTACCTCTAAATAAGGGGAATTTCTGCATTTTACCTCAAAATAAGAAGGATTTCTGCCTTTTGCCCCAAAGTATGGCTAATTTCTGCCTTTATGTTCAAAAATAAGGAAAATTTCTTCAATTTTGTATCATAATAAAATAAATTTCTGCTTTTTGCCCCAAAATAAGGGGAATTTCTGACTTTTTGCCCTGAAATAAATGAAATTTCTGCAATTTTGCCCGAAAATAAGGGAAATTTGTGCCTTTTTTCCCCAGATTAAGGGGAATTTCTGCCTTTGCCCCAAAATATGGGGAATTTCAACATTTTACCTCAAAATAAGGGGAATTTCAGCCTTTTTGCACCAAAATATGGAGAATTTCTGCCTTTTTGCCCCAAAATAAAGGGAATTTCTGCATTTTTGCACCAATATTAGGGGAATTTCTGCAATTTTGCTCCAAAATATGGGTCATTTCTGCCTTTTTGCCCGAAATTAAGTGGAATTTCTGCCTTTTTGTCCCGAAATAAGTGAAATTTCTTCAATTTTAGCCAAAAATTAGGGATTTCATTTTTTTGCCCCAAAATAAGTGGAATTTCTGCCATTTTGCCCTGAAATATTTGAAATTTCTGCAATTTTACCACAAAATAAGGGGAATTTCTGCCTTTTTGCCCCAAAATAAGGGGAATTTCAGCCTTTTTACCTCATAATAATGGGAATCTCTGCCTTTTTGCCCTAAAATATGGAAAATTTCTGTATTTTTGCCCCAAAATAAAGAAAATTTCTGCAATTTTGTACCAAAATAAAAGTAATTTCTGCATTTTGGCCCAAAATAAGAGAAATTTCCGTGTTTTTTACCTGAAATAAGTGAAATTTCTGTAATTTTGCCCCAAAATAAGGGGAATTTCTGACTTTTTGCCCTGAAATATGGAGAATTTCTGTCTTTTTGCCCCAAAATAATGTTAATTTCTGCATTTTCCTTCAAAATTAGGGGAATATGTGCAATTTTGCTCAAAATACGTGGAATTTCTGCCTTATTGCAACAAAATAAAGGGACTTTCTGCATTTTTGCACCAATATAAGGGGAATTTCTGAAATTTTGCTCCAAAATACGGGGAATTTTAACCTTATTGCCCGAAATAAAGTGGAATTTCTGCCTTTTTGCCCTGAAATATTTGAAATTTCCGCAATTTTACCCCAAAATAAGGGGAATTTCTGTTTTTGGCCCCAAAATTACAAGAATTTCTGCTTTTTGCCCCAAAATAAGGCAAATTTCTGAATTTTTGCCCTGAAATAAGTGAAATTTCTGCAATTTTGCCCCAAACTAAGGAAAATTTCTGCCTTATTGCAACAAAATAAAGGGAATTTCTGCATTTTTGCACCAATATAAGGGGAATTTCTCAAATTTTGCTCCAAAATACGGGGAATTTTAACCTTATTGCCCGAAATAAAGTGGAATTTCTGCCTTTTTGCCCTGAAATATTTGAAATTTCCGCAATTTTACCCCAAAATAAGGGGAATTTCTGTTTTTGGCCCCAAAATTACAAGAATTTCTGCTTTTTGCCCCAAAATAAGGCAAATTTCTGACTTTTTGCCCTGAAATAAGTGAAATTTCTGCAATTTTGCTCCAAAATAAGGGGAATGTCTGCCTTTTTGCCAAAATAAGGGGAATTTCAGCATTTTACCTCCAAATAAGGGGAATTTCTGCCTTTTTCCCACATAATATGGGGAATTTCTGCTTATTGCCCCCAAATAAGAAAAATTTTTGCTTTTCTGCCCCAATTAACAGGAATTTCCTCCTTTTTGCCACAAAGTAAAGGGAATTTCTGCCTTTTTGCCCCAAAATAACGGGAATTTCAGCTTGTTACCTCAAAATAAGGGGAATTTCTGAATTTTTGTTCCAAAATATAGAAAATTTCTTCAATTTTGTACCAAAATAAAAGTAATTTCTGACTTTTTGCCCTGAAATAAATGAAATTTCTGCAATTTTGCCCGAAAAAAAGGGAAATTTGTGTCTTTTTGCCCCAAAATGAGGGGAATTTCTGCCTTTTTGCCACAAAATATAGGGAATTTCAGCATTTTACCTCAAAATAAGGGGAATTTCAGCCTTTTGGCAACAAAATATGGGGAATTTCTGCCTTTTTGCCACAAAATAAGAAAAATTTCTGCAAGTCTGTACCAAAATAAAATAAATTTTTACAATTTTCCCCGAAATAAGGGAAATTTCTGATTTTTGCCCCGAAATAAGGAGAATTTCTGTATTTTTGCCCCAAAATAAGGGGAATTTCTGCCTTTTTGCCCCAAAATTAGAGGAGTTCTTGCAATTTTGCTTCAAAATACAGGAAATTTCTGCCTCTTTTCCCGAAAATAAGAGGAACTTCTTCCGATTTGCCCCAAATAAAGGGAATTTCTGCATTTTTCCCCAATATTAGGGGAATCTCTGCAATTTTGCTCTAAAATACAAGGAATTTCTGTCTTTTTGCCTGAAATTAAGGAGATTTTCTGCATTTTTGCCCCCAAACAAGGAAAATTTCTGCAATTTTATCCCAAATAAGGGGAATTTCTGCCTTTTTGCCCCAATATAATGGGAATTTCTGCCTTTTTGCCCCACAATAAGAAAAATTTTTGCTTTTTTTCTCTGAAATAAGTGAAATTTCTGCAATTTTGCCTTAAAATAAAAGAAATTTCTTCAATTTTTTTCCATAATATAGGAATTTTCTGCAATTTTTTTCCCAAAATAAAGGGAATTTCTGTTTTTTGTCCCCAAATAAGGGAAATTTCTGCAATTTTGTTCTAAATTAAGGGGAATTTCTGCCTTTTGCCTCAAAATAAGGGGAATTTTTACCTTTTTGCCCCAAAATAAAGAAAATTACTGCATGTTTTACCCCAAAATTAGGTGAATTTCTGCAATTTTGCTCCAAAATACCGGGAATTTCTGGCTTTTTGCCCGAAAATAAAGAGAATGTATACCTTTTTGCCATAAAAAAGGGAAATTTCTTCATTTTTACCCTAAAATAAGGGGATTTTCCGCATTTTTGACAAAAAAATAAGTGCAATTTCTGACTTTTCCCCAAAAATAAACGGAATTTCTGTCTTTTTGCCCCAAAATAAGCGGAATTTCTGACGTTTTGCTCTGAAATAAGTTAAATTTCTAAAATTTTTTCCCAAAATAAGGGAAATGTCTGCTTTTTGCCCCCAAATAAGGGGAATTTCTGCCTTTTTGCCCCAAAATAAGGGGAATTTCTGCATTTTTGCCCCAAAATAAGGGGAATTTCAGCCTTTCTACCTCAAAATAATGGGAATTGCTGCATTTCTGCCCCAAAATATGGAAAATTTCTGGCTTTTTGCCCAAAAATAAGAAAAATTTCTGAAATTTGGAACCAAAATAAAAGAAATTTCTGCCTTTTTGCCCCAAAATAAGAAAATTTCTGCTTTTTTTCCCTGAAATAAATGAAATTTCTGCAATTTTGCCCCAAAATAAGGGAAATTTCTACAATTTTGCCAAATGTACAGGAAATTTCTACAATTTTCCTCAAAATAAGAGGAATTTCTGACTTTTTGCTCCGAAAAAAAGGAGATTTTCTGTCTTTTTGCCCCAAAATAAGGAGAATTTCTGCCTTTTTGCCCGAAAATTATGAGAATTTCTGCAAATTTGCTTTAAAATACGGGGAATTTCTGCCTTTTAGCCCAAAATAAAGGGATTTTCTGAATTTTCCCCCAATATTTGGGGACTTTCTGCATTTTACCTCTAAATAAGGGGAATTTCTGCATTTTACCTCAAAATAAGAAGGATTTCTGCCTTTTGCCCCAAAGTATGGCTAATTTCTGCCTTTATGTTCAAAAATAAGGAAAATTTCTTCAATTTTGTATCATAATAAAATAAATTTCTGCTTTTTGCCCCAAAATAAGGGGAATTTCTGACTTTTTGCCCTGAAATAAATGAAATTTCTGCAATTTTGCCCGAAAATAAGGGAAATTTGTGCCTTTTTTCCCCAGATTAAGGGGAATTTCTGCCTTTGCCCCAAAATATGGGGAATTTCAACATTTTACCTCAAAATAAGGGGAATTTCAGCCTTTTTGCACCAAAATATGGAGAATTTCTGCCTTTTTGCCCCAAAATAAAGGGAATTTCTGCATTTTTGCACCAATATTAGGGGAATTTCTGCAATTTTGCTCCAAAATACGGGTCATTTCTGCCTTTTTGCCCGAAATTAAGTGGAATTTCTGCCATTTTGTCCCGAAATAAGTGAAATTTCTTCAATTTTAGCCAAAAATTAGGGATTTCATCTTTTTGCCCCAAAATAAGTGGAATTTCTGCCATTTTGCCCTGAAATATTTGAAATTTCTGCAATTTTACCACAAAATAAGGGGAATTTCTGCCTTTTTGCCCGAAAACAAGGGGAATTTCAGCCTTTTTACCTCATAATAATGGGAATCTCTGCCTTTTTGCCCTAAAATATGGAAAATTTCTGTATTTTTGCCCCAAAATAAAGAAAATTTCTGCAATTTTGTACCAAAATAAAAGTAATTTCTGCATTTTGTCCCAAAATAAGAGAAATTTCCGTGTTTTTTACCTGAAATAAGTGAAATTTCTGTAATTTTGCCCCAAAATAAGGGGAATTTCTGACTTTTAGCCCTGAAATAAGGAGAATTTCTGTCTTTTTGCCCCCAAATAATGTTAATTTCTGCATTTTCCTTCAAAATTAGGGGAATATGTGCAATTTTGCTCAAAATACGTGGAATTTCTGCCTTATTGCAACAAAATAAAGGGAATTTCTGCATTATGCACCAATATAAGGGGAATTTCTGAAATTTTGCTCCAAAATACGGGGAATTTTAACCTTATTGCCCGAAATAAAGTGGAATTTCTGCCTTTTTGCCCTGAAATATTTGAAATTTCCGCAATTTTACCCCAAAATAAGGGGAATTTCTGTTTTTGGCCCCAAAATTACAAGAATTTCTGCTTTTTGCCCCAAAATAAGGCAAATTTCTGACTTTTTGCCCTGAAATAAGTGAAATTTCTGCAATTTTGCCCCAAAATAAGGGGAATGTCTGCCTTTTTGCCAAAATAAGGGGAATTTCAGCATTTTACCTCCAAATAAGGGGAATTTCTGCCTTTTTCCCACATAATATGGGGAATTTCTGCCTATTGCCCCCAAATAAGAAAAATTTTTGCTTTTCTGCCCCAATTAACAGGAATTTCCTCCTTTTTGCCACAAAGTAAAGGGAATTTCTGCCTTTTTGCCCCAAAATAACGGGAATTTCAGCTTGTTACCTCAAAATAAGGGGAATTTCTGCCTTTTGCCCACAATATGGGGAATTTCTGAATTTTTGTTCCAAAATAAGGAAAATTTCTTCAATTTTGTACCAAAATAAAAGTAATTTCTGACTTTTTGCCCTGAAATAAATGAAATTTCTGCAATTTTGCCCGAAAAAAAGGGAAATTTGTGTCTTTTTGCCCCAAAATGAGGGGAATTTCTGCCTTTTTGCCACAATATATAGGGAATTTCAGCATTTTACCTCAAAATAAGGAGAATTTCGGCCTTTTTGCAACAAAATATGGGGAATTTCTGCCTTTTTGCCACAAAATAAGAAAAATTTCTGCAATTCTGTACCAAAATAAAATAAATTTTTACAATTTTGCCAGAAAATAAGGGGAATTTCTGATTTTTGCCCCGAAATAAGGAGAATTTCTGTATTTTTGCCCCAAAATAAGGGGAATTTCTGCCTTTTTGCCCCAAAATTAGAGGAGTTTTTGCAATTTTGCTTCAAAATACAAGAAATTTCTGCCTCTTTTCCCGAAAATAAGAGGAACTTCTTCCGATTTGCCCCAAATAAAGGGAATTTCTGCATTTTTCCCCAATATTAGGGGAATTTCTGCAATTTTGCTCTAAAATACAAGGAATTTCTGCCTTTTTGCCTGAAATTAAGGAGATTTTCTGCATTTTTGCCTCCAAACAAGGGAAATTTCTGCAATTTTATCCCAAATAAGGGGAATTTCTGCCTTTTTGCCCCAATATAATGGGAATTTCTGCCTTTTTGCCACACAATAAGAAAAATTTTTGCTTTTTTTCTCTGAAATAAGTGAAATTTCTGCAATTTTGCCTTAAAATAAAAGAATTTTCTTCAATTTTTTTCCATAATATAGGAATTTTCTGCAATTTTTTTCCCAAAATAAAGGGAATTTCTGTTTTTTGTCCCCAAATAAGGGAAATTTCTTCAATTTTGTTCTAAATTAAGGGGAATTTCTGCCTTTTGCCTCAAAATAAGGGGAATTTTTACCTTTTTGCCCCAAAATAAAGAAAATTACTGCATGTTTTACCCCAAAATTAGGTGAATTTCTGCAATTTTGCTCCAAAATACGGGGAATTTCTGCCATTTTGCCCTAAAATAAAGAGAATGTATACCTTTTTGCCATAAAAAAGGGAAATTTCTTCATTTTTACTTTAAAATAAGGGGATTTTCTGCATTTTTGACAAAAAATAAGTGCAATTTCTGACTTTTCCCCAAGAATAAACGGAATTTCTGTCTTTTTGCCCCAAAATAAGCGGAATTTCTGACGTTTTGCCCTGAAATAGGTTAAATTTCTAAAATTTTTCCCCAAAATAAGGGAAATGTCTGCTTTTTGCCCCAAAATAAGGGAAATTTCTGCCTTTTTGCCCCAAAATAAGGGGAATTTCTGCATTTTTGCCCCAAAATAAGGGGAATTTCACCATTTCTACCTCATAATAATGGGAATTTCTGCATTTCTGCCCCAAAATATGGAAAATTTCTGGCTTTTTGCCCAAAAATAAGAAAAATTTCTGAAATTTGGAACCAAAATAAAAGAAATTTCTGCCTTTTTTCCTCAAAATAAGAAAATTTCTGCTTTTTTTCCCTGAAATAAGTGAAATTTCTGCAATTTTGCCCCAAAATAAGGGAAATTTCTGCAATTTTGCCAAATGTACAGAAAATTTCTACAATTTTCCTCAAAATAAGAGGAATTTCTGACTTTTTGCTCCGAAAAAAAGGAGATTTTCTGTCTTTTTGCCCCAAAATAAGGAGAATTTCTGCCTTTTTGCCCGAAAATTATGAGAATTTTTGCAAATTTGCTTTAAAATACGGGGAATTACTGCCTTTTAGCCCAAAATAAAGGGATTTTCTGAATTTTCCCCCAATATTTGGGGAATTTCTGCATTTTACCTCTAAATAAGGGGAATTTCTGCATTTTACCTCAAAATAAGAAGGATTTCTGCCTTTTGCCCCAAAATATGGCTAATTTCTGCCTTTATGTTCAAAAATAAGGAAAATTTCTTCAATTTTGTATCATAATAAAATAAATTTCTGCTTTTTGCCCCAAAATAAGGGGAATTTCTGACTTTTTGCCCTGAAATAAATGAAATTTCTGCAATTTTGCCCGAAAATAAGGGAAATTTGTGCCTTTTTTCCCCAAATTAAGGGGAATTTCTGCCTTTGCCCTAAAATATGGGGAATTTCAACATTTTACCTAAAAATAAGGGGAATTTCAGCCTTTTTGCACAATAATATGGAGAATTTCTGCCTTTTTGCCCCAAAATAAAGGAAATTTCTGCATTTTTGCAATAATATTAGGGGAATTTCTGCAATTTTGCTCCAAAATACGGGTCATTTCTGCCTTTTTGCCCAAAATTAAGTGGAATTTCTGCCTTTTTGTCATGAAATAAGTGAAATTTCTTCAATTTTAGCCAAAAATTAGGGTATTCATCTTTTTGCCCCAAAATAAGTGGAATTTCTGCCATTTTGCCCTGAAATATTTGAAATTTCTGCAATTTTACCACAAAATAAGGGGAATTTCTGTTTTTGGCCCGAAAATTACAAGAATTTCTGCTTTTTGCCCCAAAATAAGGCAAATTTCGGACTTTTTACCCTGAAATAAGTGAAATTTCTGCAATTTTGACCCAAAATAAGGGGAATTTCTGCCTTTTTGCCAAAATAAGGGGAATTTCAGCATTTTACCTCCAAATAAGGGGAATTTCTGCCTTTTTGACACATAATATGAGGAATTTCTGCTTATTGCCCCCAAATAAGAAAACTTTTTGCTTTTCTGCCCCAATTAACAGGAATTTCCTCCTTTTTGCCACAAAGTAAAGGGAATTTCTGCCTTTTTGCCCCAAAATAACGGGAATTTCAGCTTTTTACCTCAAAATAAGGGGAATTTCTTCCTTTTGCCCACAATATGGGGAATTTCTGAATTTTTGTTCCAAAATAAGGAAAATTTCTTCAATTTTGTACCAAAATAAAAGTAATTTCTGACTTTTTGCCCTGAAATAAATGAAATTTCTGCAATTTTGCCCGAAAAAAAGGGAAATTTGTGTCTTTTTGCCCCAAAATGAGGGGAATTTCTGCCTTTTTGCCACAAAATATAGGGAATTTCAGCATTTTACCTCAAAATAAGGGGAATTTCAGCCTTTTTGCAACAAAATATGGGGAATTTCTGCCTTTTTGCCACAAAATAAGAAAAATTTCTGCAAGTCTGTACCAAAATAAAATAAATTTTTACAATTTTGCCCGAAAATAAGGGAAATTTCTGATTTTTGCCCCGAAATAAGGAGAATTTCTGTATTTTTGCCCCAAAATAAGGGGAATTTCTGCCTTTTTGCCCCAAAATTAGAGGAGTTTTTGCAATTTTGCTTCAAAATACAGGAAATTTCTGCCTCTTTTCCCGAAAATAAGAGGAACTTCTTCCGATTTGCCCCAAATAAAGGGAATTTCTGCATTTTTCCCCAATATTAGGGGAATTTCTGCAATTTTGCTCTAAAATACAAGGAATTTCTGTCTTTTTGCCTGAAATTAAGGAGATTATCTGCATTTTTGCCCCCAAACAAGGGAAATTTCTGCAATTTTATCCCAAATAAGGGGAATTTCTGCCTTTTTGCCCCAATATAATGGGAATTTCTGCCTTTTTGCCCCACAATAAGAAAAATTTTTGCTTTTTTTCTCTGAAATAAGTGAAATTTCTGCAATTTTGCCTTAAAATAAAAGAAATTTCTTCAATTTTTTTCCATAATATAGGAATTTTCTGCAATTTTTTTCCCAAAATAAAGGGAATTTCTGTTTTTTGTCCCCAAATAAGGGAAATTTCTTCAATTTTGTTCTAAATTAAGGGGAATTTCTGCCTTTTGCCTCAAAATAAGGGGAATTTTTACCTTTTTGCCCCAAAATAAAGAAAATTACTGCATGTTTTACCCCAAAATTAGGTGAATTTCTGCAATTTTGCTCCAAAATACAAGGAATTTCTGCCTTTTTGCCCGAAAATAAAGAGAATGTATACCTTTTTGCCATAAAAAAGGGAAATTTCTTCATTTTTACCCTAAAATAAGGGGATTTTCCGCATTTTTGACAAAAAATAAGTGCAATTTCTGACTTTTCCCCAAAAATAAACGGAATTTCTGTCTTTTTGCCCCAAAATAAGCGGAATTTCTGACGTTTTGCTCTGAAATAAGTTAAATTTCTAAAATTTTTTCCCAAAATAAGGGAAATGTCTGCTTTTTGCCCCCAAATAAGGGGAATTTCTGCCTTTTTGCCCCAAAATAAGGGGAATTTCTGCATTTTTGCCCCAAAATAAGGGGAATTTCTGCCTTTCTACCTCAAAATAATGGGAATTTCTGCATTTCTGCCCCAAAATATGGAAAATTTCTGGCTTTTTGACAAAAAATAAGAAAAATTTCTGAAATTTGGAACCAAAATAAAAGAAATTTCTGCCTTTTTGCCCCAAAATAAAAAAAATTTCTGCTTTTTTTCCCTGAAATAAGTGAAATTTCTGCAATTTTGCCCCAAAATAAGGGAAATTTCTACAATTTTGCCAAATGTACAGGAAATTTCTACAATTTCCCTCAAAATAAGAGGAATTTCTGACTTTTTGCTCCGAAAAAAAGGAGATTTTCTGTCTTTTTGCCCCAAAATAAGGAGAATTTCTGCCTTTTTGCCCGAAAATTATGAGAATTTCTGCAAATTTGCTTTAAAATACGGGGAATTTCTGCCTTTTAGCCCAAAATAAAGAAATTTTCTGAATTTTCCCCCAATATTTGGGGAATTTCTGCATTTTACCTCTAAATAAGGGGAATTTCTGCATTTTACCTCAAAATAAGAAGGATTTCTGCCTTTTGCCCCAAAATATGGCTAATTTCTGCCTTTATGTTCAAAAATAAGGAAAATTTCTTCAATTTTGTATCATAATAAAATAAATTTCTGCTTTTTGCCCCAAAATAAGGGGAATTTCTGACTTTTTGCCCTGAAATAAATGAAATTTCTGCAATTTTGCCCGAAAATAAGGGAAATTTGTGCCTTTTTTCCCCAAATTAAGGGGAATTTCTGCCTTTGCCCCAAAATATGGGGAATTTCAACATTTTACCTCAAAATAAGGGGAATTTCAGCCTTTTTGCACCAAAATATGGAGAATTTCTGCCTTTTTGCCCCAAAATAAAGGGAATTTCTGCATTTTTGCACCAATATTAGGGGAATTTCTGCAATTTTGCTCCAAAATATGGGTCATTTCTGCCTTTTTGCCCGAAATTAAGTGGAATTTCTGCCTTTTTGTCCCGAAATAAGTGAAATTTCTTCAATTTTAGCCAAAAATTAGGGATTTCATCTTTTTGCCCCAAAATAAGTGGAATTTCTGCCATTTTGCCCTGAAATATTTGAAATTTCTGCAATTTTACCACAAAATAAGGGGAATTTCTGCCTTTTTGCCCCAAAATAAGAGGAATTTCAGCCTTTTTACCTCATAATAATGGGAATCTCTGCCTTTTTGCCCTAAAATATGGAAAATTTCTGTATTTTTGCCCCAAAATAAAGAAAATTTCTGCAATTTTGTACCAAAATAAAAGTAATTTCTGCATTTTGTCCCAAAATAAGAGAAATTTCCGTGTTTTTTACCTGAAATAAGTGAAATTTCTGTAATTTTGCCCCAAAATAAGGGGAATTTCTGCCTTTTTCCCCAAAATAAAGAGAATTTCTGCCTTTTTGCCCAAAAACAAAGAAAATTACTGTATTTTTTACCCCAAAATTAGGTGAGTTTTTTCAATTTTGCTCCGAAATATGGGGATTTTCTGCCTTTTTCGCCGAAAATAAGGGGAATTTCTGCATTTTACCGCGAAATAAGTGAAATTTATGCAGTTTTACCGCAGAATAAGGAGAATTTCTGCCTTTTTGCCACAAAATTAGGGGAATTTCTGCAATTTTGCTCCAAAATACGGGGAATTTCTGCCTTCTTGCCCGAAAATAATAGGAATGTATACCTTTTTGCCATGAAAAAGGAAATTTCTTCATTTTTGCCCGAAATTAAGGGGAATTTCCCCCTTTTTGACTCAAAATAACTGAAATTTCTGCCTTTTCCCCCAAAATAAATGAAATTTCTGTCTTTTTCCCCCAAAATAAGGGGAATTTCTGCCTTTTTGCCCCAAAATATGGGGAATTTCTGACATTTTTACCCAAAATAAGAAAAATTTCTGCAATTTTGTTCGAAAATAAAAGAAATTTCTGCCTTTTTGCCCCAAAATAAGAAAATTTCTGCCTTTTCTCTGAAATAAGTGAAATTTCTGCAATTTTGCCCCAAAATAAGGGGAATTTCTGATTTTTACTCCCGAAAAAAGAAGATTTTCTGTCTTTTTGCCCCAAAATAAGAAGAATTTCTGCCCTTTTGCCCGAAAATTATGAGAATTTCTGCAATTTTGCTTCAAAATATGGGGAATTTCTGCCTTTTAGGTCCAAAATAAAGGGAATTTCTGCATTTTCCCACAATATTTGGGAAATTTCTGCATTTTACCTCAAAATAAAGGGAATGTCAGCCTTTTTGCACAAAAATATGGAGAATTTCTGCCTTTTTGCCCCAAATAAAGGGAATTTCTGCATTTTTGCACCAATATTAGGGAAATTTCTGCAATTTTGCTCCCAAATACGGGTCACTTCTACCTTTTTACCTGAAATTAAGTGGAATTTCTGCAATTTTGTCCCAAAATAAGTGAAATTTCTTCAATTTTAGCCAAAAATTAGGGATTTCATTTTTTGCCCCAAAATGAGGGGAATTTCTGCCATTTTCCCATGAAATATTTGAAATTTCAGCAATTTTACTCCAAAATAAGGGAAATTTCTGCCTTTTTGCACCAAAATAAGGGGAATTTCATCCTTATTACCTCAAACTAAGGGGAATTTCTGCATTTTTGCCACAAAATATAAGGAATTTCTGCCTTTTTGCCCCAAAATATAAGGAATTTCTGCCTTTTTGCCCCAAAATAAGGGGAATTTCTCCTTTTTTGCCCCAAAATAGAGGAAATTTCAGACTTTTTGCCTGAAAATAAGTGAAATTTCTGCAATTTTACCTCAAAATAAGGTAAATTCCTGCAATTTTGCCCCAAAATAAATGAAATTTCTGTCTTTTTCCCCCAAAATAAGGGGAATTTCTGCCTTTTTGCCTCAAAATATGGGGAATTTCTGCCATTTTGACCCAAAATAAGAAAAATTTCTGCAATTTTATTCGAAAATAAAAGAAATTTCTGCCTTTTTGCCCCAAAATAAGAAAATTTCTGCCTTTTCTCTGAAATAAGTGAAATTTCTGCAATTTTGCCCCAAAATAAGGGAAATTTCTGCAATTTTGCCCCAATGTCAAAAAAATTTCTGCAATTTTGCCCCAAAATAAGGGGAATTTCTGATTTTTACTCACAAAAAAAGGAGATTTTCTGTCTTCTTGCCCCAAAATAAGAAGAATTTCTGCCCTTTTGCCCGAAAATTATGAGAATTTCTGCAATTTTGCTTCAAAATATGGGGAATTTCTGCCTTTTAGGTCCAAAATAAAGGGAATTTCTGCATTTTCCCACAATATTTGGGAAATTTCTGCATTTTACCTCAAAATAAAGGGAATGTCAGACTTTTTGCACAAAAATATGGAGAATTTCTGCCTTTTTGCCCCAAATAAAGGGAATTTCTGCATTTTTGCCCGAAATTAAGGGGATTTTCCGCCTTTTTGACTCAAAATAACTGAAATTTCTGCCTTTTCCCCCAAAATAAATGAAATTTCTGTCTTTTTCCCCCAAAATAAGGGGAATTTCTGCCTTTTTGCCTCAAAATATGGGGAATTTCTGACATTTTTACCCAAAATAAGAAAAATTTCTGCAATTTTGTTCGAAAATAAAAGAAATTTCTGCCTTTTTGCCCCAAAATAAGAAAATTTCTGCCTTTTCTCTGAAATAAGTGAAATTTCTGCAATTTTGCCCCAAAATAAGGGGAATTTCTGATTTTTACTCCCAAAAAAGGAGATTTTCTGTCTTTTTGCCCCAAAATAAGAAGAATTTCTGCCCTTTTGCCCGAAAATTATGAGAATTTCTGCAATTTTGCTTCAAAATATAGGGAATTTCTGCCTTTTAGGTCCAAAATAAAGGGAATTTCTGCATTTTCCCACAATATTTGGGAAATTTCTGCATTTTACCTCAAAAGAAAGGGAATGTCAGCCTTTTTGCACAAAAATATGGAGAATTTCTGCCTTTTTGCCTCAAATAAAGGGAATTTCTGCATTTTTGCACCAATATTAGGGAAATTTCTGCAATTTTGCTCCAAAATACGGGTCATTTCTACCTTTTTACCTGAAATTAAGTAGAATTTCTGCAATTTTGTCCCAAAATAAGTGAAATTTCTTCAATTTTAGCCAAAAATTAGGGATTTCATTTTTTGCCCCAAAATGAGAGGAATTTCTGCCATTTTCCCATGAAATATTTGAAATTTCAGCAATTTTACTCCAAAATAAGGGAAATTTCTTCCTTTTTGCACCAAAATAAGGGGAATTTCATCCTTATTACCTCAAACTAAGGGGAATTTCTGCATTTTTGCCACAAAATATAAGGAATTTCTGCCTTTTTGCCCCAAAATATAAGGAATTTCTGCCTTTTTGCCCCAAAATAAGGGGAATTTCTACTTTTTTGCCCCAAAATAGAGGAAATTTCAGACTTTTTGCCTGAAAATAAGTGAAATTTCTGCAATTTTACCTCAAAATAAGGTAAATTCCTGCAATTTTGCCCCAAAATAAAGGAAATTTCTGGAATTTTGCCCCAAAATAAGGGGAATTTCTGATTTTTGCACCAAAATAAAGGGAATTTCTGCCTTTTGCCCCAAAATTAGGGGAATTTCTGCAATTTTGTTCCAAAATACAGGGAATTTCTGCCTTTTTGCCCGAAAATAAGGGGAATGTATACCTTTTGGCCATAAAAAGGGGAAATTTCTTTATTTTTCTCCAAAATAAGGGAAATTTCTGCCTTTTTGCCTCTAAATAAGTGGAATTTCTGTCTTTTTCTCCAAAACAAAGGGAATTTCTGTCTTTTTTGCCCAATAATAAGGGGAATTTCTGACTTATTACCCTGAAATAAGTGAAATTTCTGCAACTTTGCCCCAAAATAAAAGAAATTTCTGCAATTTTGCCCCAAAATAAGTGAAATTTCTGAGTTTTGCCCCAAAATAAGGAGAATTTCTGTCTTTTTGACCCAAAAGAAGGAGAATTTCTGACTTTTTGCTCGAAAATTATGAGAATTTCTGCAATTTTCCTTTAAAATACGGGAAATTTCTGCCTTTTAGCCCAAAATAAAGGGATTTTCTGAATTTTCCCCCAATATTTGGGGAATTTCTGCATTTTACCACTAAATAAGGGAAATTTCTGCATTTTACCTCAAAATAAGAATTTCTGCCTTTTGCCCCAAAATACGGGGAATTTCTGCCTTTTTGTTCCAAAATAAGGAAAATTTCTTCAATTTTGTACCATAACAAAAGAAATTTCTGCTTTTTACCCCAAAATAAGGGAAATTTCTGACTTTTTGCCATGAAATAAATGAAATTTCTGCAATTTTGCCCGAAAATAAGGGAAATTTGTGCCTTTTTGCCCCAAATCAAAGAAATTTCTGCCTTTTGCTCCAAAATATGGGGAATTACAACATTTTACCTCAAAATAAGGGGAATTTCAGACTTTTTTCACCAAATATGGAGAATTTCTGCCTTTTTGCCCCAAAATAAAAAGAATTTCTGCATTTTTGCACCAATATTAGGGGAATTTCTGCAATTTTGCTCCAAAATACGGGTCATTTTTGCCTTTATGCCCGAAATTAAGTGGAATTTCTGCCTTTTTGTCCCGAAATAAGTGAAATTTCTTCAATTTTAGCCAAAAATTAGGGATTTCAACTTTTTGCCCCAAGATAAGGGGAATTTCTGCCACTTTGCTCCAAAATACGGGGAACTTCTGCCTTTTTGCCCGAAAATAAGGGGAATGCATACCTTTTTGCCATAAAAAAGAAAACTTTCTTCATTTTTGCTCCAAAATAAGGGGAATTTCTGCATTTTTGCCTCTAAATAAGTGGAATTTCTGTTGTTTTCACCCAAAACAAAGGGAATTTCTGTCTTTTTTGCCCCAAAATAAGGGGAATTTCTGAGGTATTCCCGTGAAATAAGTGAAATTTCTGCAATTTTGCCCCAACATATAGGAAATTTCTGCCTTTTTGCCCCCAAATAAAGGGATTTCAGCCTTTTTACCTCAAAATAAGGGGAATTTTTGCATTTTTGCACCAAAATATTAGGAATTTCTGCCTTTTTGCCCCAAAATAAGGAAAATTTCTGCCTTTTTTCCTGAAATAAGTGAAATTTCTGCATTTTTGCCCCAAAATAAGGGAAATTTCTGTAATTTTGCCCCAAAATAAGAGGAATTTTTGAGGTTTACCCCAAAATAAGGAGAATTTCTGTCTTTTTCCCCAACATATAGGGAATTTCTGCCTTTTTGCCCCACAGTTAAGGGAATTTCTTCAATTTTGCTCCAAAATACGGGGAATTTCTGCCTTTTCGCACGAAAATTAGGGGAATGCATACCTTTTTGCCATAAAAATTGGAAATTTCTTCATTTTTGCCCCAAGGTAAGAGGAATTTCTGATTTTTGCCCACAAATAAGGGAAATTTTTGCAATTTTGCCCTAAAATAAGGGGAATTTCTGCCTTTTTCCCCAAAATAAGGAGAATTTCTGCCTTTGTGTCCAAAAATAAAGAAAATTACTGTATTTTTTACCCCAAAATTAGGTGAGTTTCTTCAATTTTGCTCCGTAATACGGTGATTATCTGCCTTTTTCGCCGAAAATGAGGGGAATTTCTGCATTTTGCCGCAAAATAAGTGAAATTTATGCAGTTTTACCCCAAAATAAGGGGAATTTCTCCCTTTTTGCCACAAAATTAGGGGAATCTGCAATTTTGCTCCAAAATACGGGGAATTTCTGCCTTCTTGCCCGAAAATAATAGGAATGTATACCTTTTTGCCATAAAAAAGGGAAATTTCTTCATTATTGCCCGAAAATAAGGGGATTTTCCGCCTTTTTGACTCAAAATAACTGAAATTTCTGCCTTTTCCCCCAAAATAAATGAAATTTCTGTCTTTTTCCCCCAAAATAAGGGGAATTTCTGACTTTTTGCCCGAAAATAAGGGGAATTTCATGGTATTTACCCCAAAATAAGGGGAATTTCTGACTTTTTGCCCCAAAATATGGGGAATTTCTGCATTTTTGGCCCAAAATAAAAAAAAATTCTGCAATTTTGTTTCAAAATAAAAGAAATTTCTGCCTTTTTGCCCCAAAATAAGAAAATTTCTGCCTTTTCTCTGAAATAAGTGAAATTTCTGCAATTTTGCCCCAAAATAAGGGAAAATTCTGCAATTTTGCCCCAATGTCAAGGAAATTTCTGCAATTTTGCCCCAAAATAAGGGGAATTTCTGATTTTTGCTCCCGATAAAGGAGATTTTCTGCCTTTTTGCCCGAAAATTATGAGAATTTCTGCAATTTTGCTTCAAAATATGGGGAATTTCTGCCTTTTAGCTCCAAAATAATGGGAATTTCTGCATTTTCCTTCAATATTTGGGGAATTTCTGCATTTTACCTCTAAATAAGGGGAATTTCTGCATTTTAACTCAAAATAAGAAGAATTTCTGCCTTTTGCCCCAAAATATGGGGAATTTCTGCTTTTTGTTTCAAAATAATGAAAATTTCTTCAATTTTGTACCATAATAAAAGAAATTTCTGCTTTTTGCCCCAAAATAAAGGGAATTTCTGACTTTTTGCTCTGAAATAAATGAAATTTCTGCATTTTTCCCCGAAAATAAGGGAAATTTGTGCTTTTTTTGCCCCAAAATAAGGGGAATTTCTGCCTTTTGAACCCAAATATGGGGAATTTCAACATTTTACCTCAAAATAAAAGGAAATTCAGCCTTTTTGCCCTAAAATATGGAGAATTTCTGTCTTTTTGCCCCAAATAAAGGGAATTTCTGCATTTTTGCACCAATATTAGGGGAATTTCTACAATTTTGCTCCATAATACGGGTCATTTCTGCCTTTATGCCCAAATTAAGTGGAACTTCTGCCTTTTTGTACCAAAATAAGTGAAATTTCTTCAAGTTTAGCCAAAAATTAGGGATTTCATTTTTTGCCTCAAAATAATGGGAATTTCTGCCATTTTGCCATGAAATATTTGAAATTTCAGCAATTTTATTCCAAAATAAGGGAAATTTCTGCTTTTTGACCCAAAATAAGGAAAATTTCAGCCTTAATTCCTCAAAATAAGGGGAATTTCTGCATTATTGCCGCAAAATATAAGGAATTTCTGCTTTTTTGCCCCAAAATAAGTAAATTTTCTGCTAATTTTGCCCCAAAATAAGGGGAATTTCTCCCTGTTTGCCCCAAAATAAAGGAAATTTCAGGCTTTTTACCTGAAAATAAGTGAAATTTCTGCAATTTTACCTCAAAATAAGGTAAATTTTTCCAATTACGCCCAAAAATAAAGGAAATTTCTGGAATTTTGCCCCAAAATAAGGGGAATTTCTGATTTTTGCACCAAAATAAAGGGAATTTCTGCCTTTTGCCTTAAAATTAGGGGAATTTCTGCAATTTTGTTCCAAAATACAGGGAATTTCTGCCCTTTTGCCCGAAAATGAGTGGAATGCATACCTTTTGGTCATAAAAAAAAATTTCTTCATTTTTGCTCCAAAATAAGGGGAATTTCTGCCTTTTTGCCTCTACATAATTGAAATTGCTGTCCTTTTCCCCCCAAACAAAGGGAATTTCTGTCTTTTTTGCCCAATAATAAGGGGAATTTCTGACTTATTACCCTGAAATAAGTGAAATTTCTGCAATTTTGCCCCAAAATAAGTGAAATTTCTCCAATTTATCCCCAAAATAAGGGAAATTTCTGGAATTTTGCCCCAAAATAAGTGGAATTTCTGAGTTTTGCCCCAAAATAAGGAGAATTTCTGTCTTTTTGACCCAACAAATAGGGAATTTCTGCCTTTTTGCCCCACAACTAGGGGAATTTCTGCAATTTTGCTCCAAAATACGGGAAATTTCTGCTTTTTTTCTCAAAAATAAGAGGAATGTATACCTTTTGCAACAAAAAAAGGAAATTTCTTCATTTTTGCCCCAAAATAAGAGGAATTTCTGCCTTTTAACCTCAAAATAAATGAAATTTCTGCATTTTTATACAAAAATAAACGGAATTTCTGTCTTTTTGCCCCAAAATAAAAGGAATTTTTGAATTATGCCCTGAAATAAGTTAAATTTCTGGAATTTTGCCCCAAAATAAGAGAAATTTCTGCCTTTTTGACACAAAATATTAGGAATTTCTGCCTTTTTGCCCCAAAATAAGGAAAATTCCTGCCTTTTTTTCCCTGAAATAAGTGAAATTTCTGCAATTTTGCCCCAAAATAAGTGAAATTTCTGGAATTTTGCCACAAAATAAAGGAAATTTCTGGAATTTTGCCCCCAAATAAGGGGTATTTCAGCTTTTTTATCTCAAAATAATGGGAATTTCAGCATTTTTGCCACAAAATATTAGGAATTTCTGCCTTTTTGCCTCAAAATAAGAAAAATTTCTGCCTTTTTTCCCTGAAATAAGTGAAATTTCTGCAATTTTGCCCCAAAATAAGTGAAATTTCTGCAATTTTGCCCCAAATAAGGGAAATTTCTGGAATTTTGCCCCAAAATAATTGGAAACTTGAGTTTTGCCCCAAAATAAGGAGAATATCTGACTTTTGCCCTAAGATATAGGGAATTTTTGCCATTTTGCCCCACAAATAGGGTTATTTCTGAAATTTTGTTCCAAAATACGGGGAATTTCTGCCTTTTTGCCCGAAAATAAGGGGAATGTATACCTTTTGCCAAAAAAAGGAAATTTCTTCAATTTTGCCCCAAAATAAGAGGAATTTCTGCCTTTTAACCTCAAAATAAGTGAAATTTCTGCCTTTCTACCCAAAAATAAACGGAATTTCTGTCATTTTGCCCCGAAATAAAAGGAATTTTTGAATTATGCCCTGAAATAAGTGAAATTTCTGCAATTTTACCCCAAAATAAAGAAATTTCTGCCTTTTTGCTACAAAATAAGGGGAATTTCTGTCTTTTTGCCCCAAAATAAGGGAAATTTATCCCTTTTTTCCCCCAAATAAAGGAAATTTCAGCATTTTTACCTCAAAATAAGGGGAATTTCTGCATTTTTGCGACAAAATATTAGGAATTTCTGCCTTTTTGCTCCAAAATAAGGAAAATTTCTGCTTTTTTTCCATGAAATAAGTGAAATTTCTGCAATTTTGCCCTAAAATAAGCAAAATTTCTGGAATTTTGCTCCAAAATAAGGGAAATTTCTGGAATTTTGCCTCAGAATAAGTGGAATTTCTGAGTTGTGCCCAAAAATGTGGAGAATTTTTGTCTTTTTGCCTCAACATATAGGGAATTTCTGCCTTTTTGCCCCACAATTAGGGGAATTTCTGCAATTTTGCTCCAAAATACGGGAATTTTTGCTTTTTTGCCTGAAAATAAGGGGAATGTATATCTTTTGCCACAAAAATGAAATTTCTTCATTTTTGCCCCAAAATAAGAGGAATTTCTGCATTTTTACCTCAAAATAAGTGAAATTTCTGCCTTTTTACCCAAAATAAACGGAATTTCTGTCTTATTGCCACAAAATAAAAGGAATTTTTGAATTATGCCCTGAAATAAGTGAAATTTCTGCAATTTTGCCCCAAAATAAGTGAAATTTCTGCCTTTTTGACACAAAATAATGGAAATTTCTGCATTTTTTCAAAAAATATTGGGAATTTCTGCCTTTTTGCCCCAAAATAAGGAAAATTTCTGCATTTTTTCCTTGAAATTAGTGAAATTTCTGCAATTTTGCCCAAAATAAGTGAAATTTCGACAATTTTTCCCCAAAATAACTAAAATTTCTGCAATGTTGCCCAAAAATAAGGGAAATTTCTGCAATTTTGCCTTATCATAAAAGTAATTTCTGCTTTTTTGTCACAAAATAAGGGGAATTTCTGCATTTTTGCCACAAAATATTAGGAATTTCTGACTTTTTGCCCCAAAATAAGAAAATTTCTGCCTTTATTCCCTGAAATAAGTGAAATTTCTGTAATTTTGCCCCAAAATAAGTGAAATTTCTGCAATTTTGCCCCAAAATAAGAGAAATTTCTGGAATTTTCCCCAAAATAAATGGAATTTCTGAGTTTTGCCCCAAAATAAAAAGAATTTTGTCTTTTTGCCCCAACATATAGGGAATTTCTGCATTTTTGCCCCACAATTAGAGGAATTTCTGCAATTTTGCTCCAAAATACGGGGAATTTCTGCTTTTTAGCCCGAAAATAAAAATAATGTATACCTTTTGCAACAAAAAAAGAAATTTCTTCATTTTTGCCTCAAAATAAAAGGAATTTCTACATTTTTACCTAAAAATAAGTGAAATTTCTGCCTTTTTACCCAAAAATAAACAGAATTTCTGTTTTTTTTGCCCCAAAATAAAAGGAATTTTTGAATTATGCCCTGAAATAAGTGATATTTCTGCAATTTTTCCCCAAAAATAAAAGAAATTTCTGCCTTTTTGCCACAAAATAAAGGCAATTTCTGTCTTTTTGCCCCAAAATAATTAAATTTCTGCCTTTTTGTCCCGAAAAAAAGGGAATTTCAGCCTTTATACCTCAAAGTAAGGGGAATTTCTGCATTTTTGGCACAAAATATTGAGAATTTTTGCAATTTTGCTCCAAAATATTGAAAATTTCTGCCTTTTTTCACTGAAATAAGTGAAATTTCTGAAATTTTGCCCCAAAATAATTGAAATTTCTGCAATTTTGCCCCAAAATAAGTGAAATTTCTGCATTTTTGACACAAAATAATGGAAATTTCTGCATTTTTTCAAAAAATATTGGGAATTTCTGCCTTTTTGCCCCAAAATAAGGAAAATTTCTGCATTTTTTCCTTGAAATTAGTGAAATTTCTGCAATTTTGCCCAAAATAAGTGAAATTTCGACAATTTTTCCCCAAAATAACTAAAATTTCTGCAATGTTGCCCAAAAATAAGGGAAATTTCTGGAATTTTGCCCAAAAATAAGTGGAATTTCTGAGTTTTGCCCCAAAATAAAAAGAATTTCTGTCTTTTTACCCCAACATATAGGGAATTTCTGCATTTTTGCCCCACAATTTGGAGAATTTCTGCAATTTTGCTTCAAAATATGGGGAATTTCTCCTTTTTATCCCGAAAATAAGGGGAATGTATACCTTTTGCCACAAAAAAGGAAATTTTTTCATTTTTGCCCCAAAATAAGAGGAATTTCTGCATTTTTACCTCAAAATAAGTGAAATTTCTGCCTTTTTTCCCCAAAAATAAACGGAATTTCTATCTTTTTGCCCCAAAATAAAAGGAATTTTTGAATTATGCCCTGAAATAAGTGAAATTTCTTCAATTTTGCCCCAAAATAAGGGAAATTTCTGACTTTTTGACACAAAATAAGGGGAATTTCTGCATTTTTGCCACAAAATGTAGGAATTTCTGTCTTTTTGCCCCAAAATAAAGAAAATTTCTGTCTTTCTTCTCTGAAATAAAAGAAATTTCTGCAATTTTGCCCCAAAATAAGTGGAATTTCGGAGTTTGGCCCCAAAATAAGGAGAATTTCTGTCTTTTTGCCCCAACAAATAGAAAATTTCTCCTTTTTTGCCACACAACTAGGGGAGTTTCTGCAATTTTGCTCCAAAATACAGGGAATTTCTGCTTTTTCTTCCAAAAATAAGGGGAATGTATACCTTTGGCCAAAAAAAGGGAAATTTCTTCATTTTTGCCCCAAAATAATAGGAATTTCTGCCTTTTTACATCAATATAAGTGAAATTTCTGCCTTTTTACCCAAAATAAACGGAATTTCTGTCTTTTTGCCCCAAAATAAAAGGAATTTTTGAATTTTGCCCTGAAATAAGGGAAATTTCTGCAATTTTGCCTTATCATAAAAGTAATTTCTGCTTTTTTGTCACAAAATAAGGGGAATTTCTGCATTTTTGCCACAAAATATTAGGAATTTCTGACTTTTTGCCCCAAAATAAGAAAATTTCTGCCTTTATTCCCTGAAATAAGTGAAATTTCTGTAATTTTGCCCCAAAATAAGTGAAATTTCTGCAATTTTGCCCCAAAATAAGAGAAATTTCTGGAATTTTCCCCAAAATAAATGGAATTTCTGAGTTTTGCCCCAAAATAAAAAGAATTTTGTCTTTTTGCCCCAACATATAGGGAATTTCTGCATTTTTGCCCCACAATTAGAGGAATTTCTGCAATTTTGCTCCAAAATATGGGGAATTTCTGCTTTTTAGCCCGAAAATAAAAATAATGTATACCTTTTGCCACAAAAAAAGAAATTTCTTCATTTTTGCCTCAAAATAAAAGGAATTTCTACATTTTTACCTAAAAATAAGTGAAATTTCTGCCTTTTTACCCAAAAATAAACAGAATTTCTGTTTTTTTTGCCCCAAAATAAAAGGAATTTTTGAATTATGCCCTGAAATAACTGATATTTCTGCAATTTTTCCCCAAAAATAAAAGAAATTTCTGCCTTTTTGCCACAAAATAAAGGCAATTTCTGTCTTTTTGCCCCAAAATAATTAAATTTCTGCCTTTTTGTCCCGAAAAAAAGGGAATTTCAGCCTTTATACCTCAAAGTAAGGGGAATTTCTGCATTTTTGGCACAAAATATTGAGAATTTTTGCAATTTTGCTCCAAAATATTGAAAATTTCTGCCTTTTTTCACTGAAATAAGTGAAATTTCTGAAATTTTGCCCCAAAATAATTGAAATTTCTGCAATTTTGCCCCAAAATAAGTGAAATTTCTGCAATTTTGCCCCAAAATAAGGGAAATTTCTGGAATTTTCCCCAAAATAATTGGAATTTCTGAGTTTTACCCCAAAATAAAAAGAATTTCTGTGTTTTTGCCCCAACATATAGGGAATTTCTGCATTTTCTCCCCACAACTAGGGGAATTTCTGCAATTTTGCTCCAAAAAACGGGGAATTTCTGCTTTTTTCCCAAAAATAAGAGGAATGTATACCTTTAACCACAAAAAAGGAAAATTTCTTCATTTTTGCCCCAAAATAAGAGGAATTTCTGCCTTTTAACCTCAAAATAAGTGAAATTTCTGCCTTTTTATTAAAAATAAACGGAATTTCTGCCTCTTGCCCCAAAATAAAAGGAATTTTTGAATTATGCCCTGAAATAAGTGAAATTTCTGCAATTTTGCCCCAAAATAAGAGAAATTTCTGCCTTTTTGACACAAAATATTAGGAATTTCTGCCTTTTTGCCCCAAAATAAGGAAAATTCCTGCCTTTTTTTCCCTGAAATAAGTGAAATTTCTGCAATTTTGCCCCAAAATAAGTGAAATTTCTAGAATTTTGCCCCAAAATAAGGGAAATTTCTGGAATTTTGCCCCCAAATAAGGGGTATTTCAGCCTTTTTATCTCAAAATAATGGGAATTTCAGCATTTTTGCCACAAAATATTAGGAATTTCTGCCTTTTTGCCTCAAAATAAGGAAAATTTCTGCCTTTTTTCCCTGAAATAAGTGAAATTTCTTCAATTTTGCCCCAAAATAAGTGAAATTTCTGCAATTTTGCCCCAAATAAGGGAAATTTCTGGAATTTTGCCCCAAAATAATTGGAAATTTGAGTTTTGCCTCAAAATAAGGAGAATATCTGACTTTTGCCCTAAGATATAGGGAATTTTTGCCATTTTGCCCCACAAATAGGGGTATTTCTGAAATTTTGTTCCAAAATACGGGGAATTTCTGCCTTTTTGCCCGAAAATAAGGGGAATGTATACCTTTTGCCAAAAAAAAAGGAAATTTCTTCAATTTTGCCCCAAAATAAGAGGAATTTCTGCCTTTTAACCTCAAAATAAGTGAAATTTCTGCCGTTCTACCCAAAAATAAACGGAATTTCTGTCATTTTGCCCCGAAATAAAAGGAATTTTTGAATTATGCCCTGAAATAAGTGAAATTTCTGCAATTTTACCCCAAAATAAAGAAATTTCTGCCTTTTTGCCACAAAATAAGGGGAATTTCTGTCTTTTTGCCCCAAAATAAGGGAAATTTATCCCTTTTTGCCCCCAAATAAGGGAAATTTCAGCCTTTTTACCTCAAAATAAGGGGAATTTTTGCATTTTTGCGACAAAATATTAGGAATTTCTGCCTTTTTGCTCCAAAATAAGGAAAATTTCTGCTTTTTTTCCATGAAATAAGTGAAATTTCTGCAATTTTGCCCTAAAATAAGCAAAATTTCTGGAATTTTGCTCCAAAATAAGGGAAATTTCTGGAATTTTGCCTCAGAATAAGTGGAATTTCTGAGTTGTGCCCAAAAATGTGGAGAATTTTTGTCTTTTTGCCTCAACATATAGGGAATTTCTTCCTTTTTGCCCCACAATTAGGGGAATTTCTGCAATTTTGCTCCAAAATACGGGAATTTTTGCTTTTTTGCCTGAAAATAAGGGGAATGTATATCTTTTGCCACAAAAATGAAATTTCTTCATTTTTGCCCCAAAATAAGAGGAATTTCTGCATTTTTACCTCAAAATAAGTGAAATTTCTGCCTTTTTACCCAAAATAAACGGAATTTCTGTCTTATTGCCACAAAATAAAAGGAATTTTTGAATTATGCCCTGAAATAAGTGAAATTTCTGCAATTTTGCCCCAAAATAAGTGAAATTTCTGCCTTTTTGACACAAAATAATGGAAATTTCTGCATTTTTTCAAAAAATATTGGGAATTTCTGCCTTTTTGCCCCAAAATAAGGAAAATTTCTGCATTTTTTCCCTGAAATTAGTGAAATTTCTGCATTTTTGCCCAAAATAAGTGAAATTTCGACAATTTTTCCCCAAAATAACTAAAATTTCTGCAATGTTGCCCAAAAATAAGGGAAATTTCTGGAATTTTGCCCAAAAATAAGTGGAATTTCTGAGTTTTGCCCCAAAATAAAAAGAATTTCTGTCTTTTTACCCCAACATATAGGGAATTTCTGCATTTTTGCCCCACAATTTGGAGAATTTCTGCAATTTTGCTTCAAAATATGGGGAATTTCTCCTTTTTATCCCGAAAATAAGGGGAATGTATACCTTTTGCCACAAAAAAAGGAAATTTCTTCATTTTTGCCCCAAAATAAGAGGAATTTCTGCATTTTTACCTCAAAATAAGTGAAATTCCTGCCTTTTTTCCCCAAAAATAAACGGAATTTCTATCTTTTTGCCCCAAAATAAAAGGAATTTTTGAATTATGCCCTGAAATAAGTGAAATTTCTTCAATTTTGCCCCAAAATAAGGGAAATTTCTGACTTTTTGACACAAAATAAGGGGAATTTCTGCATTTTTGCCACAAAATTTAGGAATTTCTGTCTTTTTGCCCCAAAATAAAGAAAATTTCTGTCTTTCTTCTCTGAAATAAAAGAAATTTCTGCAATTTTGCCCCAAAATAAGTGAAATTTCTGCAATTTTGCCCCAAAATAAGTGGAATTTCGGAGTTTTGCCCCAAAATAAGGAGAATTTGTCTTTTTGCCCCAACAAATAGAAAATTTCTCCTTTTTTGCCCCACAACTAGGGGAATTTCTGCAATTTTGCTCCAAAATACAGGGAATTTCTGCTTTTTCTTCCAAGAATAAGGGGAATGTATACCTTTGGCCAAAAAAAAAGGGAAATTTCTTCATTTTTGCCCCAAAATAATAGGAATTTCTGCCTTTTTACATCAATATAAGTGAAATTTCTGCCTTTTTACCCAAAATAAACGGAATTTCTGTCTTTTTGCCCCAAAATAAAAGGAATTTTTGAATTTTGCCCTGAAATAAGGGAAATTTCTGCAATTTTGCCTTATCATAAAAGTAATTTCTGCTTTTTTGTCACAAAATAAGGGGAATTTCTGCATTTTTGCCACAAAATATTAGGAATTTCTGACTTTTTGCCCCAAAATAAGAAAATTTCTGCCTTTTTTCCCTGAAATAAGTGAAATTTCTGAAATTTTGCCCCAAAATAATTGAAATTTCTGCAATTTTGCCCCAAAATAAGTGAAATTTCTGCAATTTTGCCCCAAAATAAGGGAAATTTCTGGAATTTTCCCCAAAATAATTGGAATTTCTGAGTTTTACCCCAAAATAGAAAGAATTTCTGTGTTTTTGCCCCAACATATAGGGAATTTCTGCATTTTCGCCCCACAACTAGGGGAATTTCTGCAATTTTGCTCCAAAAAACGGGGAATTTCTGCTTTTTTTCCCAAAAATAAGAGGAATGTATACCTTTTACCACAAAAAAGGAAAATTTCTTCATTTTGCCTCAAAATAAGTGGAATTTCTGCCTTTTAACCTCAAAATAAGTGAAATTTCTGCCTTTTTATTAAAAATAAACGGAATTTCTGCCTTTTGCCCCAAAATAAAAGGAATTTTTGAATTATGCCCTGAAATAAGTGAAATTTCTGCAATTTTGCCCCAAAATAAGAGGAATTTCTGCCTTTTTGACACAAAATATTAGGAATTTCTGCCTTTTTGCCCCAAAATAAGGAAAATTCCTGCCTTTTTTCCCTGAAATAAGTGAAATTTCTGCAATTTTGCCCCAAAATAAGTGAAATTTTTGGAATTTTGCCCCAAAATAAGGGAAATTTCTGGAATTTTGCCCCCAAATAAGGGGTATTTCAGCCTTTTTATCTCAAAATAATGGGAATTTCAGCATTTTTGCCACAAAATATTAGGAATTTCTGCCTTTTTGCCTCAAAATAAAGAAAATTTCTGCCTTTTTTCCCTGAAATAAGTGAAATTTCTTCAATTTTGCCCCAAAATAAGTGAAATTTCTGCAATTTTGCCCCAAATAAGGGAAATTTCTGGAATTTTGCCCCAAAATAATTGGAAATTTGAGTTTTGCCCCAAAATAAGGAGAATATCTGACTTTTGCCCTAAGATATAGGGAATTTTTGCCATTTTGCCCCACAAATAGGGGTATTTCTGAAATTTTGTTCCAAAATACGGGGAATTTCTGCCTTTTTGCCCGAAAATAAGGGGAATGTATACCTTTTGCCAAAAAAAAAGGAAATTTCTTCAATTTTGCCCCAAAATAAGAGGAATTTCTGCCTTTTAACCTCAAAATAAGTGAAATTTCTGCCTTTCTACCCAAAAATAAACGGAATTTCTGTCATTTTGCCCCGAAATAAAAGGAATTTTTGAATTATGCCCTGAAATAAGTGAAATTTCTGCAATTTTACCCCAAAATAAAGAAATTTCTGCCTTTTTGCCCCAAAATAAGGAAAATTTCTGCATTTTTTCCCTGAAATTAGTGAAATTTCTGCATTTTTGCCCAAAATAAGTGAAATTTCGACAATTTTTCCCCAAAATAACTAAAATTTCTGCAATGTTGCCCAAAAATAAGGGAAATTTCTGGAATTTTGCCCAAAAATAAGTGGAATTTCTGAGTTTTGCCCCAAAATAAAAAGAATTTCTGTCTTTTTACCCCAACATATAGGGAATTTCTGCATTTTTGCCCCACAATTTGGAGAATTTCTGCAATTTTGCTTCAAAATATGGGGAATTTCTCCTTTTTATCCCGAAAATAAGGGGAATGTATACCTTTTGCCACAAAAAAAGGAAATTTCTTCATTTTTGCCCCAAAATAAGAGGAATTTCTGCATTTTTACCTCAAAATAAGTGAAATTCCTGCCTTTTTTCCCCAAAAATAAACGGAATTTCTATCTTTTTGCCCCAAAATAAAAGGAATTTTTGAATTATGCCCTGAAATAAGTGAAATTTCTTCAATTTTGCCCCAAAATAAGGGAAATTTCTGACTTTTTGACACAAAATAAGGGGAATTTCTGCATTTTTGCCACAAAATTTAGGAATTTCTGTCTTTTTGCCCCAAAATAAAGAAAATTTCTGTCTTTCTTCTCTGAAATAAAAGAAATTTCTGCAATTTTGCCCCAAAATAAGTGAAATTTCTGCAATTTTGCCCCAAAATAAGTGGAATTTCGGAGTTTTGCCCCAAAATAAGGAGAATTTGTCTTTTTGCCCCAACAAATAGAAAATTTCTCCTTTTTTGCCCCACAACTAGGGGAATTTCTGCAATTTTGCTCCAAAATACAGGGAATTTCTGCTTTTTCTTCCAAGAATAAGGGGAATGTATACCTTTGGCCAAAAAAAAAGGGAAATTTCTTCATTTTTGCCCCAAAATAATAGGAATTTCTGCCTTTTTACATCAATATAAGTGAAATTTCTGCCTTTTTACCCAAAATAAACGGAATTTCTGTCTTTTTGCCCCAAAATAAAAGGAATTTTTGAATTTTGCCCTGAAATAAGGGAAATTTCTGCAATTTTGCCTTATCATAAAAGTAATTTCTGCTTTTTTGTCACAAAATAAGGGGAATTTCTGCATTTTTGCCACAAAATATTAGGAATTTCTGACTTTTTGCCCCAAAATAAGAAAATTTCTGCCTTTTTTCCCTGAAATAAGTGAAATTTCTGAAATTTTGCCCCAAAATAATTGAAATTTCTGCAATTTTGCCCCAAAATAAGTGAAATTTCTGCAATTTTGCCCCAAAATAAGGGAAATTTCTGGAATTTTCCCCAAAATAATTGGAATTTCTGAGTTTTACCCCAAAATAGAAAGAATTTCTGTGTTTTTGCCCCAACATATAGGGAATTTCTGCATTTTCGCCCCACAACTAGGGGAATTTCTGCAATTTTGCTCCAAAAAACGGGGAATTTCTGCTTTTTTTCCCAAAAATAAGAGGAATGTATACCTTTTACCACAAAAAAGGAAAATTTCTTCATTTTGCCTCAAAATAAGTGGAATTTCTGCCTTTTAACCTCAAAATAAGTGAAATTTCTGCCTTTTTATTAAAAATAAACGGAATTTCTGCCTTTTGCCCCAAAATAAAAGGAATTTTTGAATTATGCCCTGAAATAAGTGAAATTTCTGCAATTTTGCCCCAAAATAAGAGGAATTTCTGCCTTTTTGACACAAAATATTAGGAATTTCTGCGTTTTTGCCCCAAAATAAGGAAAATTCCTGCCTTTTTTCCCTGAAATAAGTGAAATTTCTGCAATTTTGCCCCAAAATAAGTGAAATTTTTGGAATTTTGCCCCAAAATAAGGGAAATTTCTGGAATTTTGCCCCCAAATAAGGGGTATTTCAGCCTTTTTATCTCAAAATAATGGGAATTTCAGCATTTTTGCCACAAAATATTAGGAATTTCTGCCTTTTTGCCTCAAAATAAAGAAAATTTCTGCCTTTTTTCCCTGAAATAAGTGAAATTTCTTCAATTTTGCCCCAAAATAAGTGAAATTTCTGCAATTTTGCCCCAAATAAGGGAAATTTCTGGAATTTTGCCCCAAAATAATTGGAAATTTGAGTTTTGCCCCAAAATAAGGAGAATATCTGACTTTTGCCCTAAGATATAGGGAATTTTTGCCATTTTGCCCCACAAATAGGGGTATTTCTGAAATTTTGTTCCAAAATACGGGGAATTTCTGCCTTTTTGCCCGAAAATAAGGGGAATGTATACCTTTTGCCAAAAAAAAAGGAAATTTCTTCAATTTTGCCCCAAAATAAGAGGAATTTCTGCCTTTTAAACTCAAAATAAGTGAAATTTCTGCCTTTCTACCCAAAAATAAACGGAATTTCTGTCATTTTGCCCCGAAATAAAAGGAATTTTTGAATTATGCCCTGAAATAAGTGAAATTTCTGCAATTTTACCCCAAAATAAAGAAATTTCTGCCTTTTTGCCACAAAATAAGGGGAATTTCTGCCTTTTGGCCCCAAAATAAGGGAAATTTATCCCTTTTTGCCTCCAAATAAGGGAAATTTCAGCCTTTTTACCTCAAAATAAGGGGAATTTCTGCATTTTTGCGACAAAATATTAGGAATTTCTGCCTTTTTGCTCCAAAATAAGGAAAATTTCTGCTTTTTTTCCATGAAATAAGTGAAATTTCTGCAATTTTGCCCTAAAATAAGCAAAATTTCTGGAATTTTGCTCCAAAATAAGGGAAATTTCTGGAATTTTGCCTCAGAATAAGTGGAATTTCTGAGTTGTGCCCAAAAATGTGGAGAATTTTTGTCTTTTTGCCTCAACATATAGGGAATTTCTGCCTTTTTGCCCCACAATTAGGGGAATTTCTGCAATTTTGCTCCAAAATACGGGAATTTTTGCTTTTTTGCCTGAAAATAAGGGGAATGTATATCTTTTGCCACAAAAATGAAATTTCTTCATTTTTGCCCCAAAATAAGAGGAATTTCTGCATTTTTACCTCAAAATAAGTGAAATTTCTGCCTTTTTACCCAAAATAAACGGAATTTCTGTCTTATTGCCACAAAATAAAAGGGATTTTTGAATTATGCCCTGAAATAAGTGATATTTCTGCAATTTTGCCCCAAAATAAGTGAAATTTCTGCCTTTTTGACACAAAATAACGGTAATTTCTGCATTTTTTCAAAAAATATTTGGAATTTCTGCCTTTTTGCCCCCAAATAAGGAAAATTTCTGCATTTTTTCCCTGAAATTAGTGAAATTTCTGCAATTTTGCCCAAAATAAGTGAAATTTTGACAATTTTTCCCCAAAATAACTAAAATTTCTGCAATGTTGCCCAAAAATAAGAGAAATTTCTGGAATTTTGCCCAAAAATAAGTGGAATTTCTGAGTTTTGCCCCAAAATAAAAAGAATTTCTGTCTTTTTACCCCAACATATAGGGAATTTCTGCATTTTTGCCCCAAAATTTGGAGAATTTCTGCAATTTTGCTTCAAAATATGGGGAATTTCTCCTTTTTATCCCGAAAATAAGGGGAATGTATACCTTTTGCCACAAAAAAAGAAATTTCTTCATTTTTGCCCCAAAATAAGAGGAATTTCTGCATTTTTACCTCAAAATAAGTGAAATTTCTGCCTTTTTTCCCCAAAAATAAACGGAATTTCTATCTTTTTGCCCCAAAATAAAAGGAATTTTTGAATTATGCCCTGAAATAAGTGAAATTTCTTCAATTTTGCCCCAAAATAAGGGAAATTTCTGACTTTTTGACACAAAATAAGGGGAATTTCTGCATTTTTGCCACAAAATTTAGGAATTTCTGTCTTTTTGCCCCAAAATAAAGAAAATTTCTGTCTTTCTTCTCTGAAATAAAAGAAATTTCTGCAATTTTGCCCCAAAATAAGTGAAATTTCTGCAATTTTGCCCCAAAATAAGTGGAATTTCGGAGTTTTGCCCCAAAATAAGGAGAATTTCTGTCTTTTTGCCCCAACAAATAGAAAATTTCTCCTTTTTTGCCCCACAACTAGGAGAATTTCTGCACTTTTGCTCCAAAATACAGGGAATTTCTGCTTTTTCTTCCAAAAATAAGGGGAATGTATATATTTGGCCAAAAAAAAGGGAAATTTCTTCATTTTTGCCCCAAAATAATAGGAATTTCTGCCTTTTTACATCAATATAAGTGAAATTTCTGCCTTTTTACCCAAAAATAAACGGAATTTCTGTCTTTTTGCCCCAAAATAAAGGAATTTTTGAATTTTGCCCTGAAATAAGGGAAATTTCTGCAATTTTGCCTTATCATAAAAGTAATTTCTGCTTTTTTGTCACAAAATAAGGGGAATTTCTGCATTTTTGCCACAAAATATTAGGAATTTCTGACTTTTTGCCCCAAAATAAGAAAATTTCTGCCTTTATTCCCTGAAATAAGTGAAATTTCTGTAATTTTGCCCCAAAATAAGTGAAATTTCTGCAATTTTGCCCCAAAATAAGAGAAATTTCTGGAATTTTCCCCAAAATAAATGGAATTTCTGAGTTTTGCCCCAAAATAAAAAGAATTTTGTCTTTTTGCCCCAACATATAGGGAATTTCTGCATTTTTGCCCCACAATTAGAGGAATTTCTGCAATTTTGCTCCAAAATACGGGGAATTTCTGCTTTTTAGCCCGAAAATAAAAATAATGTATACCTTTTGCCACAAAAAAAGAAATTTCTTCATTTTTGCCTCAAAATAAAAGGAATTTCTACATTTTTACCTAAAAAAAAGTGAAATTTCTGCCTTTTTCCCCAAAAATAAACAGAATTTCTGTTTTTTTTTGCCCCAAAATAAAAGGAATTTTTGAATTATGCCCTGAAATAAGTGATATTTCTGCAATTTTCCCCAAAAATAAAAGAAATTTTTGCCTTTTTGCCACAAAGTAAAGGCAATTTCTGTCTTTTTCCCCCAAAATAATTAAATTTCTGCCTTTTTGTCCCGAAAAAAAAGGGAATTTCAGCCTTTATACCTCAAAGTAAGGGGAATTTCTGCATTTTTGGCACAAAATATTGAGAATTTTTGCAATTTTGCTCCAAAATATTGAAAATTTCTGCCTTTTTTCCCTGAAATAAGTGAAATTTCTGAAATTTTGCCCCAAAATAATTGAAATTTCTGCAATTTTGCCCCAAAATAAGGGAAATTTGTGGAATTTTCCCCAAAATAAATGGAATTTCTGAGTTTTACCCCAAAAAAAAAGAATTTCTGTGTTTTTGCCCCAACATATAGGGAATTTCTGCCTTTTTGCCCCACAACTAGGGGAATTTCTGCAATTTTGCGCCAAAATACGGGGAATTTCTGCTTTTTTTCCCAAAAATAAGAGGAATGTATATTTTTTGCACACAAAAAGGAGAAATTTCTTCATTTTTGCCCCAAAATAAGAGGAATTTCTGCCTTTTATCCTCAAAATAAGTGAAATTTCTGCCTTTTTATTCAAAAATAAACGGAATTTCTGTCTTTTTGCCCAAAAAAAGGAATTTTTGAATTATGCCCTGAAATAAGTGAAATTTCTGCAATTTTGCCCCAAAATAAGAGAAATTTCTGCCTTTTTGACACAAAATATTAGGAATTTCTGCCTTTTTGCCCCAAAATAAGGAAAATTCCTGCCTTTTTTCCCTGAAATAAGTGAAATTTCTGCAATTTTGCTCCAAAATAAGTGAAATTTCTGGAATTTTGCCCCAAAATAAGGGAAATTTCTGGAATTTTGCCCCCAAATAAGGGGAATTTCAGCCTTTTTACCTCAAAATAATAGGAATTTCAGCTTTTTGCCACAAAATATTAGGAATTTCTGCTTTTTTGCCCCAAAATAAGAAAAATTTCTGCCTTTTTTCCCTGAAATAAGTGAAATTTCTGCAATTTGCCCCAAAATAAGTGAAATTTCTGCAATTTTGCCCCAAATAAGGGAAATTTCTGGAATTTTGCCCCAAAATAATTGGAATTTTTAGTTTTGCCTCAAAATAAGGAGAATATCTGACTTTTGCCCTAATACATAGGGAATTTTTGCTTTTTTGCCCCGCAATTAGGGGTATTTCTGAAATTTTGCTCCAAAATACGGGGAATTTCTGCCTTTTTGCCCGAAAATAAGGGGAATATATACCTTTTGCCACAAAAAAGGGAAATTTCTTCATTTTTGCCCCAAAATAAGAGGAATTTCTGCCTTTTAACCGCAAAATAAGTGAAATTTCTGCCTTTCTACACAAAAATAAACGGAATTTCTGTTTTTTTGCCTCAAAATAAAAGGAATTTTTGAATTTTGCCCTGAAATAAGGGAAATTTCTGCAATTTTGCCCCAACATAAAAGAAATTTCTGCCTTTTTGACACAAAATAAGGGGAATTTCTGCATTTTTGCCACAAAATATTAGGAATTTCTGACTTTTTGCCCCAAAATAAGAAAATTTCTGCATTTTTTCCCTGAAATAAGTGAAATTTCTGCAATTTTGCCCCAAAGTAAGGGATATTTCTGCCTTTTTGTTCCGAAATAAAGGGAATTTCAGACTTTTTACCTCAAAATAGGGGAATTTCTGCATTTTTGCCACAAAATATTGAGAATTTCTGCCATTTTGCTCCAAAATATCGAAAATTTCTGCCTTTTTTCTCTGAAATAAGTGAAATTTCTGCAATGTTGCCCCAAAATAAGTGAAATTTTTGCAATTTTGCCCCAAAATAAGGGAAATTTCTGGAATTTTCCCCAAAATAAATGGAATTTCTGAGTTTTGCCCCAAAATAAAAAGAATTTCTGTCTTTTTGCCCCAACATATAGGGAATTTCTGCATTTTTGCCCCACAAGTAGAGGAATTTCTGCAATTTTGCTCCAAAATACAGGGAATTTCTGCTTTTTAGCCCAAAAATAAAAATAATGTATACCTTTTGCCACAAAAAAAAAGAAATTTCTTTATTTTTGCCTCAAAATAAGAGGAATTTCTGCATTTTTACCTCAAAATAAGTGAAATTTCTGCCTTTTTACTCAAAAATAAATGGAATTTCTGTCTTTTTGCCCCAAAATAAAAGGAAATTTTGAATTATGCCCTGAAATAAGTGATATTTCTGCAATTTTTCCCCAAAATAAAAGAAATTTCTGCCTTTTTGCCACAAAATAAGGGCAATTTCTGTATTTTTGCCCCAAAATAAGGGAAATTTCTGCCTTTTTGTCCCAAAATAAGGGGAATTTTAGCCTTTATACCTCAAAATAAGGGGAATTTCTGCATTTTTGTCACAAAATATTGAGAATTTCTGCAATTTTGCTCCAAAATATTGAAAATTTCTGCCTTTTTTTCCTGAAATAAGTGAAATTTCTGCAATTTTGCCCCAAAATAAGTGAAATTTCTGCAATTTTGCCCAAAAATAATGGAAATTTCTGGAATTTTCCCAAAAATAAATGGAATTTCTGAGTTTTACCCCAAAATAAAAAGAATTTCTGTGTTTTTGCCCCAACATATAGGGAATTTCTGCCTTTTTGCCCCAGAACTAGGGGAATTTCTGCAATTTTGCTTTAAAATATGGGGAATTTCTGCTTTTTAGCCCGAAAATAAAAATAATGTGTACCTTTTGCCACAAAAAAAAGAAATTTCTTCATTTTTGCCCCAAAATAAGAGGAATTTCTGCCTTTTAACCTCAAAATAAGTGAAATTTCTGGCTATCGACCCAAAAATAAATGGAATTTCTGTTATTTTGCCCCAAAATAAAAGGAATTTTTGAATTATGCCCTGAAAAAAGTGAAATTTCTGCAATTTTACCTCAAAATAAAAGAAATTTCTGCTTTTTGCCACAAAATAAAAGGAATTTCTGTCTTTTTGCCCAAAAATAAGGGAAATTTCTGCCTTTTTGTTCCAAAATAATGGAAATTTTAGCCTTTTTACCTCAAAATAAAGGGAATTTATGCATTTTTGCCACAAAATATTGAGAATTTCTGCCATTTTGCTCCAAAATATCGAAAATTTCTGCCTTTTTTCCCTGAAATAAGTGAAATTTCTGCAATTTTGCCCCAAAGTAAGTAAAATTTCTGCAATTTAGCCCCAAAATAAAGGAAATTTCTGGAATTTTCCCCAAAATAAATGGAATTTCTGAGTTTTGCCCCAAAATAAAGAATTTCTGTCTTTTGCCCCTACATATAGGGAATTTCTGCATTTTTGCCCCATAATTAGGGGAATTTCTGCAATTTTGCTCCAAATACAGGGAATTTCTGCTTTTTAGCCCGAAAATAAAAGTAATGTATACCTTTTGCCACAAAAAAAATTTTTTTTCATTTTTGCCCTAAAATAAAAGGAATTTCTGCATTTTTACCTAAAAATAAGTGAAATTTCTGCCTTTTTATCCAAAAATAAACGGAATTTCTGTCTTTTTTCCCCAAAATAAAAGGAATTTTTGAATTTTGCCCTGAAATAAGGGAAATTTCTGCAATCTTGCCCCAACATAAAAGAAATTTCTGCCTTTTTGACACAAAATAAGGGGAATTTCTGCATTTTTGCCAGAAAATATTAGGAATTTCTGACTTTTTGCCCCAAAATAAGAAAATTTCTGCCTTTTTTCCCTAAAATAAGTGAAATTTCTGCAATTTTGCCCCAAAATAAAGGAAATTTCTGCCTTTTTGTTCCGAAATAAGGGGAATTTCAGCCTTTTTACCTCAAAATAGGGGAATTTCTGCATTTTTGCCACAAAATATTGAGAATTTCTGCCATTTTGCTCCAAAATATCAAAAATTTCAGCCTTTTTTCCCTGAAATAAGTGAAATTTCTGCAATGTTGCCCCAAATAAGTGAAATTTCTGCAATTTTGCCCCAAAATAAGGGAAATTTTTGGAATTTTTCCCAAAATAAATGGAATTTTTGAGTTTTGCCCCAAAATAAAAAGAATTTTAGTATTTTTGCCCCAACATATAGGGAATTTCTGCATTTTTGCCCCACAAGTAGAGGAATTTCTGCAATTTTGCTCCAAAATATGGGGAATTTCTGCTTTTTAGCCCGAAAATAAAAATAATGTATACCTTTTGCCACAAAAAAAAGAAATTTCTTCATTTTTGCCTCAAAATAGAGGAATTTCTGCATTTTTACCTCAAAATAAGTGAAATTTCTGCCTTTTTACCCAAAAATAAACGGAATTTCTGTCTTTTGCCCCAAAATAAAAGGAATTTTTGAATTATGCCCTGAAATAAGTGATATTTCTGCATTTTTTCCCCAAAATAAAAGAAATTTCTGCCTTTTTGCCACAAAATAAGGGCAATTTCTGTCTTTTTGCCCCAAAATAAGGGAAATTTCTGCCTTTTTGTCCCAAAATAAGGGGAATTTCAGCCTTTATACCTCAAAATAAGGGGAATTTCTGCATTTTTGTCACAAAATATTGAGAATTTCTGCAATTTTGCTCCAAAATATTGGAAATTTCTGCCTTTTTTTCCTGAAATAAGTGAAATTTCTGCAATTTTGCCCCAAAATAAGTGAAATTTCTGCAATTTTGCCCCAAAATAATGGAAATTTCTGGAATTTTCCCCAAAATAAATGGAATTTCTGAGTTTTACCCCAAAATAAAAAGAATTTCTGTGTTTTTGCCCCAACATATAGGGAATTTCTGCCTTTTTGCCCCAGAACTAGGGGAATTTCTGCAATTTTGCTTTAAAATACGGGGAATTTCTGCTTTTTTTCCCAAAAATAAGAGGAATGTATACCTTTTGCCACAGAAAAGGGAAATTACTTCATTTTTGCCCCAAAATAACAGGAATTTCTGCCTTTTAACCTCAAAATAAGTGAAATTTCTGCCTTTTTATTCAAAAATAAATGGAATTTCTGTCTTTTTGCCCCAAAATAAAAGGAATTTTTGAATTATGCCCTGAAATAAGTGAAATTTCTGCAATTTTGCCCCCAAAAAAGAGAAATTTCTGCCTTTTTGACACAAAATATTAGGAATTTCTGCATTTTTGCCTCAAAATAAGGAAATTTCCTGCATTTTTTCCCTGAAATAAGTGAAATTTCTGCAATTTTGCCCCAAAATAAGTGAAATTTCTGGAATTTATCCCCAAAATAATAGAAATTTCTGGAATTTTGCCCGCAAATAAGGGGGATTTCAGCCTTTTTACCTCAAAATAATGGGAATTTGAGCATTTTTGCCACAAAATATTAGGAATTTCTGCCTTTTTGCCCCAAAATAAGGAAAATTTCTGCCTTTTTTCCCTGAAATAAGTGAAATTTCTGCACTTTTGCCCCAAAATAAGTGAAATTTCTGCAATTTTGCCCCAAATAAGGGAAATTTCTGGAATTTTGCCCCAAAATAATTGGAATTTTGAGTTTGGCCCCAAAATAAGGAGAATATCTGACTTTTGCCCTAACACATAAGGAATTTTTGCCTTTTTTCCCCGCAATTACAGGATTTTCGGCAATTTTGCTCCAAATACGGGGAATTTCTGCTTTTTTGCCCGAAAATAAGGGGAATGTATACCTTTTGCCACAAAAAAGGGAAATTTCTTCATTTTTGCCCCAAAATAAGAGGTATTTCTGCCTTTTAACCTCAAAATAAGTGAAATTTCTGCCTTTCGACCCAAAAATAAATGGAATTTCTGTCATTTTGCCCCAAAATAAAAGGAATTTTTGAATTATGCCCTGAAATAAGTGAACTTTCTGTAATTTTACCCCAAAATAAAAGAAATTTCTGTTTTTGCCACAAAATAAAAGGAATTTCTGTCTTTTTGCCCAAAAATAAGGGAAATTTCTGCCTTTTTCTTCCAAAATAAGGGGAATTTTAGCCTTTTTACCTCAAAATAAAGGGAATTTCTGCATTTTTGCCACAAAATATTGAGAATTTCTGCCATTTTGCTCCAAAATATCAAAAATTTCTGCCTTTTTTCCATGAAATAAGTGAAATTTCTGCAATGTTGCCCCAAATAAGTGAAATTTCTGTAATTTTGCCCCAAAATAAGGGAAATTTCTGGAATTTTCCCCAAAATAAATGAAATTTCTGAGTTTTGCCCCAAAATAAAAAGAATTTTATTCTTTTTGCCCCAACATATAGGGAATTTCTGCATTTTTGCCCCACAAGTAGAGGAATTTCTGCAATTTTGCTCCAAAATACGGGGAATTTCTGCTTTTTGGCCCGAAAATAAAAATAATGTGTACCTTTTGCCACAAAAAAAAGAAATTTCTTCATTTTTGCCTCAAAATAAGAGGAATTTCTGCATTTTTACCTCAAAATAAGTGAAATTTCTGCCTTTTTACCCAAAAATAAACGGAATTTCTGTCTTTTTGCCCCAAAATAAAAGGAATTTTTGAATTATGCCCTGAAATAAGTGATATTTCTGAAATTTTTCCCCAAAATAAAAGAAATTTCTGCCTTTTTGCCACAAAATAAGGGCAATTTTTGTCTTTTTGCCCCAAAATAAGGGAAATTTCTGCCTTTTTGTTCCGAAATAAGGGGAATTTCAGCCTTTTTACCTCAAAATAGGGGAATTTCTGCATTTTTGCCACAAAATATTGAGAATTTCTGTCTTTTTTCTCCCAAATATCGAAAATTTCTGCCTTTTTTCCCTGAAATAAGTGAAATTTCTGCAATTTTGCCCCAAAGTAAGTAAAATTTCTGCAATTTAGCCCCAAAATAAGGGAAATTTCTGGAATTTTCCCCAAAATAAATGGAATTTCTGAGTTTTGCCCCAAAATACAGAATTTCTGTCTTTTTGCCCCAACATATAGGGAATTTCTGCCTTTTTGCCGCAGAACTAGGGGAATTTCTGCAATTTTGCTCCAAATACGGGGAATTTCTGCTTTTTAGCCCGAAAATAAAAGTAATGTATACCTTTTGCCACAAAAAAAGAAGTTTTTTCATTTTTGCACTAAAATAAAAGGAATTTCTGCATTTTTACCTCAAAATAAGTGAAATTTCTGCCTTTTTATCCAAAAATAAATGGAATTTCTGTATTTTTGCCCCAAAATAAAAGGAATTTTTGAATTTTGCCCTGAAATAAAGGAAATTTCTGCAATTTTGCCACAACATAAAAGAAATTTCTGCCTTTTTGACACAAAATAAGGGGAATTTCTGCATTTTTGCCACAAAATATTAGGAATTTCTGACTTTTTGCCCCAAAATAAGAAAATTTCTGCCTTTTTTCCCTGAGATAAGTGAAATTTCTGCAATTTTGCCCCAAAATAAGTGAAATTTCTTTAATTTTGCCCCAAAATAAGGGAAATTTCTGGAATTTTCCCCAAAATAAATGAAATTTCTGAGTTTTGCCCCAAAATAAAAAGAATTTTATTCTTTTTGCCCCAACATATAGGGAATTTCTGCATTTTTGCCCCACAAGTAGAGGAATTTCTGCAATTTTGCTCCAAAATACGGGGAATTTCTGCTTTTGAGCCCGAAAATAAAAATAATGTGTACCTTTTGCCACAAAAAATAGAAATTTCTTCATTTTTGCCTCAAAATAAGAGGAATTTCTGCCTTTTAACCTCAAAATAAGTGAAATTTCTGCCTATCGACCCAAAAATAAATGGAATTTCTGTTATTTTGCCCCAAAATAAAAGGAATTTTTGAATTATGCCCTGAAAAAAGTGAAATTTCTGCAATTTTACCTCAAAATAAAAGAAATTTCTGCTTTTTGCCACAAAATAAAAGGAATTTCTGTCTTTTTGCCCAAAAATAAGGGAAATTTCTGCCTTTTTGTTCCAAAATAATGGAAATTTTAGCCTTTTTACCTCAAAATAAAGGGAATTTCTGCATTTTTGCCACAAAATATTGAGAATTTCTGCCATTTTGCTCCAAAATATCGAAAATTTCTGCCTTTTTTCCCTGAAATAAGTGAAATTTCTGCAATTTTGCCCCAAAGTAAGTAAAATTTCTGCAATTTAGCCCCAAAATAAGGGAAATTTCTGGAATTTTCCCCAAAATAAATAGAATTTCTTAGTTTTACCCCAAAATAAAAAGAATTTCTGTGTTTTTGCCCCAACATATAGGGAATATCTGACTTTTTGCCCCAGAACTAGGGGAATTTCTGCAATTTTGCTTTAAAATACGGGGAATTTCTGCTTTTTTTCCCAAAAATAAGAGGAATGTATACCTTTTGCCACAGAAAAGGGAAATTACTTCATTTTTGCCCCAAAATAACAGGAATTTCTGCCTTTTAACCTCAAAATAAGTGAAATTTCTGCCTTTTTATTCAAAAATAAATGGAATTTCTGTCTTTTTGCCCCAAAATAAAAGGAATTTTTGAATTATGCCCTGAAATAAGTGAAATTTCTGCAATTTTGCCCCCAAAAAAGAGAAATTTCTGCCTTTTTGACACAAAATATTAGGAATTTCTGCATTTTTGCCTCAAAATAAGGAAATTTCCTGCATTTTTTCCCTGAAATAAGTGAAATTTCTGCAATTTTGCCCCAAAATAAGTGAAATTTCTGGAATTTATCCCCAAAATAATAGATATTTCTGGAATTTTGCCCGCAAATAAGGGGGATTTCAGCCTTTTTACCTCAAAATAATGGGAATTTGAGCATTTTTGCCACAAAATATTAGGAATTTCTGCCTTTTTGCCCCAAAATAAGGAAAATTTCTGCCTTTTTTCCCTGAAATAAGTGAAATTTCTGCACTTTTGCCCCAAAATAAGTGAAATTTCTGCAATTTTGCCCCAAATAAGGGAAATTTCTGGAATTTTGCCCCAAAATAATTGGAATTTTGAGTTTGGCCCCAAAATAAGGAGAATATCTGACTTTTGCCCTAACACATAAGGAATTTTTGCCTTTTTTCCCCGCAATTACAGGATTTTCGGCAATTTTGCTCCAAATACGGGGAATTTCTGCTTTTTTGCCCGAAAATAAGGGGAATGTATACCTTTTGCCACAAAAAAGGGAAATTTCTTCATTTTTGCCCCAAAATAAGAGGTATTTCTGCCTTTTAACCTCAAAATAAGTGAAATTTCTGCCTTTCGACCCAAAAATAAATGGAATTTCTGTCATTTTGCCCCAAAATAAAAGGAATTTTTGAATTATGCCCTGAAATAAGTGAACTTTCTGTAATTTTACCCCAAAATAAAAGAAATTTCTGTTTTTGCCACAAAATAAAAGGAATTTCTGTCTTTTTGCCCAAAAATAAGGGAAATTTCTGCCTTTTTCTTCCAAAATAAGGGGAATTTTAGCCTTTTTACCTCAAAATAAAGGGAATTTCTGCATTTTTGCCACAAAATATTGAGAATTTCTGCCATTTTGCTCCAAAATATCAAAAATTTCTGCCTTTTTTCCATGAAATAAGTGAAATTTCTGCAATGTTGCCCCAAATAAGTGAAATTTCTGTAATTTTGCCCCAAAATAAGGGAAATTTCTGGAATTTTCCCCAAAATAAATGAAATTTCTGAGTTTTGCCCCAAAATAAAAAGAATTTTATTCTTTTTGCCCCAACATATAGGGAATTTCTGCATTTTTGCCCCACAAGTAGAGGAATTTCTGCAATTTTGCTCCAAAATACGGGGAATTTCTGCTTTTTGGCCCGAAAATAAAAATAATGTGTACCTTTTGCCACAAAAAAAAGAAATTTCTTCATTTTTGCCTCAAAATAAGAGGAATTTCTGCATTTTTACCTCAAAATAAGTGAAATTTCTGCCTTTTTACCCAAAAATAAACGGAATTTCTGTCTTTTTGCCCCAAAATAAAAGGAATTTTTGAATTATGCCCTGAAATAAGTGATATTTCTGAAATTTTTCCCCAAAATAAAAGAAATTTCTGCCTTTTTGCCACAAAATAAGGGCAATTTTTGTCTTTTTGCCCCAAAATAAGGGAAATTTCTGCCTTTTTGTTCCGAAATAAGGGGAATTTCAGCCTTTTTACCTCAAAATAGGGGAATTTCTGCATTTTTGCCACAAAATATTGAGAATTTCTGTCTTTTTTCTCCCAAATATCGAAAATTTCTGCCTTTTTTCCCTGAAATAAGTGAAATTTCTGCAATTTTGCCCCAAAGTAAGTAAAATTTCTGCAATTTAGCCCCAAAATAAGGGAAATTTCTGGAATTTTCCCCAAAATAAATGGAATTTCTGAGTTTTGCCCCAAAATACAGAATTTCTGTCTTTTTGCCCCAACATATAGGGAATTTCTGCCTTTTTGCCGCAGAACTAGGGGAATTTCTGCAATTTTGCTCCAAATACGGGGAATTTCTGCTTTTTAGCCCGAAAATAAAAGTAATGTATACCTTTTGCCACAAAAAAAGAAGTTTTTTCATTTTTGCACTAAAATAAAAGGAATTTCTGCATTTTTACCTCAAAATAAGTGAAATTTCTGCCTTTTTATCCAAAAATAAATGGAATTTCTGTATTTTTGCCCCAAAATAAAAGGAATTTTTGAATTTTGCCCTGAAATAAAGGAAATTTCTGCAATTTTGCCACAACATAAAAGAAATTTCTGCCTTTTTGACACAAAATAAGGGGAATTTCTGCATTTTTGCCACAAAATATTAGGAATTTCTGACTTTTTTCCCCAAAATAAGAAAATTTCTGCCTTTTTTCCCTGAGATAAGTGAAATTTCTGCAATTTTGCCCCAAAATAAGTGAAATTTCTTTAATTTTGCCCCAAAATAAGGGAAATTTCTGGAATTTTCCCCAAAATAAATGAAATTTCTGAGTTTTGCCCCAAAATAAAAAGAATTTTATTCTTTTTGCCCCAACATATAGGGAATTTCTGCATTTTTGCCCCACAAGTAGAGGAATTTCTGCAATTTTGCTCCAAAATACGGGGAATTTCTGCTTTTGAGCCCGAAAATAAAAATAATGTGTACCTTTTGCCACAAAAAATAGAAATTTCTTCATTTTTGCCTCAAAATAAGAGGAATTTCTGCCTTTTAACCTCAAAATAAGTGAAATTTCTGCCTATCGACCCAAAAATAAATGGAATTTCTGTTATTTTGCCCCAAAATAAAAGGAATTTTTGAATTATGCCCTGAAAAAAGTGAAATTTCTGCAATTTTACCTCAAAATAAAAGAAATTTCTGCTTTTTGCCACAAAATAAAAGGAATTTCTGTCTTTTTGCCCAAAAATAAGGGAAATTTCTGCCTTTTTGTTCCAAAATAATGGAAATTTTAGCCTTTTTACCTCAAAATAAAGGGAATTTCTGCATTTTTGCCACAAAATATTGAGAATTTCTGCCATTTTGCTCCAAAATATCGAAAATTTCTGCCTTTTTTCCCTGAAATAAGTGAAATTTCTGCAATTTTGCCCCAAAGTAAGTAAAATTTCTGCAATTTAGCCCCAAAATAAGGGAAATTTCTGGAATTTTCCCCAAAATAAATAGAATTTCTTAGTTTTACCCCAAAATAAAAAGAATTTCTGTGTTTTTGCCCCAACATATAGGGAATATCTGACTTTTTGCCCCAGAACTAGGGGAATTTCTGCAATTTTGCTTTAAAATACGGGGAATTTCTGCTTTTTTTCCCAAAAATAAGAGGAATGTATACCTTTTGCCACAGAAAAGGGAAATTACTTCATTTTTGCCCCAAAATAACAGGAATTTCTGCCTTTTAACCTCAAAATAAGTGAAATTTCTGCCTTTTTATTCAAAAATAAATGGAATTTCTGTCTTTTTGCCACAAAATAAAATGAATTTTTGAATTATGCCCTGAAATAAGTGAAATTTCTGCAATTTTGCCCCAAAATAAGAGAAATTTCTGCCTTTTTGACACAAAATATTAGGAATTTCTGCCTTTTTGCCTCAAAATAAGGAGAATTCCTGCATTTTTTCCCTGAAATAAGTGAAATTTCTGCAATTTTGCCCCAAAATAAGTGAAATTTCTGGAATTTATCCCCAAAATAAAAGGAATTTTTGAATTATGCCCTGAAATAAGTGAACTTTCTGTAATTTTACCCCAAAATAAAAGAAATTTCTGTTTTTGCCACAAAATAAAAGGAATTTCTGTCTTTTTGCCCAAAAATAAGGGAAATTTCTGCCTTTTTCTTCCAAAATAAGGGGAATTTTAGCCTTTTTACCTCAAAATAAAGGGAATTTCTGCATTTTTGCCACAAAATATTGAGAATTTCTGCCATTTTGCTCCAAAATATCAAAAATTTCTGCCTTTTTTCCATGAAATAAGTGAAATTTCTGCAATGTTGCCCCAAATAAGTGAAATTTCTGTAATTTTGCCCCAAAATAAGGGAAATTTCTGGAATTTTCCCCAAAATAAATGAAATTTCTGAGTTTTGCCCCAAAATAAAAAGAATTTTATTCTTTTTGCCCCAACATATAGGGAATTTCTGCATTTTTGCCCCACAAGTAGAGGAATTTCTGCAATTTTGCTCCAAAATACGGGGAATTTCTGCTTTTTGGCCCGAAAATAAAAATAATGTGTACCTTTTGCCACAAAAAAAAGAAATTTCTTCATTTTTGCCTCAAAATAAGAGGAATTTCTGCATTTTTACCTCAAAATAAGTGAAATTTCTGCCTTTTTACCCAAAAATAAACGGAATTTCTGTCTTTTTGCCCCAAAATAAAAGGAATTTTTAAATTATGCCCTGAAATAAGTGATATTTCTGAAATTTTTCCCCAAAATAAAAGAAATTTCTGCCTTTTTGCCACAAAATAAGGGCAATTTTTGTCTTTTTGCCCCAAAATAAGGGAAATTTCTGCCTTTTTGTTCCGAAATAAGGGGAATTTCAGCCTTTTTACCTCAAAATAGGGGAATTTCTGCATTTTTGCCACAAAATATTGAGAATTTCTGTCTTTTTTCTCCCAAATATCGAAAATTTCTGCCTTTTTTCCCTGAAATAAGTGAAATTTCTGCAATTTTGCCCCAAAGTAAGTAAAATTTCTGCAATTTAGTCCCAAAATAAGGGAAATTTCTGGAATTTTCCCCAAAATAAATGGAATTTCTGAGTTTTGCCCCAAAATACAGAATTTCTGTCTTTTTGCCCCAACATATAGGGAATTTCTGCCTTTTTGCCGCAGAACTAGGGGAATTTCTGCAATTTTGCTCCAAATACGGGGAATTTCTGCTTTTTAGCCCGAAAATAAAAGTAATGTATACCTTTTGCCACAAAAAAAGAAGTTTTTTCATTTTTGCACTAAAATAAAAGGAATTTCTGCATTTTTACCTCAAAATAAGTGAAATTTCTGCCTTTTTATCCAAAAATAAATGGAATTTCTGTATTTTTGCCCCAAAATAAAAGGAATTTTTGAATTTTGCCCTGAAATAAAGGAAATTTCTGCAATTTTGCCACAACATAAAAGAAATTTCTGCCTTTTTGACACAAAATAAGGGGAATTTCTGCATTTTTGCCACAAAATATTAGGAATTTCTGACTTTTTGCCCCAAAATAAGAAAATTTCTGCCTTTTTTCCCTGAGATAAGTGAAATTTCTGCAATTTTGCCCCAAAATAAGGGAAATTTCTGCCTTTTTGTTCTGAAATAAGGGGAATTTCAGCCTTTTTACCTCAAAATAGGGGAATTTCTGCATTTTTGCCACAAAATATTGAGAATTTCTGCCATTTTGCTCCAAAATATCAAAAATTTCTGCCTTTTTTCCATGAAATAAGTGAAATTTCTGCAATGTTGCCCCAAATAAGTGAAATTTCTTTAATTTTGCCCCAAAATAAGGGAAATTTCTGGAATTTTCCCCAAAATAAATGAAATTTCTGAGTTTTGCCCCAAAATAAAAAGAATTTTATTCTTTTTGCCCCAACATATAGGGAATTTCTGCATTTTTGCCCCACAAGTAGAGGAATTTCTGCAATTTTGCTCCAAAATACGGGGAATTTCTGCTTTTTAGCCCGAAAATAAAAATAATGTGTACCTTTTGCCACAAAAAATAGAAATTTCTTCATTTTTGCCTCAAAATAAGAGGAATTTCTGCCTTTTAACCTCAAAATAAGTGAAATTTCTGCCTATCGACCCAAAAATAAATGGAATTTCTGTTATTTTGCCCCAAAATAAAAGGAATTTTTGAATTATGCCCTGAAAAAAGTGAAATTTCTGCAATTTTACCTCAAAATAAAAGAAATTTCTGCTTTTTGCCACAAAATAAAAGGAATTTCTGTCTTTTTGCCCAAAAATAAGGGAAATTTCTGCCTTTTTGTTCCAAAATAATGGAAATTTTAGCCTTTTTACCTCAAAATAAAGGGAATTTCTGCATTTTTGCCACAAAATATTGAGAATTTCTGCCATTTTGCTCCAAAATATCGAAAATTTCTGCCTTTTTTCCCTGAAATAAGTGAAATTTCTGCAATTTTGCCCCAAAGTAAGTAAAATTTCTGCAATTTAGCCCCAAAATAAGGGAAATTTCTGGAATTTTCCCCAAAATAAATAGAATTTCTTAGTTTTACCCCAAAATAAAAAGAATTTCTGTGTTTTTGCCCCAACATATAGGGAATATCTGCCTTTTTGCCCCAGAACTAGGGGAATTTCTGCAATTTTGCTTTAAAATACGGGGAATTTCTGCTTTTTTTCCCAAAAATAAGAGGAATGTATACCTTTTGCCACAGAAAAGGGAAATTACTTCATTTTTGCCCCAAAATAACAGGAATTTTTGCCTTTTAACCTCAAAATAAGTGAAATTTCTGCCTTTTTATTCAAAAATAAATGGAATTTCTGTCTTTTTGCCACAAAATAAAAGGAATTTTTGAATTATTCCCTGAAATAAGTGAAATTTCTGCAATTTTGCCCCAAAATAAGAGAAATTTCTGCCTTTTTGACACAAAATATTAGGAATTTCTGCCTTTTTGCCTCAAAATAAGGAGAATTCCTGCATTTTTTCCCTGAAATAAGTGAAATTTCTGCAATTTTGCCACAAAATAAGTGAAATTTCTGGAATTTATCCCCAAAATAAAAGGAATTTTTGAATTATGCCCTGAAATAAGTGAACTTTCTGTAATTTTACCCCAAAATAAAAGAAATTTCTGTTTTTGCCACAAAATAAAAGGAATTTCTGTCTTTTTGCCCAAAAATAAGGGAAATTTCTGCCTTTTTCTTCCAAAATAAGGGGAATTTTAGCCTTTTTACCTCAAAATAAAGGGAATTTCTGCATTTTTGCCACAAAATATTGAGAATTTCTGCCATTTTGCTCCAAAATATCAAAAATTTCTGCCTTTTTTCCATGAAATAAGTGAAATTTCTGCAATGTTGCCCCAAATAAGTGAAATTTCTGTAATTTTGCCCCAAAATAAGGGAAATTTCTGGAATTTTCCCCAAAATAAATGAAATTTCTGAGTTTTGCCCCAAAATAAAAAGAATTTTATTCTTTTTGCCCCAACATATAGGGAATTTCTGCATTTTTGCCCCACAAGTAGAGGAATTTCTGCAATTTTGCTCCAAAATACGGGGAATTTCTGCTTTTTGGCCCGAAAATGAAAATAATGTGTACCTTTTGCCACAAAAAAAAGAAATTTCTTCATTTTTGCCTCAAAATAAGAGGAATTTCTGCATTTTTACCTCAAAATAAGTGAAATTTCTGCCTTTTTACCCAAAAATAAACGGAATTTCTGTCTTTTTGCCCCAAAATAAAAGGAATTTTTAAATTATGCCCTGAAATAAGTGATATTTCTGAAATTTTTCCCCAAAATAAAAGAAATTTCTGCCTTTTTGCCACAAAATAAGGGCAATTTTTGTCTTTTTGCCCCAAAATAAGGGAAATTTCTGCCTTTTTGTTCCGAAATAAGGGGAATTTCAGCCTTTTTACCTCAAAATAGGGGAATTTCTGCATTTTTGCCACAAAATATTGAGAATTTCTGTCTTTTTTCTCCCAAATATCGAAAATTTCTGCCTTTTTTCCCTGAAATAAGTGAAATTTCTGCAATTTTGCCCCAAAGTAAGTAAAATTTCTGCAATTTAGCCCCAAAATAAGGGAAATTTCTGGAATTTTCCCCAAAATAAATGGAATTTCTGAGTTTTGCCACAAAATACAGAATTTCTGTCTTTTTGCCCCAACATATAGGGAATTTCTGCCTTTTTGCCGCAGAACTAGGGGAATTTCTGCAATTTTGCTCCAAATACGGGGAATTTCTGCTTTTTAGCCCGAAAATAAAAGTAATGTATACCTTTTGCCACAAAAAAAGAAGTTTTTTCATTTTTGCACTAAAATAAAAGGAATTTCTGCATTTTTACCTCAAAATAAGTGAAATTTCTGCCTTTTTATCCAAAAATAAATGGAATTTCTGTATTTTTGCCCCAAAATAAAAGGAATTTTGGAATTTTGCCCTGAAATAAAGGAAATTTCTGCAATTTTGCCACAACATAAAAAAAATTTCTGCCTTTTTGACACAAAATAAGGGGAATTTCTGCATTTTTGCCACAAAATATTAGGAATTTCTGACTTTTTGCCCCAAAATAAGAAAATTTCTGCCTTTTTTCCCTGAGATAAGTGAAATTTCTGCAATTTTTCCCCAAAATAAGGGAAATTTCTGCCTTTTTGTTCTGAAATAAGGGGAATTTCAGCCTTTTTACCTCAAAATAGGGGAATTTCTGCATTTTTGCCACAAAATATTGAGAATTTCTGCCATTTTGCTCCAAAATATCAAAAATTTCTGCCTTTTTTCCATGAAATAAGTGAAATTTCTGCAATGTTGCCCCAAATAAGTGAAATTTCTTTAATTTTGCCCCAAAATAAGGGAAATTTCTGGAATTTTCCCCAAAATAAATGAAATTTCTGAGTTTTGCCCCAAAATAAAAAGAATTTTATTCTTTTTGCCCCAACATATAGGGAATTTCTGCATTTTTGCCCCACAAGTAGAGGAATTTCTGCAATTTTGCTCCAAAATACGGGGAATTTCTGCTTTTTAGCCCGAAAATAAAAATAATGTGTACCTTTTGCCACAAAAAATAGAAATTTCTTCATTTTTGCCTCAAAATAAGAGGAATTTCTGCCTTTTAACCTCAAAATAAGTGAAATTTCTGCCTATCGACCCAAAAATAAATGGAATTTCTGTTATTTTGCCCCAAAATAAAAGGAATTTTTGAATTATGCCCTGAAAAAAGTGAAATTTCTGCAATTTTACCTCAAAATAAAAGAAATTTCTGCTTTTTGCCACAAAATAAAAGGAATTTCTGTCTTTTTGCCCAAAAATAAGGGAAATTTCTGCCTTTTTGTTCCAAAATAATGGAAATTTTAGCCTTTTTACCTCAAAATAAAGGGAATTTCTGCATTTTTGCCACAAAATATTGAGAATTTCTGCCATTTTGCTCCAAAATATCGAAAATTTCTGCCTTTTTTCCCTGAAATAAGTGAAATTTCTGCAATTTTGCCCCAAAGTAAGTAAAATTTCTGCAATTTAGCCCCAAAATAAGGGAAATTTCTGGAATTTTCCCCAAAATAAATAGAATTTCTTAGTTTTACCCCAAAATAAAAAGAATTTCTGTGTTTTTGCCCCAACATATAGGGAATATCTGCCTTTTTGCCCCAGAACTAGGGGAATTTCTGCAATTTTGCTTTAAAATACGGGGAATTTCTGCTTTTTTCCCAAAAATAAGAGGAATGTATACCTTTTGCCACAGAAAAGGGAAATTACTTCATTTTTGCCCCAAAATAACAGGAATTTCTGCCTTTTAACCTCAAAATAAGTGAAATTTCTGCCTTTTTATTCAAAAATAAATGGAATTTCTGTCTTTTTGCCACAAAATAAAAGGAATTTTTGAATTATTCCCTGAAATAAGTGAAATTTCTGCAATTTTGCCCCAAAATAAGAGAAATTTCTGCCTTTTTGACACAAAATATTAGGAATTTCTGCCTTTTTGCCTCAAAATAAGGAGAATTCCTGCATTTTTTCCCTGAAATAAGTGAAATTTCTGCAATTTTGCCCCAAAATAAGTGAAATTTCTGGAATTTATCCCCAAAATAAAAGGAATTTTTGAATTATGCCCTGAAATAAGTGAACTTTCTGTAATTTTACCCCAAAATAAAAGAAATTTCTGTTTTTGCCACAAAATAAAAGGAATTTCTGTCTTTTTGCCCAAAAATAAGGGAAATTTCTGCCTTTTTCTTCCAAAATAAGGGGAATTTTAGCCTTTTTACCTCAAAATAAAGGGAATTTCTGCATTTTTGCCACAAAATATTGAGAATTTCTGCCATTTTGCTCCAAAATATCAAAAATTTCTGCCTTTTTTCCATGAAATAAGTGAAATTTCTGCAATGTTGCCCCAAATAAGTGAAATTTCTGTAATTTTGCCCCAAAATAAGGGAAATTTCTGGAATTTTCCCCAAAATAAATGAAATTTCTGAGTTTTGCCCCAAAATAAAAAGAATTTTATTCTTTTTGCCCCAACATATAGGGAATTTCTGCATTTTTGCCCCACAAGTAGAGGAATTTCTGCAATTTTGCTCCAAAATACGGGGAATTTCTGCTTTTTGGCCCGAAAATAAAAATAATGTGTACCTTTTGCCACAAAAAAAAGAAATTTCTTCATTTTTGCCTCAAAATAAGAGGAATTTCTGCATTTTTACCTCAAAATAAGTGAAATTTCTGCCTTTTTACCCAAAAATAAACGGAATTTCTGTCTTTTTGCCCCAAAATAAAAGGAATTTTTAAATTATGCCCTGAAATAAGTGATATTTCTGAAATTTTTCCCCAAAATAAAAGAAATTTCTGCCTTTTTGCCACAAAATAAGGGCAATTTTTGTCTTTTTGCCCCAAAATAAGGGAAATTTCTGCCTTTTTGTTCCGAAATAAGGGGAATTTCTGCCTTTTTACCTCAAAATAGGGGAATTTCTGCATTTTTGCCACAAAATATTGAGAATTTCTGTCTTTTTTCTCCCAAATATCGAAAATTTCTGCCTTTTTTCCCTGAAATAAGTGAAATTTCTGCAATTTTGCCCCAAAGTAAGTAAAATTTCTGCAATTTAGCCCCAAAATAAGGGAAATTTCTGGAATTTTCCCCAAAATAAATGGAATTTCTGAGTTTTGCCACAAAATACAGAATTTCTGTCTTTTTGCCCCAACATATAGGGAATTTCTGCCTTTTTGCCGCAGAACTAGGGGAATTTCTGCAATTTTGCTCCAAATACGGGGAATTTCTGCTTTTTAGCCCGAAAATAAAAGTAATGTATACCTTTTGCCACAAAAAAAAGAAGTTTTTTCATTTTTGCACTAAAATAAAAGGAATTTCTGCATTTTTACCTCAAAATAAGTGAAATTTCTGCCTTTTTATCCAAAAATAAATGGAATTTCTGTATTTTTGCCCCAAAATAAAAGGAATTTTTGAATTTTGCCCTGAAATAAAGGAAATTTCTGCAATTTTGCCACAACATAAAAGAAATTTCTGCCTTTTTGACACAAAATAAGGGGAATTTCTGATTTTTGCCACAAAATATTAGGAATTTCTGACTTTTTGCCCCAAAATAAGAAAATTTCTGCCTTTTTTCCCTGAGATAAGTGAAATTTCTGCAATTTTTCCCCAAAATAAGGGAAATTTCTGCCTTTTTGTTCTGAAATAAGGGGAATTTCAGCCTTTTTACCTCAAAATAGGGGAATTTCTGCATTTTTGCCACAAAATATTGAGAATTTCTGCCATTTTGCTCCAAAATATCAAAAATTTCTGCCTTTTTTCCATGAAATAAGTGAAATTTCTGCAATGTTGCCCCAAATAAGTGAAATTTCTTTAATTTTGCCCCAAAATAAGGGAAATTTCTGGAATTTTCCCCAAAATAAATGAAATTTCTGAGTTTTGCCCCAAAATAAAAAGAATTTTATTCTTTTTGCCCCAACATATAGGGAATTTCTGCATTTTTGCCCCACAAGTAGAGGAATTTCTGCAATTTTGCTCCAAAATACGGGGAATTTCTGCTTTTTAGCCCGAAAATAAAAATAATGTGTACCTTTTGCCACAAAAAATAGAAATTTCTTCATTTTTGCCTCAAAATAAGAGGAATTTCTGCCTTTTAACCTCAAAATAAGTGAAATTTCTGCCTATCGACCCAAAAATAAATGGAATTTCTGTTATTTTGCCCCAAAATAAAAGGAATTTTTGAATTATGCCCTGAAAAAAGTGAAATTTCTGCAATTTTACCTCAAAATAAAAGAAATTTCTGCTTTTTGCCACAAAATAAAAGGAATTTCTGTCTTTTTGCCCAAAAATAAGGGAAATTTCTGCCTTTTTGTTCCAAAATAATGGAAATTTTAGCCTTTTTACCTCAAAATAAAGGGAATTTCTGCATTTTTGCCACAAAATATTGAGAATTTCTGCCATTTTGCTCCAAAATATCAAAAATTTCTGCCTTTTTTCCATGAAATAAGTGAAATTTCTGCAATGTTGCCCCAAATAAGTGAAATTTCTGTAATTTTGCCCCAAAATAAGGGAAATTTCTGTAATTTTCCCCAAAATAAATGAAATTTCTGAGTTTTGCCCCAAAATAAAAAGAATTTTATTCTTTTTGCCCCAACATATAGGGAATTTCTGCATTTTTGCCCCACAAGTAGAGGAATTTCTGCAATTTTGCTCCAAAATACGGGGAATTTCTGCTTTTTGGCCCGAAAATAAAAATAATGTGTACCTTTTGCCACAAAAAAAAAAAGAAATTTCTTCATTTTTGCCTCAAAATAAGAGGAATTTCTGCATTTTTACCTCAAAATAAGTGAAATTTCTGCCTTTTTACCCAAAAATAAACGGAATTTCTGTCTTTTTGCCCCAAAATAAAAGGAATTTTTGAATTATGCCCTGAAATAAGTGATATTTCTGCAATTTTTCCCCAAAATAAAAGAAATTTCTGCCTTTTTGCCACAAAATAAGGGCAATTTCTGTCTTTTTGCCCCAAAATAAGGGGAATTTCTGCCTTTTTACCTTTAAATAGGGGAATTTCTGCATTTTTGCCACAAAATATTGAGAATTTCTGTCTTTTTTCTCCAAAATATCGAAAATTATTGCCTTTTTTCCCTGAAATAAGTGAAATTTCTGCAATTTTGCCTTAAAGTAAGTAAAATTTCTGCAATTTAGCCCTAAAATAAGGGAAATTTCTGGAATTTTCCCCAAAATAAATGGAATTTCTGAGTTTTGCCCCAAAATAAAGAATTTCTGTGTTTTTGCCCCAACATATAGGGAATTTCTGCCTTTTTGCCGCAGAACTAGGGGAATTTCTGCAATTTTGCTCCAAATACGGGGAATTTCTTCTTTTTAGCCCGAAAATAAAAGTAATGTATACCTTTTGCCACAAAAAAAGAAGTTTTTTCATTTTTGCCCTAAAATAAAAGGAATTTCTGCATTTTTACCTCAAAATAAGTGAAATTTCTGCCTTTTTATCCAAAAAATAAATGGAATTTCTGTATTTTTGCCCCAAAATAAAAGGAATTTTTGAATTTTGCCCTGAAATAAAGGAAATTTCTGCAATTTTGCCACAACATAAAAGAAATTTCTGCCTTTTTGACACAAAATAAGGGGAATTTCTGCATTTTTGCCACAAAATATTAGGAATTTCTGACTTTTTGCCCCAAAATAAGACAATTTCTGCCTTTTTTCCCTGAGATAAGTGAAATTTCTGAAATTTTGCCCCAAAATAAGGGAAATTTCTGCCTTTTTGTTCTGAAATAAGGGGAATTTCAGCCTTTTTACCTCAAAATAGGGGAATTTCTGCATTTTTGCCACAAAATATTGAGAATTTCTGCCATTTTGCTCCAAAATATCAAAAATTTCTGCCTTTTTTCCATGAAATAAGTGAAATTTCTGCAATGTTGCCCCAAATAAGTGAAATTTCTGTAATTTTGCCCCAAAATAAGGGAAATTTCTGGAATTTTCCCCAAAATAAATGAAATTTCTGAGTTTTGCCCCAAAATAAAAAGAATTTTATTCTTTTTGCCCCAACATATAGGGAATTTCTGCATTTTTGCCCCACAAGTAGAGGAATTTCTGCAATTTTGCTCCAAAATATGGGGAATTTCTGCTTTTTAGCCCGAAAATAAAAATAATGTATACCTTTTGCCACAAAAAAAAAAGAAATTTCTTCATTTTTGCCTAAAAATAAGAGGAATTTCTGCATTTTTACCTCAAAATAAGTGAAATTTCTGCCTATCGACCCAAAAATAAACGGAATTTCTGTCTTTTTGCCCCAAAATAAAAGGAATTTTTGAATTATGCCCTGAAATAAGTGATATTTCTGCAATTTTTCCCCAAAATAAAAGAAATTTCTGCCTTTTTGCCACAAAATAAGGGCAATTTCTGTCTTTTTGCCCCAAAATAAGGGAAATATCTGCCTTTTTGTTCCGAAATAAGGGGAATTTCAGCCTTTTTACCTCAAAATAGGGGAATTTCTGCATTTTTGGCACAAAATATTGAGAATTTCTGCCATTTTGCTCCAAAATATCAAAAATTTCTGCCTTTTTTCCCTGAAATAAGTGAAATTTCTGCAATGTTGCCCCAAATAAGTGATATTTCTGCAATTTTGCCCCAAAATAAGGGAAATTTCTGGAATTTTCCCCAAAATAAATGGAATTTCTGAGTTTTGCCCCAAAATAAAAAGAATTTTAGTCTTTTTGCCCCAACATATAGGGACTTTCTGCATTTTTGCCCCACAAGTAGAGGAATTTCTGCAATTCTGCTCCAAAATACGGGGAATTTCTGCTTTTTAGCCCGAAAGTAAAAATAATGTATACCTTTTGCCACAAAAAAAGAAATTTCTTCATTTTTGCCTCAAAATAAGAGGAATTTCTGCATTTTTACCTCAAAATAAGTGAAATTTCTGCCTTTTTACCCAAAAATAAACGGAATTTCTGTCTTTTTGCCCCAAAATAAAAGGAATTTTTGAATTATGCCCTGAAATAAGTGATATTTCTGCAATTTTTCCCCAAAATAAAAGAAATTTCTGCCTTTTTGCCACAAAATAAGGGCAATTTCTGTCTTTTTGCCCCAAAATAAGGGAAATTTCTGCCTTTTTGTCCCAAAATAAGGGGAATTTCAGCCTTTATACCTCAAAATAAGGGGAATTTCTGCATTTTTGTCACAAAATATTGAGAATTTCTGCAATTTTGCTCCAAAATATTGAAAATTTCTGCTTTTTTTCCAGAAATAAGTGAAATTTCTGCAATTTTGCTCCAAAATAAGTTAAATTTCTGCAATTTTGCCCCAAAATAATGAAATTTTATGGAATTTTCCCCAAAATAAATGGAATTTCTGAGTTTTACCCCAAAATAAAAAGAATTTCTGTGTTTTTGCCCCAACATATAGGGAATTTCTGCCTTTTTGCCCCAGAACTAGGGGAATTTCTGCAATTTTGCTTTAAAATACGGGGAATTTCTGCTTTTTTTGCCCAAAAATAAGAGGAATGTATACCTTTTGCCACAGAAAAGGGAAATTACTTCATTTTTGCCCCAAAATAAGAGGAAATTCTGCCTTTAACCTCAAAATAAGTGAAATTTCTGCCTTTTTATTCAAAAATAAATGGAATTTCTGTCTTTTTGCCCCAAAATAAAAGGAATTTTTGAATTATGCCCTGAAATAAGTGAAATTTCTGCAATTTTGCCCCAAAATAAGAGAAATTTCTGCCTTTTTGACACAAAATATTAGGAATTTCTGCCTTTTTGCCCCAAAATAAGGAAAATTCCTGCATTTTTTCCCTGAAATAAGTGAAATTTCTGCAATTTTGCCCCAAAATAAGTGATATTTCTGGAATTTATCCCCAAATTAAGGGAAATTTCTGGAATTTTGCCCCAAAATAAGGGGGATTTCAGCCTTTTTACCTCAAAATAATGGGAATTTCAGCATTTTTGCCACAAAATATTAGGAATTTCTGCCTTTTTGCCCCAAAATAAGGAAAATTTCTGCCTTTTTTCCCTGAAATAAGTGAAATTTCTGCACTTTTGCCCCAAAATAAGTAAAATTTCTGCAATTTTGCCCCAAATAAGGGAAATTTCTGGAATTTTGCCCCAAAATAATTGGAATTTTGAGTTTTGCCCCAAAATAAGGAGAATATCTGACATTTGCCCTAACATATAGGGAATTTTTTCCTTTTTGCCCCGCAATTACAGGATTTTCGGCAATTTTGCTCCAAAATACGGGGAATTTCTGCTTTTTTGCCCGAAAATAAGGGGAATGTATACCTTTTGCCACAAAAAAGGGAAATTTCTTCATTTTTGCCCCAAAATAAGAGGAATTTCTGCCTTTTAACCTCAAAATAAGTGAAATTTCTGCCTTTCGACCCAAAAATAAATGGAATTTCTGTCATTTTGCCCCAAAATAAAAGGAATTTTTGAATTATGCCCTGAAATAAGTGAAATTTCTGCAATTTTACCCCAAAATAAAAGAAATTTCTGCTTTTTGCCACAAAATAAAAAGAATTTCTGTCTTTTTGCCCAAAAAATAAGGGAAATTTCTGCCTTTTTGTTCCAAAATAATGGGAATTTTAGCATTTTACCTCAAAATAAAGGGAATTTCTGCATTTTTGCCACAAAATATTGAGAATTTCTGCCATTTTGCTCCAAAATATCGAAAATTTCTGCCTTTTTTCCCTGAAATAAGTGAAATTTCTGCAATTTTGCCCCAAAGTAAGTAAAATTTCTGCAATTTAGCCCCAAAATAAGGGAAAATTCTGGAATTTTCCCCAAAATAAATTGAATTTCTGAGATTTGCCCCAAAATAAAGAATTTCTGTCTTTTTGCTTCAACATATAAGGAATTTCTGCATTTTTGCCCCATAATTAGGGGAATTTCTGCAATTTTGCTCCAAATACGGGGAATTTCTGCTTTTTAGCCCGATAATAAAAGTAATGTATACCTTTTGCCACAAAAAAAGAAATTTTTTCATTTTTGCCCTAAAATAAAAGAAATTTCTGCATTTTTACCTCAAAATAAGTGAAATTTCTGCCTTTTTATCCAAAAATAAACGGAATTTCTGTCTTTTTGCCCCAAAATAAAAGGAATTTTTGAATTTTGCCCTGAAATAAGGGAAATTTCTGCAATTTTGCCCCAACATAAAAGAAATGTCTGCCTTTTTGACACAAAATAAGGGGAATTTCTGCATTTTTGCCACAAAATATTAGGAATTACTGACTTTTTGCCCCAAAATAAGAAAATTTTTGCCTTTTTTCCCTGAAATAAGTGAAATTTCTGCAATTTTGCCCCAAAATAAGGGAAATTTCTGCCTTTTTGTTCTGAAATAAGGGGAATTTCAGCCTTCTTAACCTCAAAATAGGGGAATTTCTGCATTTTTGCAACAAAATATTGAGAATTTCTGCCATTTTGCTCCAAAATATCAAAAATTTCTGCCTTTTTTCCCTGAAATAAGTGAAATTTCTGCAATGTTGCCCCAAATAAGTGAAATTTCTGCAATTTTGCCCCAAAATTAGGGAAATTTCTGCCTTTTTGTCCCGAAATAAGGGGAATTTCAGCCTTTATACCTCAAAATAAGGGGAATTTCTGCATTTTTGGCACAAAATATTGAGAATTTCTGCAATTTTACTCCAAAATAAGGAAAATTCCTGCCATTTTTCCCCTGAAATCAGTGAAATTTCTGCAATTTTGCCCCAAAATAAGCGATATTTCTGGAATTTTGCCCCAATATATGAGAAATTTCTGGAATTTTGCCCCCAAATAAGGGGAATTTCAGCCTTTTTAGCTCAAAATAATGGGAATTTCAGCATTTTTGCCACAAAATATTAGGAATTTCTTCCTTTTTGCCCCAAAATAAGGAAAATTTCTGCCTTTTTTCCTGAAATAAGTGAAATTTCTGCAATTTTGCCACAAAATAAGTGAAATTTCTGCAATTATGCCCCAAATAAGGGAAATTTCTGGAATTTTGCCCCAAAATAATTGGAATTTTGAGTTTTGCCCCAAAATAAGGAGAATATCTGACTTTTGCCCTAACATATAGGGAATTTTTGCCTTTTTGCACGGCAATTAGGGGAATTACTGCAATTTTGCTCCAAAATACGGGGAATTTCTGCCTTTTTGCCCGAAAATATGGGGAATGTATACCTTTTGCCACAAAAAAGGGAAATTTCTTCATTTTTGCCCCAAAATAAGAGGAATTTCTGCCTTTTAACCTCAAAATAAGTGAAATTTCTGCCTTTCTACCCAAAAATAAATGGATTTTCTGTCATTTTGCCCCAAAATAACAGGAATTTTTGAATTATGCCCTGAAATAAGTGAAATTTCTGCTATTTTACCCCAAAATAAAACAAATTTCTGCCTTTTTGCCACAAAATAAAAGGAATTTCTGTTTTTTTTCCCAAAAATAAGGGAAATATCTGCCTTTTTGTTCCGAAATAAGGGGAATTTCAGCTTTTTACCTCAAAATAAAGGAATTTCTGCATTTTTGCCACAAAATATTGAGAACTTCTGCCATTTTGCTCCAAAATATCGAAAATTTCTGCCTTTTTTTCCTGAAATAAGTGAAATTTCTGCAATTTTGCCCCAATATAAGTGAAGTTTCTGCAATTTAGACCCAAAATAAGGGAAATTTCTGGAATTTTCCCCAAAATAAATGGAATTTCTGAGTTTTGCCCCAAAATGAAAAGAATTTCTTTTTGCCCCAACATACAGGGAATTTCTGCATTTTTCCCCACAATTAGAGGAATTTCTGCAATTTTGCTCCAAAATACGGGGAATTTCTGCTTTTTAGCCCGAAAATAAAAATAATGTATACCTATTGCCACAAAAAAAAGAAATTTCTTCATTTTTGCCTCAAAATAAGAGGAATTTCTGCATTTTTACCTCAAAATAAGTGAAATTTCTGCCTTTTTACCCAAAAATAAACGGAATTTCTGTCTTTTTGCCTTAAAATAAAAGGAATTTTTGAATTATGCCCTGAAATAAGTGATATTTCTGCAATTTTTCCCCAACATAAAAGAAATTTCTGCCTTTTTGCCACAAAATAAGGGCAATTTCTGTCTTTTTGCCCCAAATTAAGGGAAATTTCTGCCTTTTTGTCCCGAAATAAGGGGAATTTCAGCCTTTATACCTCAAAATAAGGGAAATTTCTGCATTTTTGTCACAAAATATTGAGAATTTCTGCAATTTTGCTCCAAAATATTGAAAATTTCTGCCTTTTTTCCCTGAAATAAGTGAAATTTCTGCAATTTTGCCCCAAAATAAGTGAAATTTCTGCAATTTTGCCCCAAAATAATGGAAATTTCTGGAATTTTCCCCAAAATAAATGGAATTTCTGAGTTTTACCCCAAAATAAAAAGAATTTCTGTGTTTTTGCCCCAACATATAGGGAATTTCTGCCTTTTTGCCCCAGAACTAGGGAAATTTCTGCAATTTTGCTCCAAAATACGGTGAATTTTTGCTTTTTTCCCAAAAATAAGAGGAATGTATACCTTTTGCCACAAAAAAGGGAAATTTCTTCATTTTTGCCCCATAATAAGAGTAATTTCTGCCTTTTAACCTCAAAATAAGTGAAATTTCTGCCTTTTTATTCAAAAATAAATGGAATTTCTGTTATTTTGCCCCAAAATAAAAGGAATTTTTGAATTATGCCCTGAAATAAGTGAAATTTCTGCAATTTTGCCCCAAAATAAGTGAAATTTCTGCAATTTTGCCCCAAATAAGGGAAATTTCTGGAATTTTGCCCCAAAATAATTGGAATTTTGAGTTTTGCCCCAAAATAAGGGGAATATCTGACTTTTGCCCTAACATATAGGGAATTTTTGCCTTTTTGCCCCGCAATTAGGGGAATTTCTGCAATTTTGCTCCAAAATACGGGGAATTTCTGCCTTTTTGCCCGAAAATAAGGGGAATGTATACCTTTTGCCACAAAAAAAGGAAATTTCTTCATTTTTGCCCCAAAATAAGAGGAATTTTTGCCTTTTAACCTCAAAATAAGTGAAATTTCTGCCTTTCTACACATAAATAAACAGAATTTCTGTCATTTTGCCCCGAAATAAAAAGAATTTTTGAATTATGCCTTGAAATAAGTGAAATTTCTGAAATTTTACCACAAAATAAAAGAAATTTCTGCCTTTTTGCCACAAAATAAAAGGAATTTCTGTCTTTTTGCCCCAAAATAAGGGAAATTTCTGCCTTTTTGTTCCGAAATAAGGAGAATTTCAGCCTTTTTACCTCAAAATAGGGGAATTTCTGCATTTTTGCCACAAAATATTGATAATTTCTGCCATGTTGCTCCAAAATATCAAAAATTTCTGCTTTTTTTCCCTAAAATAAATCAAATTTCTGCAATGTTGCCCCAAAATAAGTGAAATTTCTACAATTTTGCCCCAAAATAAAGGAAATTTCTGGAATTTTCTTCAAAATAAATGGAATTTCTGAGTTTTGCCCCAAAATAAAAAGAATTTCTGTCTATTTGCCCCAACATATAGGGAATTTCTGCATTTTTGCCCCACAATTAGAGGAATTTCTGCAATTTTGCTCCAAAATACGGGGAATTTCTGCTTTTTAGCCCGAAAATAAAAATAATGTATTCCTTTTGCCACAAAAAAAAGAAATTTCTTCATTTTTGCCTCAAAATAAGAGAAATTTCTGCATTTTTACCTCAAAATAAGTGAAATTTCTGCCTTTTTACCCAAAAATAAACGGAATTTCTGTCTTTTTGCCACAAAATAAAAGGAATTTTGGAATTATGCCCTGAAATAAGTGATATTTCTGCAATTTTTCCCCAAAATAAAAGAAATTTCTGCTTTTTGCCACAAAATAAGGGAAATTTCTGTCTTTTTGCCCCAAAATAAGGGAAATTTCTGCCTTTTTGTCCCGAAATAAGGGAAATTTCAGCCTTTATACCTCAAAATAAGGGGAATTTCTGCATTTTTGGCACAAAATATTGAGAATTTCTGCAATTTTGCTCCAAAATATTGAAAATTTCTGTCTTTTTTCCCTAAAATAAGTGAAATTTCTGAAATTTTGCCCAAAAATAAGTGAAATTTCTACAATTTTGCCTCAAAATAAGAGAAATTTCTGGAATTTTCCCCAAAATAAATGGAATTTCTGAGTTTTACCCCAAAATAAAAAGAATTTCTGTGTTTTTGCCCCAACATATAGGGAATTTATGCCTTTTTGCCCCACAACTAGGGGCATTTCTGCAATTTTGCTCCAAAATACAGAGAATTTCTGCTTTTTTTCCCAAAAATAAGAGGAATGCATACGTTTCGCCACAAAAAAGGGAAATTTCTTCATTTTTGCCCAAAAATAAGAGGAATTTCTGCCTTTTAACCTCAAAATAAGTGAAATTTTTGCCTTTTTATTCAAAAATAAATGGAATTTCTGTCTTTTTGCCCCAAAATAAATGGAATTTTTGAATTATGCCCTGAAATAAGTGAAATTTCTTCAATTTTGCCCCAAAATAAGAGAAATTTCTGCATTTTTGACACAAAATATTAGGAATTTTTGCCTTTTTGCCCCAAAATAAGGAAAATTCCTGCTTTTTTTTCCCTGAAATAAGTTAAATTTCTGCAATTTTGCCCCAAAATAAGTGAAATTTCTTTAATTTTGTCCCAAAATAAGGGAAATTTGTGGAATATTGCCCCCAAATAAGGAGAATTTCACCCTTTTTACCTCAAAATAATGAGAATTTCAGAATTTTTGCCACAAAATATTAGGAATTTCTGCCTTTTTGCCCCAAAATAAGAAAAATTTCTGCCTTTTTTTCCTGAAATAAGTTAAATTTCTGCAATTTTGCCCTAAAATAAGTGAAATTTCTGCAATTTTGCCCCAAATAGGGAAATTTCTGGAATTTTGCCCCAAAATAATTGGAATTTTGAGTTTTGCCCCAAAATAAGGAGAATATCTGACTTTTTCCCTAACATATAGGGAATTTTTGCCTGTTTGCACGGCAATTAGAGGAATTTCTGCAATTTTGCTCCAAAATACAGGGAATTTCTGCCTTTTTGCCCGAACATAAGGGGAATGTATACCTTTTGCCACAAAAAAGGGAAATTTCTTCATTTTTGCCCCAAAATAAGAGGAATTTCTGCCGTTTAACCTCAAAATAAGTGAAATTTCTGCCTTTCTACCCAAAAATAAATGGAATTTCTGTCATTTTGCCCCAAAATAAAAGGAATTTTTGAATTATGCCCTGAAATAAGTGAAATTTCTGCAATTTTATCCTAAAATAAAAAAATTTCTGCCTTTTTGCCAAAAAATAAAAGGAATTTCTGTATTTTTGCCCAAAAATAAGGGAAATTTCTGCCTTTTTGTTCCAAAATAAGGGGAATTTCAGGCTTTTTACCTCAAAATAGGGGAATTTCTGCATTTTTGCCACAAAATATTGAGAATTTCTGTCTTTTTTCTCCCAAATATCGAAAATTTCTGCCTTTTTTTCCTGAAATAAGTGAAATTTCTGCAATTTTGCCCCAAAATATTTAAATTTCTGCAATTTAGCCCCAAAATAAGGGAAATTTCTGGAATTTTCCCCAAAATAAATGGAATTTCTGAGTTTTGCCCCAAAATAAAGAATTTCTGTCTTTTTGCCCCAACATATAGGGAATTTCTGCATTTTTGCCCCACAATTAGGGGAATTTCTGCAATTTAGCTCCAAAATACGGGGAATTTCTGCTTTTTAGCCCGAAAATAAAATTAATGTATACCTTTTGCCACAAAAAAAGAAATTTTTTCATTTTTGCCCCAAAATAAGAGGAATTTCTGCATTTTTACCTCAAAATAAGTGAAATTTCTGCCTTTTTACCCAAAAAAAAACGGAATTTCTGTCTTTTTGCCCCAAAATAATAGGAATTTTTAAATTTTGCCCTGAAATAAGGGAAATTTCTGCAATTTTGCCCCAACATAAAAGAAATTTCTGCCTTTTTGACACAAAATAAGGGGAATTTCTGCATTTTTACCTCAAAATAAGTGAAATTTCTGCCTTTTTACCCAAAAAAAACGGAATTTCTGTCTTTTTGCCCCAAAATAATAGGAATTTTTAAATTTTGCCCTGAAATAAGGGAAATTTCTGCAATTTTGCCCCAACATAAAAGAAATTTCTTCCTTTTTGACACAAAATAAGGGGAATTTCTGCATTTTTGCAACAAAATATTAGGAATTTCTGAGTTTGCCCCAAAATAAGAAAATTTCTGCCTTTTTTTTCTGAAATAAGTGAAATTTCTGCAATTTTGCCCCCAAAAAAGGGAAATTTTGGCCTTTTTGTTCCGAAATAAGGGGAATTTCAGCCTTTTTACCTCAAAATAGGGGAATTTCTGCATTTTTGCCACAAAATATTGATAATTTCTGCCATTTTGCTCCAAAATATCAAAAATTTCTGCCTTTTTTCCCTGAAATAAGTTAAATTTCTGCAATCTTGCCCCAAAATAAGTGAAATTTCTGCAATTTTGCCCCAAAATAAGGGAAATTTCTGGAATTTTCCCAAAAATAAATGGAATTTCTGAGTTTTGCCCCAAAATAAAAACAATTTCTGTCTTTTTGCCCCAACATATAGGAAATTTCTGCATTTTTGCCCCACAATAAGAGGAATTTCTGCAATTTTGCTCCAAAATACGGGGAATTTCTTCTTTTTAGCCCGAAAATAAAAATAATGTATACCTTTTGCCACAAAAAAAAATTTCTTCATTTTTGCCTCAAAATAAGAGGAACTTCTGCATTTTGTCCTCAAAATAAGTGAAATTTCTGGCTTTTTACCCAAAAATAAACGGAATTTCTGTCTTTTTGCCCCAAAATAAAAGGAAATTTTGAATTATACCCTGAAATAAGTGATATTTCTGCAATTTTCCCCAAAAATAAAAGAAATTTCTGCCTTTTTGCCATAAAATAAGGGCAATTTCTCTCTTTTTGCCCCAAAATAAGGGAAATTTCTGCCTTTTTGTCCCGAAATAAGGGGAATTTTAGCCTTTATACCTCAAAATAAGGGGAATTTCTGCATTTTTGGCACAAAATATTGAGAATTTCTGCAATTTTGCTCCAAAATATTGAAAATTTCTGACTTTTTTCCCTGAAATAAGTTAAATTTCTGCAATTTTGCCCAAAAATTAGTGAAATTTCTGCAATTTTGCCCCAAAATAAGGGAAATTTCTGGAATTTTCCCCAAAATAAATAGAATTTCTGAGTTTTACCCAAAATAAAAGGAATTTCTGTGTTTCAGCCCTAACATATAGGGTATTTCTGCCTTTTTGCCCCACAACTAGGGGAATTTCTGCAATTTTGCTCCAAAATACGGGGAATTTCTGCTTTTTTTCCCAAAAATAAGAGGAATGTACACCTTTTGCCACAAAAAAGCAAAATTTCTTCATTTTTGCCCCAAAATAAGAGGAATTTCTTCCTTTTAACCTCAAAATAAGTGAAATTTCTGCCTTTTTATTCAAAAATAAACGGAATTTCTGTCTTTTTGCCCCAAAATAAAAGGAATTTTTGAATTATGCCCTGAAATAAGTGAAATTTCTGCAATTTTGCCCCAAACTAAGAGAAATTTCTGCCTTTTTGACACAAAATATTAGAAATTTCTGCCTTTTTGCCCCAAAATAAGGAAAATTCCTGCCTTTTTTTCCCTGAAATAAGTGAAATTTCTGCAATTTTGCCCCAAAATAAGTGAAATTTCCGGAATTTTGCCCCAAAATAAGGGAAATTTCTGGAATTTTGCCCCCAAATAAGGGGAATTTCAGCCTTTTTACCTCAAAATAATGGGAATTTCATCATTTTTGCCACAAAATATTAGGAATTTCTGACTTTTTGCCCCAAAATAAAGAATTTCTGTCTTTTTGCCACAACATATAGGGAATTTCTGCATTTTTGCCCCACAATTAGGGGAATTTCTGCAATTTTGCTTCAAATTACAAGGAATTTCTGCTTTTTAGCCCGAAAATAAAAATAATGTATACCTTTTGCCACAAAAAAAGAAATTTTTTTTATTTTTGCCCCAAAATAAGAGGAATTTCTGCATTTTTACCTCAAAATAAGTGAAATTTCTGCCTTTTTACTCAACAATAAACGGAATTTCTGTCTTTTTTCCTCTTAATAAAAGGAATTTTTGAATTATGCCCTGAAATAAGTGATATTTCTGCAATTTTTCCCCAAAATAAAAGAAATTTCTGCCTTTTTGCCACAAAATAAGGGGAATTTCTGTCTTTTTGCCCCAAAATAAGGGAAATTTATCTCTTTTTGCCCCCAAATAAGGGAAATTTCAGCCTTTTTACCTCAAAATAAGGGGAATTTCTGCAATTTTGCCACAAACTATTAGGAATTTCTGCCTTTTTGCTCCAAAATAAGGAAAATTTCTGCCTTTTTTTCTATTAAATAAGTGAAATTTCTGCAATTTTGCCCTAAAATAAGGGAAATTTCTGGAATTTTGCCCCAAAATAAGGGAAATTTCTGGAATTTTGCCTCAGAATAAGTGGAATTTCTGAGTTGTGCCCAAAAATGTGGAGAATTTTTGTCTTTTAGCCTCATCATATAGGGAATTTCTGCCTTTTTGCCCCACAATTTGAGGAATTTCTGCAATTTTGCTCCAAAATACAGGCATTTCTGCTATTTTGCCCGAAAATGAGGGGAATGTATACCTTTTGCCACAAAAATGTGAAATTTCTTCATTTTTGCCCCAAAATAAGAGGAATTTCTGCATTTTTACCTCAAAATAAGTGAAATTTCTGCCTTTTTACCCAAAATAAACGGAATTTCTGCCTTTTTGCCCCAAAATAAAAGGAATTTTTGAATTATGCCCTGAAATAAGTGAAATTTCTGCAATTTTGCCCCAAAATAAGTGAAATTTCTGGAATTTTGCCCCAAAATAAAGGAAATTTCTGGAATTTTGCCCCCAAAATAAGGGGAATTTCAGCCTTTTTACCTCAAAATAATGGGAATTTCAGCATTTTTGCCACAAAATATTAGGAAATTTCTGCCTTTTTGCCCCAAAATAAGAAAAATTTCTGCCTTTTTTTCACTGAAATAAGTGAAATTTCTGCAATTTTGCCCCAAAATAAGTGAAATTTCTGCAATTTTGCCCCAAAAAGGGAAATTTCAGAAATTTTGCCCCAAAATAATTGGAATTTTGAGTTTTGCCCCAAAATAATGAGAATATCTGACTTTTGCCCTAACATATAGGGAATTTTTGCCTTTTTGCCCCGCAATTAGGGGAATTTCTGCAATTTTGCTCCAAAATACGGGGAATTTCTGCCTTTTTGCCCGAAAATAAGGGGAATGTATACCTTTTGCCACAAAAAAGGGAAATTTCTTCATTTTTGCCCCAAAATAAGAGAAATTTCTGCCTTTTAACCTCAAAATAATGAAATTTCTGCCTTTCTACCCAAAAATAAACAGAATTTCTGTCATTTTGCCCCGAAATAAAAAGAATTTTGGAATTATGCCCTGATATAAGTGAAATTTCTGCAATTTTACCCCAAAATAAAAGAAATTTCTGCCTTTTTGCCACAAAATAAAAGGAATTTCTGTCTTTTTGCCCCAAAATAAGGGAAATTTCTGTCTTTTTGTTCGGAAATAAGGAGAATTTCAGCCTTTTTACCTCAAAATAGAGGAATTTCTGCATTTTTGCCACAAAATATTGATAATTTCTGCCATTTTGCTCCAAAATATCAAAAATTTCTGCCTTTTTTCCCTGAAATAAGTGAAATTTCTGCAATGTTGCCCCAAAATAAGTGAAATTTCTGCAATTTTGCCCCAAAATAAGTGAAATTTCCGGAATTTTGCCCCAAAATAAGGAAAATTTCTGGAATTTTGCCCCCAAATAAGGGGAATTTCAGCCTTTTTACCTCAAAATAATGGGAATTTCATCATTTTTGCCACAAAATATTAGGAATTTCTGCCTTTTTGCCCCAAAATAAAGAATTTCTGTCTTTTTGCCACAACATATAGGGAATTTCTGCATTTTTGCCCCACAATTAGGGGAATTTCTGCAATTTTGCTCCAAAATACGGGGAATTTCTGCTTTTTAGCCCGAAAATAAAAATAATGTATACCTTTTGCCACAAAAAAAGAAATTTTTTTATTTTTGCCCCAAAATAAGAGGAATTTCTGCATTTTTACCTCAAAATAAGTGAAATTTCTGCCTTTTTACCCAACAATAAATGGAATTTCTTTCTTTTTTCCCCTTAATAAAACGAATTTTTGAATTATGCCCTGAAATAAGTGATATTTCTGCAATTTTTCTCCAAAATAAAAGAAATTTCTGCCTTTTTGCCACAAAATAAGGGGAATTTCTGTCTTTTTGCCCCAAAATAAGGGAAATTTATCTCTTTTTGCCCCCAAATAAGGGAAATTTCAGCCTTTTTACCTCAAAATAAGGGGAATTTCTGCAATTTTGCCACAAACTATTAGGAATTTCTGCCTTTTTGCTCCAAAATAAGGAAAATTTCTGCCTTTTTTCCATGAAATAAGTGAAATTTCTGCAATTTTGCCCTAAAATAAGGGAAATTTCTGGAATTTTGCCCCAAAATAAGGGAAATTTCTGGAATTTTGCCTCAGAATAAGTGGAATTTCTGAGTTGTGCCCAAAAATGTGGAGAATTTTTGTCTTTTAGCCTCATCATATAGGGAATTTCTGCCTTTTTGCCCCACAATTTGAGGAATTTCTGCAATTTTGCTCCAAAATACAGGCATTTCTGCTATTTTGCCCGAAAATAAGGGGAATGTATACCTTTTGCCACAAAAATGTGAAATTTCTTCATTTTTGCCCCAAAATAAGAGGAATTTCTGCATTTTTACCTCAAAATAAGTGAAATTTCTGCCTTTTTACCCAAAATAAACAGAATTTCTGTCTTTTTGCCCCAAAATAAAAGGAATTTTTGAATTATACCCTGAAATAAGTGAAATTTCTGCAATTTTGCCCCAAAATAAGTGAAATTTCTGGAATTTTGCCCCAAAATAAAGGAAATTTCTGGAATTTTGCCCCCAAAATAAGGGGAATTTCAGCCTTTTTACCTCAAAATAATGGGAATTTCAGCATTTTTGCCACAAAATATTAGGAAATTTCTGCCTTTTTGCCCCAAAATAAGGAAAATTTCTGCCTTTTTTTCACTGAAATAAGTGAAATTTCTGCAATTTTGCCCCAAAATAAGTGAAATTTCTGCAATTTTGCCCCAAAAAGGGAAATTTCAGAAATTTTGCCCCAAAATAATTGGAATTTTGAGTTTTGCCCCAAAATAATGACAATATCTGACTTTTGCCCTAACATATAGGGAATTTTTGCCTTTTTGCCCCGCAATTAGGGGAATTTCTGCAATTTTGCTCCAAAATACGGGGAATTTCTGCCTTTTTGCCCGAAAATAAGGGGAATGTATACCTTTTGCCACAAAAAAGGGAAATTTCTTCATTTTTGCCCCAAAATAAGAGGAATTTCTGCCTTTTAACCTCAAAATAATGAAATTTCTGCCTTTCTACCTAAAAATAAACAGAATTTCTGTCATTTTGCCCCGAAATAAAAAGAATTTTGGAATTATGCCCTGATATAAGTGAAATTTCTGCAATTTTACCCCAAAATAAAATAAATTTATGCCTTTTTGCCACAAAATAAAAGGAATTTCTGTCTTTTTGCCCCAAAATAAGGGAAATTTCTGTCTTTTTATTCGGAAATAAGGAGAATTTCAGCCTTTTTACCTCAAAATAGAGGAATTTCTGCATTTTTGCCACAAAATATTGATAATTTCTGCCATTTTGCTCCAAAATATCAAAAATTTCTGCCTTTTTTCCCTGAAATAAGTGAAATTTCTGCAATGTTGCCCCAAAATAAGTGAAATTTCTGCAATTTTGCCCCAAAATAAGTGAAATTTCCGGAATTTTGCCCCAAAATAAGGAAAATTTCTGGAATTTTGCCCCCAAATAAGGGGAATTTCAGCCTTTTTACCTCAAAATAATGGGAATTTCATCATTTTTGCCACAGAATATTAGGAATTTCTGCCTTTTTGCCCCAAAATAAAGAATTTCTGTCTTTTTGCCACAACATATAGGGAATTTCTGCATTTTTGCCCCACAATTAGGGGAATTTCTGCAATTTTGCTCCAAAATACGGGGAATTTCTGCTTTTTAGCCCGAAAATAAAAATAATGTATACCTTTTGCCACAAAAAAAGAAATTTTTTTATTTTTGCCCAAAAATAAGAGGAATTTCTGCATTTTTACCTCAAAATAAGTGAAATTTCTGCCTTTTTACCCAACAATAAATGGAATTTCTGTCTTTTTTCCCCTTAATAAAAGGAATTTTTGAATTATGCCCTGAAATAAGTGATATTTCTGCAATTTTTCTCCAAAATAAAAGAAATTTCTGCCTTTTTGCCACAAAATAAGGGGAATTTCTGTCTTTTTGCCCAAAAATAAGGGAAATTTATCTCTTTTTGCCCCCAAATAAGGGAAATTTCAGCCTTTTTACCTCAAAATAAGGGGAATTTCTGCAATTTTGCCACAAACTATTAGGAATTTCTGCCTTTTTGCTCCAAAATAAGGCAAATTTCTGCCTTTTTTCCATGAAATAAGTGAAATTTCTGCAATTTTGCCCTAAAATAAGGGAAATTTCTGGAATTTTGCCCCAAAATAAGGGAAATTTCTGGAATTTTGCCTCAGAATAAGTGGAATTTCTGAGTTGTGCCCAAAAATGGAGAGAATTTTTGTCTTTTAGCCTCATCATATAGGGAATTTCTGCCTTTTTGCCCCACAATTTGAGGAATTTCTGCAATTTTGCTCCAAAATACAGGCATTTCTGCTATTTTGCCCGAAAATAAGGGGAATGTATACCTTTTGCCACAAAAATGTGAAATTTCTTCATTTTTGCCCCAAAATAAGAGGAATTTCTGCATTTTTACCTCAAAATAAGTGAAATTTCTGCCTTTTTACCCAAAATAAACGGAATTTCTGTCTTTTTGCCCCAAAATAAAAGGAATTTTTGAATTATGCACTGAAATAAGTGAAATTTCTGCAATTTTGCCCCAAAATAAGTGAAATTTCTGGAATTTTGCCCCAAAATAAAGGAAATTTCTGGAATTTTGCCCCCAAAATAAAGGGAATTTCAGCCTTTTTTCCTCAAAATAATGGGAATTTCAGCATTTTTGCCACAAAATATTAGGAAATTTCTGCCTTTTTGCCCCAAAATAAGGAAAATTTCTGCCTTTTTTTCACTGAAATAAGTGAAATTTCTGCAATTTTGCCCCAAAATAAGTGAAATTTCTGCAATTTTGCCCCAAATAAGGGAAATTTCTGAAATTTTGCCCCAAAATAATTGGAATTTTGAGTTTTGCCCCAAAATAATGAGAATATCTGACTTTTGCCCTAACATATAGGGAATTTTTGCCTTTTTGCCCCGCAATTAGGGGAATTTCTGCAATTTTGCTCCAAAATACGGGGAATTTCTGCCTTTTTGCCCGAAAATAAGGGGAATGTATACCTTTTGCCACAAAAAAGGGAAATTTCTTCATTTTTGCCCCAAAATAAGAGGAATTTCTGCCTTTTAACCTCAAAATAATGAAATTTCTGCCTTTCTACCCAAAAATAAACAGAATTTCTGTCATTTTGCCCCGAAATAAAAAGAATTTTGGAATTATGCCCTGATATAAGTGAAATTTCTGCAATTTTACCCCAAAATAAAAGAAATTTCTGCCTTTTTGCCACACAATAAAAGGAATTTCTGTCTTTTTGCCCCAAAATAAGGGAAATTTCTGTCTTTTTGTTCGGAAATAAGGAGAATTTCAGCCTTTTTACCTCAAAATAGAGGAATTTCTGCATTTTTGCCACAAAATATTGATAATTTCTGCCATTTTGCTCCAAAATATCAAAAATTTCTGCCTTTTTTCCCTGAAATAAGTGAAATTTCTGCAATGTTGCCCCAAAATAAGTGAAATTTCTGCAATTTTGCCCCAAAATAAGGGAAATTTCTGAAATTTTCCCCAAAATAAATGGAATTTCTGAGTTTTGCCCCAAAATAAAAAGAATTTCTGTCTTTTTGCCCCAACATATAGGGAATTTCTGCATTTTTGCCCCACAATTAGAGGAATTTCTGCAATTTTGCTCCAAAATAAGGGGAATTTCTGCTTTTTAGCCCGAAAATAAAAATAATGTATACCTTTTGCCACAAAAAAAAAGAAATTTCTTCATTTTTGCCTCAAAACATAAGGAATTTCTGCATTTTTACCTCAAAATAAGTGAAATTTCTGCCTTTTTACCCAAAAATAAACGGAATTTCTGTCTTTTTGCCCCAAAATAAAAAGAATTTTTGAATTATGCCCTGAAATAAGTGAAATTTCTGCAATTTTCCCCAAAATAAAAGAAATTTCTGCTTTTTGCCACAAAATAAGGGCAATTTCTGTCTTTTTGCCCCAAAATAAGGGAAATTTCTGCCTTTTTGTCCCGAAATAAGGGGAATTTCAGCCTTTATACCTCAAAATAAGGGGAATTTCTGCATTTTTGGCACAAAATATTGAGAATTTCTCCAATTTTGCTCCAAAATATTGAAAATTTCTGTCTTTTTTCCCTGAAATAAGTGAAATTTCTGCAATTTTGCCCAAAAATAAGTGAAATTTCTGCAATTTTGCCCCAAAATATGGGAAATTTCTGGAATTTTCCCCAAAATAAATGGAATTTCTGAGTTTTACCCCAAAATAAAAAGAATTTCTGTGTTTTTGCCCCAACATATAGGGAATTTATGCCTTTTTGCCCCACAACTAGGGGAATTTCTGCAATTTTGCTCCAAAATTTGGGGAATTTCTACTTTTTTCTCAAAAATAACAGGAATGCATACCTTTCGCCACAAAAAAGGAAAATTTCTTCATTTTTGCCCCAAAATAATTGGAATTTCTGCCTTTTAACCTCAAAATAAGTGAAATTTCTGCCTTTTTATTCAAAAATAAACGGAATTTATGTCTTTTTGCCCCAAAACAAAAGGAATTTTTAAATTATGCCCTGAAATAAGTGAAATTTCTGCAATTTTGCCCCAAAATAAGAGAAATTTTTGCCTTTTTGACACAAAATATTAGGAATTTCTGCATTTTTGCCCCAAAATAAGGAAAATTCCTGCCTTTTTTTCCCTGAAATAAGTGAAATTTCTGCAATTTTGCCCCAAAATAAGTGAAATTTCTGGAATTTAGTTCCAAAATAAGAGAAATTTCTGGAATTTTGCCCCCAAATAAGGGGAATTTCAGCCTTTTTACCTCAAAATAATGGAAATTTCAGCATTTTTGCCACAAAATATTAGGAATTTCTCCCTTTTGGCCCCAAAATAAGGAAAATTTCTGCTTTTTTTCCCCGAAATAAGTGAAATTTCTGCAATTTTGCCCCAAAATAAGTGAAATTTCTGCAATTTTGCCCCAAAATACGTAAAATTTCTGCAATTTTGCCCAAAAATAAGGGAAATTTCTGGAATTTTGCCCCAAAATAAGTGGAATTTCTGAGTTTTGCCCCAAAATAAAAAGAATTTCTGTCTTTTTAACCCAACATATAGGGAATTTCTGCATTTTTGCCTCACAATTAGGATAATTTCTGCAATTTTGCTTCTAAATACGAAGAATTTCTGTTTTTTAGCCCGAAAATAAGGGGAATGTATACCTTTGCCACAAAAAAGGGAAATTTCTTCATTTTTGCCCCAAAATAAGAGGAATTTCTGCCTGTTTACCTCAAAATAAGTGAAATTTCTGCCTTTCTTACCCAAAAAAAAATGGAATTTCTGTCTTTTTGCCCCAAAATAAAATGAATTTTTGAATTATGCCCTGAAATAAGTGAAATTTCTTCAATTTTTCCCCAAAATGTGGGAAATTTCTGACTTTTTGAAAGAAAATTAGGGGAATTTCTGCATTTTTGCCACAAAATATTAGGAATTTCTGCCTTTTTGGCCCAAAATAAAGAAAATTTCTATCTTTCTTCCCTGAAATAAAGGAAATTTCTGCAATTTTGCCCCAAAATAAGGGAAATTTCTGGAATTTTCCCCAAAATAAATGGAATTTCTGAGTTTTACCCCAAAATAAAATGAATTTCTGTGTTCTTGCCCCAACATATAGGGTATTTCTGCCTTTTTGCCCCACAACTAGGGGAATTTCTGTAATTTTGCTCCAAAATACGGGGAATTTCTGCTTTTTTTCCCAAAATTAAGAGGAATGTATACCTTTTGCCACAAAAAAGGGAAATTTCTTCATTTTTGCCCCAAAATAAGAGGAATTTCTGCTTTTTAACCTCAAAATAAGTGAAATTTCTGCCTTTTTATTCAAAAATAAACAGAATTTCTGTCTTTTTGCCCCAAAATAAAAGGAATTTTTGAATTATGCCCTGAAATAAGTGAAATTTCTGCAATTTTGCCCCAAAATAAGAGAAATTTCTGCCTTTTTGACACAAAATATTAGGAATTTCTGCATTTTTGCCCCAAAATAAGAAAAATTCCTGCCTTTTTTCCCTGAAATAAGTGAAATTTCTGCAATTTTGCCCCAAAAATAAGTGAAATTTCTGGAATTTTGCCCCAAAATAAGGGAAATTTCTGGAATTTTGCCCCCAAATAAGGGGAATTTCAGCCTTTTTACCTTAAAATAATGGGAATTTCAGCATTTTTGCCACAAAATATTAGGAATTTTGCCTTTTTGCCCCAAAATATCAAAAATTTCTGCCTTTTTTCCCTGAAATAATTGAAATTTCTGCAATGTTGCCCCAAAATAAGTGAAATTTCTGCAATTTTGCCCAAAAAAAAGGGAAATTTCTGGAATTTTCCCCAAAATAAATGGAATTTCTGAGTTTTGCCCCAAAATAAAAGGAATTTCTGTATTTTTGCCCCAACATATAGGGAATTTCTGCATTTTTGCCCCACAATTAGAGGAATTTCTGCAATTTTGCTACAAAATACGGGGAATATCTGCTTTTTAGCCCGAAAATAAAAATAATGTATACTTTTTGCCACAAAAAAAAAAGAAATTTCTTCATTTTTGCCTCAAAATAAGAGGAATTTCTGACTTTTTACCCAAAAATAAACGGAATTTCTGTCTTTTTGCCCCAAAATAAAAGGAATTTTTGAATTATGCCCTGAAATAAGTGATATTTCTGCAATTTTTCCCTAAAATAAAAGAAATTTCTGCCTTTTTGCCACAAAATAAGGGCAATTTCTGTCTTTTTGCCACAAAATAAGGAAAACTCATGCCTTTTTGCCCCCAAATAAGGGGAATTTCAGCCTTTTTACCTCAAAATAAGGGGAATTTCTGCATTTTTGCCAAAAATATTAGGAATTTCTGCCTTTTTGCTCCAAAATAAGGAAAATTTCTGCCTTTTTTCCATGAAATAAGTGAAATTTCTGCAATTTTGCCCTAAAATAAGGGCAATTTTTGCAATTTTGCCCCAAAATAAGGGAAATTTCTGAAATTTTGCCCCAGAATAAGTGGAATTTCTGAGTTTGCCCAAAAATGTGGAGAATTTTTGTCTTTTTGCCTACACATATAGGGAATTTCTGCCTTTTTGCCCCACAATTAGGGGAATTTCTGCAATTTTCCTCCAAAATACGGGAATTTCTGCTTTTTTGCCCGAAAATAAGGGGAATGTATACCTTTTGCCACAAAAAAATGGAAATTTCTTCATTTTTGCCCCAAAATAAGAGGAATTTCTGCATTTTTACCTCAAAATAAGTGAAATTTCTACCTTTTTACCCAAAATAAACGGAATTTCTCTCTTTTTGCCCCAAAATAAAAGGAATTTTTGAATTATGCCCTGAAATAAGTGAAATTTCTGCAATTTTGCCCCAAAATAAAGATAATTTCTGCCTTTTTGACACAAAATAAAGGAAATTTCTGCATTTTTACCAAAAAATATTAAGAATTTCTGCCTTTTTGCTCCAAAATAAGGAAAATTTCTGCATTTTTCCCTAAAGTAAGTGAAATTTCTGCAATTTTGCCCCAAAATACGTGAAATTTCTGCAGTTTTGCCCCAAAATAAGTAAAATTTCTGCAATTTTGCCCAAACATAAAAGAAATTTTTGGAATTTTGCCCCAAAATAAGTGGAATTTCTGAGTTTTGACCCAAAATAAAAAGAATTTCTGTCTTTTTCCCCAACATATAGGGAATGTCTGCATTTTTGCCCCACAATTAGGAGAATTTTTGCAATTTTGCTCCAAAATACGGGGAATTTCTGCTTTTTAGCGCGAAAATAAGGGGAATGTATACCTTTTGCCACAAAAGGGAAATTTCTTCATTTTTGCCCCAAAATAAGAGGAATTTCTGCATTTTTACCTCAAAATAAGTGAAATTTCTGCCTTTCATACCCAAAAATAAATGGAATTTCTGTCTTTTTGCCCCAAAATAAAAGGAATTTTTGAATTATGCCCTGAAATAAATGAAATTTCTTCAATTTTGCCTCAAAATAAGGGAAATTTTTGACTTTTTGACACAAAATAAGAGGAATTTCTGCATTTTTACCACAAAATATTAGGAATTTCTGCCTTTTTGCCCAAAAATAAGAAAAATTTCTCTCTTTCTTCACTAAAATAAAGGAAATTTCTGCAATTTTGCCCCAAAATAAGTGAAATTTCTGCAATTTTGCCCCAAAATAAGTGGAATTTCTGAGTTTTGCCCCAAAATAAGGAGAATTTCTGTCTTTTTGCCCCAACAAATAGAAAATTTCTCCCTTTTTTCCCCACAACTTGGGGAATTTCTGCAATTTTGCTCCAAAATACAGGGAATTTCTGCTTTTTTTCCCAAAAATAAGGGTAATGTATACCTTTTGCCACAAAAAAGGGAAATTTCTTAATTTTTGCCCCCAAATAATAGGAATTTCTGCCTTTTTACATCAAAATAAGTGAAATTTTTGCCTTTTTACCAAAAATAAACGGAATTTCTGTCTTTTTGCCCGAAAATAAAAGGAATTTTTGAATTATGCCCTGAAATAAGTGAAATTTCTGCAATTTTACCCCAAAATAAAAGAAATTTCTGCCTTTTTGCCACAAAATAAGAGCAATTTCTGTCTTTTTGCCCCAAAATAAGGGAAATTTCTGCCTTTTTGTCCCGAAATAAGGGGAATTTCAGCCTTTATACATCAAAATAAAGGGAATTTCTGCATTTTTGGCACAAAATATTGAGAATTTCTGCTATTTTGCTCCAAAATATTGAAAATTTCTGTTTTTTTTCCCTGAAATAAGTGAAATTTCTGCAATTTTGCCCCAAATTAAGTGAAATTTCTGCAATTTGCCCCAAAATAATGGAAATTTCTGGAATTTTCCCCAAAATAAATGGAATTTCTGAGTTTTACCCCAAAATAAAAAGAATTTCTGTGTTTTTGCCCCAACATATAGGGAATTTCTGCCTTTTTGCCCCACAACTAGGGGAATTTCTGCAATTTTGCTCCAAAATACGGGGAATTTCTGCTTTTTTACCCAATAATAATAGGAATGTATACCTTTTGACACAAAAAAGGGAAATTTCTTCATTTTTGCCCCAAAATAAGAGGAATTTCTGCCTTTTAACCTCAAAATAAGTGAAATTTCTGCCTTTCTACCCAAAAATAAACGGAATTTCTGTCATTTTGCGCTGAAATAAAAAGAATTTTTGAATTATGCCGTAATAAGTAAAATTTCTGCAATTTTACCCCAAAATAAAAGAAATTTCTGCCTTTTTGCCACAAAATAAAAGGAATTTCTGTCTTTTTGCCCAAAAATAAGGAAATTTCTGCCTTTTTGTTCCAAAATAAGAAGAATTTCAGGCCTTTTACCTCAAAATAAAGGGAATTTCTGCATTTTTGCCACAAAATATTGAGAATTTCTGCCATTTTGCTCCAAAATATCGAAAATATCTGCCTTTTTTTCCTGAAATAAGTGAAATTTCTGCAATTTTGCCCTAAAATAAGTGAAATTTCTGCAATTTAGCCCCAAAATAAAAGAAATTTTTGGAATTTTCCCCAAAATAAATGGAATTTCGGGGTTTTGCCCCAAAATAAAGAATTTCTGACTTTTTGCCCCAACATATAGGGAATTTCTGCATTTTTGCCACACAATTAGGGGGTTTTCTGCAATTTTGCTCCAAAATACGTGGAATTTTTGCTTTTTTGCCCGAAAATAAGGGGAATGTATACCTTTTGCCACAAAAAAGGGAAATTTCTTCATTTTTGCCCCAAAATAAGAGGAATTTCTTCCTTTTTACCTCAAAATAAGTAAAATTTCTGCCTTTTTACCCAAAAATAAACGGAATTTCTGTCTTTTTGCCCCAAAATAAAAGGAATTTTTGAATTTTGCCCTGAAATAAGTGAAATTTATGCAATTTTACCCCAAAATAAGGGAAATTTCTGTAATTTTGCCCCAAAATAAGTGGAATTTCTGAGTTTTTTCCCAAAATAAGGAGAATTTCTGTCTTTTTGCCCCAACATATAGGGAATTTCTGCCTTTTTGCCCCACAATTAGGGGATTTTCTGCAATTTTGCTCCGAAATACGGGGAATTTCTGCTTTTTTGCCCGAAAATAAGGGGAATGTATACCTTTTGCCACAAAAAAGGGAAATTTCTTCATTTTTGCCCCAAAATAAGAGGAATTTCTTGCTTTCTACCTCAAATTAAATGAAATTTCTGACTTTTTACCCAAAAATAAACGTAATTTCTTTCTTTTTGCCCCAAAATAAAAGAAATTTTTGGATTTTGCAGTGAAATAAGTGAAATTTCTGCAATTTTGCCCAAAAATAAGTGAAATTTCTGCAATTTTGCCCCAAAATAAGGGAAATTTCTGGAATTTTCCCCAAAATAAATGGAATTTCTGAGTTTTACCCCAAAATAAAAAGAATTTCTGTGTTTTTGCCCCAACATATAGGGAATTTCTGCCTTTTTGTCCCACAACTAGGGGAATTTCTGCAATTTTGCTCCAAAATACGGGGAATTTCTGCTTTTTTTCCCAATAATAATAGGAATGTATACCTTTTGCCACAAAAAAGGGAAATTTCTTCATTTTTGCCCCAAAATAAGAGGAATTTCTGCCTTTTAACCTCAAAATAAGTGAAATTTCTGCCTTTCTACCCAAAAATAAACGGAATTTCTGTCATTTTGCCCTGAAATAAAAAGAATTTTTGAATTATGCCCTAATAAGTAAAATTTCTGCAATTTTACCCCAAAATAAAAGAAATTTCTGCCTTTTTGCCACAAAATAAAAGGAATTTCTGTCTTTTTGCCCAAAAATAAAGGAAATTTCTGCCTTTTTGTTCCAAAATAAGGGGAATTTCAGCCCTTTTACCTCAAAATAAAGGGAATTTCTGCCTTTTTGCCACAAAATATTGAGAATTTCTGCCATTTTGCTCCAAAATATCGAAAATTTCTGCCTTTTTTTCCTGAAATAAGTGAAATTTCTGCAATTTTGCCCCAAAATAAGTGAAATTTCTGCAATTTAGCCCCAAAATAAGGAAAATTTTCAGAATTTTCCCCAAAATAAATGGAATTTCGGGGTTTTGCCCCAAAATAAAGAATTTCTGACTTTTTGCCCCAACATATAGGGAATTTCTGCATTTTTGCCACACAATTAGGGGTTTTCTGCAATTTTGCTCCAAAATACGTGGAATTTTTGCTTTTTTGCCCGAAAATAAGGGGAATGTATACCTTTTGCCACAAAAAAGGGAAATTTCTTCATTTTTGCCCCAAAATAAGAGGAATTTCTTCCTTTTTACCTCAAAATAAGTAAAATTTCTTCCTTTTTACCCAAAAATAAACGGAATTTCTGTCTTTTTGCCCCAAAATAAAAGGAATTTTTGAATTTTGCACTGAAATAAGTGAAATTTATGCAATTTTACCCCAAAATAAGGGAAATTTCTGTAATTTTGCCCCAAAATAAGTGGAATTTCTGAGTTTTTTCCCAAACTAAGGAGAATTTCTGTCATTTTGCCCCAACACATAGGGAATTTCTGCCTTTTTGCCCCACAATTAGGGGATTTTCTGCAATTTTGCTCCGAAATACGGGGAATTTCTGCTTTTTTGCCCGAAAATAAGGGGAATGTATACCTTTTGCCACAAAAAAGGGAAATTTCTTCATTTTTGCCCCAAAATAAGAGGAATTTCTTGCTTTCTACCTCAAATTAAGTGAAATTTCTGACTTTTTACACAAAAATAAACGGAATTTCTGTCTTTTTGCCCCAAAATAAAAGAAATTTTTGAATTTTGCAGTGAAATAAGTGAAATTTCTGATTTTGCCCAAAAATAAGTGAAAATTCTGCAATTTTGCCCCAAAATAAGGGAAATTTCTGGAATTTTCCCCAAAATAAATGGAATTTCTGAGTTTTACCCCAAAATAAAAAGAATTTCTGTGTTTTTGCACCAACATATAGGGAATTTCTGCCTTTTTGCCCCACAACTAGGGGAATTTCTGCAATTTTGCTCCAAAATACGGGGAATTTCTGCTTTCTTTCCCATAATAATAGGAATGTATACCTTTTGCCACAAAAAAGGGAAATTTCTTAATTTTTGCCCCAAAATAAGAGGAATTTCTGCCTTTTAACCTCAAAATAAGTGAAATTTCTGCCTTTATACCCAAAAATAAACGGAATTTCTGTCATTTTGCCCTGAAATAAAAAGAATTTTTAAATTATGCCCTAATAAGTAAAATTTATGCAATTTTACCCCAAAATAAAAGAAATTCTGCCTTTTTGCCACAAAATAAAAGGAATTTCTGTCCTTTTGCCCAAAAATAAGGGAAATTTCTGCCTTTTTGTTCCAAAATAAGAAGAATTTCAGCTCTTTTACCTCAAAATAAAGGGAATTTCTGCATTTTTGCCACAAAATATTGAGAATTTTTGCCATTTTGCTCCAAAATATCGAAAATATCTGCCTTTTTTTCCTGAAATAAGTGAAATTTCTGCAATTTTGCCCCAAAATAAGTGAAATTTCTTCAATTTTGCCCCAAAACAAGGAAAATTTCTGGAATTTTGCCCCAAAATAAGTGGAATTTCTGAGTTTTGCCCCAAAATAAAGAGAATTTCTGTCTTTTTGCCCCAACATATAGGGAATTTCTGACTTTTTGCCCCACAATTAGGGGAATTTCTGCAATTTTGCTCCAAAATACGGGGAATTTCTGCCTTTTTCCCGAAAATAAGAAGAATGCATACCTTTGTGCCATAAAAAGTGGAAATTTCTTTATTTTTGCTCCAAAATAAGGGGAATTTCTGCTTTTTTGCCTCTAATTAAGTGGAATTTCTGTCTTTTTCCCCAAAAAGAGGTAATTTCTGTCTTGTTTGCCCCAAAATATGGAAAATTTCTGAATAATTACCCTTAAATAAGTGAAATTTCTGCAATTTTGCCCCAAAATAAGTGAAAATTCTGCCCGTTTGTCCCCAAATAAGGGGAATTTCAGCCTTTTTACCTCAAAATAAGGGGAATTTCTGCATTTTTGCCCCAAAATATGGGAAATTTCTTCCATTTTGCCCCAAAATAAGAAAAATTTCTGCAAATTTGTACCAAAATAAAAGAAATTTCTGCCTTTTGCTCCAAAATAAGAAAATTTCAACTTTTTTTCTGAAATAAGTGAAATTTCTGCAATTTTGCCCGAAAATAAGGGAAATTTCTGGAATTTTGCCCCAAATTAAGTGGAATTTCTGAGTTTTGCCCCAAAATAAGGAGAATTTCTGTCTTTTTGCCCCAACATATAAAGAATTTCTGCCTTTTTGCCCCACAATTAGGGGAATTTCTGCAATTTTGCTCCAAAATACGAGGAATTTCTGCCTTTTTGCCCGCAAATAAGAAGAATGCATACCTTTTTGCCATAAAAAAAAAAATTTCTTCATTTTTGCTCCATATTAATGGGAATTTCTGCTTTTTTGCCTCTAAATAAGTGGAATTTTTTTTTCCCTCAAAACAAAGAAAATTTCTGTCTTTTTTGCACCAAAATAAGGAAATTTCTGACTTATTACCCTGAAGTAAGTGAAATTTCTGCAATTTTGCCCCAAAATAAAGGGAAATGTCTTTCTTTTTGCCCCCAAATAAGGGGAATTTCACTCTTTTTACCTCAAAATAAGGGGAATTTCTGCAGTTTTGCCACAAAATATAAGAATTTCTGCTTTTTTGCCCCAAAATAAGGAAAATTTCTGCCTTTTTTCCCTGAAATATGTGAAATTTCTGCAATTTTGCCCCAAAATAAGTGAAATTTCTGCAATTTTGCCCCAAAATAAGAGAAATTTCTGGAATTTTGCTCCAAAATAAGTGGAATTTCTGAGTTTTGCACCAAAATAAGGCGAATTTCTGTCTTTTTGCCCCAACATATAGAGAATTTAATGCCTTTTTGCCCTACAATTAGATGAATTTCTGCAATTGTGCTCCAAAATACGGGGAATTTCTGCCTTTTTGCCCAAAAATAAGAAGAATGCATACCTTTTTGCCATAAAAAAAACGGGAAATTTCTTCATTTTTGCTCCAAAATAAGGGGAATTTCTCCTTTTTTGCCTCTAAACAAGTGGAATTTCGTTTTTTTCCCCCAAAACAAAGGGAATTTCTGTCTTTTTTGCCCCCAAAAAAAGGAAAATTTCTGCCTTTTTTCCTGAAATAAGAGAAATTTTTGCAATTTTGCCACAAAATAAGGGAAATTTCTGCAATTTTGCCCCAAAATAAGGGAAATATCTGGAATTTTGCCACAAATAAGTGGAATTTCTGAGTTTTGCCCCAAAATAAGGAGAATTTCTTTTTTTGCCCTAACATTTAGGGAATTTCTGCATTTGCCCCACAGTTAGGGGAATTTCTGCAATTTTGCTCCAAAATACAGGGAATTTCTGCCTTTTTGCCCGAAAATAAAAAGAATGCATACCTTTTTACCATAAAAAAATGAAATTTCTTCATTTTTGCTCCAAAATAAGGGGAATTTCTGCTTTTTTGTCTCTAAATAAGTGGAATTTCTGTCTTTTTCCCCCAAAACAAAGGGAATTCCTGTATTTTTTGCCCCAAAATAAGGAAAATTTCTGACTTATTACCCTGAAATAAGTGAAATTTCTGCAATTTTGCCCCAAAATACTGGAAATTTCTGCTTTTTTGCCCCAAAATAAGGGGAATTTCAGCCTTTTTACCTCAAAATAAGGGGAATTTCTGCATTTTTGCCACAAAACATTAGGAATTTCTGCGTTTTTGCCCCAACATAAGGAAAATTTCTGACTTTTTTTCCTGAAATATGTGAAATTTCTGCAATTTTGCCACAAAATAAGTGAAATTTCTGCAATTTTGCCCCAAAATAAGGGAAATTTCTGGAATTTTGCAACAAAATAAGTGGAATTTCTGAGTTTTGCCCCAAAATAAGGGGAATTTCTGTATTTTTGCCCCAACATATAGGGAATTTCTGCCTTTTTGCCCCACAATTAGGGGAATTTCTGCAATTTTGCTACAAAATATGGGGAATTTCTGCCTTTTTGCCCCAAAATAAGAAAAATTTCTGCAATTTTGTAGCAAAATAATAAAAATTTCTGCCTTTTTGCCCCCAAATAAGAAAATTTCTGCATTTTTTCTGAAATAAGTGAAATTTCTGCAATTTTGTTTCAAAATAAGTGAAATTTTTGCAATTTTGCCCCAAAATATGTGAAATTTCTGAAATTTTCCCCGAAAATAAGTGGAATTTTTGAATTTTGCCCCAAAATAAGGAGAATTTCTGTTTTTTTGCCCCAACATATAGGGTATTTCTGCCTTTTTGCCCACATTTAGGGGAATTTCTGCAATTTTGCTCCAAAATAAGGGGAATTTCTGCTTTTTTGCCTCTAAATAAGTGGAATTTCTGTCTTTTTCCCCAAAGACAAAAAGAATTTCTGTATTTTTTCCCAAAAATAAAGAAAATTTCTGACTTATTACCCTGAAATAAGTGAAATTTCTGCAATTTTGCCCCAAAATAAGGGAAAATTCTGCCTTTTTGCCCCAAAATAAAAGGAATTTCTGCCTTTTTACCTCAAAATAAGGGGAATTTCTGCATTTTTGCCACAAAATATTAGGAATTTTAGAATTTTTGACCCAAAATAAGGAAAATTTCTGCTTTTTTTCCCTGCCATTTTGCCATAAAAAAAGGGAAATTTCTTCATTTTTGCTCCAAAATAAGGGGAATTTCTCCTTTTTGCCTCTAAATAAGTGGAATTTCTGTTTTTTTCCCCCAAAACAAAGGGAATTCCTGTCTTTTTTGCCCCAAAATAAAGAAAATTACTGACTTATTACTTACCCTAAAATAAGTGAAATTTCTGCAATTTTGCCCCAAAATAATGGAAATTTCTGCTTTTTTGCCCCTAAATATAGGGAATTTCAGCCTTTTTACCTCAAAATAAGGGGAATTTCTGCATTTTTGCCACAAAATATTAGGAATTTCTGTCTTTTTGCCCCAAAATAAGAAATTTTTCGGCCTTTATTCCCTAAAATAAGTGAAATTTCTGCAATTTTGCCCCAAAATAAGTGAAATTTCTGCAATTTTGCCCCAAAATAAGATAAATTTCTGGAATTTTTCAACAAAATAAGTGGAATTTCTGAGTTTTGCCCCAAAATAAGGAGAATTTCTGTCTTTTTACCCCAACATATAGGGAATTTCTGCTTTTTGCCCACATTTAGGGGAATTTCTGCAATTTTGCTGCAAAATAAGGGGAATTTCTGCTTTTTTGCCTCTAAATAAGTGGAATTTCTGTCTTTTTCCCCCAAAACAAATGAATTTCTGTATTTTTTTCCCAAAATAAGGAAAATTTCTGACTTATTACCCTGAAATAAGTGAAATTTCTGCAATTTTGCCCCAAAATAAGGGAAATTTCTGCCTTTTTGCCCCCAAATAAAGGGAATTTCAGCCTTTTTACCTCAAAATAAGGGGAATTTCTGCATTTTTACCCCAAAATATGGGAAATTTCTGCCTTTTTGCCCCAAAATAAGAAAAATTTCTGCAATTTTGTACAAAAATAAAAGAAATTTCTGCCTTTTTGGCTCAAAATAAGAAAATTTCTGCTTTTTTTCCTGAAATAAGTGAAATTTTTGCAATTTTGCCCCAAAATAAGTGGAATTTCTGAGTTTTGCCCCAAAATAAGGAGAATTTCTGTTTTTTGCCCCAACATATATGGAATTTCTGCCTTTTTGCCCCACAATTAGGGGAATTTCTGCAATTATGCTTCAAAATATAAGGAATTTTTACCTTTTTGCCCAAAAATAAAAAGAATGCATACATTTTTGCCATAAAAAAGGGAAATTTCTTCATTATTGCTTCAAAATAATAGGAATTTCTGCATTTTTGCTTCTAAATAAGTGTTATTTCTGTCTTTTCCCCCCAAAACAAAGGGAATTTCTGTGTTTTTTGCCCCAAAATAAAGAAAATTTCTGACTTATTACCCTGAAATAAGTGAAATTTCTGCAATTTTGCCCCAAAATAAGGGAAATTTCTGCCTTTTTGCCACCAAATAAGGGGAATTTCAGCCTATTTACCTCAAAATAAGGGGAATTTCTGCATTTTTGCCACAAAATATTAGAAATTTCTGCATTTTTGCCTAAAAATAAGGAAAATTTTTGCCTTTTTCCCTGAAATAAGTGAAATTTCTGCAATTTTGCCCAAAAATAAGTGAAATTTCTGCTTTTTTGCCCCCAAATAAGGGGAAATTCAGCCTTTTTACTTCAAAATAAAAGAAATTTCTGCATTTTTGCCCCAAAAAATGTTAAATTTCTGCCCTTTTGCCCCAAAATAAGAAAAATTTCTGCAATTTTGTACCAACATAATAGAAATTTCTGCCTTTTTGCCCCGAAATAAGAAAGTTTCTGCTTTTTTTTCTGAAATAAGTGCAATTTCTGCAATCTTGCCCCAAAATAAGTAAAATTTCTGCAATTTTGCCCCAAAATACGTGAAATTTCTGGATATTTTCCCAAAAATAAGTGGAATTTCTGAGTTTTGCCCCAAAATAAGGAGAATATCTGTCTTTTTGCCCTAACATATAGGGAATTTCTGCATTTTTGCCCCACTATTAGAGGAATTTCTGCAATTTTGCTCCAGAATACCAGGAATTTCTGCCTTTAGCCCGAAAATAATAGAATGCATACCTTTCTGCCATATAAAAGGGAAATTTCTTCATTTTTGCTACATAATAAAGGGAATTTCTGCTTTTTTGCCTCTAAATAAGTGGAATTTCTTTCTTTTCCCCCCCAAAAAAGGAAATATTGTATTTTTGCCAGAAATAAGGAAAATTTCTGACTTATTACCCTGAAATAAGTGAAATTTCTGCAATTTTGCCCCAAAATAAGGGAAATTTCTGCCTTTTTGCCCCCAAATAAGGGGAATTTCTGAGTTTTACCCCAAAATAAGGAGAATTTCTGTCTTTTTACCCAAACATATAGGGAATTTCTGCTTTTTGGCCCCACAATTGGGGGAATTTCTGATATTTTGCTACAAAATACGAGGAATTTCTGCCTTTTTGCCCAAGAATAAGAAGAATGCACAACTATTTGCCATAAAAAAGGGAAATTTCTTCATTTTTGCTCCAAAATAAAGGGAATTTCTGCTTTTTTGCCTGTAAATAAGTGGAATTTCTGTCTTTTTCCCCCAAAACAAAGAAAATTTCTGTCTTTTTAGCCCCAAAATACAGAAAATTTCTGACTTATAACCCTGAAATAAGTGAAATTTCTGCAATTTTGCCCCAAAAAAATGGAAATTTCTGCCTTTTTGCCCCAAAATAAGGGGAATTTCAGCCTTTTACCACAAAATAATGGGAATTTCTGCATTTTTGCCACAAAATATTAGTAATTTCTGCGTTTTTGCCCCGAAATAAGGAAAATTTCTGACTTTTTTCCCTGAAATAAGTGAAATTTCTGCAATTTTGCCCCAAAATACGTGAAATTTCTGCAATTTTGCCCCAAACTAAGGGAAATTTCTGAAATTTTGCCCCAAAATAAGTGGAATTTCTGAGTTTTGCCCCAAAAAAAGGAGAATTTCTGTCTTTTTGCCCCAACATATAGGGAATTTCTGCCTTTTTGCCTCACAATTAAAGGAATTTCTGCAATTTTGCTACAAAATATGGGGAATTTTTGCTTTTTTGCCCAAAAATATAAAGAATGCATACATTTTTGCCATAAAAAAGGGAAATTTCTTCATTATTGCTCCAAAACAAGGGGAATTTCTGCTTTTTTGCCTCTAAATAAGTGTTATTTCTGTCTTTTTCCCCCAAAACAAAGGGAATTTTTGTATTTTTTGCCCCAAAATAAGGAAAATTTCTGAGTTATTACCCTGAAATAAGTGAAATTTCTGCAATTTTGCCCCAAAATAAGGGAAATTTCTGCCTTTTTGCCCCCAAATAAGGGGAATTTCAGCCTTTTTACCTCAAAATAAGGGGAATTTCTGCATTTTTGCCAAAAAATATTAGAAATTTCTGCATTTTTGCCTAAAAATAAGGAAAATTTTTCCCTTTTTTCCCTTAAATAAGTGAAATTTCTGCAATTTTGTCCAAAAAAAAGTGAAATTTCTGCCTTTTTGCCCCCAAATACGAAGAAATTCAGCCTTTTTACCTCAAAATAAAAGAAATTTCTGCATTTTTGCCTCAAAATATGGGAAATTTCTGCCTTTTTGCCCCAAAATAAGAAAAATTTCTGCAATTTTGTACCAACATAATAGAAATTTCTGCCTTTTTGCCCCAAATAAGAAAATTTCTGTTTTTTTATTTGAAATAAGTGCAATTTCTGCAATTTTGCCCCAAAATAAGTGAAATTTCTGCAATTTTGCCCCAAAATAAGTGAAATTTCTTGACATTTGCCCAAAAATAAGTAGAATTTCTGAGTTTTGTTCCAAAATAAGGAGAATTTCTGTTTTTTGCCCCCAAATAAGGGGAATTTCGGCCTTTTTACCTCAAAATAAGGGGAATTTCTGCATTTTTGCCTAAAAATAAAAAAAATTTTTGACTTATTACCCGGAAATAAGTAAAATTTCTGCTATTTTGCCCCAAAATAAAGGAATTTTCTGCATTTTTGCTTCCAAATAAGCGGAATTTCGGCCTTTTTACCTCAAAATAAGGCGAATTTCTGCATTTTTGCCACAAAATATTAGGAATTTCTGCCTTTTTGCCTCAAAATAAGAAAAATTTCTGCCTTTTTCCCTAAAATAAGTGAAATTTCTGCAATTTTGCCCCAAAATAAGTGAAATTTCTGCAATTTTGCCCCAAAATAAGGGAAATTTCTGGAATTTTGCCCCAAAATAAGTGGAATTTCTGAGTTTTGCCCCAAAATAAGGAGAATATCTGTCTTTTTGCCCTAACATATAGGGAATTTCTGCATTTTTGCCCCACAATTAGGGGAATTACTGCAATTTTGCTCCAAAATACCGGGAATTTCTGCCTTTTTGCCCGAAAATAAGAATGCATAAGTTTTTGCCATAAAAAAGGGAAATTTCTTCATTTTTGCTCCAAAATAAGAGGAATTTTTGCCTTTTTGCCTCTAAATAAGTGGAATTTCTGCTTTTTTGCCTCTAAATAAGTAAAATTTCTGTCTTTTCCCCCCAAAAAAGGGAATTTTTGTATTTTTGCCAGAAATAAGGAAAATTTCTGACTTATTGCCCTGAAATAAGTGAAATTTCTGCAATTTTGCCCCAAAATAAGGGAAATTTCTGCCTTTTTGCCCCCAAATAATGGGAATTTCAGCCTTTTTACCTCAAACTAAGGGTAATTTCTGTATTTGCCACAAAATATTAGGAATTTCTGCCTTTTTGCCCCAAAATTAGGAAAATTTCTGCCTTATTTCCCTGAAATAAATGAAATTTCTGCCATTTTGACACAAAATAAGTGAAATTTCTGCAATTCTGCCCCAAAATAAGGGAAATTTCTGGAATTTTGCCACAAAATAAGTGGAATTTCTGAGTTTTGCCCCAAAATAAGAAGAATTTCTGTCTTTTTGCCACAACATATAGGGAATTTCTGCCTTTTTGCCCCACAATTAGGGAAATTTCTGCAATTTTGCTCCTAAATACGGGGAATTTCTGCATTTTTGCCCGAAAATAAGAAGAATGCATACCTTTTTGCCATAAAAAAGAAAATGTCTTCATTTTTGCTCCAAAAAAATGGGAATTTCTGCTTTTTTGCCTCTAAATAAGTGGAATTTCTGTCTTTTTCCCCCAAAACAAAGGGAATTACTGTCTTTTTTGCCCCAAAATAAAAAAAATTTCTGAATTATTACCCTGAAATAAGTGAAATTTCTGCAATTTTGCCCCAAAATAAAGGAAATTTCTGCATTTTTGCCCCCAAATAAGGGGAAATTCAGACTTTTTACCTCAAAATAAGCGTCATTTCTGCATTTTTACCACAAAATATTAGGATATTCTGCCTTTTTGCCCCAAAATAAGAAAATTTCTGCTTATTTTCCCTGAAATAATTGAAATTTCTGCAATTTTGCCCCAAAATAAGTGAAATTTCTGCAATTTTGCCCCAAAGTAAGGGAAATTTCTGGAATTTTGCCCCAAAATAAGTGGAATTTTTGAGTATTGCCCCAAAATAAGAAGAATTTCTGTCTTTTTGCCCCAACATATAGGGAATTTTTGCCTTTTTGCCCCACAATTAGGGGAATTTCTGCAATTTTGCTCCAAAATACAGAGAATTTCTGCCTTTTTGCCCGAAAATAAGAAGAATGCATAACTTTTTACCATAAAAAAGGGAAATTTCTTCATTTTTGCTCCAAAATAATAAGAATTTCTGCTTTTTTGCCTCTAAATAAGTGGAATTTCTGTCTTTTTCCCCAAAAAGAAACAGAATTTCTGTCTTTTTTGCCACAAAATAAGGAAAAATTCTGACTTATTACCCTAAGGTAAGTGAAATTTCTGCAATTTTGCCCCAAAATAAGAGAAATTTCTGCCTTTTTGCCCCCAAATAAAAGGAATTTCAGCCTTTTTACTACAAAATAAGAGGAATTTTTGCATTTTTGCCACAAAATATTAGGAATTTCTTTTTTTTTTGCCCCAAAATAAAGAAAATTTCTGCCTTTATTTCCTGAAATAAGTGAAATTTCTGGAATTTTGCCCCAAAATAAGGGAAATTTCTGCCTTTTTGCCCCAAATAAGGGGATTTTCAGCCTTTTTACCTCAAAATAAGGGGAATTTCTGCATTTTTGCCACAAAATATTATGAATTTCTGCTTTTTTGCCCCAAAATAAGAAAATTTCTGCTTTTTTTCTTAAATAAGTGAAATTTCTGCAATTTTGCCCCAAAATAATTGAAATTTCTGCAATTTTGCCTCAAAATAATGGAAATTTCTGGAATTTTGCCCCAAAATAAGGAGAATTTCTGTCTTTTTGCCCCACAATTAGGGGAATTTCTGCAATTTAGCTTTAAAATAGGAGGAATTTCTGCCTTATTGCCCAAAAATAAGAAGAATGCATAACTTTTTGCCATTAAAAAGGGAAATTTCTTCATTTTTGCTCCAGAATAAAGGGAATTTCTGCTTTTTTGCCTCTAAATAAGTGGAATTTCTGTCTTTTTCCCTTAAACAAAGTAAATTTCTGTCTTTTTTGCCAGAAAAATAAAGAAAATTTCTGACTTATTACCCTGAAATAAGTGAAATTTCTGCAATTTTGCCCCAAAATAAGGGAAATTTTTGCATTTTTGCCCCCAAATAAGGGGAATTTCAGCCTTTTTACCTCAAAATAAGAGGAATTTCTTCATTTTTGCCACAAAATATTAGGAATTTCTGCCTTTTTGTCCCAAAATAAGGAAATTTTCTGCCTTTTTTCCCTGAAATAAGTGAAATTTCTGCAATTTTGCCCCAAAATAAGGGAAATTTCTGGAATTTTGCCCCAAAATAAGTGGAATTACTGAGTTTTGCCCCAAAATAAGGAGAATTTCTGTCTTTTTGCCCCAACATATAGAAAATTTCTGCCTTTTTGCCTCACAATTAGGGAAATTTCTGCAATTTTGCTCCTAAATACGAGGAATTTCTGCCTTTTTGCCCGAAAATAAGAAAAATGCATACCTTTTTGCCATAAAAAAGGAAAATGTCTTCATTTTTGCTCCAAAATAAGAGGAATTTCTGATTTTTTGCCTCTAAATAAGTGGAATTTCTGTCTTTTTCTCCCAAAAGAAAGGAAATTTCTGTCTTCTTTGCCGCAAAATAAGGAAAAATTCTGACTTATTACCCTGAAGTAAGTGAATAATCTGCAATTTTTTTTCCCAAAATAAGGAAAATTTCTGCCTTTTTGCCCCCAAATAAGGGGAATTTAAGCCTTTTTACCTCAAAATAAGGGGAATTTCTGCATTTTTGCCAAAAAATATTATGAATTTCTCCCTTTTTGCCCCAAAATAAGGAAAATTTCTGCCTTTTATCTCTGAAATAAGTGAAATTTCTGCAATTTTGCCCCAAAATAAGTGAAATTTCTGCAATTTTGCCCCAAAATAAAGGAAATTTCTGCATTTTTGCCCTCAAATAAGGGGAAATTCAGACTTTTTACCTCAAAATAAGCGTCATTTCTGCATTTTTACCACAAAATATTAGGAATTTCTGCCTTTTTGCCCCAAAATAAGAAAATTTTTGCTTATTTTCCCTGAAATAATTGAAATTTCTGCAATTTTGCCCCAAAATAAGTGAAATTTCTGCAATTTTGCCCCAAAGTAAGGGAAATTTCTGGAATGTTGCCCCAAAATAAGTGGAATTTTTGAGTATTGCCCCAAAATAAGAAGAATTTCTGTCTTTTTGCCCCAACATATATGGAATTTTTGCCTTTTTGCCCAACAATTAGAGGAATTTCTGCAATTTTGCTCCAAAATACGGAGAATTTCTGCCTTTTTGCCCGAAAATAGGAAGAATGCATAACTTTTTACCATAAAAAAGGAAAATTTCTTCATTTTTGCTCCAAAATAAGAAAAATTTCTGCTTTTTTGCCTCTAAATAAGTGGAATTTCTGTCTTTTTCCCCAAAAAGAAACAGAATTTCTGTCTTTTATGCGACAAAATAAGGAAAAATTCTGACTTATTACCCTAAGGTAAGTGAAATTTCTGCAATTTTGCCCCAAAATAAGAGAAATTTCTGCCTTTTTGCCCCCAAATAAAAGGAATTTCAGCCTTTTTACTACAAAATAAGAGGAATTTTTGCATTTTTGCCACAAAATATTAGGAATTTCTTCCTTTTTGCCCCAAAATAAAGAAAATTTCTGCCTTTTTTTCCTGAAATAAGTGAAATTTCTGGAATTTTGCCCCAAAATAAGGGAAATTTCTGCCTTTTTGCCCCAAATAAGGGGATTTTCAGCCTTTTTACCTCAAAATAAGTGGAATTTCTGCATTTTTGCCACAAAATATTATGAATTTCTGCTTTTTTGCCCCAAAATAAGAAAATTTCTGCTTTTTTTCTTAAATAAGTGAAATTTCTGCAATTTTGCCCCAAAATAATTGAAATTTCTGCAATTTTGCCTCAAAATTATGGAAATTTCTGGAATTTTGCCCCAAAATAAGGAGAATTTCTGTCTTTTTGCCCCACAATTAGGGGAATTTCTGCAATTTTGCTTTAAAATAGGAGGAATTTCTGCCTTATTGCCCGAAAATAAGAAGAATGCATAACTTTTTGCCATTAAAAAGGGAAATTTCTTCATTTTTGCTCCAGAATAAAGGGAATTTCTGCTTTTTTGCCTCTAAATAAGTGGAATTTCTGTCTTTTTCCCTTAAACAAAGTAAATTTCTGTCTTTTTTGCCAGAAAAATAAAGAAAATTTCTGACTTATTACCCTGAAATAAGTGAAATTTCTGCAATTTTGCCCCAAAATAAGGGAAATTTTTGCATTTTTGCCCCCAAATAAGGGGAATTTCAGCCTTTTTACCCCAAAATAAGAGGAATTTCTTCATTTTTGCCACAAAATATTAGGAATTTCTGCCTTTTTGTCCCAAAATAAGGAAATTTTCTGCCTTTTTTCCCTGAAATAAGTGAAATTTCTGCAATTTTGCCCTAAAATAAGTGAAATTTCTGCAATTTTGCCCCAAAATAAGGGAAATTTCTGGAATTTTGCCCCAAAATAAGTGGAATTACTGAGTTTTGCCCCAAAATAAGGAGAATTTCTGTCTTTTTGCCCCAACATATAGAAAATTTCTGCCTTTTTGCCTCACAATTAGGGAAATTTCTGCAATTTTGCTCCTAAATACGAGGAATTTCTGCCTTTTGCCCGAAAATAAGAAGAATGCATACCTTTTTGCCATAAAAAAGGAAAATGTCTTCATTTTTGCTCCAAAATAAGAGGAATTTCTGATTTTTTGCCTCTAAATAAGTGGAATTTCTGTCTTTTTCTCCCAAAAGAAAGGAAATTTCTGTCTTTTTTGCCCCAAAATAAAAAAAATTTCTGACTTATTACTCTGAAATAAGTGAAATTTCTGCATTTTTGCCCCCAAATAAGGGGAAATTCAGACTTTTTACCTCAAAATAAGCGTCATTTCTGCATTTTTACCACAAAATATTAGGAATTTCTGCCTTTTTGCCCCAAAATAAGAAAATTTCTGCTTATTTTCCCTGAAATAATTGAAATTTCTGCAATTTTGCCCCAAAATAAGTGAAATTTCTGCAATTTTGCCCCAAAGTAAGGGAAATTTCTGGAATTTTGCCCCAAAATAAGTGGAATTTTTGAGTATTGCCCCAAAATAAGAAGAATTTCTGTCTTTTTGCCCCAACATATAGGGAATTTTTGCCTTTTTGCCCCACAATTAGGGGAATTTCTGCAATTTTGCTCCAAAATACGGAGAATTTCTGCCTTTTTGCCCGAAAATAAGAAGAATGCATACCTTTTTACCATAAAAAAGGGAAATTTCTTCATTTTTGCTCCAAAATAAGGGGAATTTCTGCTTTTTTGCCTCTAAATAAGTGGAATTTCTGTCTTTCCCCCAAAAAGAAACAAAATTTCTGTCTTTTTTGCCACAAAATAAGGAAAAATTCTGACTTATTACCCTAAGGTAAGTGAAATTTCTGCAATTTTGCCCCAAAATAAGAGAAATTTCTGCCTTTTTGCCCCCAAATAAGGGGAATTTCAGCCTTTTTACTACAAAATAAGAGGAATTTTTGCATTTTTGCCACAAAATATTAGGAATTTCTTCCTTTTTGCCCCAAAATATAGAAAATTTCTGCCTTTTTTCCCAGAAATAAGTGAAATTTCTGGAATTTTGCCCCAAAATAAGGGAAATTTCTGTCCTTTTGCCCCCAAATAAGGGAATTTCAGACTTTTTACCTCAAAATAAGGGGAATTTCTAAATTTTTGCCACAAAATATTAGGAATTTTTGCTTTTTTGCCCCAAAATAAGAAAATTTCTGCTTTTTTTTCTGAAATAAGTGAAATTTCTGCAATTTTGCCCCAAAATAATTGAAATTTCTGCAATTTTGCCTCAAAATAATGGAAATTTCTGGAATTTTGCCCCAAAATAAGGTGAATTTCTGAGTTTTTCCCCAAAATAAGGAGAATTTCTGTCTTTTTGCCCCACAATTAGGGGAATTTCTGCAATTTTGCTTTAAATTACGAGGAATTTCTGCCTTTTTGCCCTAAAATAAGAAGAATGCATACCTTTTTGCCATTTATAAGGGAAACTTCCTCATTTTTGCTCCATATAAAGGGGAATTTCTGCTTTTTTGCCTCTAAATAAGTGGAATTTCTGTCTTTTTCCCCTAAAACAAAGGGAATTTCTGTCTTTTTTCCACAAAAATAAAAAAAATTTCTGACTTCTTACCACTAAATAAGTGAAATTTCTGCAATTTTGCCCCAAAATAAGGGAAATTTCTGCCTTTTTTCCTCGAAATAAGGGGAATTTCAGCCTTCTTACCTCAAAATAAAAGGAATTTCTGATTTTTGCCACAAAATATTAGGAATTTCTGCCTTTTTGCCCCAAAATAATGTAATTTTCTGCTTTTTTTCCCTGAAATAAGTGAAATTTCTGCAATTTTTCCCCAAAATAAGTGAAATTTCTGCAATTTTGCCCCAAAATAATGGAAATTTATGGAATTTTGCCCCAAAATAAGTGGAATTTCTGAGTTTTGCCCCAAAATAAGGAGAATTTCTGTCTTTTTGCCCTAACGTATAGGGAATTTCTCCCTTTTTGCCCCACAATTAGGGGAATTTCTGCAATTTTGCTCCAAAATACGGGGAATTTCTGCCTTTTTGCCCGAAAATAAGAGAATGCATAACTTTTTGCCATTAAAAAGGGAAATGTCTTCATTTTTGCTCCAAAATAAGGAGAATTTCTGCTTTTTTGCCTCTATATGTGGAATTTCTGTCTTTTTCCTTAAAAACAAAGAAAATTCTTGTATTCTTGCCCCAAAATAAGAAAAATTTCTGACTTATTACCCTGAAAAAGGTGAAATTTCTGAAATTTGGCCCCAAAATAAGGGAAATTTCTGGAATTTTGCCCCAAAATAAGTGGATTTTCTGAGTTTTGCCCCAAAATAAAGAAAATTTCTGTCTTTTTGCCCCAACATATAGGGAATTTCTCCCTTTTTGCCACACAATTAGGGGAATTTCTGCAATTTTGCTCAAAAATACGGGGAATTTCTGCCTTTTTGCCCAAAAATAAGAATAATGCATATCTTTTTGCCATCAAAAAAAGAAATTTCTTCATTTTTGCTCCAAAATAAGGGGAATTTCTGCTTTTTTGCCTCTAAATAAGTGGAATTTCTGTCTTTTGTCCCAAAACAAAGGGAATTCCTGTATTTTTGACCCAAAATAAGAAAAATTTTTGACTTATTACCCTGAAATAAGTGAAATTTCTGCAATTTTGCCCCAAAATAAGGGAAATTTCTGCGTTTTTGCCCCCAAATAAGGGGAATTTCAACCTTTTTACTTCAAAATAAGGGGAATTTCTGCATTTTTGCCAGAAAATATTAGGAATTTCTTCCTTTTTGCCCCAAAATAAGAAAATTTCTGCTTTTTTTTCTCTGAAATAAGTGAAATTTCTGCAATTTTGCCCCAACATAAGTCCCAAAATTTGGGAAATTTCTGAAATAGTGTTCCAAAATAAGTGGATTTTCTGAGTTTTGCCCAAAAATAAAAAAAATGTCTTTCTTTTTGCCCCAACATATAGGGAATTTCTGCCTTTTTACCCCGCAATTAGGGGAATTTCTGCAATTTTGCTCCTAAATACGGGGAATTTCTTCCTTTTTGCCTGAAAATAAGAAGAATGCATACCTTTTTGCCATAAAAAAGGAAAATGTCTTCATTTTTGCTCCAAAATAAGGGGAATTTCTGTTTTTGCCTCTAAATAAGTAGAATTTCTGTCTTTTCCCCCCAAAACAACGGAAATTTCTGTCTTTTTGCCGCAAAATAAGGAAAAATTCTGACTTATTACCCTTAAGTAAGTGAAATTTCTGCCATTTTTTTCCCCAACATAAGGGAAATTTCTGCTTTTTGCCCCCAAATAAAGGGAATTTAAGCATTTTTACCTCAATATAAAAGAAATTTATGCATTTTTGCCACAAAATATTATGAATTTCTGCTTTTTTGCCCCAAAATAAGGAAAATTTCTGCCTTTTTTCCCTGAAATAAGTGAAATTTCTACAATTTTGCCCCAAAATAAGTGAAATTTCTGCAATTTTGCCCAAAAATAAGTGAAATTTTTTCAATTTTGCCCAAAAAAAGGGAAATTACTGGAATTTTTCTCCAAAATAAGTGGAATTTCTGAATTTTGCCCCAAAATAAGGAAATGAAATTTCTGTCTATTTAGCCCAACATATAGAGTATTTCTGCTTTTGCCCCACAATTAGGGGAATGTCTGAAATTTTGCTCAAAAATACGGGGAATTTCTGCCTTTTTGCCCGAAATTAAGAAGAATGCATATCTTTTTGCCAAAAAAAACAGAAATTTCTTCATTTTTGCTCCACAATAATGGGAATTTCTACTTTTTTGCCTCTAAATAAGTGGAATTTCTGTCTTTTTCCCCCAAAACAAAGGGAACTACTGTCTTTTTTGCCCCAAAATAAAAAAAAATTCTGACTTATTACCCTGAAATAAGTGAAATTTCTGCAATTTTGCCCCAAAATAAGGGAAATTTCTGCCTTTTTTTTCTAAATAAGGGAAAATTCAGCCTTTTTACCTTAAAATAAGGGTAATTTCTGCATTTTTGCCAGAAAATATTAGGAATTTCTGCCTTTTTGCCCAAAAATAAGAAAATTTCTGCTTATTTTCCCTGACATAAGTGAAATTTCTGGAATTTTGCCCAAAAATTAGTGAAATTTCTGCAATTTTGCCGCAAAGTAAGGGAAATTTCTGGAATTTTGCCCCCAAATAAGGGGAATTCCAGCCTTTTTACCTCAAAATAAGGGGAATTTCTGCATTTTTGCCACAAAATATTAGGAATTTCTGCCTTTTTGCCCCAAAATAAGAAAATTTCTGCTTTTTTCTGAAATAAGTGAAATTTATGCAATTTTGCCCCAAAATAATTGAAATTTCTGCAATTTTGCCTCAAAATAATGGAAATTTCTAGAATTTTGCCCCAAAATAAGGTGAATTTTTTAGTTTTGCCCCAAAAAAAGGAGAATTTCTGTCTTTTTGCCCCACAATTAGGGGAAATTCTGCAATTTTGCTTTAAAATAGGAGGAATTTCTGCCTTTTTGCCCGAAAATAAGAAGAATGCATACCTTTTTGCCATTAAAAAGGGAAATTTCTTCATTTTTGCTCCACAATAAAGGGAATTTCTGCTTTTTTGCCTCTAAATAAGTGGAATTTCTGTCTTTTTCCCCTAAAACAAAGGGAATTTCTGTCATTTTGGCCACAAAAATAAAGATAATTTCTGACTTATTACCCAGAAATAAGTGAAATTTCTGCAATTTTTTCCCCAAAATAAGGGAAATTTCTGCATTTTTGCCCACAAATAAGGAGAATTTCAGCTTTTTTACCTCAAAATAAGGGGAATTTCTTCATTTTTGCCACAAAATATTAGGAATTTCTGCCTTTTTGCCCCAAAATAAGGAAAATTTATGCCTTTTTTCTCTGAAATAAGTGAAATTTCTGCAATTTTGACCCAAAATAAGTGAAATTTCTGCAATTTTGCCACAAAATAAGTGAAATTTCTTCAATTTTGCCCAAAAAAAGGGAAATTTCTGGAATTTTTCCACAATATAAGTGGACTTTCTGAGTTTTGCCCCAAAATAAGGAGAATTTCTGTCTTTTTGCCCCAACATATAGAGAATTTCTGCCTTTTTGCCCCACAATTAGGGGAATTTCTGAAATTTTGCTCCATATACGGGGAATTTCTGCCTTTTTGCCCAAAATTAAGAAGAATGCATATCTTTTTGCCATAAAAAGAGAAATTTCTTCATTTTTGCTCCAAAAAATGGAAATTTCTGCTTTTTTGCCTCTAAATAAGTGGAATTTCTGTCTTTTTCCCCCGAAACAAAGAGAATTACTGTCTTTTTCGCCCCAAAGTAAAAAAAAAAATTTCTGACTTATTACCCTGAAATAAGTGAAATTTCTGCAATTTTGCCCCAAAATAAAGGAAATTTCTGCCTTTTTGCCCCCAAATAAGGGGAAATTCAGACTTTTTACCTCAAAATAAGGGCCATTTCTTCATTTTTGCCACAAAATATTAGGAATTTCTGCCTTTTTGCCCCAAAATAAGAACATTTCTGCTTATTTTCCCTGAAATAAGTGAAATATCTGCAATTTTGCCCCAAAATAAGTGAAATTTCTGCAATTTTGCCCCAAAGTAAGGGAAATTTCTGGAATTTTGCCCCGAAATAATTGGAATTTTTGAGTTTTGCCCCAAAATAAGAAGAATTTCTGTCTTTTTGCCCCAACATATAGAGAATTTTTTTCCTTTTTGCCCCACAATTAGCGGAATTTCTAATATTTTGCTCCAAAATACGGAGAATTTCTGCCTTTTTGCCCGAAAATAAGAAGAAGACATACCTTTTAACCATAAAAAAGGGAAATTTCTTCATTTTTGCTCCAAAATAAGGGGAATTTCTGCTTTTTTGCCTCTAAATAAGTGGAATTTCTGTCTTTTTCCCCAAAAACAAACAGAATTTCTGACTTTTTTGCCCCAATATAAGGAAAAATTCTGACTTATTACCGTAAGGTAAGTGGAATTTCTGCAATTTTGCCCCAAAATGAGTGAAATTTCTGGAATTTTGCCCCAAAATAAGGGAAATTTCTGCCTTTTTGCCCCTAAATAAGGGGAATTTCATCTTTATTACCTCAAAATAAGGGTAATTTCTGCATTTTTGCCACAAAATATTAGGAATTTCTGCTTTTTTGCACCAAAATATGAAAATTTCTGCTTTTTTTCTGAAATAAGTGAAATTTCTGCAATTTTGCCCCAAAATAATTTAAATTTCTGCAATTTTGCCTCAAAATAATGGAAATTTCTAAAATTTTGCCCCAAAATAAGGTGAATTTCTGAGTTTTGCCCCAAAATAAGGAGAATTTCTGTATTTTTGCCCCACAATTAGGGGAATTTCTGTAATTTTGCTTTATAATACTAGGAATTTCTGCCTTTTTGCCCGAAAATAAGAAGAATGCATAACTTTTTGCCATTAAAAAGGGAAATTTCTTCATTTCTGCTCCAGAAAAAGTGGAATTTCTGCTTTTTTGCCTCTAAATAAGTGGAATTTCTGTTTTTTTCCCCTAAAACAAAAGGAATTTCTGTTATTTTTGCAACAAAAATAAAGAAAATTTCTGACTTATTACCCCTAATAAGTGAAATTTCTGCAATTTTGCGCCAAAATAAGGAAAATTTCTGCCTTTTTGCCCCCAAATAAGGGGAATTTCAGCCTTTCTACCTCAATATAAGGGGAATTTCTGCATATTTACCACAATATATTAGGATTTTCTGCCTTTTTGCCCCAAAATAAGGTAATTTTCTGCCTTTTTTCCCTGAAATAAGTGAAATTTCTGCAATTTTGCCCCAAAATAAGTGAAATTTCTGCAATTTTGCCCCAAAATAAGGGAAATTTCTGGAATTTTGGCCCAAAATAAGTGGAATTTCTGAGTTTTGCCCCAAAATAAGGAGAATTTTTGACTTTTTTCCCTAACGTATAGAGAATTTCTCCCTTTTTGCCCCACAATTAGGGGAATTTCTGAAATTTTTCTCCAAAATACGGGGAATTTCTGCCTTTTTGCCCGAAAATAAGAGAATGCATATCTTTTTGCCATTAAAAAGGGAAATTTCTTCATTTTTGCTCCAAAATAAAGGGAATTTTTGCTTTTTTTGCCTCTAAATAAGTGGAATTTCTGTCTTTTTCCCCCAAAACAAAAGGAATTCCTGTATTTTTGCCCCAAAATAAGAAAAATTTTTGATTTATTACCCTGAAAAAGGTGAAATTTCTGCAACTTTGCCCCAAAATAAGGGAAATTTCTGGACTTTTGCCCCAAAATAAGTGGATTTTCTGAGTTTTGTCCCAAAATAAAGAAAATTTCTGTCTTTTTGCCCCAAAATATAGGGAATTTCTCCCTTTTTGCCCCATAATTAGGGGAATTTCTGCAATTTTGCTCCAAAATACAGGGAATTTCTTCCTTTTTGCCCAAAAATAAGAAGAATGCATACCTTTTTTCCATTAAAAAGAAAATTTCTTCATTTTTGCTCCAGAAAAAGGGGAATTTCGGCTTTTTTGCCTCTAAATAAGTGGAATTTCTGTCTTTTTCCCCTAAAACAAAAGGAATTTCTGTTATTTTTGCAACAAAAATAAAGAAAATTTCTGACTTATTACCCCTAAATAAGTGAAATTTCTGCAATTTTGCGCCAAAATAAGGAAAATTTCTGCCTTTTTGCCCCCAAATAACGGGAATTTCAGCCTTTCTACCTCAAAATAAGGGGAATTTCTGCATATTTACCACAAAATATTAGGATTTTTTGCCTTTTTGCCCCAAAATAAGTTAATTTTCTGCCTTTTTTCCCTGAAATAAGTGAAATTTCTGCAATTTTGCCCCAAAATAAGTGAAATTTCTGCAATTTTGCCCCAAAATAAGGGAAATTTCTGGAATTTTGGCCCAAAATAAGTGGAATTTCTGAGTTTTGCCCCAAAATAAGGAGAATTTCTGTCTTTTTGCCCTAACGTATAGAGAATTTCTCCCTTTTTGCCCCACAATTAGGGGAATTTCTGAAATTTTTCTCCAAAATACGGGGAATTTCTGCCTTTTTGCCCGAAAATAAGAGAATGCATATCTTTTTGCCATTAAAAAGGGAAATTTCTTCATTTTTGCTCCAAAATAAAGGGAATTTTTGCTTTTTTGCCTCTAAATAAGTGGAATTTTTGACTTTTTCCCCCAAAACAAAAGGAATTCCTGTATTTTTGCCCCAAAATAAGAAAAATTTCTGACTTATTACCCTGAAAAAGGTGAAATTTCTGCAATTTTGCCCCAAAATAAGGGAAATTTCTGGAATTTTGCCCCAAAATAAGTGGATTTTCTGAGTTTTGTCCCAAAATAAAGAAAATTTCTGTCTTTTTGCCCCAAAATATAGGGAATTTCTCCCATTTTTGCCCCATAATTAGGGGAATTTCTGCAATTTTGCTCCAAAATACAGGGAATTTCTGCCTTTTTGCCCGAAAATAAGAAGAATGCATATCATTTTGCCATAAAAAAGGGAAATGTCTTCATTTTTGCTCCAAAATAAAAGGAATTTCTGCTTTTTTGCCTCTAAATAAGTGGAATTTCTGTCTTTTTCCCCAAAAACAAACAGAATTTCTGTCTTTTTTGCCCCAAAATAAGGAAAAATTCTGACTTATTACCGTAAGGTAAGTGAAATTTCTGCAATTTTGCTTCAAAATAAGAGAAATTTCTGCTTTTTGCCCCCAAATAAGGGGAATTTCAGCCTTTTTACTTCAAAATAAAAGGAATTTTTGCATTTTTGCCACAAAATATTAGGAATTTCTTCGTTTTTGCCCCAAAATAAAGAAAATTTCTGCCTTTTTTCCCTTAAATAAGTGAAATTTCTGCAATTTTGCCCCAAAATAAGTGAAATTTCTGGAATTTTTCCACAAAATAAGGGAAATTTCTGCCTTTTTGCCCCAAATAAGTTGAATTTCAGCCTTTTTACCTCAAAATAAAAAGAATTTCTGCATTTTTGCCACAAAATATTATGAATTTCTGCTTTTTTGCCCCAAAATAAGAAAATTTCTGCTTTTTTTCTTAAATAAGTGAAATTTCTGCAATTTTGCCCCAAAATAATTGAAATTTCTGCAATTTTGCCTCAAAATAATGGAAATTTCTGGAATTTTGCCTCAAAATAAGGAGAATTTCTGTCTTTTTGCCCCACAATTAGGGGAATTTCTGCAATTTTGCTTTAAAATAGGAGGAATTTCTTCCTTATCTCCCGAAAATAAGAAGAATGCATTACTTTTTGCCATTAAAAAGGGAAATTTCTTCATTTTTGCTCCAGAATAAAGGGAATTTCTGCTTTTTTGCCTCTAAATAAGTGGAATTTCTGTCTTTTTCACCTAAAACAAAAAGAATTTCTGTCTTTTTTGCCACAAAAATAAAGAAAATTTCTGACTTATTACCCTGAAATAAGTGAAATTTCTGCAATTTTGCCCCAAAATAAGGGAAATTTTTGCATTTTTGCCCCCAAATAAGGGGAATTTCAGCCTTTTTACCTCAAAATAAGAGGAATTTCTTCATTTTTGCCACAAAATATTAGGAATTTCTGCCTTTTTGTCCCAAAATAAGGAAATTTTCTGCCTTTTTTCCCTGAAATAAGTGAAATTTATGCAATTTTGCCCCAAAATAAGTGAAATTTCTGCAATTTTACCCCAAAATAAGGGAAATTTCTGGAATTTTGCCCCAAAATAAGTGGAATTTTGAGTTTTGCCCCAAAATAAGAACAATTTCTGTCTTTTTGCCCCAACATATAGAAAATTTCTGCCTTTTTGCATCACAATTAGGGAAATTTCTGCAATTTTTCTCCTAAATACGAGGAAAATCTGCCTTTTTGCCCGAAAATAAGAAGAATGCATACCTTTTTACCATAAAAAAGGGAAAATTCTTCATTTTTGCTCCAAATAAGGGGAATTTCTGCTTTTTTGCCTCTAAATAAGTGGAATTTCTGTCTTTTTCCCCAAAAACAAACAGAATTTCTGTCTTTTTTGCCCCAAAATAAGGAAAAATTCTGACTTATTACCGTAAAGTAAGTGAAATTTCTGCAATTTTGCCCCAAAATAAGAGAAATTTCTGCCTTTTTGCCCCCAAATAAGGGGAATTTCAGCCTTTTTACTACACAATAAGAAGAATTTTTGCATTTTTGCCACAAAATATTAGGAATTTCTTACTTTTTGCCCCAAAATAAAGAAAATTTCTGCATTTTTTCCCTGAAATCAGTGAAATTTCTGCAATTTTGCCCCAAAGTAAGTGAAATTTCTGGAATTTTGCCCCAAAATAAGGAAAATTTCTGCATTTTTGCCCCCAAATAAGGGGAATTTCAGCCTAATTACCTCAAAATAAGGGGAATTTCTGCATTTTTGCCACAAAATATTAGGAATTTCTGCTTTTTTGCCCCAAAATAAAAAATTTCTGCTTTTTTTCTGAAATAAGTGAAATTTCTGCAATTTTGCCCCAAAATAATTGAAATTTCTGCAATTTTGCCTCAAAATAATGGAAATTTCTAGAATTTTGCCCCAAAATAAAGTGAATTTCTGAGTTTTACCCCAAAATAAGGAGAATTTCTGTATTTTTGCCCCACAATTAGGGAAATTTCTGCAATTTTGCTTTAAAATACGAGGAATTTCTGCCTTTTTGCCCGAAAATAAGAAGAATGCATACATTTTTGCCATTAAAAAAGGAAATTTCTTCATTTTTGCTCCAGAAAAAAGGAATTTCTGCATATTTACCACAAAATATTAGGAATTTCTGCCTTTTTGCCCCAAAATAAGGTAATTTTCTGCCTCTTTTCCCTGAAATAAGTGAAATTTCTGCAATTTTGCCCCAAAATAAGTGAAATTTCTGCAATTTTGCTCCAAAATAAGGGAAATTTCTGGAATTTTGGCCCAAAATAAGTGGAATTTCTGAGTATTGCCCCAAAATAAGGGGAATTTCTGTCTTTTTGCCTTAACGTATAGGGAATTTCTCTTTTTTGCCCCACAATTAGGGGAATTTCTGAAATTTTGCTCCAAAATACGGGGAATTTCTGCCTTTTTTCCCGAAATAAGAGAATTCATACCTTTATGCCATTAAAAAGGGAAATTTCTTCATTTTTGCTCGAAAATAAGGGGAATTTCTGCTTTTTTGCCTCTAAATAAGTGGAATTTCTGTCTTTTTCCCTCAAAACAAAGGGAATTCCTGTATTTTTGCCCAAAATAAGAAAAATTTCTGACTTATTACCCTGAAATAAGTGAAATTTCTGCAATTTTGCCCCAAAATAAAGGAAATTTCTGGAATTTTGCCCCAAAATAAGTGGATTTTCTGAGTTTTGCCCCAAAATAAAGAAAATTTCTGTCTTTTTGCCTCAAAATATAGGGAATTTTTCCCTTTTTGCCCCACAATTAGGGGAATTTCTGCAATTTTGCTTCAAAATACAAGGAATTTCTGCCTTTTTGCCCGAAAATAAGAAGATTGCATACCTTTTTGCCATAAAAAAGGAAAATGTCTTCATTTTTGCTCCAAAATAAGGGGAACTTCTGCTTTTTGCCTATAAATATGTGGAATTTCTGTCTTTTCCCCCAAAACAAAGGAAATTTCTGTCTTTTTTGCCGCAAAATAAGGAAAAATTCTGACTTATTACCCTGAATTAAGTGAAATTTCTGCAATTTTTTCCCTAAAATAAGGGAAATTTCTGCCTTTTTGCCTCCAAATAAGGGGAATTTCAGCCTTTTTACCTCAAAATAAGGGGAATTTCTGCATTTTTGCCACAAAATATTAGGAATTTCTGCCTTTTTGCCCCAAAATAAGGAAAATTTCTGTCTTTTTTCCCTGAAATAAGTGAAATTTCTGCAATTTTGCTCCAAATTACGTGAAATTTCTGCAATTTTTCCCCAATATACGTGAAATTTCTTCAATTTTGCCCAAAAAAAGGAAAATTTCTGGAATTTTTCCCCAATATAAGTGGAATTTCTGAGTTTTGCCCCAAAATAAAGAGAATTTCTGTCTTTTTGCCCGAACATATAGAGAATTTCTGCCTTTTTGCCCCACAATTAGGGGAATTTCTGAAATTTTGCTCCATATACAGGGAATTTCTGACTTTTTGCCCAAAATTAAGAAGAATGCATATCTTTTTGCCATAAAAAGGGAAATTTCTTCATTTTTGCTCCAAAATAATGGGTATTTCTGCTTTTTTGCCTCTAAATAAGTGGAATTTCTGTTATTTTCCCCCAAAACAAAGGGAATTCCTGTATTTTTTGCCCCAAAATAAGGAAAATTTCTGACTTATTACCCTGAAATAAGTGAAATTTCTGCAATTTTGCCCCCCAAATAAAGGAAATTTCTGCCTTTTTGCCCCCATATAAGGAGAAATTCAGTCTTTTTACCTCAAAATAAGGGTCATTTCTGCATTTTTGCCACAAATTATTAAGAATTTCTGCCTTTTTGCCCCAAAATAAGAAAATTTCTGCTTATTTTCCCTGAAATAAGTGAAATTTCTGCAATTTTGCCACAAAATAAGTGAAATTTCTGCAATTTTGCCCCAAAGTAAGGGAAGTTTCTGGAATTTTGCCCCAAAATAAGTGGAATTTTTGAGTTTTGCCCGAAAATAAGAAGAATTTCTGTCTTTTTGCCCCAACATATAGAGAATTTTTGCTTTTTGCCCCACAATTTGGGGAATTTCTGCAATTTTGCTCCAAAATACGGAGAATTTCTGCCTTTTTGCTTGAAAATAAGAAGAATGCATACCTTTTTACCATAAAAAAAGGAAATTTCTTCATTTTTGCTCCCAAATAAGGGGAATGTCTGCTTTATTGCCTCTAAATAATTGGAATTTCTGTCTTTTTCCACAAAAACAAACAGAATTTCTGTCTTTTTTGCCCCAAAAGAAGGAAAAATTCTGACTTATTACCCTAAGTTAAGTGAAATTTCTTCAATTTTGCTTCAAAATAAGAGAAATTTCTGCCTTTTTGCCCCCAAATAAGGGGAATTTAAGCCTTTTTACTTCAAAATAAGAGGAATTTTTGCATTTTTGCCACAAAATATTAGGAATTTCTTCCTTTTTGCCACAAAATATAGAAAATTTCTGCCTTTTTTCCCTGAAATAAGTGAAATTTCTGCAAATTTGCCCCAAAATAAGTGAAATTTCTGGAATTTTGCCCCAAAATAAGGGAAATTTCTGCCTTTTTGCCCCAAATAAGGGGAATTTCAGCCTTTTTACCTCAAAATAAGGGGAATTTCTGCATTTTTGTCACAAAATATTAGGAATTTCTGCTTTTTTGCCCCAAAATAAGAAAATTTCTGCTTTTTTTCTGAAATAAGTGAAATTTCTGCAATTTTGCCCCAAAATAATTGAAATTTCTGCAATTTTGCCTCAAAATAATGGAAATTTCTGGAATTTTGCCCCAAAATAAGGTGAATTTCTGAGTTTTGCCCCAAAATAAGGAGAATTTCTGTCTTTTTGCCCCACAATTAGTGGAATTTCTGCAATTTTGCTTTAAAATACGAGGAAATTCTGCCTTTTTGCCCGAAAATAAGAAGAATGCTTACCTTTTTGCCATTAAAAAGGGAAATTTCTTCATTTTTGCTCCAGAAAAAGGGGAATTTCTGCTTTTTTGCCTCTAAATAAGTGGAATTTATGTCTTTTTCCCCTAAATCAAAAGGAATTTCTGTTATTTTTGACACAAAAATAAGGAAAAATTCTGACTTATTACCCTAAGGTAAGTGAAATTTCTGCAATTTTGCCCCAAAATAAGGGAAATTTCTGCCTTTTTGCCCCCAAATAAGGGGAATTTCAGCCTTTCTACCTCAAAATACGGGTAATTTCTGCATATTTACCACAAAATATTAGGAATTTCTGCCTTTTTGCCCCAAAATAAGGTAATTTTCTGCCTTTTTTCCCTGAAATAAGTGAAATTTCTGCAATTTTGCCCCAAAATAAGTGAAATTTCTGCAATTTTGCCTTAAAATAAGGGAAATTTCTAGAATTTTGGCCCAAAATAAGTGGAATTTCTGAGTTTTGCCCCAAAATAAGGAGAATTTCTGTCATTTTGCCCTAACGTATAGGGATTTTCTCCCTTTTTGCCCCACAATTAGGGGAATTTCTGAAATTTTACTCCAAAATACGGGGAATTTCTGCCTTTTTGCCCGAAAATAAGAGAGTGCATACCTTTTTGCCATTAAAAAGGGAAATTTCTTCATTTTTGCTCCAAAATAAGGGGAATTTCTGCTTTTTTGCCTCTAAATAAGTGGAATTTCTGTCTTTTCCAAAAAAACAATCAGAATTTCTGTCTTTTTTGCCCCAAAATAAGGAAAAATTCTGACTTATTACCCTAAGGTAAGTGAAATTTCTTCAATTTTGCTTCAAAATAAGAGAAATTTCTGCCTTTTTGCCCCCAAATAAGGGGAATTTCAGCATTTTACTTCAAAATAAGAGGAATTTTTGCATTTTTGCCACAAAATATTAGGAATTTCTTCCTTTTTGCCACAAAATAAAGAAAATTTCTGCCTTTTTTCCCTGAAATAAGTGAAATTTCTGCAATTTTGCCCCAAAATAAGTGAAATTTCTGGAATTTTGCCCCAAAATAAGGGAAATTTCTGCCTTTTTGTTCCAAATAAGGGGAATTTCAGCCGTTTTACCTCAAAATAAGGGGAATTTCTGCATTTTTGCCACAAAATATTAGGAATTTCTGCTTTTATGCCCCAAAATAAGAAAATTTCTGCTTTTTTTCTGAAATAAGTGAAATTTCTGCAATTTTGTCACAAAATAATTGAAATTTCTGCAATTTTGCCTCAAAATAATAAAAATTTCTGAAATTTTGCCCCAAAATAAGGTGAATTTCTGAGTTTTGCCCCAAAATAAGGAGAATTTCTGTCTTTTTGCCTCACAATTAGGGGAATTTCTGCAATTTTGCTTTAAAATACGAGGAAATTCTGCCTTTTTGCCCGAAAATAAGAAGAATGCATACCTTTTTGCCATTAAAAAGGGAAATTTCTTCATTTTTGTTCCAGAAAAAGGGGAATTTCTGCTTTTTTGCCTCTAAATAAGTGGAATTTTTGTCTTTTTCTCCTTAAACAAAAGGAATTTCTGTTATTTTTGCCACAAAAATAAAGAAAATTTCTTATTTATTACCCCTAAATTAGTGAAATTTCTGCAATTTTGCCCCAAAATAAGGGAAATTTCTGCCTTTTTGCCCCCAAATAAGGGGAATTTCAGCCTTTCTACCTCAAAATAAGGGGAATTTCTGCATATTTACCACAAAATACTACGAATTTCTGCCTTTTTGCCCCAAAATAAGGTAATTTTCTGCCTTTTTTCCCTGAAATAAGTGAAATTTCTGCAATTTTTCTCCAAAATAAGTGAAATTTTTGCAATTTTGCCATAAAATAAGGGAAATTTCTGGAATTTTGGCCCAAAATAAGTGGAATTTCTGAGTTTTGCCCCAAAATAAGGAGAATTTCTGTCTTTTTGCCCTACGTATAGGGAATTTCTCCCTTTTTGACCCACTTTTAGGGGAATTTCTGAAATTTTGCTCCAAAATACAGGGAATTTCTGCCTTTTTGCCTGAGAATAAGAGAATGCATACCTTTTTGCCATTAAAAAAGAAAATTTCTTCATTTTTGCTCCAAAATAAGGGGAATTTCTGTTTTTATGTGTCTAAATAAGTGGAATTTCTGTCTTTTTCCCCCAAAACAAAGAGAATTTCTGTCTTTTTTGCCCCAAAATAAGAAAATTTCTGATTTATTACCTTGAAATAAGTGAAATTTCTGCAATTTTGCCCCAAAATAAAGAAAATTTCTGCCTTTTTGCCCCCAAGTAAGGGGAATTTCAGCCTTTTTACCTCAAAATGAGCGAAATTTCTGCATTTTTGCCACAAAATATTAGGAATTTCTGCATTTTGCTCCAAAATAAGGAAAATTTCTGCCTTTTTCCCCTGAAATAAGTAAAATTTCTTCAATTTTGCTCAAAAATAAGTGAAATTTCTGCAATTTTGCCCCAAAATAAGGGAAATTTCTGGAATTTTGCCCCAAAATAAGTGGAATTTCTGAGTTTTGCCCCAAAATAAGGAGAATTTCTGTCTTTTTGCCCTAACATATAGGGAATTCTGCCTATTTGCCCCACATTTAGGGGAATTTCTGCAATTTTGCTCCAAAATACGGGGAATTTCTGCCTTTTTGAACAAAAATAAGAAGAATGCATACCTTTTTGCCATAAAAAAGGGAAATTTCTTCATTTTTGCTCCAAAATAAGGGGAATTTCTGCATTTTGCCTCTAAATATTTAGATTTTCTGTCTTTTTCCCCCAAAACAAAAAGAATTTCTGTCTTTTTGGCCCCAAAATAAAAAAAATTTCTGACTTATTACCCTGAAGTAAGTGAAAATTCTGCAATTTTGCCCCAAAATAAGGGAAATTTCTGCCTTTTTGCTCCCAAAAAAGGGAAATTTCAGATTTTTACCTCAAAATAATGGGAATTTCTGCATTTTTGCCACAAAATATTAGGAATTTCTGCCTTTTTGCCCCAAAAATTAGAAAAATTTCTGCCTTTTTTCCCTGAAATAAGTGAAATTTCTGCAATTTTGCCCAAAAATAAGTGAAATTTCTGCAATTTTCCCAAAACTAAAGAAAGTTTCTGCAATTTTTCCCCAAAATATGGGAAATTTCTGGAATTTTGCCCCAAAATAAGTGGAATTTCTGAGTTTTCCCTCAAAATAAGGAGAATTTCTGTCTTTTTGCCCTAACATATAGGGAATTTCTGCTTTTTGCCCCACAATTAGGGGAATTTCTGCAATTTTGCTCCAAAATACGGGGAATTTCTGCCTTTTTGCCCGAAAATAAGAAGAATGCATACCTTTTTGCCATAAAAAAGGGAAATTTCTTCATTTTTGCTCCAAAATAAGGGGAATTTCTGCTTATTTGCCTCTAAATAAGTGGAATTTCTGTCTTTTTCCCTCAAAACAAAGGGAATTTCTGTCTTTTTTGCCCCAAAATAAAGAAAAATTCTGACTTATTACCCTGAAGTAAGTGAAATTTCTGCAATTTTTCCCCAAAATATGGGAAATTTCTGCATTTTTGCCCCCAAATAAGAGGAATTTCAGCTATTTTACCTAAAAATAAGGGGAATTTCTACATTTTTGCCACAAAATATTAGGAATTTCTGCCTTTTTGCCCTGAAATAAGGAAAATTTCTGCCTTTTTTCCATGAAATAAGTGAAATTTCTGCAATTTTGCAAAAAATAAGTGAAATTTCTGCAATTTTGCAAAAAATAAGTGAAATTTCTGCAATTTTGCCCCAAAATAAGGGAAATTTCTGGAATTTTGCCCCAAAATAAGTGGAATTTCTGAGTTTTGCCCCAAAATAAGGAGAATTTCTGCTTTTTGCCCCACAATTAGGGAAATTTCTGCAATTTTGCTCCAAAATACGGGGAATTTCTGTTTTTTTGTCCGAAAATAAGGAGAATGCATACCTTTTTGCCATAAAAAAGGGAAATGTCTTCATTTTTGCTCTAAAATAAGGGGAATTTCTGCTTTTTTGCCTCTAAATAAGTGGAATTTCTGTCTTTTTCTTCCAAAACAAAGGTTATTCATATCTTTTTGCCCCAAAATAGGAAAAATTTCTCACTTATTATCCGTAAATAAGTGAAATTTCTGCAATTTTGCCCCAAAATAAGGGAAATTTCTGGATTTTTGCCCCAAAATTTGTGGAATTTCTGAGTTTTGCCCCAAAATAAGGAGAATTTCTGTCTTTTGGCCCCAACATATAGGGAATTTCAGCCTTTTTGCCCCACAATTAAGGCAATTTCTGCAATTTTGCTCCAAATTACGGGGAATTTCTGCCTTTTTGCCCGAAAATAAGAAGAATGCATATATTTTTGCCATAAAAAAGGGAAATTTCTTCATTTTTGCTCCAAAATAAAGAAAATTTCTGCTTTTATGCGTCTAAATAAGTGGAATTTCTGTCTTTTTCCCACAAAACAAAGAGAATTTCTGTCTTTTTTGCCCCAAAATAAGAAACTTTCTGATTTATTACCTTGAAATAAGTGAAATTTCTGCAATTTTGCCCCAAAATAAAGAAAATTTCTGCCTTTTGGCCCCCAAATAAGGGGAATTTCAGCCTTTTTACATCAAAATGAGGGGAATTTCTGCATTTTTGACACAAAATATTAAGAATTTCTGCATTTTGCTCCAAAATAAGGAAAATTTCTGCCTTTTTCCCCTGAAATAAGTGAAATTTCTGCAATTTTGCCTCAAAATAAGTGAAATTTCTGCAATTTTGCCCCAAAATAAGGGAAATTTCTGGAATTTTGCCCCAAAATAAGTGGAATTTCTGAGTTTTGCCTCAAAATAAGGAGAATTTCTGTCTTTTTGCCCTAACATATAGGGAATTTCTGCTTTTTGCCCCACAATTAAGGAATTTCTGCAATTTTGGTCAAAATACGGGGAATTTCTGCTTTTTTGCCTCTAAATAAGTGGAATTTCTGTCTTTTTCCCCCAAAACAAAGGGAATTTTTGTCTTTTTTGCCCCAAAATAAAGAAAAATTCTGACTTATTACCCTGAAGTAAGTGAAATTTCTTCAATTTTTCCCCAAAAAATGGGAAATTTCTGCATTTTTGCCCCCAAATAAGAAAAATTTCAGCCTTTTTACCTCAATATAAAGGGAATTTCTACATTTTTGCCACAAAATATTAGGAATTTCTGCCTTTTTGCCCTGAAATAAGGAAAATTTCTGCCTTTTTTCCATGAAATAAGTGAAATTTCTGCAATTTTGCAAAAAATAAGTGAAATTTCTGCAATTTTGCCCAAAAATAAGGGAAATTTCTGCAATTTTGCCCCAAAATAAAGGAAATTTCTGGAATTTTGCCCCAAAATAAGTGGAATTTCTGAGTTTTGCCCCAAAATAAGGAGAATTTCTGCTTTTTGCCCCACAATTAGGGGGATTTCTGCAATTTTGCTCCATATACGGGGAATATCTGCCTTTTTGCCCGAAAATAAGGAGAATGCATACCTTTTTGCCATAAAAAAGGGAAATGTCTTCATTTTTGCTCCAAAATAAGGGGAATTTCTGCTTTTTGCCTCTAAATAAGTGTAATTTCTGTCTTTTTCTTCCAAAACAAAGGTTATTCATATCTTTTTGCCCCAAAATAGGAAAAATTTCTGACTTATTATCCTTAAATAAGTGAAATTTCTGCAATTTTGCCCCAAAATAAGGGAAATTTTTGGATTTTTGCCCCAAAATTTGTGGAATTTCTGAGTTTTGCCCCAAAATAAGGAGAATTTCTGTCTTTTGGCCCCAACATATAGGGAATTTCAGCCTTTTTGCTTCACAATTAAGGCAATTTCTGCAATTTTGCTCCAAATTACGGGGAATTTCTGCCTTTTTGCCCGAAAATAAGAAGAATGCATATATTTTTGCCATAAAAAAGGGAAATTTCTTAATTTTTGCTCCAAAATAAAGAAAATTTCTGCTTTTATGCGTCTAAATAAGTGGAATTTCTGTCTTTTCCCCCAAAACAAAGAGAATTTCTGTTATTTTTGCCCCAAAATCAGAATATTTCTGATTTATTACCTTGAAATAAGTGAAATTTCTGCAATTTTGCCCCAAAATAAAGAAAATTTCTGCCTTTTTGCCCCCAAATAAGGGGAATTTCAGCCTTTTTACCTCAAAATGAGGGGAATTTCTGCATTTTTGCCACAAAATATTAGGAATTTCTGCATTTTGCTCCAAAATAAGGAAAATTTCTGCCTTTTTCCCCTGAAATAAGTGAAATTTCTGCAATTTTGCTCCAAAATAAGTGAAATTTCTGCAATTTTGCCCCAAAATAAGGGAAATTTCTGGAATTTTGCCCCAAAATAAGTGGAATTTCTGAGTTTTGCCCCAAAATAAGGAGAATTTCTGTCTTTTTGCCCTAACATATAGGGAATTCTGACTTTTTGCCCTACATTTAGGGGAATTTCTGCAATTTTGCTCTAAAATACAAGGAATTTCTGCCTTTTTGAACGAAAATAAGAAGAATGCATACCTTTTTGCCATAAAAAGGGAAATTTCTTCATTTTTGCTCCAAAATAAGGGGAATTTCTGCATTTTGCCTCTAAATAAGTGGAATTTCTGTCTTTTTCCCCCAAAACAAAGGGAATTTCTTTTTTTTTGCCCCAAAATAAAGAAAAATTCTGACTTATTACCCTGAAGTAAGTGAAATTTCTGCAATTTTTCCCCAAAATATGGGAAATTTCTGCATTTTTGCCCCCAAATAAGAGGAATTTCAGCCTTTTTACCTCAAAATAAGGGGAATTTCTACATTTTTGCCACAAAATATTAGGAATTTTTGCCTTTTTAGCCCTGAAATAAGGAAAATTTCTGCCTTTTTTCCATGAAATAAGTGAAATTTCTGCAATTTTGCAAAAAATAAGTGAAATTTCTGCAATTTTGCCCAAAAATAAGGGAAATTTCTGCAATTTTGCCCCAAAATAAGGGAAATTTCTGGAATTTTGCCCCAAAATAAGTGGAATTTCTGAGTTTTGACCCAAAATAAGGAGAATTTCTGCTTTTTGCCCCACAATTAGGGGGATTTCTGCAATTTTGCTCCAAAATACGGGGAATTTCTGCCTTTTTGCCCGAAAATAAGGAGAATGCATACCTTTTTGCCATAAAAAAGGGAAATGTCTTCATTTTTGCTCCAAAATAATGGGAATTTCTGCTTTTTTGCCTCTAAATAAGTGGAATTTCTGTCTTTTTCTTCCAAAACAAAGGTTATTCATATCTTTTTGCCCCAAAATGGGAAAAAATTTCTGACTTATTATCCTTAAATAAGTGAAATATCTGCAATTTTGCCCCAAAATAAGGGAAATTTCTGGATTTTTGCCCCAAAATTTGTGGAATTTCTGAGTTTTGCCCCAAAATAAGGAGAATTTCTGTCTTTTGGCCCCAACATATAGGGAATATCAGCCTTTTTGCCGCACAATTAAGGCAATTTCTGCAATTTTGCTCCAAATTATGGGGAATTTTTGCCTTTTTGCCCGAAAAAAAAAGAATGCATATATTTTTGCCATAAAAAAGGGAAATTTCTTCATTTTTGCTCCAAAATAAAGAAAATTTCTGCTTTATGCGTCTAAATAAGTGGAATTTCTGTCTTTTTCCCCCAAAAGAAAGAGAATTTCTGTCTTTTTTTGCCCCCAAATAAGAAAATTTCTGATTTATTACCTTGAAATAAGTGAAATTTCTGCAATTTTGCCCCAAAATAAAGAAAATTTCTGCCTTTTTGCCCCCAAATAAGAGGAATTTCAGCCTTTTTACCTCAAAATGAGGGGAATTTCTGCATTTTTGCCACAAAATATTAGGAATTTCTGCATTTTGCTCCAAAATAAGGAAAATTTCTGCCTTTTTCCCCTGAAATAAGTGAAATTTCTGCAACTTTGCCCCAAAATAAGTGAAATTTCTGCAATTTTGCCCCAAAATAAGGGAAATTTCTGGAATTTTGCCCCAAAATAAGTGGAATTTCTGAGTTTTGCCCCAAAATAAGGAGAATTTCTGTCTTTTTGCCCTAACATATAGGGAATTCTGCCTTTTTGCCCCACATTTAGGGGAATTTCTGCAATTTTGCTCCAAAATACAAGGAATTTCTTCCTTTTTGAACGAAAATAAGAAGAATGCATACCTTTTTGCCATAAAAAGGGAAATTTCTTCATTTTTGCTCCAAAATAAGGGGAATTTCTGCATTTTGCCTCTAAATAAGTGGAATTTCTGTCTTTTTCCCCAGAAACAAAGGGAATTTCTGTCTTTTTGGCCCCAAAATAAAAAAAATTTCTGACTTATTACCCTGAAGTAAGTGAAAATTCTGCAATTTTTCCCCAAAATATGGGAAATTTCTGCATTTTTGCCCCCAAATAAGAGGAATTTCAGCCTTTTTACCTCAAAATAAGGGGAATTTCTACATTTTTGCCACAAAATATTAGGAATTTTTGCCTTTTTGCCCTGAAATAAAGAAAATTTCTGCCTTTTTTCCATGAAATAAGTGAAATTTCTGCAATTTTGCAAAAAATAAGTGAAATTTCTGCAATTTTGCCCAAAAATAAGGGAAATTTCTGCAATTTTGCCCCAAAATAAGGGAAATTTCTAGAATTTTGCCCCAAAATAAGTGGAATTTCTGAGTTTTGCCCCAAAATAAGGAGAATTTCTGACTTTTTGCCCTAACATATAGGGAATTCTGCATTTTTGCCCCACATTTAGGGGAATTTCTGCAATTTTGCTCCAAAATACGGGGAATTTCTTCCTTTTTGAACGAAAATAAGAAGAATGCATACCTTTTTGCCATAAAAAAGGGAAATTTCTTCATTTTTGCTCCAAAATAAGGGGAATTTCTGCATTTTGCCTCTAAATAAGTGGAATTTCTGTCTTTTTCCCCCAAAACAAAGGGAATTAATGTCTTTTTTGCCCCAAAATAAAGAAAAATTCTGACTTATTACCCTGAAGTAAGTGAAATTTCTGCAATTTTTCTCCAAAATATGGGAAATTTCTGCATTTTTGCCCCCAAATAAGAGGAATTTCAGCCTTTTTACCTCAAAATAAGGGGAATTTCTACATTTTTGCCACAAAATATTAGGAATTTCTGTCTTTTTGCACTGAACTAAGGAAAATTTCTGCCTTTTTTCCATGAAATAAGTGAAATTTCTGCAATTTTGCAAAAAATAAGTGAAATTTCTGCAATTTAGCCCAAAAATAAGGGAAATTTCTGCAATTTTGCCCCAAAATAAGGAAAATTTCTGGAATTTTGCCCCAAAATAAGAGGAATTTCTGAGTTTTGCCCCAAAATAAGGAGAATTTCTGCTTTTTGCCCCACAAATAACGGGATTTCTGCAATTTTGCTCCAAAATACGGGGAATTTCTGCCTTTTTGCCCGAAAATAAGGAGAATGCATACCTTTTTGCCATAAAAAAGGGAAATGTCTTCATTTTTGCTCCAAAATAAGGGGAATTTCTGCTTTTTTGCCTCTAAATAAGTGGAATTTCTGTCTTTTTCTTCCAAAACAAAGGTTATTCATATCTTTTTGCCCCAAAATAGGAAAAATTTCTGACATATTATCCCTAAATAAGTGAAATTTCTGCAATTTTGCCCCAAAATAAGGGAAATTTCTGGATTTTTGCCCCAAAATTTGTGGAATTTCTGAGTTTTGCCCCAAAATAAGGAGAATTTCTGTCTTTTGGCCCCAACATATAGGGAATTTCAGCATTTTTGCCCCACCATTAAGGCAATTTCTGCAATTTTGCTCCAAATTACGGGGAATTTCTGCCTTTTTGCCCGAAAATAAGAAGAATGCATATATTTTTGCCATAAAAAAGGGAAATTTCTTCATTTTTGCTCCAAAATAAAGAAAATTTCTGCTTTTATGCGTCTAAATAAGTGGAATTTCTGTCTTTTTCCCCCAAAACAAAAAGAATTTCTGTCTTTTTTGCCCCAAAATAAGAAAATTTCTGATTTATTACCTTGAAATAAGTGAAATTTCTGCAATTTTGCCCCAAAATAAAGAAAATTTCTGCCTTTTTGCCCCCAAATAAGGGGAATTTCCGCCTTTTTACCTCAAAATGAAGGGAATTTCTGCATTTTTGCCACAAAATATTAGGAATTTCTGCATTTTGCTCCAAAATAAGGAAAATTTCTGCCTTTTTCCCCTGAAATAAGTGAAATTTCTGCAATTTTGCCCCAAAATAAGTGAAATTTCTGGAATTCTGCCTCAAAATAAGTGGAATTTCTGAGTTTTGCCCCAAAATAAGGAGAATTTCTGACTTTTTGCCCTAACATATAGGGAATTCTGCATTTTTGCCCCACATTTAGGGGAATTTCTGCAATTTTGCTCCAAAATACGGGGAATTTCTTCCTTTTTGAACGAAAATAAGAAGAATGCATACCTTTTTGCCATAAAAAAGGGAAATTTCTTCATTTTTGCTCCAAAATAAGGGGAATTTCTGCATTTTGCCTCTAAATAAGTGGAATTTCTGTCTTTTTCCCCCAAAACAAAGGGAATTAATGTCTTTTTTGCCCCAAAATAAAGAAAAATTCTGACTTATTACCCTGAAGTAAGTGAAATTTCTGCAATTTTTCTCCAAAATATGGGAAATTTCTGCATTTTTGCCCCCAAATAAGAGGAATTTCAGCCTTTTTACCTCAAAATAAGGGGAATTTCTACATTTTTGCCACAAAATATTAGGAATTTCTGTCTTTTTGCACTGAACTAAGGAAAATTTCTGCCTTTTTTCCATGAAATAAGTGAAATTTCTGCAATTTTGCAAAAAATAAGTGAAATTTCTGCAATTTAGCCCAAAAATAAGGGAAATTTCTGCAATTTTGCCCCAAAATAAGGAAAATTTCTGGAATTTTGCCCCAAAATAAGAGGAATTTCTGAGTTTTGCCCCAAAATAAGGAGAATTTCTGCTTTTTGCCCCACAAATAACGGGATTTCTGCAATTTTGCTCCAAAATACGGGGAATTTCTGCCTTTTTGCCCGAAAATAAGGAGAATGCATACCTTTTTGCCATAAAAAAGGGAAATGTCTTCATTTTTGCTCCAAAATAAGGGGAATTTCTGCTTTTTTGCCTCTAAATAAGTGGAATTTCTGTCTTTTTCTTCCAAAACAAAGGTTATTCATATCTTTTTGCCCCAAAATAGGAAAAATTTCTGACATATTATCCCTAAATAAGTGAAATTTCTGCAATTTTGCCCCAAAATAAGGGAAATTTCTGGATTTTTGCCCCAAAATTTGTGGAATTTCTGAGTTTTGCCCCAAAATAAGGAGAATTTCTGTCTTTTGGCCCCAACATATAGGGAATTTCAGCATTTTTGCCCCACCATTAAGGCAATTTCTGCAATTTTGCTCCAAATTACGGGGAATTTCTGCCTTTTTGCCCGAAAATAAGAAGAATGCATATATTTTTGCCATAAAAAAGGGAAATTTCTTCATTTTTGCTCCAAAATAAAGAAAATTTCTGCTTTTATGCGTCTAAATAAGTGGAATTTCTGTCTTTTTCCCCCAAAACAAAAAGAATTTCTGTCTTTTTTGCCCCAAAATAAGAAAATTTCTGATTTATTACCTTGAAATAAGTGAAATTTCTGCAATTTTGCCCCAAAATAAAGAAAATTTCTGCCTTTTTGCCCCCAAATAAGGGGAATTTCCGCCTTTTTACCTCAAAATGAAGGGAATTTCTGCATTTTTGCCACAAAATATTAGGAATTTCTGCATTTTGCTCCAAAATAAGGAAAATTTCTGCCTTTTTCCCCTGAAATAAGTGAAATTTCTGCAATTTTGCCCCAAAATAAGTGAAATTTCTGGAATTCTGCCTCAAAATAAGTGGAATTTCTGAGTTTTGCCCCAAAATAAGGAGAATTTATGTCTTTTTGCCATAACATATAGGGAATTCTGCCTTTTTGCCACACATTTAGGGGAATTTCTGCAATTTTGCTCCAAAATACGGGGAATTTCTGTCTTTTTGAACAAAAATAAGAAGAATGCATACCTTTTTGCCATAAAAAAGAGAAATTTCTTCATTTTTGCTCCAAAATAAGGGGAATTTCTGCATTTTGCCTCTAAATATGTGGAATTTCTGTCTTTTTCCCCCAAAACAAAGGGAATTTCTGTCTTTTTGGCCCCAAAATAAAAAAAAAATTCTGACTTATTACCCTTAAGTAAGTGAAAATTCTGCAATTTTGCCCCAAAATAAGGGAAATTTCTGCCTTTTTGCTCCCAAAAAAGGGGAATTTCAGACTTTTTACCTCAAAATAATGGGAATTTCTGCATTTTTGCCACAAAATATTAGGAATTTCTGCCTTTTTGCCCCAAAAATTAGAAAAATTTCTGCCTTTTTTCCCTGAAATAAGTAAAATTTCTGCAATTTTGCCCAAAAATAAGTGAAATTTCTGCAATTTTGCCCAAAAATAAGGGAAATTTCTGCAATTTTGCCCCAAGATAAGGGAAATTTCTGGAATTTTGCCCCAAAATAAGTGGAATTTCTGAGTTTTTCCTCAAAATAAGGAGAATTTCTGTCTTTTTGCCCTAACATATAGGGAATTTCTGCTTTTTGCCTCACAATTAGGGGAATTTCTGCAATTTTGCTCCAAAATACGGGGAATTTCTGCCTTTTTGCCCGAAAATAAGAAGAATGCATACCTTTTTGCCATAAAAAAGGGAAATTTCTTCATTTTTGCTCCAAAATAAGGGGAATTTCTGCTTTTTTGCCTCTAAATAAGTGGAATTTCTCTCTTTTTCCCCCAAAACAAAGGGAATTTCTCTCTTTTTCGCCCCAAAATAAAAAAAAATTCTGACTTATTACCCTGAAGTAAGTGAAATTTCTGCAATTTTTCCCCAAAATATGGGAAATTTCTGCATTTTTGCCCCCAAATAAGAGGAATTTCAGCCTTTTTACCTCAAAATAAGGGGAATTTCTACATTTTTGCCACAAAATATTAGGAATTTCTGCCTTTTTGCCCTGAAATAAGGAAAATTTCTGCCTTTTTTCCATGAAATAAGTGAAATTTCTGCAATTTTGCAAAAAATAAGTGAAATTTCTGCAATTTTGCCCAAAAATAAGGGAAATTTCTGCAATTTTGCCCCCAAATAAGGGAAATTTCTGGAATTTTGCCCCAAAATAAGTGGAATTTCTGAGTTTTGCCCCAAAATAAGGAGAATTTATGCTTTTTGCCCCACAATTAGGGGGATTTCTGCAATTTTGCTCCAAAATACGGGGAATTTCTGCATTTTTGCCCGAAAATAAGAAGAATGCATACCTTTTTGCCATAAAAAAGGGAAATTTCTTCATTTTTGCTCCAAAATAAGGGGAATTTCTGCTTTTTTGCCTCTAAATAAGTGGAATTTCTGTCTTTTTCCCCCAAAACAAAGGGAATTTCTGTCTTTTTTGCCCCAAAATAAAGAAAAATTCTGACTTATTACCCTGAAGTAAGTGAAATTTCTGCAATTTTTTCCCCAAAATATGGGATATTTCTGCATTTTTGCCACCAAATAAGAGGAATTTCAGCCTTTTTACCTCAAAATAAGGGGAATTTCTACATTTTTGCCACAAAATATTAGGAATTTCTGCCTATTGACCTGTAATAAGGAAAATTTCTGCCTTTTTTCCAAGAAATAAGTGAAATTTCTGCAATTTTGCAAAAAATAAGTGAAATTTCTGCAATTTTGCCCAAAAATAAGGGAAATATCTGCAATTTTGCCCCAAAATAAGGGAAATTTCTGGAATTTTGCCCCAAAATAAGTGGAATTTCTGAGTTTTGCCCCAAAATAAGGAGAATTTCTGCTTTTTGCCCCACAATTAGGGGGATTTCTGCAATTTTGCTCCAAAATACGGGGAATTTCTGCATTTTTGCCCGAAAATAAAGAGAATTCTTACCTTTTTGCCATAAAAAAGGGAAATGTCTTCATTTTTGCTCCAAAATAAGGGGAATTTCTGCTTTTTTGCCTCTAAATAAGTGGAATTTCTGTCTTTTTCTTCCAAAACAAAGGTTATTCATATCTTTTTGCCCCAAAATAGGAAAAATTTCTGACTTATTATCCTTAAATAAGTGAAATTTCTGCAATTTTGCCCCAAAATAAGGGAAATTTCTGGATTTTTGCCCCAAAATTTGTGGAATTTCTGAGTTTTGCCCCAAAATAAGGAGAATTTCTGTCTTTTGGCCCCAACATATAGGGAACTTCAGCCTTTTTGCCCCACAATTAAGGCAATTTTTGCAATTTTGCTCCAAATTACGGGGAATTTCTTCCTTTTTGCCCGAAAATAAGAAGAATGCATATATTTTTGCCATAAAAAAGGGAAATTTCTTCATTTTTGCTCCAAAATAAAGAAAATTTCTGCTTTTATGCGTCTAAATAAGTGGAATTTCTGTCTTTTTCCCCCAAAACAAAAAGAATTTCTGTTTTTTTTGCCCCAAAATAAGAAAATTTCTGATTTATTACCTTGAAATAAGTGAAATTTCTGCAATTTTGCCCCAAAATAAAGAAAATTTCTGCCTTTTTGCCCCCAAATAAGGGGAATTTCCGCCTTTTTACCTCAAAATGAAGGGAATTTCTGCATTTTTGCCACAAAATATTAGGAATTTCTGCATTTTGCTCCAAAATAAGGAAAATTTCTGCCTTTTTCCCCTGAAATAAGTGAAATTTCTGCAATTTTGCCCCAAAATAAGTGAAATTTCTGGAATTCTGCCTCAAAATAAGTGGAATTTCTGAGTTTTGCCCCAAAATAAGGAGAATTTATGTCTTTTTGCCATAACATATAGGGAATTCTGCCTTTTTGCCACACATTTAGGGGAATTTCTGCAATTTTGCTCCAAAATACGGGGAATTTCTGTCTTTTTGAACAAAAATAAGAAGAATGCATACCTTTTTGCCATAAAAAAGAGAAATTTCTTCATTTTTGCTCCAAAATAAGGGGAATTTCTGCATTTTGCCTCTAAATATGTGGAATTTCTGTCTTTTTCCCCCAAAACAAAGGGAATTTCTGTCTTTTTGGCCCCAAAATAAAAAAAAAATTCTGACTTATTACCCTTAAGTAAGTGAAAATTCTGCAATTTTGCCCCAAAATAAGGGAAATTTCTGCCTTTTTGCTCCCAAAAAAGGGGAATTTCAGACTTTTTACCTCAAAATAATGGGAATTTCTGCATTTTTGCCACAAAATATTAGGAATTTCTGCCTTTTTGCCCCAAAAATTAGAAAAATTTCTGCCTTTTTTCCCTGAAATAAGTAAAATTTCTGCAATTTTGCCCAAAAATAAGTGAAATTTCTGCAATTTTGCCCAAAAATAAGGGAAATTTCTGCAATTTTGCCCCAAGATAAGGGAAATTTCTGGAATTTTGCCCCAAAATAAGTGGAATTTCTGAGTTTTTCCTCAAAATAAGGAGAATTTCTGTCTTTTTGCCCTAACATATAGGGAATTTCTGCTTTTTGCCCCACAATTAGGGGAATTTCTGCAATTTTGCTCCAAAATACGGGGAATTTCTGCCTTTTTGCCCGAAAATAAGAAGAATGCATACCTTTTTGCCATAAAAAAGGGAAATTTCTTCATTTTTGCTCCAAAATAAGGGGAATTTCTGCTTTTTTGCCTCTAAATAAGTGGAATTTCTCTCTTTTTACCCCAAAACAAAGGGAATTTCTCTCTTTTTCGCCCCAAAATAAAAAAAAATTCTGACTTATTACCCTGAAGTAAGTGAAATTTCTGCAATTTTTCCCCAAAATATGGGAAATTTCTGCATTTTTGCCCCCAAATAAGAGGAATTTCAGCCTTTTTACCTCAAAATAAGGGGAATTTCTACATTTTTGCCACAAAATATTAGGAATTTCTGCCTTTTTGCCCTGAAATAAGGAAAATTTCTGCCTTTTTTCCATGAAATAAGTGAAATTTCTGCAATTTTGCAAAAAATAAGTGAAATTTCTGCAATTTTGCCCAAAAATAAGGGAAATTTCTGCAATTTTGCCCCCAAATAAGGGAAATTTCTGGAATTTTGCCCCAAAATAAGTGGAATTTCTGAGTTTTGCCCCAAAATAAGGAGAATTTATGCTTTTTGCCCCACAATTAGGGGGATTTCTGCAATTTTGCTCCAAAATACGGGGAATTTCTGCATTTTTGCCCGAAAATAAGAAGAATGCATACCTTTTTGCCATAAAAAAGGGAAATTTCTTCATTTTTGCTCCAAAATAAGGGGAATTTCTGCTTTTTTGCCTCTAAATAAGTGGAATTTCTGTCTTTTTCCCCCAAAACAAAGGGAATTTCTGTCTTTTTTGCCCCAAAATAAAGAAAAATTCTGACTTATTACCCTGAAGTAAGTGAAATTTCTGCAATTTTTCCCCAAAATATGGGATATTTCTGCATTTTTGCCACCAAATAAGAGGAATTTCAGCCTTTTTACCTCAAAATAAGGGGAATTTCTACATTTTTGCCACAAAATATTAGGAATTTCTGCCTATTGACCTGTAATAAGGAAAATTTCTGCCTTTTTTCCAAGAAATAAGTGAAATTTCTGCAATTTTGCAAAAAATAAGTGAAATTTCTGCAATTTTGCCCAAAAATAAGGGAAATATCCTCAATTTTGCCCCAAAATAAGGGAAATTTCTGGAATTTTGCCCCAAAATAAGTGGAATTTCTGAGTTTTGCCCCAAAATAAGGAGAATTTCTGCTTTTTGCCCCACAATTAGGGGGATTTCTGCAATTTTGCTCCAAAATACGGGGAATTTCTGCATTTTTGCCCGAAAATAAAGAGAATTCTTACCTTTTTGCCATAAAAAAGGGAAATGTCTTCATTTTTGCTCCAAAATAAGGGGAATTTCTGCTTTTTTGCCTCTAAATAAGTGGAATTTCTGTCTTTTTCTTCCAAAACAAAGGTTATTCATATCTTTTTGCCCCAAAATAGGAAAAATTTCTGACTTATTATCCTTAAATAAGTGAAATTTCTGCAATTTTGCCCCAAAATAAGGGAAATTTCTGGATTTTTGCCCCAAAATTTGTGGAATTTCTGAGTTTTGCCCCAAAATAAGGAGAATTTCTGTCTTTTGGCCCCAACATATAGGGAACTTCAGCCTTTTTGCCCCACATTTAAGGCAATTTTTGCAATTTTGCTCCAAATTACGGGGAATTTCTTCCTTTTTGCCCGAAAATAAGAAGAATGCATATATTTTTGCCATGAAAAAGGGAAATTTCTTCATTTTTGCTCCAAAATAAAGAAAATTTCTGCTTTTATGCGTCTAAATAAGTGGAATTTCTGTCTTTTTCCCCCAAAACAAAGAGACTTTCTGTCTTTTTTGCCCCAAAATAAGAAAATTTCTGATTTATTACCTTGAAATAAGTGAAATTTCTGCAATTTTGCCCCAAAATAAAGAAAATTTCTGCCTTTTTACCCCCAAATAAGGGGAATTTCAGCCTTTTTACCTCAAAATGAGGGGAATTTCTGCATTTTTGCCACAAAATATTAGGAATTTCTGCATTTTGCTCCAAAATAAGGAAAATTTCTGCCTTTATCCCCTGAAATAAGTGAAATTTCTGCAACTTTGCCCCAAAATAAGTGAAATTTCTGCAATTTTGCCCCAAAATAATGGAAATTTCTGGAATTTTGCCCCAAAATAAGTGGAATTTCTGAGTTTTGCCCCAAAATAAGGAGAATTTCTGTCTTTTTGCCCTAACATATAGGGAATTCTGCCTTTTTGCCCCACATTTAGGGGAATTTCTGCAATTTTGCTCCAAAATACGGGGAATTTCTGCCTTTTTGAACGAAAATAAGAAGAATGCATACCTTTTTGCCATAAAAAAGGGAAATTTCTTCATTTTTGCTCCAAAATAAGGGGAATTTCTGCATTTTGCCTCTAAATATGTGGAGTTTCTGTCTTTTCCCCCCAAAACAAAGGGAATTTCTGTCTTTTTGGCCCCAAAATAAAAAAATTTCTGACTTATTACCCTGAAGTAAGTGAAAATTCTGCAATTTTGCCCCAAAATAAGGGAAATTTCTGCCTTTTTTCTCCCAAAAAAAGGGGAATTTCAGAATTTTTACCTCAAAATAATGGGAATTTCTGCATTTTTGCCACAAAATATTAGGAATTTCTGCCTTTTTACACCAAAAATTAGAAAAATTTCTGCCTTTTTTCCCTGAAATAAGTGAAATATCTGCAATTTTGCCCAAAAATGAGTGAAATTTCTGCAATTGCCCAAAAATAAGGGAAATTTCTGCAATTTGGCCCCAAAATAAGGGAAATTTCTGGAATTGTGCCCCAAAATAAGTGGAATTTCTGAGTTTTGCCTCAAAATAAGGAGAATTTCTGTCTTTTTGGCCTATCATATAGGGAATTTCTGCTTTTTGCCCCACAATTAGGGGAATTTCTGCAATTTTGCTCCAAAATACAGGGAATTTCTGCCTTTTTGCCCGAAAATAAGAAGAATGCATACCTTTTTGCCATAAAAAAGGGAAATTTCTTCATTTTTGCTCCAAAATAAGGGGAATTTCTGCATTTTGCCTCTAAATATGTGGAATTTCTTTCTTTTTCCCCCAAAACAAAGGGAATTTCTGTCTTTTTGGCCCCAAAATAAAAAAAAATTTCTGACTTATTACCCTGAAGTAAGTGAAAATCTGCAATTTTGCCCCAAAATAAGGGAAATTTCTGCTTTTTTGCTCCCAAAAATGGGGAATTTCAGACTTTTTACGTCAAAATAATGGGAACTTCTGCATTTTTGCCACAAAATATTAGGAATTTCTGCCTTTTTGCCCCAAAAATTAGAAAAATTTCTGCCTTTTTTCCCTGAAATAAGTGAAATTTCTGCAATTTTGCCCAAAAATAAGTGAAATTTCTGCAATTTTGCCCAAAAATAAGGGAAATTTCTGCAATTTTGCCCCAAAATAAGGGAAATTTCTGGAATTTTGCCCCAAAATAAGTGGAATTTCTTAGTTTTGCCTCAAAATAAGGAGAATTTCTGTCTTTTTGGCCTATCATATAGGGAATTTCTGCTTTTTGCCCCACAATTAGGGGAATTTCTGCAATTTTGCTCCAAAATACGGGGAATTTCTGCCTTTTTGCCCAAAAATAAGAAGAATGCATACCTTTTTGCCATAAAAAAGGGAAATTTCTTCATTTTTGCTCCAAAATAAGGGGAATTTCTGCTTTTTTGCCTCTAAATAAGTGGAATTTCTCTCTTTTTCCCCCAAAACAAAGGGAATTTCTGTCGTTTTGCCCCAAAATAAAGAAAAATTCTGACTTATTACCCTGAAGTAAGTGAAATTTCTGCAATTTTTCCCCTAAATATGGGAAATTTCTGCATTTTTGCCCCCAAATAAGAGGAATTTCAGCATTTTTACCTCAAAATAAGGGGAATTTCTACATTTTTGCCACAAAATATTAGGAATTTCTGCCTTTTTGCCCTGAAATAAGGAAAATTTCTGCCTATTTTCCATGAAATAAGTGAAATTTCTGCAATTTTGCAAAAAATAAGTGAAATTTCTGCAATTTTGCCCAAAAATAAGTGAAATTTCTGCAATTTTGCCCCAAAATAAGGGAAATTTCTGGAATTTTGCCCCAAAATAAGTGGAATTTCTGAGTTTTGCCCCAAAATAAAAAGAATTTCTGCTTTTTGCCCCACAATTAGGGGAATTTCTGCAATTTTGCTCCAAAATACGGGGAATTTCTGCCTTTTGGCCCGAAAATAAGGAGAATGCATACCTTTTTGCCATAAAAAAGGGAAATGTCTTCATTTTTGCTCCAAAATAAGGGGAATTTCTGCTTTTTTGCCTCTAAATAAGTGGAATTTCTGTCTTTTTCCCCCAAAACAAAGAGAATTTCTGTCTTTTTTGCCCCCAAATAAGAAAATTTCTGATTTATTACCTTGAAATAAGTGAAATTTCTGCAATTTTGCCCCAAAATAAAGAAAATTTCTGCCTTTTTGCCCCCAAGTAAGGGGAATTTCAGCCTTTTTACCTCAAAATGAGGGGAATTTCTGCATTTTTGCCACAAAATATTAGGAATTTCTGCATTTTGCTCCAAAAAAAAAAAATTTCTGCCTTTTTCCCCTGAAATAAGTGAAATTTCTTCAATTTTGCCCCAAAATAAGTGAAATTTCTGCAATTTTGCCCCAAAATAAGGGAAATTTCTGGAATTTTGCCCCAAAATAAGTGGAATTTCTGAGGTTTGCCCGAAAATAAGGAGAATTTCTGTCTTTTTGCCCTAACATATAGGGAATTCTGCCTATTTGCCCCACATTTAGGGGAATTTCTGCAATTTTGCTCCAAAATACGGGGAATTTCTGCCTTTTTGAACAAAAATAAGAAGAATGCATGCCATTTTGCCATAAAAAAGGGAAATTTCTTCATTTTTCCTCCAAAATAAGGGGAATTTCTGCATTTTTCCTCTAAATATGTGGAATTTCTGTCTTTTTCCCCCAAAACAAAGGGAATTTCTCTCTTTTTGGACCCAAAATAAAAAAAAATTCTGACTTATTACCCTGAAGTAAGTGAAATTTCTGCAATTTTTCCCCAAAATATGGGAAATTTCTGCATTTTTGCCCCCAAATAAGAGGAATTTCAGCCTTTTTACCTCAAAATAAGGGGAATTTCTACATTTTTGCCACAAAATATTAGGAATTTCTGCCTTTTTCCCCTGAAATAAGGAAAATTTCTGCCTTTTTTCCATGAAATAAGTGAAATTTCTGCAATTTTGCAAAAAATAAGTGAAATTTCTGCAATTTTGCCCAAAAATAAGGGAAATTTCTGCAATTTTGCCCCAAAATAAGGGAAATTTCTGGAATTTTGCCCCAAAATAAGTGGAATTTCTGAGTTTTGCCCCAAAATAAGGAGAATTTCTGCTTTTTGCCCCACTATTAGGGGGATTTCTGCAATTTTGCTCCAAAATACGGGGAATTTCTGCCTTTTTGCCCGAAAATAAGGAGAATGCATACCTTTTTGCCATAAAAAAGGGAAATGTCTTCATTTTTGCTCCAAAATAAGGGGAATTTCTGCTTTTTTGCCTCTAAATAAGTGGAATTTCTGTCTTTTTCTTCCAAAACAAAGGTTATTCATATATTTTTGCCCAAAAATAGGAAAAATTTCTGACTTATTATCCTTAAATAAGGGAAATTTCTGCAATTTTGCCCCAAAATAAGTGAAATTTCTGGATTTTTGCCCCAAAATTTGTGGAATTTCTGAATTTTGCCCCAAAATAAAGAGAATTTCTGTCTTTTGGCCCCAACATATAGGGAATTTCAGCCTTTTTGCCCCACAATTAAGGCAATTTCTGCAATTTTGCTCCAAATTACGGGGAATTTCTTCCTTTTTGCCCGAAAATAAGAAGAATGCATATATTTTTGCCATAAAAAAGGGAAATTTCTTCATTTTTGCTCCAAAATAAAGAAAATTTCTGCTTTTATGCGTCTAAATAAGTGGAATTTCTGTATTTTTCCCCCAAAACAAAGAGAATTTCTTTCTTTTTTGCCCAAAATAAGAAAATTTCTGATTTATTACCTTGAAATAAGTGAAATTTCTGCAATTTTGCCCCAAAATAAAGAAAATTTCTGCCTTTTTGCCCCCAAATAAGGTGAATTTCAGCCTTTTTACCTCAAAATGAGGGGAATTTCTGCATTTTTGCCACAAAATATTAGGAATTTCTGCATTTTGCTCCAAAATAAGGAAAATTTCTGCCTTTTTCCCCTGAAATAAGTGAAATTTCTGCAACTTTGCCCCAAAATAAGTGAAATTTCTGCAATTTTGCCCCAAAATAAGGGAAATTTCTGGAATTTTGCCCCAAAATAAGTGGAATTTCTGAGTTTTGCCCCAAAATAAGGAGAATTTCTGTCTTTTTGCCCTAACATATAGGGAATTCGGCCTTTTTGCCCCACATTTAGGGGAATTTCTGCAATTTTGCTCCAAAATACGGGGAATTTCTGCCTTTTTGAACGAAAATAATAAGAATGCATACCTTTTTGCCATAAAAAAGGGAAATTTCTTCATTTTTGCTCCAAAATAAGGGAAATTTCTGCATTTTGCCTCTAAATATGTGGAATTTCTGTCTTTTTCTCCCAAAACAAAGGGAATTTCTGTCTTTTTGGCCCCAAAATAAAAAAAATTTCTGACTTATTACCCTGAAGTAAGTGAAAATTCTGCAATTTTGGCCCAAAATAAGGGAAATTTCTGCTTTTTTGCTCCCAAAAAAGGGGAATTTCAGACTTTTTACCTCAAAATAATGGGAACTTCTGCATTTTTGCCACAAAATATTAGGAATTTCTGCCTTTTTGCCCCAAAAATTAGAAAAATTTCTGCCTTTTTTTTCCTTGAAATAAGTGAAATTTCTGCAATTTTGCCCAAAAATAAGTGAAATTTCTGCAATTTTGCCCAAAAATAAGGGAAATTTCTGCAATTTTGCCCCAAAATAAGGGAAATTTCTGGAATTTTGCCCCAAAATAAGTGGAATTTCTGAGTTTTGCCTCAAAATAAGGAGAATTTCTGTCTTTTTGGCCTATCATATAGGGAATTTCTGCTTTTTGCCCCACAATTAGGGGAATTTCTGCAATTTTGCTCCAAAATACGGGGAATTTCTGCCTTTTTGCCCGAAAATAAGAAGAATGCATACCTTTTTGCCATAAAAAAGGGAAATTTCTTCATTTTTGCTCCAAAATAAGGGGAATTTCTGCTTATTTGCCTCTAAATAAGTGGAATTTCTGTCTTTTTCCCCCAAAACAAAGGGAATTTCTGTCTTTTTTGCCCCAAAATAAAGAAAAATTCTGACTTATTACCCTGAAGTAAGTGAAATTTCTGCAAATTTTCCCCAAAATATGGGATATTTCTGCATTTTTGCCACCAAATAAGAGGAATTTCAGCCTTTTTACCTCAAAATAAGGGGAATTTCTACATTTTTGCCACAAAATATTAGGAATTTCTGCCTATTGCCCTGTAATAAGGAAAATTTCTGCCTTTTTTCCATGAAATAAGTGAAATTTCTGCAATTTTGCAAAAAATAAGTGAAATTTCTGCAATTTTGCCCAAAAATAAGAGAAATATCTGCAATTTTGCCCCAAAATAAGGGAAATTTCTGGAATTTTGCCCCAAAATAAGTGGAATTTCTGAGTTTTGCCCCAAAATAAGGAGAATTTCTGCTTTTTGCCCCACAATTAGGGGGATTTCTGCAATTTTGCTCCAAAATACGGGGAATTTCTGCCTTTTTGCCCGAAAAAAAGGAGAATTCATACATTTTGCCATAAAAAAGGGAAATGTCTTCATTTTTGCTCCAAAATAAGGGGAATTTCTGCTTTTTTGCCTCTAAATAAGTGGAATTTCTGTCTTTTTCTTCCAAAACAAAGGTTATTCATATCTTTTTGCCCCAAAATAGGAAAAATTTCTGACTTATTATCCTTAAATAAGTGAAATTTCTGCAATTTTGCCCCAAAATAAGGGAAATTTCTGGATTTTTGCCCCAAAATTTGTGGAATTTCTGAGTTTTGCCCCAAAATAGGAGAATTTCTGTCTTTTGGCCCCAACATATAGGGAACTTCAGCCTTTTTGCCCCACAATTAAGGCAATTTTTGCAATTTTGCTCCAAATTACGGGGAATTTCTGCCTTTTTGCCCGAAAATAAGAAGAATGCATACCTTTTTGCCATAAAAAAGGGAAATTTCTTCATTTTTGCTCCAAAATAAGGGGAATTTCTGCTTTTTTGCCTCTAAATAAGTGGAATTTCTCTCTTTTTCCCCCAAAACAAAGGGAATTTCTGTCGTTTTGCCCCAAAATAAAGAAAAATTCTGACTTATTACCCTGAAGTAAGTGAAATTTCTGCAATTTTTCCCCTAAATATGGGAAATTTCTGCATTTTTGCCCCCAAATAAGAGGAATTTCAGCATTTTTACCTCAAAATAAGGGGAATTTCTACATTTTTGCCACAAAATATTAGGAATTTCTGCCTTTTTGCCCTGAAATAAGGAAAATTTCTGCCTATTTTCCATGAAATAAGTGAAATTTCTGCAATTTTGCAAAAAATAAGTGAAATTTCTGCAATTTTGCCCAAAAATAAGTGAAATTTCTGCAATTTTGCCCCAAAATAAGGGAAATTTCTGGAATTTTGCCCCAAAATAAGTGGAATTTCTGAGTTTTGCCCCAAAATAAAAAGAATTTCTGCTTTTTGCCCCACAATTAGGGGAATTTCTGCAATTTTGCTCCAAAATACGGGGAATTTCTGCCTTTTGGCCCGAAAATAAGGAGAATGCATACCTTTTTGCCATAAAAAAGGGAAATGTCTTCATTTTTGCTCCAAAATAAGGGGAATTTCTGCTTTTTTGCCTCTAAATAAGTGGAATTTCTGTCTTTTTCCCCCAAAACAAAGAGAATTTCTGTCTTTTTTGCCCCCAAATAAGAAAATTTCTGATTTATTACCTTGAAATAAGTGAAATTTCTGCAATTTTGCCCCAAAATAAAGAAAATTTCTGCCTTTTTGCCCCCAAGTAAGGGGAATTTCAGCCTTTTTACCTCAAAATGAGGGGAATTTCTGCATTTTTGCCACAAAATATTAGGAATTTCTGCATTTTGCTCCAAAAAAAAAAAATTTCTGCCTTTTTCCCCTGAAATAAGTGAAATTTCTTCAATTTTGCCCCAAAATAAGTGAAATTTCTGCAATTTTGCCCCAAAATAAGGGAAATTTCTGGAATTTTGCCCCAAAATAAGTGGAATTTCTGAGGTTTGCCCGAAAATAAGGAGAATTTCTGTCTTTTTGCCCTAACATATAGGGAATTCTGCCTATTTGCCCCACATTTAGGGGAATTTCTGCAATTTTGCTCCAAAATACGGGGAATTTCTGCCATTTTGAACAAAAATAAGAAGAATGCATGCCATTTTGCCATAAAAAAGGGAAATTTCTTCATTTTTCCTCCAAAATAAGGGGAATTTCTGCATTTTTCCTCTAAATATGTGGAATTTCTGTCTTTTTCCCCCAAAACAAAGGGAATTTCTCTCTTTTTGGACCCAAAATAAAAAAAAATTCTGACTTATTACCCTGAAGTAAGTGAAATTTCTGCAATTTTTCCCCAAAATATGGGAAATTTCTGCATTTTTGCCCCCAAATAAGAGGAATTTCAGCCTTTTTACCTCAAAATAAGGGGAATTTCTACATTTTTGCCACAAAATATTAGGAATTTCTGCCTTTTTCCCCTGAAATAAGGAAAATTTCTGCCTTTTTTCCATGAAATAAGTGAAATTTCTGCAATTTTGCAAAAAATAAGTGAAATTTCTGCAATTTTGCCCAAAAATAAGGGAAATTTCTGCAATTTTGCCCCAAAATAAGGGAAATTTCTGGAATTTTGCCCCAAAATAAGTGGAATTTCTGAGTTTTGCCCCAAAATAAGGAGAATTTCTGCTTTTTGCCCCACAATTAGGGGGATTTCTGCAATTTTGCTCCAAAATACGGGGAATTTCTGCCTTTTTGCCCGAAAATAAGGAGAATGCATACCTTTTTGCCATAAAAAAGGGAAATGTCTTCATTTTTGCTCCAAAATAAGGGGAATTTCTGCTTTTTTGCCTCTAAATAAGTGGAATTTCTGTCTTTTTCTTCCAAAACAAAGGTTATTCATATATTTTTGCCCAAAAATAGGAAAAATTTCTGACTTATTATCCTTAAATAAGGGAAATTTCTGCAATTTTGCCCCAAAATAAGTGAAATTTCTGGATTTTTGCCCCAAAATTTGTGGAATTTCTGAATTTTGCCCCAAAATAAAGAGAATTTCTGTCTTTTGGCCCCAACATATAGGGAATTTCAGCCTTTTTGCCCCACAATTAAGGCAATTTCTGCAATTTTGCTCCAAATTACGGGGAATTTCTTCCTTTTTGCCCGAAAATAAGAAGAATGCATATATTTTTGCCATAAAAAAGGGAAATTTCTTCATTTTTGCTCCAAAATAAAGAAAATTTCTGCTTTTATGCGTCTAAATAAGTGGAATTTCTGTATTTTTCCCCCAAAACAAAGAGAATTTCTTTCTTTTTTGCCCAAAATAAGAAAATTTCTGATTTATTACCTTGAAATAAGTGAAATTTCTGCAATTTTGCCCCAAAATAAAGAAAATTTCTGCCTTTTTGCCCCCAAATAAGGTGAATTTCAGCCTTTTTACCTCAAAATGAGGGGAATTTCTGCATTTTTGCCACAAAATATTAGGAATTTCTGCATTTTGCTCCAAAATAAGGAAAATTTCTGCCTTTTTCCCCTGAAATAAGTGAAATTTCTGCAACTTTGCCCCAAAATAAGTGAAATTTCTGCAATTTTGCCCCAAAATAAGGGAAATTTCTGGAATTTTGCCCCAAAATAAGTGGAATTTCTGAGTTTTGCCCCAAAATAAGGAGAATTTCTGTCTTTTTGCCCTAACATATAGGGAATTCGGCCTTTTTGCCCCACATTTAGGGGAATTTCTGCAATTTTGCTCCAAAATACGGGGAATTTCTGCCTTTTTGAACGAAAATAATAAGAATGCATACCTTTTTGCCATAAAAAAGGGAAATTTCTTCATTTTTGCTCCAAAATAAGGGAAATTTCTGCATTTTGCCTCTAAATATGTGGAATTTCTGTCTTTTTCTCCCAAAACAAAGGGAATTTCTGTCTTTTTGGCCCCAAAATAAAAAAAATTTCTGACTTATTACCCTGAAGTAAGTGAAAATTCTGCAATTTTGGCCCAAAATAAGGGAAATTTCTGCTTTTTTGCTCCCAAAAAAGGGGAATTTCAGACTTTTTACCTCAAAATAATGGGAACTTCTGCATTTTTGCCACAAAATATTAGGAATTTCTGCCTTTTTGCCCCAAAAATTAGAAAAATTTCTGCCTTTTTTTTCCTTGAAATAAGTGAAATTTCTGCAATTTTGCCCAAAAATAAGTGAAATTTCTGCAATTTTGCCCAAAAATAAGGGAAATTTCTGCAATTTTGCCCCAAAATAAGGGAAATTTCTGGAATTTTGCCCCAAAATAAGTGGAATTTCTGAGTTTTGCCTCAAAATAAGGAGAATTTCTGTCTTTTTGGCCTATCATATAGGGAATTTCTGCTTTTTGCCCCACAATTAGGGGAATTTCTGCAATTTTGCTCCAAAATACGGGGAATTTCTGCCTTTTTGCCCGAAAATAAGAAGAATGCATACCTTTTTGCCATAAAAAAGGGAAATTTCTTCATTTTTGCTCCAAAATAAGGGGAATTTCTGCTTATTTGCCTCTAAATAAGTGGAATTTCTGTCTTTTTCCCCCAAAACAAAGGGAATTTCTGTCTTTTTTGCCCCAAAATAAAGAAAAATTCTGACTTATTACCCTGAAGTAAGTGAAATTTCTGCAAATTTTCCCCAAAATATGGGATATTTCTGCATTTTTGCCACCAAATAAGAGGAATTTCAGCCTTTTTACCTCAAAATAAGGGGAATTTCTACATTTTTGCCACAAAATATTAGGAATTTCTGCCTATTGCCCTGTAATAAGGAAAATTTCTGCCTTTTTTCCATGAAATAAGTGAAATTTCTGCAATTTTGCAAAAAATAAGTGAAATTTCTGCAATTTTGCCCAAAAATAAGAGAAATATCTGCAATTTTGCCCCAAAATAAGGGAAATTTCTGGAATTTTGCCCCAAAATAAGTGGAATTTCTGAGTTTTGCCCCAAAATAAGGAGAATTTCTGCTTTTTGCCCCACAATTAGGGGGATTTCTGCAATTTTGCTCCAAAATACGGGGAATTTCTGCCTTTTTGCCCGAAAAAAAGGAGAATTCATACATTTTGCCATAAAAAAGGGAAATGTCTTCATTTTTGCTCCAAAATAAGGGGAATTTCTGCTTTTTTGCCTCTAAATAAGTGGAATTTCTGTCTTTTTCTTCCAAAACAAAGGTTATTCATATCTTTTTGCCCCAAAATAGGAAAAATTTCTGACTTATTATCCTTAAATAAGTGAAATTTCTGCAATTTTGCCCCAAAATAAGGGAAATTTCTGGATTTTTGCCCCAAAATTTGTGGAATTTCTGAGTTTTGCCCCAAAATAGGAGAATTTCTGTCTTTTGGCCCCAACATATAGGGAACTTCAGCCTTTTTGCCCCACAATTAAGGCAATTTTTGCAATTTTGCTCCAAATTACGGGGAATTTCTTCCTTTTTGCCCGAAAATAAGAAGAATGCATATATTTTTGCCATAAAAAAGGGAAATTTCTTCATTTTTGCTCCAAAATAAAGAAAATTTCTGCTTTTATGCGTCTAAATAAGTGGAATTTCTGTCTTTTTCCCCCAAAACAAAGAGAATTTCTGTCTTTTTTGCCCCAAAATAAGAAAATTTCTGATTTATTACCTTGAAATAAGTGAAATTTCTGCAATTTTGCCCCAAAATAAAGAAAATTTCTGCCTTTTGCCCCCAAATAAGGGGAATTTCAGCCTTTTTACCTCAAAATGAGGGGAATTTCTGCATTTTTGCCACAAAATATTAGGAATTTCTGCATTTTGCTCCAAAATAAGGAAAATTTCTGCCTTTTTCCCCTGAAATAAGTGAAATTTCTGCAATTTTGCCCCAAAATAAGTGAAATTTCTGCAATTTTGCCCCAAAATAAGGGAAATTTCTGGAATTTTGCCCCAAAATAAGTGGAATTTCTGAGGTTTGCCCCAAAATAAGGAGAATTTCTGTCTTTTTGCCCTAACATATAGGGAATTCTGCCTATTTGCCCCACATTTAGGGGAATTTCTGCAATTTTGCCCCAAAATACGGGGAATTTCTGCCTTTTTGAACAAAAATAAGAAGAATGCATACCTTTTTGCCATAAAAAAGGGAAATTTCTTTATTTTTGCTCCAAAATAAGGGGAATTTCTGCATTTTGCCTCTAAATATGTGAAATTTCTGTCTTTTTCCCCCAAAACAAAGGGAATTTCTCTCTTTTTGGACCCAAAATAAAAAAAATTTCTGACTTATTACCCTGAAGTAAGTGAAAATTCTGCAATTTTGCCCCAAAATAAGGGAAATTTCTGCCTTTTTGCTCCCAAAAAAGGGGAATTTCAGATTTTTACCTCAAAATAATGGGAATTTCTGCATTTTTGCCACAAAATATTAGGAATTTCTGCCTTTTTGCCCCAAAAATTAGAAAAATTTCTGCCTTTTTTCCCTGAAATAAGTGAAATTTCTGCAATTTTGCCCAAAAATAAGTGAAATTTCTGCAATTTTGCCCAAAAATAAGGGAAATTTCTGCAATTTTGCCCCAAAATAAGGGAAATTTCTGGAATTTTGCCCCAAAATAAGTGGAATTTCTGAGTTTTGCCTCAAAATAAGGAGAATTTCTGTCTTTTTGCCCTAACATATAGGGAATTTCTGCTTTTTGCCCCACAATTAGAAGAATTTCTGCAATTTTGCTCCAAAATACGGGGAATTTCTGCCTTTTTGCCCAAAAATAAGAAGAATGCATACCTTTTTGCCATAAAAAAGGGAAATTTCTTCATTTTTGCTCCAAAATAAGGGGAATTTCTGCTTTTTTGCCTCTAAATAAGTGGAATTTCTCTCTTTTTCCCCCAAAACAAAGGGAATTTCTCTCTTTTTCGCACAAAAATAAAGAAAAATTCTGACTTATTACCCTGAAGTAAGTGAAATTTCTGCAATTTTTCCCCAAAATATGGGAAATTTCTGCATTTTTGCCCCCAAATAAGAGGAATTTCAGCCTTTTTACCTCAAAATAAGGGGAATTTCTACATTTTTGCCACAAAATATTAGGAATTTCTGCCTTTTTGCCCTGAAATAAGGAAAATTTCTGCCTTTTTTCCATGAAATAAGTGAAATTTCTGCAATTTTGCAAAAAATAAGTGAAATTTCTGCAATTTTGCCCAAAAATAAGGGAAATTTCTGCAATTTTGCCCCAAAATAAGGGAAATTTCTGGAATTTTGCCCCAAAATAAGTGGAATTTCTGAGTTTTGCCCCAAAATAAGGAGAATTTATGCTTTTTGCCCCACAATTAGGGGGATTTCTGCAATTTTGCTCCAAAATACGGGGAATTTCTGCCTTTTTACCCGAAAATAAGGAGAATGCATACCTTTTTGCCATAAAAAAAGGGAAATGTCTTCATTTTTGCTCCAAAATAAGGGGAATTTCTGCTTTTTTGCCTCTAAATAAGTGGAATTTCTGTCTTTTTCTTCCAAAACAAAGGTTATTCATATCTTTTTGCCCCAAAATAGGAAAAATTTCTGACTTATTATCCTTAAATAAGTGAAATTTCTGCAATTTTGCCCCAAAATAAGGGAAATTTCTGGATTTTTGCCCCAAAATTTGTGGAATTTCTGAGTTTTGCCCCAAAATAAGGAGAATTTCTGTCTTTTGGCCCCAACATATAGGGAACTTCAGCCTTTTTGCCCCACATTTAAGGCAATTTTTGCAATTTTGCTCCAAATTACGGGGAATTTCTTGCTTTTTGCCCGAAAATAAGAAGAATGCATATATTTTTGCCATAAAAAAGGGAAATTTCTTCATTTTTGCTCCAAAATAAAGAAAATTTCTGCTTTTATGCGTCTAAATAAGTGGAATTTCTGTCTTTTTCCCCCAAAACAAAGAGAATTTCTGTCTTTTTTGCCCCAAAATAAGAAAATTTCTGATTTATTACCTTGAAATAAGTGAAATTTCTGCAATTTTGCCCCAAAATAAAGAAAATTTCTGCCTTTTGCCCCCAAATAAGGGGAATTTCAGCCTTTTTACCTCAAAATGAGGGGAATTTCTGCATTTTTGCCACAAAATATTAGGAATTTCTGCATTTTGCTCCAAAATAAGGAAAATTTCTGCCTTTTTCCCCTGAAATAAGTGAAATTTCTGCAATTTTGCCCCAAAATAAGTGAAATTTCTGCAATTTTGCCCCAAAATAAGGGAAATTTCTGGAATTTTGCCCCAAAATAAGTGGAATTTCTGAGGTTTGCCCCAAAATAAGGAGAATTTCTGTCTTTTTGCCCTAACATATAGGGAATTCTGCCTATTTGCCCCACATTTAGGGGAATTTCTGCAATTTTGCTCTAAAATACGGGGAATTTCTGCCTTTTTGAACAAAAATAAGAAGAATGCATACCTTTTTGCCATAAAAAAGGGAAATTTCTTCATTTTTGCTCCAAAATAAGGGGAATTTCTGCATTTTGCCTCTAAATATGTGGAATTTCTGTCTTTTTCCCCCAAAACAAAGGGAATTTCTCTCTTTTTGGACCCAAAATAAAAAAAATTTCTGACTTATTACCCTGAAGTAAGTGAAAATTCTGCAATTTTGCCCCAAAATAAGGGAAATTTCTGCCTTTTTGCTCCCAAAAAAGGGGAATTTCAGATTTTTACCTCAAAATAATGGGAATTTCTGCATTTTTGCCACAAAATATTAGGAATTTCTGCTTTTTTGCCCCAAAAATTAGAAAAATTTCTGCCTTTTTTCCCTGAAATAAGTGAAATTTCTGCAATTTTGCCCAAAAATAAGTGAAATTTCTGCAATTTTGCCCAAAAATAAGGGAAATTTCTGCAATTTTGCCCCAAAATAAGGGAAATTTCTGGAATTTTGCCCCAAAATAAGTGGAATTTCTGAGTTTTGCCTCAAAATAAGGAGAATTTCTGTCTTTTTGCCCTAACATATAGGGAATTTCTGCTTTTTGCCCCACAATTAGAAGAATTTCTGCAATTTTGCTCCAAAATACGGGGAATTTCTGCCTTTTTGCCCAAAAATAAGAAGAATGCATACCTTTTTGCCATAAAAAAGGGAAATTTCTTCATTTTTGCTCCAAAATAAGGGGAATTTCTGCTTTTTTGCCTCTAAATAAGTGGAATTTCTCTCTTTTTCCCCCAAAACAAAGGGAATTTCTCTCTTTTTCGCACAAAAATAAAGAAAAATTCTGACTTATTACCCTGAAGTAAGTGAAATTTCTGCAATTTTTCCCCTAAATATGGGAAATTTCTGCCTGTTTGCCCCCAAATAAGAGGAATTTCAGCCTTTTTACCTCAAAATAAGGGGAATTTCTACATTTTTGCCACAAAATATTAGAAATTTCTGCCTTTTTGCCCTGAAATAAGGAAAATTTCTGCCTTTTTTCCATGAAATAAGTGAAATTTCTGCAATTTTGCAAAAAATAAGTGAAATTTCTGCAATTTTGCCCAAAAATAAGGGAAATTTCTGCAATTTTGCCCCAAAATAAGGGAAATTACTGTAATTTTGCCCCAAAATAAGTGGAATTTCTGAGTTTTGCCCCAAAATAAGGAGAATTTCTGCTTTGTGCCCCACAATTAGGGGGATTTCTGCAATTTTGCTCCAAAATACGGGGAATTTCTGCCTTTTTGCCCGAAAATAAGGAGAATGCATACCTTTTTGCCATAAAAAAGGGAAATGTCTTCATTTTTGCTCCAAAATAAGGGGAATTTCTGCTTTTTTGCCTCTAAATAAGTGGAATTTCTGTCTTTTTCTTCCAAAACAAAGGTTATTCATATCTTTTTGCCCCAAAATAGGAAAAATTTCTGACTTATTATCCTTAAATAAGTGAAATTTCTGCAATTTTGCCCCAAAATAAGGGAAATTTCTGGATTTTTGCCCCAAAATTTGTGGAATTTCTGAGTTTTGCCCCAAAATAAGGAGAATTTCTGTTTTGGCCCCAACATATAGGGAATTTCAGCCTTTTTGCCCCACAATTAAGGCAATTTCTGCAATTTTGCTCCAAATTACGGGGAATTTCTGCCTTTTTGCCCGAAAATAAGAAGAATGCATATATTTTAGCCATAAAAAAGGGAAATTTCTTCATTTTTGCTCCAAAATAAAGAAAATTTCTGCTTTTATGCGTCTAAATAAGTGGAATTTCTGTCTTTTTCCCCCAAAACAAAGAGAATTTCTTTCTTTTTTGCCCCAAAATAAGAAAATTTCTGATTTATTACCTTGAAATAAGTGAAATTTCTGCAATTTTGCCCCAAAATAAAGAAAATTTCTGCCTTTTTGCCCCCAAATAAGGGGAATTTCAGCCTTTTTACCTCAAAATGAGGGGAATTTCTGCATTTTTGCCACAAAATATTAGGAATTTCTGCATTTTGCTCTAAAATAAGGAAAATTTCTGCCTTTTTCCCCTGAAATAAGTGAAATTTCTACAACTTTGCCCCAAAATAAGTGAAATTTCTGCAATTTTGCCCCAAAATAAGGGAAATTTCTGGAATTTTGCCCCAAAATAAGTGGAATTTCTGAGTTTTGCCCCAAAATAAGGAGAATTTCTGTCTTATTGCCCTAACATATAGGGAATTCTGCCATTTTGCCCCACATTTAGGGGAATTTCTGCAATTTTGCTTCAAAATACGGGGAATTTCTGCCTTTTTGAACGAAAATAAGAAGAATGCATACCTTTTTGCCATAAAAAAGGGAAATTTCTTCATTTTTGCTCCAAAATAAAGGGAATTTCTGCATTTTGCCTCTAAATATGTGGAATTTCTGTCTTTTTCCCCCAAAACAAAGGGAATTTCTGTCTTTTTGGCCCCAAAATAAAAAAAATTTCTGACTTATTACCCTGAAGTAAGTGAAAATTCTGCAATTTTGCCCCAAAATAAGGGAAATTTCTGCTTTTTTGCTCCCAAAAAAGGGGAATTTCAGACTTTTTACCTCAAAATAATGGGAACTTCTGCATTTTTGCCACAAAATATTAGGAATTTCTGCCTTTTTGCCCCAAAAATTAGAAAAATTTCTGCCTTTTTTCCCTGAAATAAGTGAAATTTCTGCAATTTTGCCCAAAAATAAGTGAAATTTCTGCAATTTTGCCCAAAAATAAGGGAAATTTCTGCAATTTTGCCCCAAAATAAGGGAAATTTCTGGAATTTTGCCCCAAAATAAGTGGAATTTCTGAGTTTTGCCCCAAAATAAGGAGAATTTCTGTCTTTTTGCCCTAACATATAGGGAATTCTGCCTATTTGCCCCACATTTAGGGGAATTTCTGCAATTTTGCTCCAAAATACGGGGAATTTCTGCCTATTTGAACAAAAATAAGAAGAATGCATACCTTTTTGCCATAAAAAAGGGAAATTTCTTCATTTTTGCTCCAAAATAAGGGGAATTTCTGCATTTTGCCTTTAAATATGTGGAATTTCTGTCTTTTTCCCCCAAAACAAAGGGAATTTCTCTCTTTTTGGACCCAAAATAAAAAAAATTTCTGACTTATTACCCTTAAGTAAGTGAAAATTCTGCAATTTTGCCCCAAAATAAGGGAAATTTCTGCCTTTTTGCTCCCAAAAAAGGGGAATTTCAGATTTTTACCTCAAAATAATGGGAATTTCTGCATTTTTGCCACATAATATTAGGAATTTCTGCCTTTTTGCCCCAAAAATTAGAAAAATTTCTGCCTTTTTTCCCTGAAATAAGTGAAATTTCTGCAATTTTGCCCCAAAATAAGTGGAATTTCTGAGTTTTGCCTCAAAATAAGGAGAATTTCTGTCTTTTTGCCCTAACATATAGGGAATTTCTGCTTTTTGCCCCACAATTAGAAAAATTTCTGCAATTTTCCTCCAAAATACGGGGAATTTCTGCCTTTTTGCCCGAAAATAAGAAGAATGCATACCTTTTTGCCATAAAAAAGGGAAATTTCTTCATTTTTGCTCCAAAATAAGGGGAATTTCTGCTTTTTTGCCTCTAAATAAGTGGAATTTCTCTCTTTTTCCCCCAAATCAAAGGGAATTTCTCTCTTTTTCGCCCCAAAATAAAGAAAAATTCTGACTTATTACCCTGAAGTAAGTGAAATTTCTGCAATTTTTCCCCAAAATATGGGAAATTTCTGCATTTTTGCCCCCAAATAAGAGGAATTTCAGCCTTTTTACCTCAAAATAAGGGGAATTTCTACATTTTTGCCACAAAATATTAGGAATTTCTGCCTTTTTGCCCTGAAATAAGGAAGATTTCTGCCTTTTTTCCATGAAATAAGTGAAATTTCTGCAATTTTGCAAAAAATAAGTGAAATTTCTGCAATTTTGCCCAAAAATAAGGGAAATTTCTGCAATTTTGCCCCAAAATAAGGGAAATTTCTGGAATTTTGCCCCAAAATAAGTGGAATTTCTGAGTTTTGCCCCAAAATAAGGAGAATTTCTGCTTTTTGCCCCACAATTAGGGGGATTTCTGCAATTTTGCTCCAAAATACGGGGAATTTCTGCCTTTTTGCCCGAAAAAAAGGAGAATTCATACATTTTGCCATAAAAAAGGGAAATGTCTTCATTTTTGCTCCAAAATAAGGGGAATTTCTGCTTTTTTGCCTCTAAATAAGTGGAATTTCTGTCTTTTTCTTCCAAAACAAAGGTTATTCATATCTTTTTGCCCCAAAATAAGAAAAATTTCTGACTTATTATCCTTAAATAAGTGAAATTTCTGCAATTTTGCCCCAAAATAAGGGAAATTTCTTGATTTTTGCCCCAAAATTTGTGGAATTTCTGAGTTTTGCCCCAAAATAAGGAGAATTACTGTCTTTTGGCCCCAACATATAGGGAACTTCAGCCTTTTTGCCCCACAATTAAGGCAATTTTTGCAATTTTGCTCCAAATTACGGGGAATTTCTTCCTTTTTTCCCGAAAATAAGAAGAATGCATATATTTTTGCCATAAAAAAGGGAAATTTCTTCATTTTTGCTCCAAAATAAAGAAAATTTCTGCTTTTATGTGTCTAAATAAGTGGAATTTCTGTCTTTTTCCCCCAAAACAAAGAGAATTTATGTCTTTTTTGCCCCAAAATAAGAAAATTTCTGATTTATTACCTTGAAATAAGTGAAATTTCTGCAATTTTGCCCCAAAATAAAGAAAATTTCTGCCTTTTTGCCCCCAAATAAGGGGAATTTCAGCCTTTTTACCTCAAAATGAGGGGAATTTCTGCATTTTTGCCACAAAATATTAGGAATTTCTGCATTCTGCTCCAAAATAAAAAAAATTTCTGCCTTTTTCCCCTGAAATAAGTGAAATTTCTGCAATTTTGCCCCAAAATAAGTGAAATTTCTGCAATTTTGCCCCAAAATAAGGGAAATTTCTGGAATTTTGCCCCAAAATAAGTGGAATTTCTGAGTTTTGCCCCAAAATAAGGAGAATTTCTGTCTTTTTGCCCTAACATATAGGGAATTCTGCCTATTTGCCCCACATTTAGGGGAATTTCTGCAATTTTGCTCCAAAATACGGGGAATTTCTGCCTAGTTGAACAAAAATAAGAAGAATGCATACCTTTTTGCCATAAAAAAGGGAAATTTCTTCATTTTTGCTCCAAAATAAGGGGAATTTCTGCATTTTGCCAGTAAATATGTGGAATTTCTGTCTTTTTCCCCCAAAACAAAGGGAATTTCTCTCTTTTTGGACCCAAAATAAAAAAAATTTCTGACTTATTACCCTTAAGTAAGTGAAAATTCTGCAATTTTGCCCCAAAATAAAGAAAATTTCTGTTTTTTTGCCCCCAAATAAGGGGAATTTCAGCCTTTTTACCTCAAAATAAGAGGAATTTCTGCATTTTTGCCACAAAATATTAGGAATTTCTGCATTTTTGCCCCAAAAATTAGAAAAATTTCTGCCTTTTTTCCCTGAAATAAGTGAAATTTCTGCAATTTTGCCCCAAAATAAGTGAAATTTCTGCAATTTTGCCCCAAAATAAGTGAAATTTCTGCAATTTTGCCCCAAAATAAGGGAAAGTTCTGGAATTTTGCCCCAAAATAAGTGGAATTTCTGAGTTTTGCCCTAAAATAAAGAGAATTTCTGTCTTTTTGCGCCAACATATAGAGAATTTCTGCCTTTTTGCCCCACATTAGGGGAATTTCTGCAATTTTGCTCCAAAATACGGGAATTTCTGCCTTTTTGCGCGAAAATAAAAAGAATGCATACCTTTTTGCCATAAAAAAGGGAAATTTCTTCATTTTTGCTCCAAAATAAGGGGAATTTCTGCTCTTTTGCCTCTAAATAAGTGGAATTTCTGTCTTTTTCCCCCAAAACAAAAGGAATTCCTTTCTTTTTTGCCCCAAAATATGGAAAACTTTTGCCTTTTATCCCTGAAATAAGTAAAATTTCTGCAATTTTGCCACAAAATAAGTGAAATTTCTCCAATTTTGCCCCAAAATAAGGGAAATTTCTGCAATTTTGCCCCCAAATAAGAAGAATTTCAGCCTTTTTACCTCAAAATAAGGGGAATTTCTGCATTTTTGCCACAAAATCTTAGGAATTTCTCCTTTTTGCCCCAAAATGAGAAAATTTCTGCTTTTTTTACTGAAATAAGTGAAATTTCTGCAATTTTGCCCCAAAATAAGTGAAATTTCTGCAATTTTGCCTCAAAAGAAGAGAAATTTCTTGAATTTTGCCCCAAAATAAGTGGAATTTCTGAGTTTTGCCCCAAAATAAGGAGAATTTCTATCTTTTTGCCCTTACATATAAGGAATTTCTGCCTTTTTGCCCCACTTAGGGGAATTTCTGCAATTTAGCTCCAAAATACGGGGAATATTTACCTTTTTGCCCGAAAATACAAAGAATGCATATCTTTTGGCCATAAAAAAGGGAAATTTCTTCATTTTTGCTCCAAAATAAGGGTAATTTCTGCTTTTTTGCCTCTAAATAAGTGGAATTTCTGTATTTTTCCCTAAAAACAAAGGGAATTTCTGTATTTTTTTCCCCAAAATAAGGAAAAATTCTATCTTATTACCCTGAAGTAAGTGAAATTTCTGCACTTTTTCCCCAAAATATGAAAATTATCTGCCTTTTTGCCCCCAAATAAGGGGAATTTCAGCCTTTTTACCTCAAAATAATGGGAATTTCTGCACTTTTGCCACAAAATATTAGGAATTTCTGCCTTTTTGCCCTAAAATAAAGAAAATTTCTGCCTTTTTTCCCTGAAATAAGTGAAATTTCTGCAATTTTGCCACAAAATAAGTGAAATTTCTGCAATTTTGCTCCAAAATAAGGTAAATTTCTTCAATTTTACCCCAAAATAAGAAAAATTTCTGGAATTTTGCCCCAAAATGTGTGGAATTTCTAAGTTTTGCCCCAAAATAAGGAGAATTTCTGTCTTTTTGCCCTAACATATAGGGAATTTCTGCCTTTTTGCTCCACAATTAGGGGAATTTCTGCTCTTTTGCTCCAAAATACGGGGAATTTCTTCCTTTTTGAACGAAAATAAGAAGAATGCATACCTTTTTTCCATAAAAAAGAGAAATTTCTTCATTTTTGCACCAAAATAAGGGGAATTTCTGCTTTTTTGGCTCTAAATAAGTGGAATTTCTGTCTTTTTCCCTCAAAACACAGGGAATTTCTGTATTTTTGCCCCAAAATAAGAAAATTTCTGATTTATTACGTTGAAATAAGTGAAATTTCTGCAATTTTGCCCCAAAATAATGAAATTTCTGCCTTCTTGCCCCCAAATAAGGGGAATTTCAGCCTTTTTACCTCAAAATGAGGGGAATTTCTGCATTTTTGCCACAAAATATTAGGAATTTCTGCATTTTGCTCATAAATAAGGAAAATCTCTGCCTTTTTCCCCTGAAATAAGTGAAATTTCTGCAATTTTGCCCCAAAATAAGTGAAATTTCTGCATTTTTGCCACAAATTAAGGGGAATTTCAGCCTTTTTACCTCAAAATGAAGGGAATTTCTGCATTTTTGCCACAAAATATTAGGAATTTCTGACCCAAAATAAGGAAAATTTCTGCCTTTTTCCCCTGAAATAAGTGAAATTTCTGCAATTTTGCCCCAAAATAAGAGAAATTTCTGCAATTTTGCCCCAAAATAAGGGAAATTTCTGGAATTTTGCTCCAAAATAAGTGGAATTCCTGAGTTTTGCCCCAAAATAAGGAGAATTTCTGTCTTTCTGCCCTAACATATAGGGAATTCTGCCTTTTTGCCCCACATTTAGGGGAATTTCTGCAATTTTGCTCCAAAATACGCAGAATCTGCCTTTTTGACCGAAAATAAGAAGAATGCATACCTTTTTGCCATAAAAAAGGGAAATTTCTTCATTTTTGCTCCAAAATAAGGAGAATTTCTGCTTTTTTGCCTCTAAATATGTGGAATTTCTGTCTTTTTCCCCCAAAACAAACGGAATTTCTGTCTTTTTGGCCCCCCAAAAAAAAAATTTTGACTTATTACCCTGAAGTTAGTGAAAATTCTGCAATTTTGCCCAAAAATATGAAAAATTTCTTCCTTTTTGCCCCCAAATAAGGGGAATTTCAGCCTTTTTACCTCAAAATAATGGGAATTTCTGCATTTTTGCCACAAAATATTAGAAATTTCTGCCTTTTTGCCATAAAATAAGGAAAATTTCTGCCTTTTTTCTCTGAAATAAGTGAAATTTCTGCAATTTTGCCACAAAATAAGTGAAATTTCTGCAATTTTGCCCCAAAATAAGGGAAATTTCTGCAATTTTAGCTCAAAATAAGGGAAATTTCTGGAATTTTGCCCCAAAATAAGTGGAATTTTTGAATTTTGCCCTAAAATAAAGAGAATTTTGTCTTTTTGCGCCAACATATAGAGAATTTCTGCCTTTTTGCCTCACATTAGGAGAATTTCTGCAATTTTGCTCCAAAATACTTGGAATTTCTGCCTTTTGCCCCAAAATAAGAAGAATGCATAACTTTTTGCCATAAAAAAGAGAATTTTCTTCATTTTTGCTCCAAAAGAAGGGGAGTTTCTGCTTTTTTGGCTCTGAATAAGTGGAATTTCTGTCTTTTTCCCCCAAAACAAAGAAAATTCCTGTCTTTTTTGCCCCAAAATAAAGAAAATTTTTGCCTTTTTTCCCTGAAATAAGTGAAATTTCTGCAATTTTGCCCCAAAATAAATGAAATTTCTCCAATTTTGCCCCAAAATAAGGGAAATTTCTGCAATTTTGCCCCAAAATAAAAGAAATTTCTGGAATTTGCCCCAAAATAAGTGGAAATTCTGAGTTTTGCTCCAAAATAAGGAGAATTTCTGCCTTTTTGCCCCATTATTAGGGGAATTTCTGCAACTTTGCCCGAAAATAAGGGAAATTTCTGCCTTTTTGCCCCCAAATAAGAAGAATTTCAGCATTTTTACCTCAAAATAAGGGAAATTTCTGCATTTTTGCCACGAAATATTAGAAATTTCTGCCTTTTTGCCCCAAAATAAGAAAATTTCTGCTTTTTTTCCCTGAAATAAGTGAAATTTCTGCAATTTTACCCCAAAATTAGGGAAATTTCTGGAATATTGTTCCAAAATAAGTGGATTTTTTAATTTTTCCCCAAAATAAAGAAAATTTCTATCTTTTTGCCCCAACATATAGGGAATTTCTGCCTTTTTGCCCCACAATTAGGGGAATTTCTCCAATTTTGCTCCAAAATACGGGGAATTTCTACCTTTTTGCCCGAAAATAAGAAGAATGCATACCTTTTTACATAAAAAAGGAAAATTTCTTAATTTTTGCTCCAAAATAAGGGGAATTTCTGCTTTTTTGCCTCTAAATAAGTGGAATTTCTGTCTTTTTCCCCCAAAACAAAGGGAATTTCTGTCTTTTTTGCCCCAAAATAAAAAAAAATTTCTGACTTATTACCCTGAAGTAAGTGAAATTTCTGCAATTTTGCCCCAAAATAAGTGAAATTTCTGCAATTTTGCCACAAAAGAAAGGAAATTTCTGGAATTTTGCCCCAAAATAAGTGGAATTTCTGAGTTTTGCCCCAAAATAAGGAGAATTTCTGTCTTTTTGCCCCAACATATAGGGAATTTCTGCCTTTTTGCCCCACAATTAGAGGATTTTCTGCAATTTAGCTCCAAAATACGGGGAATTTCTGCCTTTTTGCCCGAAAATAAGAAGAATGCATATATTTTTGCCATAAAAAAAGGAAATTTCTTCATTTTTCTCCAAAATAAGGGGAATTTCAGCTTTTTTGCCTCTAAATAAGTGGAATTTCTGTCTTTTTCCCCCAAAACAAAAGGAATTTTTTTCTTTTTTTGCCCCAAAATAAGGAAAATTTCTGCCTTTTTTCTTTGAAATAAGTAAAATTTATGCAATTTTGCCCCAAAATAAGTGAAATTTCTCCAATTTTGCCCCAAAATAATGGAAATTTCTGCAATTTTGCCCCAAAATAAGGGAAATTTCTGGAATTTTGCCCCAAAATAAGTGGAATTTCTGAGTTTTGCTCCAAAATAAGGAGAATTTCTGTTTTTTTTGCCCCAACATAAAGAGAATTTCTGCCTTTTTGCCTCACAATTAGGGGAATTTCAGCAATTTTGCTTCATAATACAGGGATTTCTGCCTTTTTGCCCGAAAATAAGAAGAATGCATTTATTTTTGCCATAAAAAAGGGAAATTTCTTCATTTTTGCTCCAAAATAAGGGAAATTTCTGCTTTTATGCGTCTAAATAAGTGGAATTTCTGGGTTTTCCCACAAAACAAAGGGAATTTCTGTCTTTTTTGCCCTAAAACAAGGAAATTTTTGATTTATTACTTTGAAATAAGTGAAATTTCTGCAATTTTTCCCCAAAATAAGGGAAATTTCTGCCTTTTTACCTCAAAATGAGAGGAATTTCTGCATTTTTGACACAAAATATTAGGAATTTCTGCCTTTTTGCCCCAAAATAGGGAAAATTTCTGCCTTTTTCCCCTGAAATAAATGAAATTTCTGCAATTTTGCTCCAAAATAAGTGAAATTTCTGCAATTTTGCCCCAAAATAAGTGGAATTTCTGAGTTTTGCCCCAAAATAAAGAGAATTTCTGTCTTTTTGCGCCAACATAGAGAGAATTTCTGCCTTTTTGCCCCACAATTAGGGGAATTTCTGCAATTTTGCTCCAAAATACGGGGAATTTCTGCCTTTTTGCCCGAAAATATGAAGAATGCATACCTTTTTGCCATAAAATTGGAAATTTCTTCATTTTTGCTCGAAAATAAGGGGAATTTCTGCTTTTTTGGCTCTAAATAAGTTGAATTTCTGTTTTTTTCCACCAAAACAAAGAAAATTCCTGTCTTTTTGGCCCCAAAATAAGAAAAATTGCTGCCTTTTTTCCCTGAACTAAGTGAAATTTCTGCAATTTTGCCCCAAAATAAGTGAAATTTCTCCAATTTTGCCCCAAAATAAGGAAAATTTCTGCAATTTTGCCACAAAAGAAGGGAAATTTCTGGAATTTTGCCCTAAAATAAGTGGAATTTCTGAGTTTTGCCCCAAAATAAGGAGAATTGCTGTCTTTTTGCCCCAACATATAGAGAATTTCTGCCTTTTTGCCCCACAATTAACGGAATTTCTGCAATTTTGCACCAAAATACGGGGAATTTCTGCCTTTTTGCCCGAAAATAAGAAGAATGCATACCTTTTAGCCATAAAAAAAGGGAAATTTCTTCATTTTTGCTCCAAAATAAGGGGAATTTCTGCTTTTTTGCCTCTAAATAAGTGGAATCTCTGTATTTTTCCCCCAAAACAAAAAGAATTCCTTTCTTTTTTGCCCCAAAATAAGATAAATTTCTTCCTTTTTTCCCTGAAATAAGTAAAATTTCTGCAATTTTGCCCCAAAATAAGTGAAATTTCTGCAATTTTGCCCCAAAATAAGGGAAATTTCTGGATTTTTGCCCCAAAATTTGTGGAATTTCTGAGTTTTGCCCCAAAATAAGGAGAATTTCTGTCTTTTGGCCCCAACATATAGGGAACTTCAGCCTTTTTGCCCCACAATTAAGGCAATTTTTGCAATTTCGCTCCAAATTACGGGGAATTTCTTCCTTTTTTCCCGAAAATAAGAAGAATGCATATATTTTTGCCATAAAAAAGGGAAATTTCTTCATTTTTGCTCCAAAATAAAGAAAATTTCTGCTTTTATGCGTCTAAATAAGTGGAATTTCTGTCTTTTTCCCCCAAAACAAAGAGAATTTCTGTCTTTTTTGCCCCAAAATAAGAAAATTTCTGATTTATTACCTTGAAATAAGTGAAATTTCTGCAATTTTGCCCCAAAATAAAGAAAATTTCTGCCTTTTTGCCCCCAAATAAGGGGAATTTCAGCCTTTTTACCTCAAAATTAGGGGAATTTCTGCATTTTTGCCACAAAAATATTAGGAATTTCTGCATTTTGCTCCAAAATAAGGAAAATTTCTGCCTTTTTCCCCCTGAAATAAGTGAAATTTCTGCAATTTTGCCCCAAAATAAGTGAAATTTCTGCAATTTTGCCCTAAAATAAGGGAAATTTCTGGAATTTTGCCCCAAAATAAGTGGAATTTCTGAGTTTTGCCCCAAAATAAGGAGAATTTCTGTCTTTTTGCCCTAACATATAGGGAATTCTGCCTATTTGCCCCACATTTAGGGGAATTTCTGCAATTTTGCTCCAAAATACGGGGAATTTCTGCCTATTTGAACAAAAATAAGAAGAATGCATACCTTTTTGCCATAAAAAAGGGAAATTTCTTCATTTTTGCTCCAAAATAAGGGGAATTTCTGCATTTTGCCTTTAAATATGTGGAATTTCTGTCTTTTTCCCCCAAAACAAAGGGAATTTCTCTCTTTTTGGACCCAAAATAAAAAAAATTTCTGACTTATTACCCTTAAGTAAGTGAAAATTCTGCAATTTTGCCCCAAAATAAGGGAAATTTCTGCCTTTTTGCTCCCAAAAAAGGGGAATTTCAGATTTTTACCTCAAAATAATGGGAATTTCTGCATTTTTGCCACATAATATTAGGAATTTCTGCCTTTTTGCCCCAAAAATTAGAAAAATTTCTGCCTTTTTTCCCTGAAATAAGTGAAATTTCTGCAATTTTGCCCCAAAATAAGTGCAATTTCTGAGTTTTGCCTCAAAATAAGGAGAATTTCTGTCTTTTTGCCCTAACATATAGGGAATTTCTGCTTTTTGCCCCACAATTAGAAAAATTTCTGCAATTTTCCTCCAAAATACGGGGAATTTCTGCCTTTTTGCCCGAAAATAAGAAGAATGCATAACTTTTTGCCATAAAAAAGGGAAATTTCTTCATTTTTGCTCCAAAATAAGGGGAATTTCTGCTTTTTTGCCTCTAAATAAGTGGAATTTCTCTCTTTTTCCCCCAAATCAAAGGGAATTTCTCTCTTTTTCGCCCCAAAATAAAGAAAAATTCTGACTTATTACCCTGAAGTAAGTGAAATTTCTGCAATTTTTCCCCAAAATATGGGAAATTTCTGCATTTTTGCCCCCAAATAAGAGGAATTTCAGCCTTTTTACCTCAAAATAAGGGGAATTTCTACATTTTTGCCACAAAATATTAGGAATTTCTGCCTTTTTGCCCTGAAATAAGGAAGATTTCTGCCTTTTTTCCATGAAATAAGTGAAATTTCTGCAATTTTGCAAAAAATAAGTGAAATTTCTGCAATTTTGCCCAAAAATAAGGGAAATTTCTGCAATTTTGCCCCAAAATAAGGGAAATTTCTGGAATTTTGCCCCAAAATAAGTGGAATTTCTGAGTTTTGCCCCAAAATAAGGAGAATTTCTGCTTTTTGCCCCACAATTAGGGGGATTTCTGCAATTTTGCTCCAAAATACGGGGAATTTCTGCCTTTTTGCCCGAAAAAAAGGAGAATTCATACATTTTGCCATAAAAAAGGGAAATGTCTTCATTTTTGCTCCAAAATAAGGGGAATTTCTGCTTTTTTGCCTCTAAATAAGTGGAATTTCTGTCTTTTTCTTCCAAAACAAAGGTTATTCATATCTTTTTGCCCCAAAATAAGAAAAATTTCTGACTTATTATCCTTAAATAAGTGAAATTTCTGCAATTTTGCCCCAAAATAAGGGAAATTTCTTGATTTTTGCCCCAAAATTTGTGGAATTTCTGAGTTTTGCCCCAAAATAAGGAGAATTACTGTCTTTTGGCCCCAACATATAGGGAACTTCAGCCTTTTTGCCCCACAATTAAGGCAATTTTTGCAATTTTGCTCCAAATTACGGGGAATTTCTTCCTTTTTTCCCGAAAATAAGAAGAATGCATATATTTTTGCCATAAAAAAGGGAAATTTCTTCATTTTTGCTCCAAAATAAAGAAAATTTCTGCTTTTATGTGTCTAAATAAGTGGAATTTCTGTCTTTTTCCCCCAAAACAAAGAGAATTTATGTCTTTTTTGCCCCAAAATAAGAAAATTTCTGATTTATTACCTTGAAATAAGTGAAATTTCTGCAATTTTGCCCCAAAATAAAGAAAATTTCTGCCTTTTTGCCCCCAAATAAGGGGAATTTCAGCCTTTTTACCTCAAAATGAGGGGAATTTCTGCATTTTTGCCACAAAATATTAGGAATTTCTGCATTCTGCTCCAAAATAAGGAAAATTTCTGCCTTTTTCCCCTGAAATAAGTGAAATTTCTGCAATTTTGCCCCAAAATAAGTGAAATTTCTGCAATTTTGCCCCAAAATAAGGGAAATTTCTGGAATTTTGCCCCAAAATAAGTGGAATTTCTGAGTTTTGCCCCAAAATAAGGAGAATTTCTGTCTTTTTGCCCTAACATATAGGGAATTCTGCCTATTTGCCCCACATTTAGGGGAATTTCTGCAATTTTGCTCCAAAATACGGGGAATTTCTGCCTAGTTGAACAAAAATAAGAAGAATGCATACCTTTTTGCCATAAAAAAGGGAAATTTCTTCATTTTTGCTCCAAAATAAGGGGAATTTCTGCATTTTGCCAGTAAATATGTGGAATTTCTGTCTTTTTCCCCCAAAACAAAGGGAATTTCTCTCTTTTTGGACCCAAAATAAAAAAAATTTCTGACTTATTACCCTTAAGTAAGTGAAAATTCTGCAATTTTGCCCCAAAATAAGGGAAATTTCTGCCTTTTTGCTCCCAAAAAAGGGGAATTTCAGATTTTTACCTCAAAATAATGGGAATTTCTGCATTTTTGCCACAAAATATTAGGAATTTCTGCCTTTTTGCCCCAAAAATTAGAAAAATTTCTGCCTTTTTTCCCTGAAATAATTGAAATTTCTGCAATTTTGCCCAAAAATAAGTGAAATTTCTGCAATTTTGCCCAAAAATAAGGGAAATTTCTGCCTTTTTGCCCCAAAATAAGAAGAATGCATACCTTTTTGCCATAAAAAAGGGAAATTTCTTCATTTTTGCTCCAAAATAAGGGGAATTTCTGCTTTTTTGCCTCTAAATAAGTGGAATTTCTGTCTTTTTCCCCCAGAACAAAGGGAATTTCTGTCTTTTTTGTCCCAAAATAAAGAAAAATTCTGACTTATTACCCTGAAGTAAGTGAAATTTCTGCAATTTTTCCTTAAAATATGGGATATTTCTGCATTTTTGCCACCAAATAAGAGGAATTTCAGCCTTTTTACCTCAAAATAAGGGGAATTTCTACATTTTTACCACAAAATATTAGGAATTTCTGCCTTTTGCCTTGTAATAAGGAAAATATCTGCCTTTTTTCCATGAAATAAATGAAATTTCTGCAATTTTGCAAAAAATAAGTGAAATTTCTGCAATTTTGCCCAAAAATAAGGGAAATTTCTGCAATTTTGCCCCAAAATAAGGGAAATTTCTGGAATTTTGCCCCAAAATAAGTGGAATTTCTGAGTTTTGCCCCAAAATAAGGAGAATTTCTGCTTTTTGCCCCACAATTAGGGGGATTTCTGCAATTTTGCGCCAAAATACGGGGAATTTCTGCCTTTTTGCCCGAAAATAAGGAGAATGCATACCTTTTTGCCATAAAAAAGGGAAATGTCTTCATTTTTGCTCCAAAATAAGGGGAATTTCTGCTTTTTTCCCTCTAAATAAGTGGAATTTCTGTCTTTGTCTTCCAAAACAAAGGTTATTCATATATTTTTTGCCCCAAAATAGGAAAAATTTCTGACTTATTATCCGTAAATAAGTGAAATTTCTGCAATTTTGCCCCAAAATAAGGGAAATTTCTGGATTTTTGCCCCAAAATTTGTGGAATTTCTGAGTTTTGCCCCAAAATAAGGAGAATTTCTGTCTTTTGGACCCAACATATAGGGAATTTCAGCCTTTTTGCCCCACAATTAGGGCAATTTCTGCAATTTTCCTCTAAATTACGAGGAATTTCTGCCTTTTTGCCCGAAAATAAAAAGAATGCATATATTTTTGCCATAAAAAAATGGAAATTTCTTCCTTTTTGCTCCAACATAAAGGAAATTTCTGCTTTTATGCATCTAAATAAGTGGAATTTCTGTCTTTTCCCCCCAAAACAAAGGGAATTTCTGTCTTTTTTGCCCCAAAATAAGAAAATTTCTGATTTATTACCTTGAAATAATTGAAATTTCTGCAATTTTGCCCCAAAATAAGGAAAATTTCTGCCTTTTTGCCCCCAAATAAGGGGAATTTCAGCCTTTTTACCTCAAAATGAGGGGAATTTCTGCATTTTTGCCACAAAATATTAGGAATTTCTGCTTTTTTGCCCCAAAATAAGGATAATTTCTGCCTTTTTCCCCTGAAATAAGTGAAATTTCTGAAATTTTGCCCCAAAATAAGTGAAATTTCTGCAATTTTGCCCCAAAATAAGGGATATTTCTGGAATTTTGCCCCAAAATAAGTGGAATTTCTGAGTTTTGCCCCAAAATAAGGAGAATTTCTTGTTTTTTACCCTAACATATAGGGAATTCTGCCTTTTTGCCCCACATTTAGGGGAATTTCTGCAATTGTGCTCCAAAATACAGGGAATTTCTGCATTTTTGCCCGAAAATAAGAAGAATGCATAACTTTTTGCCATAAAAAAGGGAAATTTCTTCATTTTTGCTCCAAAATAAGGGGAATTTCTGCTTTTTTGCCTGTAAATATGTGGAATTTTTATCTTTTTCCCCCAAAACAAAAAGAATTTCTGTCCTTTTGGCCCCAAAATAAAAAAAAATTTCTGACTTATTACCCTGAAATAAGTGAAAATTCTGCAATTTTGCCCCAAAATAAAGAAAATTTCTGTTTTTTTGCCCCCAAATAAGGGGAATTTCAGCCTTTTTACCTCAAAATAAGAGGAATTTCTGCATTTTTGCCACAAAATATTAGGAATTTCTGCATTTTTGCCCCAAAAATTAGAAAAATTTCTGCCTTTTTTCCCTGAAATAAGTGAAATTTCTGCAATTTTGCCCCAAAATAAGTGAAATTTCTGCAATTTTGCCCCAAAATAAGTGAAATTTCTGCAATTTTGCCCCAAAATAAGGGAAAGTTCTGGAATTTTGCCCCAAAATAAGTGGAATTTCTGAGTTTTGCCCTAAAATAAAGAGAATTTCTGTCTTTTTGCGCCAACATATAGAGAATTTCTGCCTTTTTGCCCCACATTAGGGGAATTTCTGCAATTTTGCTCCAAAATACGGGAATTTCTGCCTTTTTGCGCGAAAATAAAAAGAATGCATACCTTTTTGCCATAAAAAAGGGAAATTTCTTCATTTTTGCTCCAAAATAAGGGGAATTTCTGCTCTTTTGCCTCTAAATAAGTGGAATTTCTGTCTTTTTCCCCCAAAACAAAAAGAATTCCTTTCTTTTTTGCCCCAAAATATGGAAAACTTTTGCCTTTTATCCCTGAAATAAGTAAAATTTCTGCAATTTTGCCACAAAATAAGTGAAATTTCTCCAATTTTGCCCCAAAATAAGGGAAATTTCTGCAATTTTGCCCCCAAATAAGAAGAATTTCAGCCTTTTTACCTCAAAATAAGGGGAATTTCTGCATTTTTGCCACAAAATCTTAGGAATTTCTCCTTTTTGCCCCAAAATGAGAAAATTTCTGCTTTTTTTACTGAAATAAGTGAAATTTCTGCAATTTTGCCCCAAAATAAGTGAAATTTCTGCAATTTTGCCTCAAAAGAAGAGAAATTTCTTGAATTTTGCCCCAAAATAAGTGGAATTTCTGAGTTTTGCCCCAAAATAAGGAGAATTTCTATCTTTTTGCCCTTACATATAAGGAATTTCTGCCTTTTTGCCCCACTTAGGGGAATTTCTGCAATTTAGCTCCAAAATACGGGGAATATTTACCTTTTTGCCCGAAAATACAAAGAATGCATATCTTTTGGCCATAAAAAAGGGAAATTTCTTCATTTTTGCTCCAAAATAAGGGTAATTTCTGCTTTTTTGCCTCTAAATAAGTGGAATTTCTGTATTTTTCCCTAAAAACAAAGGGAATTTCTGTATTTTTTTCCCCAAAATAAGGAAAAATTCTATCTTATTACCCTGAAGTAAGTGAAATTTCTGCACTTTTTCCCCAAAATATGAAAATTATCTGCCTTTTTGCCCCCAAATAAGGGGAATTTCAGCCTTTTTACCTCAAAATAATGGGAATTTCTGCACTTTTGCCACAAAATATTAGGAATTTCTGCCTTTTTGCCCTAAAATAAAGAAAATTTCTGCCTTTTTTCCCTGAAATAAGTGAAATTTCTGCAATTTTGCCACAAAATAAGTGAAATTTCTGCAATTTTGCTCCAAAATAAGGTAAATTTCTTCAATTTTACCCCAAAATAAGAAAAATTTCTGGAATTTTGCCCCAAAATGTGTGGAATTTCTAAGTTTTGCCCCAAAATAAGGAGAATTTCTGTCTTTTTGCCCTAACATATAGGGAATTTCTGCCTTTTTGCTCCACAATTAAGGGAATTTCTGCTCTTTTGCTCCAAAATACGGGGAATTTCTTCCTTTTTGAACGAAAATAAGAAGAATGCATACCTTTTTTCCATAAAAAAGAGAAATTTCTTCATTTTTGCACCAAAATAAGGGGAATTTCTGCTTTTTTGGCTCTAAATAAGTGGAATTTCTGTCTTTTTCCCTCAAAACACAGGGAATTTCTGTATTTTTGCCCCAAAATAAGAAAATTTCTGATTTATTACGTTGAAATAAGTGAAATTTCTGCAATTTTGCCCCAAAATAATGAAATTTCTGCCTTCTTGCCCCCAAATAAGGGGAATTTCAGCCTTTTTACCTCAAAATGAGGGGAATTTCTGCATTTTTGCCACAAAATATTAGGAATTTCTGCATTTTGCTCATAAATAAGGAAAATCTCTGCCTTTTTCCCCTGAAATAAGTGAAATTTCTGCAATTTTGCCCCAAAATAAGTGAAATTTCTGCATTTTTGCCACCAAATAAGGGGAATTTCAGCCTTTTTACCTCAAAATGAAGGGAATTTCTGCATTTTTGCCACAAAATATTAGGAATTTCTGACCCAAAATAAGGAAAATTTCTGCCTTTTTCCCCTGAAATAAGTGAAATTTCTGCAATTTTGCCCCAAAATAAGAGAAATTTCTGCAATTTTGCCCCAAAATAAGGGAAATTTCTGGAATTTTGCTCCAAAATAAGTGGAATTTCTGAGTTTTGCCCCAAAATAAGGAGAATTTCTGTCTTTCTGCCCTAACATATAGGGAATTCTGCCTTTTTGCCCCACATTTAGGGGAATTTCTGCAATTTTGCTCCAAAATACGCAGAATCTGCCTTTTTGACCGAAAATAAGAAGAATGCATACCTTTTTGCCATAAAAAAGGGAAATTTCTTCATTTTTGCTCCAAAATAAGGAGAATTTCTGCTTTTTTGCCTCTAAATATGTGGAATTTCTGTCTTTTTCCCCCAAAACAAACGGAATTTCTGTCTTTTTGGCCCCCCAAAAAAAAAAATTTGACTTATTACCCTGAAGTTAGTGAAAATTCTGCAATTTTGCCCAAAAATATGAAAAATTTCTTCCTTTTTGCCCCCAAATAAGGGGAATTTCAGCCTTTTTACCTCAAAATAATGGGAATTTCTGCATTTTTGCCACAAAATATTAGAAATTTCTGCCTTTTTGCCATAAAATAAGGAAAATTTCTGCCTTTTTTCTCTGAAATAAGTGAAATTTCTGCAATTTTGCCACAAAATAAGTGAAATTTCTGCAATTTTGCCCCAAAATAAGGGAAATTTCTGCAATTTTAGCTCAAAATAAGGGAAATTTCTGGAATTTTGCCCCAAAATAAGTGGAATTTTTGAATTTTGCCCTAAAATAAAGAGAATTTTGTCTTTTTGCGCCAACATATAGAGAATTTCTGCCTTTTTGCCTCACATTAGGAGAATTTCTGCAATTTTGCTCCAAAATACTTGGAATTTCTGCCTTTTGCCCCAAAATAAGAAGAATGCATAACTTTTTGCCATAAAAAAGAGAATTTTCTTCATTTTTGCTCCAAAAGAAGGGGAGTTTCTGCTTTTTTGGCTCTGAATAAGTGGAATTTCTGTCTTTTTCCCCCAAAACAAAGAAAATTCCTGTCTTTTTTGCCCCAAAATAAAGAAAATTTTTGCCTTTTTTCCCTGAAATAAGTGAAATTTCTGCAATTTTGCCCCAAAATAAATGAAATTTCTCCAATTTTGCCCCAAAATAAGGGAAATTTCTGCAATTTTGCCCCAAAATAAAAGAAATTTCTGGAATTTGCCCCAAAATAAGTGGAAATTCTGAGTTTTGCTCCAAAATAAGGAGAATTTCTGCCTTTTTGCCCCATTATTAGGGGAATTTCTGCAACTTTGCCCGAAAATAAGGGAAATTTCTGCCTTTTTGCCCCCAAATAAGAAGAATTTCAGCATTTTTACCTCAAAATAAGGGAAATTTCTGCATTTTTGCCACGAAATATTAGAAATTTCTGCCTTTTTGCCCCAAAATAAGAAAATTTCTGCTTTTTTTCCCTGAAATAAGTGAAATTTCTGCAATTTTACCCCAAAATTAGGGAAATTTCTGGAATATTGTTCCAAAATAAGTGGATTTTTTAATTTTTCCCCAAAATAAAGAAAATTTCTATCTTTTTGCCCCAACATATAGGGAATTTCTGCCTTTTTGCCCCACAATTAGGGGAATTTCTCCAATTTTGCTCCAAAATACGGGGAATTTCTACCTTTTTGCCCGAAAATAAGAAGAATGCATACCTTTTTACATAAAAAAGGAAAATTTCTTAATTTTTGCTCCAAAATAAGGGGAATTTCTGCTTTTTTGCCTCTAAATAAGTGGAATTTCTGTCTTTTTCCCCCAAAACAAAGGGAATTTCTGTCTTTTTTGCCCCAAAATAAAAAAAAATTTCTGACTTATTACCCTGAAGTAAGTGAAATTTCTGCAATTTTGCCCCAAAATAAGTGAAATTTCTGCAATTTTGCCACAAAAGAAAGGAAATTTCTGGAATTTTGCCCCAAAATAAGTGGAATTTCTGAGTTTTGCCCCAAAATAAGGAGAATTTCTGTCTTTTTGCCCCAACATATAGGGAATTTCTGCCTTTTTGCCCCACAATTAGAGGATTTTCTGCAATTTAGCTCCAAAATACGGGGAATTTCTGCCTTTTTGCCCGAAAATAAGAAGAATGCATATATTTTTGCCATAAAAAAAGGAAATTTCTTCATTTTTCTCCAAAATAAGGGGAATTTCAGCTTTTTTGCCTCTAAATAAGTGGAATTTCTGTCTTTTTCCCCCAAAACAAAAGGAATTTTTTTCTTTTTTTGCCCCAAAATAAGGAAAATTTCTGCCTTTTTTCTTTGAAATAAGTAAAATTTATGCAATTTTGCCCCAAAATAAGTGAAATTTCTCCAATTTTGCCCCAAAATAATGGAAATTTCTGCAATTTTGCCCCAAAATAAGGGAAATTTCTGGAATTTTGCCCCAAAATAAGTGGAATTTCTGAGTTTTGCTCCAAAATAAGGAGAATTTCTGTTTTTTTTGCCCCAACATAAAGAGAATTTCTGCCTTTTTGCCTCACAATTAGGGGAATTTCAGCAATTTTGCTTCATAATACAGGGATTTCTGCCTTTTTGCCCGAAAATAAGAAGAATGCATTTATTTTTGCCATAAAAAAGGGAAATTTCTTCATTTTTGCTCCAAAATAAGGGAAATTTCTGCTTTTATGCGTCTAAATAAGTGGAATTTCTGGGTTTTCCCACAAAACAAAGGGAATTTCTGTCTTTTTTGCCCTAAAACAAGGAAATTTTTGATTTATTACTTTGAAATAAGTGAAATTTCTGCAATTTTTCCCCAAAATAAGGGAAATTTCTGCCTTTTTACCTCAAAATGAGAGGAATTTCTGCATTTTTGACACAAAATATTAGGAATTTCTGCCTTTTTGCCCCAAAATAGGGAAAATTTCTGCCTTTTTCCCCTGAAATAAATGAAATTTCTGCAATTTTGCTCCAAAATAAGTGAAATTTCTGCAATTTTGCCCCAAAATAAGTGGAATTTCTGAGTTTTGCCCCAAAATAAAGAGAATTTCTGTCTTTTTGCGCCAACATAGAGAGAATTTCTGCCTTTTTGCCCCACAATTAGGGGAATTTCTGCAATTTTGCTCCAAAATACGGGGAATTTCTGCCTTTTTGCCTGAAAATATGAAGAATGCATACCTTTTTGCCATAAAATTGGAAATTTCTTCATTTTTGCTCGAAAATAAGGGGAATTTCTGCTTTTTTGGCTCTAAATAAGTTGAATTTCTGTTTTTTTCCACCAAAACAAAGAAAATTCCTGTCTTTTTGGCCCCAAAATAAGAAAAATTGCTGCCTTTTTTCCCTGAACTAAGTGAAATTTCTGCAATTTTGCCCCAAAATAAGTGAAATTTCTCCAATTTTGCCCCAAAATAAGAAAAATTTCTGCAATTTTGCCACAAAAGAAGGGAAATTTCTGGAATTTTGCCCTAAAATAAGTGGAATTTCTGAGTTTTGCCCCAAAATAAGGAGAATTGCTGTCTTTTTGCCCCAACATATAGAGAATTTCTGCCTTTTTGCCCCACAATTAACGGAATTTCTGCAATTTTGCACCAAAATACGGGGAATTTCTGCCTTTTTGCCCGAAAATAAGAAGAATGCATACCTTTTAGCCATAAAAAAGGGAAATTTCTTCATTTTTGCTCCAAAATAAGGGGAATTTCTGCTTTTTTGCCTCTAAATAAGTGGAATCTCTGTCTTTTTCCCCCAAAACAAAAAGAATTCCTTTCTTTTTTGCCCCAAAATAAGATAAATTTCTTCCTTTTTTCCCTGAAATAAGTAAAATTTCTGCAATTTTGCCCCAAAATAAGTGAAATTTCTCCAATTTTGCCCCAAATTAATGGAAATTTCTGCAATTTTGCCCCAAAATAAGGGAAATTTCTGGAATTCTGCCCCAAAATAAGTGGAATTTCTGAGTTTTGCCCCAAAATAAAGAGAATTTCTTTCTTTTTGCGCCAACATAGAGAGAATTTCTGCATTTTTGCCCCACAATTAGGGGAATTTCTGCAATTTTGCTCCAAAATACAAGGAATTTCTGCCTTTTTGCCCGAAAATAAGAAGAATGCATACCTTTTTGCCATAAAAAAGGGAAATTTCTTCATTTTTGCTCGAAAATAAGAGGAATTTCTGCTTTTTTGGCTCTAAATAAGTGGAATTTCTGTCTTTTTCCACAAAAACAAAGAAAATTCTTGTCTTTTTTGCCCCAAAATAAGGAAAATTTCTGCCTTTTTTCCCTGAAATAAGTGAAATTTCTGCAATTTTGCCCCAAAATAAGTGAAATTTCTCCCATTTTGACCCAAAATAAGGAAAATTTCTGCCTTTTTGCCCCCAAATAAGGGGAATTTCAGCCTTTTTACCTGAAAATGAGGGGAATTTCTGCATTTTTGCCACAAAATATTAGGAATTTCTGCTTTTTCCCTCTGAAATATGTAAAATTTCTGCAATTTTGCCCCAAAATAAGTGAAATTTCTCCAATTTTGCCCCAAAATAAGGGAAATTTCTGCAATTTTGCCACAAAATAAGGGAAATTTCTAGAATTTTGCCCCAAAATAAGTGGAATTTCTGAGTTTTGCCCCAAAATAAGGAGAATTTCTGTATTTTTGCTCTAACATATAGGGAATTCTGCCTTTTTGCCCCACATTTAGGGGAATTTCTGCAATTTTGCTCCAAAATACGGGGAATTTCTGCCTTTTTGACCGAAAATAAGAAGAATGCATACTTTTTTGCCATAAAAAAGGGAAATTTCTTCATTTTTGCTCCAAAATAAGGGGAATTTCTGCTTTTTTGCCTCTAAATATGTGGAATTTCTGTCTTTTTCTCCCAAAACAAAGGGAATTTCTGTCTTTTTGGCCCCAAAATAAAAAAAATTTCTTACTTATTACCCTGAAGTTAGTGAAAATTCTGCAATTTTGCCCCAAAATAGGAAAAATTTCTGCCTTTTCCCCCAAAAAATGGGAATTTCAGACTTTGAACCTCAAAGTAATGGGAATTTCTGCCATTTTGCAACAAAATAAGTGAAATTTTTGCAATTTTGCCCCAAAATAAGGGAAATTTCTGCAATTTTGCCCCAAAATAAAGGAAATTTCTGGAATTTTGCCCCAAAATAAGTGGAATTTCTGAGTTTTGCCCTAAAATAAAGAGAATTTCTGCCTTTTTGCGCCAACATATAGAGAATTTCTGCCTTTTTGCCTCACATTAGGAGAATTTCTGCAATTCTGCTCCAAAATACATGGAATTTCTGCCTTTTGCCCGAAAATAAGAAGAATGCATACCTTTTTTCTATAAAAAAGAGAAATTTCTTCATTTTTGCACCAAAATAAGGGGAATTTCTGCTTTTTTGGCTCTAAATAAGTGGAATTTCTGTCTTTTTCCCCCAAAACAAAGGGAATTTCTGTTTTTTTGCCCTAAAATAAGGAAATTTCTGATTTATTACCTTGAAATAAGTGAAATTTCTGCAATTTTGCCCCAAAATAAGGGAAATTTCTGCCTTTTTGCCCCCAAATAAGGGGAATTTCAGCCTTTTTACCTCAAAATGAGGGAAATTTCTGCATTTTTGCCACAAAATATTAGGAATTTCTGCCTTTTTGCCCCAAAATAAGAAAAATTGCTGCCTTTTTTCCCTGAAATAAGTGAAATTTCTGCAATTTTGCCCCAAAATAATTGAAATTTATGCAATTTTGCCCCAAAATAAGTGAAATTTATGCAATTTTGCCCAAAAATAAGGGAAATTTCTGGAATTCTGCCCCAAAATAAGTGGAATTTCTGAGTTTTGCCCCAAAATAAAGAGAATTTCTGTCTTTTTGCGCAAACATAGAGAGAATTTCTGCCTTTTTGCCCCACAATTAGGGGAATTTCTGCAATTTTGCTCCAAAATACGGGGAATTTCTGCCTTTTTGCCCGAAAATAAGAAGAATGCATACCTTTTTGCCATAAAAAAGGGAAATTTCTTCATTTTCGCTCGAAAATAAGGGGAATTTCTGCTTTTTTGGCTCTAAATAAGTGGAATTTCTGTCTTTTTCCACCAAAACAAAGAAAATTCCTGTTTTTTTTGCCCCAAAATACGGAAAATTTCTGACTTTTTTCCCTGAAATAAGTGAAATTTCTGCAATTTTGCCCCAAAATAAGTGAAATTTCTTCAATTTTGCCCCAAAATAAAAGAAATTTCTGCAATTTTGCCCCAAAATATAGGAAATTTCTGGAATTTCGCCCCAAAATAAGTGGAATTGAGTTTTGCCCCAAAATAAGGAGAATTTCTGTCTTTTTGCCCCAACATATAGAGAATTTCTGCCTTTTTGCCCCACAATTAGCGGAATTTCTGCAATTTTGCTCCAAAATACGGGGAATTTCTGCCTTTTTGTTCGAAAATAAGAAGAATGCATACCTTTTTGCCATAAAAAAGGAAAATTTCTTCATATTTGCTCCAAAATAAGGGGAATTTCTGCTTTTTTCCCTCTAAATAAGTGGAATTCTGTCTTTTTCCCCCAAAACAAAAGGAATTCCTTTCTTTTTTGCCCCAAAATAAGGAAAATTTCTGCCTTTTTTCCCTGAAATAAGTGAAATTTCTGCAATTTTGCCCCAAAACAAGTGAAATTTCTCCAATTTTGCCGCAAAATAATGGAAATTTCTGCAATTTTGCCCCAAAATAAGGGAAATTTCTGGAATTTTGCCCCAAAATAAGTGGAATTTCTGAGTTTTGCCCCAAAATAAGGAGAATTTCTGTCTTTTTGCCCCAACATAATGAGAATTTCTGCATTTTTGCCCCACAATTAGGGGAATTTCTGCAATTTTGCTTCAAAATACGGGGATTTCTGCCTTTTTGCACGAAAATAAGAAGAATGCATATATTTTTGCAATAAAAAAGGGAAATTTCTTCATATTTGCTCCAAAATAAAGGAAATTTCTGCTTTTATGCGTCTAAATAAGTGGAATTTCTGTCTTTTTCTCAAAAAAAAAAGGGAATTTCTGTCTTTTTTGCACTAAAATAAGGAAATTTCTGATTTATTACCTTGAAATAAGTGAAATTTCTGCAATTTTGCCCCAAAATAAGGGAAATTTCTGCCTTTTTGCCCCCAAATAAGGGGAATTTCAGCATTTTTACCCCAAAATGAGGGGAATTTCTTCATTTTTGCCACAAAATATTAGAAATTTTGCCTTTTTGCCCCAAAATAAGGAAAATTTCTGCCTTTTTCCCCTGAAATATGTGAAATTTCTGCAATTTTGCCCTAAAATAAGCGAAATTTCTGCCTTATTGCCCCCAAATAAAGGAAGTTTCTGGAATTTTGTCCCAAAATAAGTGGAATTTCTGAGTTTTGCCCCAAAATAAAGAGAATTTCTGTCTTTTTGCGCCAACATAGAAAGAATTTCTGCCTTTTTGCCCCACAATTAGGTGAATTTCTGCAATTTTGTTCCAAAATACGGGGAATTTCTGCCTTTTTGCCCGAAAATAAGAAGAATGCATACCTTTTTGCCATAAAAAATGGAAATTTCTTCATTTTTGCTCGAAAATAAGGGGAATTTCTGCTTTTTTTGCTCTAAATAAGTGGAATTTCTGTCTTTTTCCACCAAAACAAAGAAAATTCCTGTCTTTTTTGCCCCAAAATAAGAAAAAATTTCTGCCTTTTTTCTTTGAAATAAGTGAAATTTCTGCTATTTTGCCCCAAAATAAGTGAAATTTCTCCAATTTTGACCCAAAATAAGGAAAATTTCTGCCTTTTTGCCCCCAAATAAGGGGAATTTCAGCCTTTTTACCTCAAAATGAGGGGAATTTCTGCATTTTTGCCACAAAATATTAGGAATTTCTGCCTTTTTGCCCTGAAATAAGTAAAATTTCTTCAAATTTGCCCCAAAATAAATGAAATTTCTCCAATTTTGCCCCAAAATAAGGGAAATTTCTGCAATTTTGCCACAAAATAAGGGAAATTTCTGGAATTTGCCCCAAAATAAGTGGAATTTTATAGTTTTGCCCCAAAATAAGGAGAATTTCTGTATTTTTGCCCTAACATATAGGGAATTCTGCCTTTTTGCCCCACTTTTAGGGGAATTTCTGCAATTTTGCTCCAAAATACGGGGAATTTCTGCCTTTTTGACCGAAAATAAGAAGAATGCATACTTTTTTGCCATAAAAAAGGGAAATTTCTCTTTTTTTTGCTCAAAAATAAGGGGAATTTCTGCTTTTTTGCCTCTAAATATGTGGAATTTCTGTCTTTTTCCCCCAAAATAAAGGGAATTTCTTTCTTTTTGGCCCCAAAATAAAAAAAAATTTCTGACTTATTACCCTGAAGTTAGTGAAAATTCTGCAATTTTGGCCCAAAATATGAAAAATTTCTGCCTTTTTGCCCCCAAATAAGGGGAATTTCAGCCTTTTTACCTCAAAATAAGGGGAATTTCTGCATTTTTGCCCCCAAATAAGGGGAATTTCAGCCTTTTTACCTCAAAATAAGGGGAATTTCCGCATTTTTGCCACAAAATATTAGGAATTTCTGCCTTTTGGCCCCAAAATAAGAAAATTTCTGCTTTTTTTCCCTGAAATAAGTGAAATTTCTGCAATTTTGCCCCAAAATAAGGGAAATTTCTGGATTATTCCTTAAAATAATTGGAATTTCTGAGTTTTGCCCCAAAATAAAGAGAATTTCTGTCTATTTGCCCCAACATATATGGAATTTCTGCCTTTTTGCCCCACAATTAGGGGAATTTCTGCAAATTTGCTCCAAAATACGTGGAATTTCTGCCTTTTTGCCCAAAAATAAGAAGAATGCATACCTTTTTGACATAAAAAAGGAAAATTTCTTAATTTTTGCTCCAAAATAAGGGGAATTTCTGCTTTTTTGCCTCTAAATAAGTGGAATTTCTGTCTTTTTCCCCCAAAAAAAAGGGAATTTCTGTCTTTTTTGCCCCAAAATAAAAAAAAAATTTCTGACTTATTACCCTGAAGTAAGTGAAATTTCTGCAATTTTGCCCCAAATTAAGGGAAATTTCTGCCTTTTTGCCCCCAAATAAGGGGAATTTCAGCCTTTTTACTTCAAAATAAGGGGAATTTCTGCATTTTTGCCACAAAATATTAGGAATTTCTGCCTTTTTCCCCCAAAATAAGGAAAATTTCTACCTTTTTGCCTTGAAATAAGTGAAATTTCTGCAATTGTGCCCCAAAATAAGTGAAATTTCTGCAATTTTGCCCCAAAATAAAGGAAATTTCTGGAATTTTGCCCCAAAATAAATGGAATTTCTGAGTTTTGACCCAAAATAAAGAGAATTTCTTTCTTTTTGCGCCAACATAGAGAGAATTTCTGCATTTTTGCCCTACAATTAGGGGAATTTCTGCAATTTTGCTCCAAAATACAAGGAATTTCTGCCTTTTTGCCCGAAAATAAGAAGAAAGCATACCTTTTTGCCATAAAAAAGGGAAATTTCTTCATTTTTGCTCGAAAATAAGAGGAATTTCTGCTTTTTTGGCTTTAAATAAGTGGAATTTCTGTCTTTTTCCACCAAAACAAAGAAAATTCCTGTCTTTTTTGCCCCAAAATAAGGAAAATTTCTGCCTTTTTTCCCTGAAATAAGTGAAATTTCTGCAATTTTGCCCCAAAATAAGTGAAATTTCTCCCATTTTGACCCAAAATAAGGAAAATTTCTGCCTTTTTGCCCCCAAATAAGGGGAATTTCAGCATTTTTACCTCAAAATGAGGGGAATATCTGCATTTTTGCAACAAAATATTAAAAATTTCTGCCTTTTTGCCCTGAAATAAGTAAAATTTCTGCAATTTTGCCCCAAAATAAGTGAAATTTCTCCAATTTTGCCCTAAAATAAGGGCAATTTCTGCAATTTTCCCACAAAATAAGGGTAATTTCTGGAATTTTGCCCCAAAATAAGTGGAATTTCTGAGTTTTGCCTCAAAATAAGGAGAATTTCTGTATTTTTGCCCTAATATATAGGGAATTCTGCCTTTTTGCCCCACATTTAGGGGAATTTCTGCAATTTTGCTCCAAAATACGGGGAATTTCTGCCTTTTTGACCGAAAATAAGAAGAATGCATACTTTTTTGCCATAAAAAAGGGAAATTTCTTCATTTTTGCTCCAAAATAAGGGTAATTTCTGCTTTTTTGCCTGTAAATATGTGGAATTTCTGTCTTTTTCTCCCAAAACAAAGGGAATTTCTGTCTTTTTGGCCCCAAAATAAAAAAAATTTCTGACTTATTACCCGAAGTTAGTGAAAATTCTGCAATTTTGCCCCAAAATATGAAAAATTTCTGCCTTTTTGCCCCCAAATAAGGGGAATTTCAGACTTTTTACCTCAAAATAATGGGAATTTCTGCAATTTTGCCACAAAATAAGTGAAATTTTTGCAATTTTGCCCCAAAATAAGTGGAATTTCTGAGTTTTGCCCTAAAATAAGGAGAATTTCTGTCTTTTTGCGCCAACATATAGAGAATTTCTGCCTTTTTGCCACACATTAGGAGAATTTCTGCAATATTGCTCCAAAATACATTGAATTTCTGCCTTTTGCCCGAAAATAAGAAGAATGCATACCTTTTTTCCATAAAAAAGAGAAATTTCTTCATTTGTGCTCTAAAATAAGGGGAATTTCTGCTTTTTTGGCTCTAAATAAGTGGAATTTCTGTCTTTTTCCCCCAAAACAAAGAAAATTCCTGTCTTTTTTGCCCCAAAATAAGGAAAATTTCAGCCTTTTTTTCCTGAAATAAGTGAAATTTCTGCAATTTTGCCCCAAAATAAGTGAAATTTCTCCAATTTTGCCCCAAAATAAGGGAAATTTCTGGAATTTTTCCCCAAAATAAGTGGAATTTCTGAGTTTTTCCCCAAAATAAGGAGAATTTCTGTCTTTTTGCCCCAACATATAGAGAATTTCTGCATTTTTGCCCCATAATTAGGGGAATTTCTGCAATTTTGCCCGAAAATAAGGGAAATTTCTGCCTTTTTTCCCCCAAATAAGAAGAATTTCAGCCTTTTTACCTCAAAATAAGGGAAATTTCTGCATTTTTGCCACAAAATATTAGGAATTTCTGCCTTTTTGCCCCAAAATAAGAAAATTTCTGCTTTTTTTCCATGAAATAAGTGAAATTTCTGCAATTTTGCCCCAAAATAAGGGAAATTTCTGGAATTTTGCCTCAAAATAATTGGAATTTCTTAGTTTTGCCCCAAAATAAGGAGAATTTCTGTCTTTTTGCCCCAACATATAGAGAATTTCTTCCTTTTTGCCCCATAATTAGGGGAATTTCTGCAATTTTGCCCGAAAATAAGGGAAATTTCTGCCTTTTTGCCCCCAAATAAGAAGAATTTCAGCCTTTTTACCTCAAAATAAGAGAAATTTCTGCATTTTTGCCCCAAAATATTAGGAATTTCTGCCTTTTTGCCCCAAAATGAGAAAATTTCTGCATTTTTTCCCTGAAATAAGTGAAATTTCTGCAATTTTGCCCCAAAATAAGGGAAATTTCTGGAATATTGTTCCAAAATAAGTGGAATTTCTGAGTTTTGCCCCAAAATAAAGAGAATTTCTGTCTATTTGCCCCATCATATATGGAATTTCTGCCTTTTTGCCTCACAATTAGGGGAATTTCTGCAATTTTGCTCCAAAATACGTGGAATTTCTGCATTTTTGCCCGAAAATAAGAAGAATGCATACCTTTTTGACATAAAAAAGGAAAATTTCTTAATTTTTGCTCCAAAATAAGGGGAATTTCTGCTTTTTTGCCTCTAAATAAGTGGAATTTCTGTCTTTTTCCCCCAAAACAAAGGGAATTTCTGTCTTTTTTGCCCCAAAATAAAAAAAAATTCTGACTTATTACCCTGAAGAAGGTGAAATTTCTGCAATTTTGCCCCAAATTAAGGGAAATTTGTGCCTTTTTGCCCCCAAATAAAGAGAATTTCAGCCTTTTTACCTCAAAATGAGGGGAATTTCTGCAATTTTGCCCGAAAATAAGGGAAATTTCTGCCTTTTTTCCCCCAAATAAGAAGAATTTCAGCCTTTTTACCTCAAAATAAGGGAAATTTCTGCATTTTTGCCACAAAATATTAGGAATTTCTGCCTTTTTGCCCCAAAATAAGAAAATTTCTGCTTTTTTTCCATGAAATAAGTGAAATTTCTGCAATTTTGCAACAAAATAAGGGAAATTTCTGGAATTTTGCCTCAAAATAATTGGAATTTCTTAGTTTTGCCCCAAAATAAGGAGAATTTCTGTCTTTTTGCCCCAACATATAGAGAATTTCTGCCTTTTTACCCCATAATTAGGGGAATTTCTGCAATTTTGCCCGAAAATAAGGGAAATTTCTGCCTTTTTGCCCCCAAATAAGAAGAATTTCAGCCTTTTTACCTCAAAATAAGAGAAATTTCTGCATTTTTGCCCCAAAATATTAGGAATTTCTGCCTTTTTGCCCCAAAATGAGAAAATTTCTGCATTTTTTCCCTGAAATAAGTGAAATTTCTGCAATTTTGCCCCAAAATAAGGGAAATTTCTGGAATATTGTTCCAAAATAAGTGGAATTTCTGAGTTTTGCCCCAAAATAAAGAGAATTTCTGTCTATTTGCCCCAACATATATGGAATTTCTGCCTTTTTGCCTCACAATTAGGGGAATTTCTGCAATTTTGCTCCAAAATACGTGGAATTTCTGCCTTTTTGCCCGAAAATAAGAAGAATGCATACCTTTTTGACATAAAAAAGGAAAATTTCTTAATTTTTGCTCCAAAATAAGGGGAATTTCTGCTTTTTTGCCTCTAAATAAGTGGAATTTCTGTCTTTTTCCCCCAAAACAAAGGGAATTTCTGTCTTTTTTGCCCCAAAATAAAAAAAAAATTCTGACTTATTACCCTGAAGAAGGTGAAATTTCTGCAATTTTGCCCCAAATTAAGGGAAATTTGTGACTTTTTGCCCCCAAATAAAGAGAATTTCAGCCTTTTTACCTCAAAATGAGGGGAATTTCTGCATTTTTGCCACAAAATATTAGGAATTTCTGCCTTTTTGCCCCAAAATAAGGAAAATTTCTGCCTTTTTCCCCTGAAATAAGTGAAATTTTTGCAATTTTGCCCCAAAATAACTTAAATTTCTGCAATTTTGCCCCAAAATAAGGGAAATTTTTGGAATTCTGCCCCAAAATAAGTGGAATTTCTGAGTTTTGCCCCAAAATAAAGAGAATTTCTTTCTTTTTGCGCCAACATAGAGAGAATTTCTGCATTTTTGCCCCACAATAAGAGGAATTTCTGCAATTTTGCTCCAAAATACAAGGAATTTCTGCCTTTTTGCCCGAAAATAAGAAGAATGCATTCCTTTTTGCCATAAAAAAGGGAAATTTCTTCATTTTTGCTCGAAAATAAGAGGAATTTCTGCTTTTTTGGCTCTAAATAAGTGGAATTTCTGTCTTTTTCCACCAAAACAAAGAAAATTCTTGTCTTTTTTGCCCCAAAATAAGGAAAATTTCTGCATTTTTTCCCTGAAATAAGTGAAATTTCTGCAATTTTGCCCCAAAATAAGTGAAATTTCTCCCATTTTGACCCAAAATAAGGAAAATTTCTGCCTTTTTGCCCCCAAATAAGGGGAATTTCAGCCTTTTTACCTGAAAATGAGGGGAATTTCTGCATTTTTGCCACAAAATATTAGGAATTTCTGCCTTTTTGCCCTGAAATAAGTAAAATTTCTTCAATTTTGCCCCAAAATAAGTGAAATTTCTCCAATTTTGCCCCAAAATAAGGGAAATTTTTGCAATTTTGCCACAAAATAAGGGAAATTTCTGGAATTTTGCCCAAAAATAAGTGGAATTTCTGAGTTTTGCCCCAAAATAAGGAGAATTTCTGTATTTTTGCCCTAACATATAGGGAATTCTGCCTTTTTGCCCCACATTTAGGGGAATTTCTGCAATTTTGCTCCAAAATACGGGGAATTTCTGCTTTTTTGCCTGTAAATATGTGGAATTTATGTCTTTTTCTCCCAAAACAAAGGGAATTTCTGTCTTTTTGGCCCCAAAAAAAAAAAAATTTCTGACTTATTACTCGAAGTTAGTGAAAATTCTGCAATTTTGCCCCAAAATATGAAAAATTTCTGCCTTTTTGCCCCCAAATAAGGGGAATTTCAGACTTTTTACCTCAAAATAATGGGAATTTCTGCAATTTTGCCACAAAATAAGTGAAATTTTTGCAATTTTGCCACAAAATAAGTGGAATTTCTGAGTTTTGCCCTAAAATAAGGAGAATTTCTGTCTTTTTGCGCCAACATATAGAGAATTTCTGCCTTTTTGCCACACATTAGGAGAATTTCTGCAATATTGCTCCAAAATACGGGGAATTTCTGCCTTTTTGACCGAAAATAAGAAGAATGCATACTTTTTTGCCATAAAAAAGGGAAATTTCTTCCTTTTTGCTCAAAAATAAGGGGAATTTCTGCTTTTTTGCCTCTAAATATGTGGAATTTCTGTCTTTTTCCCCCAAAACAAAGGGAATTTCTTTCTTTTTGGCCCCAAAATAAAAAAAAATTTCTGACTTATTACCCTGAAGTTAGTGAAAATTCTGCAATTTTGGCCCAAAATATGAATAATTTCTGCCTTTTTGCCCCCAAATAAGGGGAATTTCAGCCTTTTTACCTCAAAATAATAGGAATTTCTGCATTTTTGCCCCCAAATAAGGGGAATTTCAGCCTTTTTACCTCAAAATAAGGGGAATTTCCGCATTTTTGCCACAAAATATTAGGAATTTCTGCCTTTTGGCCCCAAAATAAGAAAATTTCTGCTTTTTTTCCCTGAAATAAGTGAAATTTCTGCAATTTTGCCCCAAAATAAGGGAAATTTCTGGATTTTTCCTCAAAATAATTGGAATTTCTGAGTTTTGCCCCAAAATAAAGAGAATTTCTGTCTTTTTGCCACAACATATATGGAATTTCTGCCTTTTTGCCCCACAATTAGGGGAATTTCTGAAATTTTGCTCCAAAATACGTGGAATTTCTGCCTTTTTGCCCAAAAATAAGAAGAATGCATATTTTTTTGACATAAAAAAGGAAAATTTCTTAATTTTTGCTCCAAAATAAGGGGAATTTCTGCTTTTTTGCCTCTAAATAAGTGGAATTTCTGTCTTTTTCCCCCAAAACAAAGGGAATTTCTGTCTTTTTTGCCCCAAAATAAAAAAAAAATTTCTGACTTATTACCCTTAAGTAAGTGAAATTTCTGCAATTTTGCCCCAAATTAAGGAAAATTTCTGCCTTTTTGCCCCCAAATAAGGGGAATTTCAGCCTTTTTACTTCAAAATAAGGGGAATTTCTGCATTTTTGCCACAAAATATTAGGAATTTCTGCCTTTTTCCCCCAAAATAAGGAAAATTTCTACCTTTTTGCCTTGAAATAAGTGAAATTTCTGCAATTGTGCCCCAAAATAAGTGAAATTTCTGCAATTTTGCCCCAAAATAAAGGAAATTTCTGGAATTTTGCCCCAAAATAAATGGAATTTCTGAGTTTTGACCCAAAATAAAGAGAATTTCTTTCTTTTTGCGCCAACATAGAGAGAATTTCTGCATTTTTGCCCTACAATTAGGGGAATTTCTGCAATTTTGCTCCAAAATACAAGGAATTTCTGCCTTTTTGCCCGAAAATAAGAAGAAAGCATACCTTTTTGCCATAAAAAAGGGAAATTTCTTCATTTTTGCTCGAAAATAAGAGGAATTTCTGCTTTTTTGGCTTTAAATAAGTGGAATTTCTGTCTTTTTCCACCAAAACAAAGAAAATTCCTGTCTTTTTTGCCCCAAAATAAGGAAAATTTCTGCCTTTTTTCCCTGAAATAAGTGAAATTTCTGCAATTTTGCCCCAAAATAAGTGAAATTTCTCCCATTTTGACCCAAAATAAGGAAAATTTCTGCCTTTTTGCCCCCAAATAAGGGGAATTTCAGCATTTTTACCTCAAAATGAGGGGAATATCTGCATTTTTGCAACAAAATATTAAAAATTTCTGCCTTTTTGCCCTGAAATAAGTAAAATTTCTGCAATTTTGCCCCAAAATAAGTGAAATTTCTCCAATTTTGCCCTAAAATAAGGGCAATTTCTGCAATTTTCCCACAAAATAAGGGTAATTTCTGGAATTTTGCCCCAAAATAAGTGGAATTTCTGAGTTTTGCCTCAAAATAAGGAGAATTTCTGTATTTTTGCCCTAATATATAGGGAATTCTGCCTTTTTGCCCCACATTTAGGGGAATTTCTGCAATTTTGCTCCAAAATACGGGGAATTTCTGCCTTTTTGACCGAAAATAAGAAGAATGCATACTTTTTTGCCATAAAAAAGGGAAATTTCTTCATTTTTGCTCCAAAATAAGGGGAATTTCTGCTTTTTTGCCTGTAAATATGTGGAATTTCTGTCTTTTTCTCCCAAAACAAAGGGAATTTCTGTCTTTTTGGCCCCAAAATAAAAAAAAATTCTGACTTATTACCCGAAGTTAGTGAAAATTCTGCAATTTTGCCCCAAAATATGAAAAATTTCTGCCTTTTTGCCCCCAAATAAGGGGAATTTCAGACTTTTTACCTCAAAATAATGGGAATTTCTGCAATTTTGCCACAAAATAAGTGAAATTTTTGCAATTTTGCCCCAAAATAAGTGGAATTTCTGAGTTTTCCCCTAAAATAAGGAGAATTTCTGTCTTTTTGCGCCAACATATAGAGAATTTCTGCCTTTTTGCCACACATTAGGAGAATTTCTGCAATATTGCTCCAAAATACATTGAATTTCTGCCTTTTGCCCGAAAATAAGAAGAATGCATACCTTTTTTCCATAAAAAAGAGAAATTTCTTCATTTGTGCTCTAAAATAAGGGGAATTTCTGCTTTTTTGGCTCTAAATAAGTGGAATTTCTGTCTTTTTCCCCCAAAACAAAGAAAATTCCTGTCTTTTTTGCCCCAAAATAAGGAAAATTTCAGCCTTTTTTCCCTGAAATAAGTGAAATTTCTGCAATTTTGCCCCAAAATAAGTGAAATTTCTCCAATTTTGCCCCAAAATAAGGGAAATTTCTGCAATTTTGCCCCAAAATAAGGGAAATTTCTGGAATTTTTCCCCAAAATAAGTGGAATTTCTGAGTTTTTCCCCAAAATAAGGAGAATTTCTGTCTTTTTGCCCCAACATATAGAGAATTTCTGCATTTTTGCCCCATAATTAGGGGAATTTCTGCAATTTTGCCCGAAAATAAGGGAAATTTCTGCGTTTTTTCCCCCAAATAAGAAGAATTTCAGCCTTTTTACCTCAAAATAAGGGAAATTTCTGCATTTTTGCCACAAAATATTAGGAATTTCTGCCTTTTTGCCCCAAAATAAGAAAATTTCTGCTTTTTTTCCATGAAATAAGTGAAATTTCTGCAATTTTGCCCCAAAATAAGGGAAATTTCTGGAATTTTGCCTCAAAATAATTGGAATTTCTTAGTTTTGCCCCAAAATAAGGAGAATTTCTGTCTTTTTGCCCCAACATATAGAGAATTTCTGCCTTTTTGCCCCATAATTAGGGGAATTTCTGCAATTTTGCCCGAAAATAAGGGAAATTTCTGCCTTTTTGCCCCCAAATAAGAAGAATTTCAGCCTTTTTACCTCAAAATAAGAGAAATTTCTGCATTTTTGCCCCAAAATATTAGGAATTTCTGCCTTTTTGCCCCAAAATGAGAAAATTTCTGCATTTTTTCCCTGAAATAAGTGAAATTTCTGCAATTTTGCCCCAAAATAAGGGAAATTTCTGGAAGATTGTTCCAAAATAAGTGGAATTTCTGAGTTTTGCCCCAAAATAAAGAGAATTTCTGTCTATTTGCCCCAACATATATGGAATTTCTGCCTTTTTGCCTCACAATTAGGGGAATTTCTGCAATTTTGCTCCAAAATACGTGGAATTTCTGCCTTTTTGCCCGAAAATAAGAAGAATGCATACCTTTTTGACATAAAAAAGGAAAATTTCTTAATTTTTGCTCCAAAATAAGGGGAATTTCTGCTTTTTTGCCTCTAAATAAGTGGAATTTCTGTCTTTTTCCCCCAAAACAAAGGGAATTTCTGTCTTTTTTGCCCCAAAATAAAAAAAAATTCTGACTTATTACCCTGAAGAAGGTGAAATTTCTGCAATTTTGCCCCAAATTAAGGGAAATTTGTGCCTTTTTGCCCCCAAATAAAGAGAATTTCAGCCTTTTTACCTCAAAATGAGGGGAATTTCTGCAATTTTGCCCGAAAATAAGGGAAATTTCTGCCTTTTTTCCCCCAAATAAGAAGAATTTCAGCCTTTTTACCTCAAAATAAGGGAAATTTCTGCATTTTTGCCACAAAATATTAGGAATTTCTGCCTTTTTGCCCCAAAATAAGAAAATTTCTGCTTTTTTTCCATGAAATAAGTGAAATTTCTGCAATTTTGCAACAAAATAAGGGAAATTTCTGGAATTTTGCCTCAAAATAATTGGAATTTCTTAGTTTTGCCCCAAAATAAGGAGAATTTCTGTCTTTTTGCCCCAACATATAGAGAATTTCTGCCTTTTTGCCCCATAATTAGGGGAATTTCTGCAATTTTGCCCGAAAATAAGGGAAATTTCTGCCTTTTTGCCCCCAAATAAGAAGAATTTCAGCCTTTTTACCTCAAAATAAGAGAAATTTCTGCATTTTTGCCCCAAAATATTAGGAATTTCTGCCTTTTTGCCCCAAAATGAGAAAATTTCTGCATTTTTTCCCTGAAATAAGTGAAATTTCTGCAATTTTGCCCCAAAATAAGGGAAATTTCTGGAATATTGTTCCAAAATAAGTGGAATTTCTGAGTTTTGCCCCAAAATAAAGAGAATTTCTGTCTATTTGCCCCAACATATATGGAATTTCTGCCTTTTTGCCTCACAATTAGGGGAATTTCTGCAATTTTGCTCCAAAATACGTGGAATTTCTGCCTTTTTGCCCGAAAATAAGAAGAATGCATACCTTTTTGACATAAAAAAGGAAAATTTCTTAATTTTTGCTCCAAAATAAGGGGAATTTCTGCTTTTTTGCCTCTAAATAAGTGGAATTTCTGTCTTTTTCCCCCAAAACAAAGGGAATTTCTGTCTTTTTTGCCCCAAAATAAAAAAAAAATTCTGACTTATTACCCTGAAGAAGGTGAAATTTCTGCAATTTTGCCCCAAATTAAGGGAAATTTGTGACTTTTTGCCCCCAAATAAAGAGAATTTCAGCCTTTTTACCTCAAAATGAGGGGAATTTCTGCATTTTTGCCACAAAATATTAGGAATTTCTGCCTTTTTGCCCCAAAACAAGGAAAATTTCTGCCTTTTTCCCATGAAATAAGTGAAATTTTTGCAATTTTGCCCCAAAATAACTTAAATTTCTGCAATTTTGCCCCAAAATAAGGGAAATTTTTGGAATTCTGCCCCAAAATAAGTGGAATTTCTGAGTTTTGCCCCAAAATAAAGAGAATTTCTTTCTTTTTGCGCCAACATAGAGAGAATTTCTGCATTTTTTCCCCACAATAAGAGGAATTTCTGCAATTTTGCTCCAAAATACAAGGAATTTCTGCCTTTTTGCCCGAAAATAAGAAGAATGCATTCCTTTTTGCCATAAAAAAGGGAAATTTCTTCATTTTTGCTCGAAAATAAGAGGAATTTCTGCTTTTTTGGCTCTAAATAAGTGGAATTTCTGTCTTTTTCCACCAAAACAAAGAAAATTCTTGTCTTTTTTGCCCCAAAATAAGGAAAATTTCTGCATTTTTTCCCTGAAATAAGTGAAATTTCTGCAATTTTGCCCCAAAATAAGTGAAATTTCTCCCATTTTGACCCAAAATAAGGAAAATTTCTGCCTTTTTGCCCCCAAATAAGGGGAATTTCAGCCTTTTTACCTGAAAATGAGGGGAATTTCTGCATTTTTGCCACAAAATATTAGGAATTTCTGCCTTTTTGCCCTGAAATAAGTAAAATTTCTTCAATTTTGCCCCAAAATAAGTGAAATTTCTCCAATTTTGCCCCAAAATAAGGGAAATTTTTGCAATTTTGCCACAAAATAAGGGAAATTTCTGGAATTTTGCCCAAAAATAAGTGGAATTTCTGAGTTTTGCCCCAAAATAAGGAGAATTTCTGTATTTTTGCCCTAACATATAGGGAATTCTGCCTTTTTGCCCCACATTTAGGGGAATTTCTGCAATTTTGCTCCAAAATACGGGGAATTTCTGCTTTTTTGCCTGTAAATATGTGGAATTTCTGTCTTTTTCTCCCAAAACAAAGGGAATTTCTGTCTTTTTGGCCCCAAAATAAAAAAAAATTTCTGCCTTATTACTCGAAGTTAGTGAAAATTCTGCAATTTTGCCCCAAAATATGAAAAATTTCTGCCTTTTTGCCCCCAAATAAGGGGAATTTCAGACTTTTTACCTCAAAATAATGGGAATTTCTGCAATTTTGCCACAAAATAAGTGAAATTTTTGCAATTTTGCCCCAAAATAAGTGGAATTTCTGAGTTTTGCCCTAAAATAAGGAGAATTTCTGTCTTTTTGCGCCAACATATAGAGAATTTCTGCCTTTTTGCCACACATTAGGAGAATTTCTGCAATATTGCTCCAAAATACATTGAATTTCTGCCTTTTGCCCGAAAATAAGAAGAATGCATACCTTTTTTCCATAAAAAAGAGAAATTTCTTCATTTGTGCTCTAAAATAAGGGGAATTTCTGCTTTTTTGGCTCTAAATAAGTGGAATTTCTGTCTTTTTCCCCCAAAACAAAGAAAATTCCTGTCTTTTTTGCCCCAAAATAAGGAAAATTTCAGCCTTTTTTCCCTGAAATAAGTGAAATTTCTGCATTTTGCCCCAAAATAAGTGAAATTTCTCCAATTTTGCCCCAAAATAAGGGAAATTTCTGCAATTTTGCCCCAAAATAAGGGAAATTTCTGGAATTTTTCCCCAAAATAAGTGGAATTTCTAAGTTTTTCCCCAAAATAAGGAGAATTTCTTTCTTTTTGCCCCAACATATAGAGAATTTCTGCATTTTTGCCCCATAATTAGGGGAATTTCTGCAATTTTGCCCAAAAATAAGGGAAATTTCTACCTTTTTTCCCCCAAATAAGAAGAATTTCAGCCTTTTTACCTCAAAATAAGGGAAATTTCTGCATTTTTGCCACAAAATATTAGGAATTTCTGCCTTTTTGCCCCAAAATAAGAAAATTTCTGCTTTTTTTCCATGAAATAAGTGAAATTTCTGCAATTTTGCCCCAAAATAAGGGAAATTTCTGGAATTTTGCCTCAAAATAATTGGAATTTCTTAGTTTTGCCCCAAAATAAGGAGAATTTCTGTCTTTTTGCCCCAACATATAGAGAATTTCTGCCTTTTTGCCCCATAATTAGGGGAATTTCTGCAATTTTGCCCGAAAATAAGGGAAATTTCTGCCTTTTTGCCCCCAAATAAGAAGAATTTCAGCCTTTTTACCTCAAAATAAGAGAAATTTCTGCATTTTTGCCCCAAAATATTAGGAATTTCTGCCTTTTTGCCCCAAAATGAGAAAATTTCTGCATTTTTTCCCTGAAATAAGTGAAATTTCTGCAATTTTGCCCCAAAATAAGGGAAATTTCTGGAATATTGTTCCAAAATAAGTGGAATTTCTGAGTTTTGCCCCAAAATAAAGAGAATTTCTGTCTATTTGCCCCAACATATATGGAATTTCTGCCTTTTTGCCTCACAATTAGGGGAATTTCTGCAATTTTGCTCCAAAATACGTGGAATTTCTGCCTTTTTGCCCGAAAATAAGAAGAATGCATACCTTATTGACATAAAAAAGGAAAATTTCTTAATTTTTGCTCCAAAATAAGGGGAATTTCTGCTTTTTTGCCTCTAAATAAGTGGAATTTCTGTCTTTTTCCCCCAAAACAAAGGGAATTTCTGTCTTTTTTGCCCCAAAATAAAAAAAAAATTCTGACTTATTACCCTGAAGAAGGTGAAATTTCTGCAATTTTGCCCCAAATTAAGGGAAATTTGTGCCTTTTTGCCCCCAAATAAAGAGAATTTCAGCCTTTTTACCTCAAAATGAGGGGAATTTCTGCATTTTTGCCACAAAATATTAGGAATTTCTGCCTTTTTGTCCCAAAATAAGGAAAATTTCTGCCTTTTTCCCCTGAAATAAGTGAAATTTTTGCAATTTTGCCCCAAAATAACTTAAATTTCTGCAATTTTGCCCCAAAATAAGGGAAATTTCTGGAATTCTGCCCCAAAATAAGTGGAATTTCTGAGTTTTGCCCCAAAATAAAGAGAATTTCTTTCTTTTTGCGCCAACATAGAGAGAATTTCTGCATTTTTGCCCCACAATAAGAGGAATTTCTGCAATTTTGCTCCAAAATACAAGGAATTTCTGCCTTTTTGCCCGAAAATAAGAAGAATGCATTCCTTTTTGCCATAAAAAAGGGAAATTTCTTCATTTTTGCTCGAAAATAAGAGGAATTTCTGCTTTTTTGGCTCTAAATAAGTGGAATTTCTGTCTTTTTCCACCAAAACAAAGAAAATTCTTGTCTTTTTTGCCCCAAAATAAGGAAAATTTCTGCATTTTTTCCCTGAAATAAGTGAAATTTCTGCAATTTTGCCCCAAAATAAGTGAAATTTCTCCCATTTTGACCCAAAATAAGGAAAATTTCTGCCTTTTTGCCCCCAAATAAGGGGAATTTCAGCCTTTTTACCTGAAAATGAGGGGAATTTCTGCATTTTTGCCACAAAATATTAGGAATTTCTGCCTTTTTGCCCTGAAATAAGTAAAATTTCTTCAATTTTGCCCCAAAATAAGTGAAATTTCTCCAATTTTGCCCCAAAATAAGGGAAATTTTTGCAATTTTGCCACAAAATAAGGGAAATTTCTGGAATTTTGCCCAAAAATAAGTGGAATTTCTGAGTTTTGCCCCAAAATAAGGAGAATTTCTGTATTTTTGCCCTAACATATAGGGAATTCTGCCTTTTTGCCCCACATTTAGGGGAATTTCTGCAATTTTGCTCCAAAATACGGGGAATTTCTGCCTTTTTGACCGAAAATAAGAAGAATGCATACTTTTTAGCCATAAAAAAGGGAAATTTCTTCATTTTTGCTCCAAAATAAGGGGAATTTCTGCTTTTTTGCCTCTAAATATGTGGAATTTCTGACTTTTTCTCCCAAAACAAAGGGAATTTCTGTCTTTTTGGCCCCAAAATAAAAAAAAATTTCTGACTTATTACCCTGAAGTTAGTGAAAATTCTGCAATTTTGGCCCAAAATATAAAAAATTTCTGCCTTTTTGCCCCCAAAAAATGGGAATTTCAGACTTTTTACCTCAAAATAATGGGAATTTCTGCAATTTTGCCACAAAATAAGTGAAATTTTTGCAATTTTGCCCCAAAATAAGGGAAATTTCTGCAATTTTGCCCCAAAATAAAGGAAATTTCTGGAATTTTGCCCCAAAATAAGTGGAATTTCTGAGTTTTGCCCTAAAATAAGGAGGATTTCTGCCTTTTTGCGCCAACATATAGAGAATTTCTGCCTTTTTGCCTCACATTAGGAGAATTTCTGCAATTCTGCTCCAAAATACATGGAATTTCTGCCTTTTGCCCGAAAATAAGAAGAATGCATACTTTTTTTCCATAAAAAAGAGAAATTTCTTCATTTTTGCACCAAAATAAGGGGAATTTCTGCTTTTTTGGCTCTAAATAAGTGGAATTTCTGACTTTTTCCCCCAAAACAAAGAAAATTCCTGTCTTTTTGCCCCAAAATAAGGAAAATTTCTGCCTTTTTTCCCTGAAATAAGTGAAATTTCTGCAATTTTGCCCCAAAATAAGTGAAATTTCTCCAATTTTGCCCCAAAATAAGGGAAATTTCTGCAATTTTGCCCCAAAATAAGGGAAATTTCTGGAATTTTGCCCCAAAATAATTGGAATTTCTGAGTTTTTCCCCAAAATAAGGAGAATTTCTGTCTTTTTGCCCCAACATATAGAGAATTTCTGCCTTTTTGCCCGATAATTAGGGGAATTTCTGCAATTTTGCCTGAAAATAAGGGAAATTTCTGCCTTTTTTCCCCCAAATAAAAAGAATTTCAGCCTTTTTACCTCAAAATAAGGGAAATTTCTGCATTTTTGCGACAAAATATTAGGAATTTCTGCCTTTTTGCCCCAAAATAAGAAAATTTCTGCTTTTTTTCCCTGAAATAAGTGAAATTTCTGCAATTTTGCCCCAAAATAAGGGAAATTTCTGGAATTTTGCCTCAAAATAAGTGGAATTTCTGAGTTTTGCCCCAAAATAAAGAGAATTTCTGTCTATTTGCCCCAACATATATGGAATTTCTGCCTTTTTGCCCCACAATTAGGGGAATTTCTGCAATTTTGCTCCAAAATACGTGGAATTTCTGCCTTTTTGCCCGAAAATAAGAAGAATGCATATTTTTTTGACATAAAAAAGGAAAATTTCTTAATTTTTGCTCAAAAAATAAGGGGAATTTCTGCTTTTTTGCCTCTAAATAAGTGGAATTTCTGTCTTTTTCCCCCAAAACAAAGGGAATTTCTGTCTTTTTTGCCCCAAAATAAAAAAAAATTCTGACTTATTACCCTGAAGTAAGTGAAATTTCTGCAATTTTGCCCCATATTAAGGGAAATTTCTGCCTTTTTGCCCCCAAATAAGGGGAATTTCAGCCTTTTTACCTCAAAATAAAGGGAATTTCTGCATTTTTGCCACAAAATATTAGGAATTTCTGCCTTTTTGCCCCAAAATAAGGAAAATTTCTGCCTTTTTTTCCTGAAATAAGTAAAATTTCTGCAATTTTGCCTCAAAATAAGTGAAATTTCTGCAATTTTGCTTCAAAATATGGGAAATTTCTGCAATTTTGCCACAAAAGAAGGGAAATTTCTGGAATTTTGCCCCAAAATAAGTGGATTTTCTTAGTTTTGCCCCAAAATAAAGAAAATTTCTGTCTTTTTCCGCCAACATAGAGAGAATTTCTGCCTTTTTGCCCCACAATTAAGGGAATTTCTGCAATTTTGCTCCAAAATACGGGGTATTTCTGCCTTTTTGCCCGAAAATAAGAAGAATGCATACCTTTTTGCCATAAAAAAGGGAAATTTCTTCATTTTTGCTCGAAAATAAGGGGAATTTCTTCTTTTTTGTCTCTAAATAAGTGGAATTTCTGTCTTTTTCCACCAAAACAAAGAAAATTCCTGTCTTTTTTGCCCCAAAATAAGAAAAAATTTCTGCCTTTTTTCTTTGAAATAAGTGAAATTTCTGCAATTTTGCCCCAAAATAAGTGAAATTTCTCCAATTTTGACCCAAAATAAGGAAAATTTCTCCCTTTTTGCCCTCAAATAAGGGGAATTTCAGCCTTTTTACCTCAAAATGAGGGGAATTTCTGCATTTTTGCACAAAATATTAGGAATTTCTGCCTTTTTGCCCTGAAATAAGTAAAATTTCTTCAATTTTGCCCCAAAATAAGTGAAATTTCTCCAATTTTGCCCCGAATAAGGGAAATTTCTGCCTTTTTGCCCCCAAATAAGAAGAATTTTAGCCTTTTTACCTCCAAATAAGGGGAATTTCTGCATTTTTGCCACAAAATATTAGGAATTACTGCCTTTTTGCTACAAAATAAGAAAATTTCTGCTTTTTTTCCCTGAAATAAGTCAAATTTCTGCAATTTTGCCCCAAAATAAGTGAAATTTCTGCAATTTTGCCCCAAAAGAAGAAAAATTTCTTGAATTTTGCCCCAAAATAAGTGGAATTTTTGAGTTTTGCCCCAAAATAAGGAGAATTTCTGTCTTTTTGCCCCAACATATAGGGAATTTCTGCCTTTTTTACCCACAATTTGGGGTATTTCTGCAATTTTGCCCGAAAATAAGGGAAATTTCTGCCTTTTTGCCCCCAAATAAGAAGAATTTCAGCCTTTTTGCCTCAAAAAAAGGGAAATTTCTTCATTTTTGCTCAAAAATAAGGGGAATTTCTGCTTTTTTGTCTCTAAATAAGTGGAATTTCTGTCTTTTTCCACCAAAACAAAGAAAATTCCTGTCTTTTTTGCCCCAAAATAAGAAAAAATTTCTGCCTTTTTTCTTTGAAATAAGTGAAATTTCTGCAATTTTGCCCCAAAATAAGTGAAATTTCTCCAATTTTGACCCAAAATAAGGAAAATTTCTGCCTTTTTGCTATCAAATAAGGGGAATTTCAGCCTTTTTACCTCAAAATGAGGGAAATTTCTGCATTTTTCCACAAAATATTAGGAATTTCTGCCTTTTTGCCCTGAAATAAGTAAAATTTCTTCAATTTTGCCCCAAAATAAGTGAAATTTCTCCAATTTTGCCCTGAATAAGGGAAATTTCTGCAATTTTGCCACAAAATAAGGGAAATTTCTGGAATTTTGCACCAAAATAAGTGGAATTTTATAGTTTTGCCCCAAAATAAGGAGAATTTCTGTTTTTTTGCCCTAACATATAGGGAATTCTGCCTTTTTGCCCCACATTTAGGGGAATTTCTGCAATTTTGCTACAAAATACGGGGAATTTCTGCCTTTTTGACCGAAAATAAGAATGCATACTTTTTTGCCATAAAAAAGGGAAATTTCTTCCCTTTTGCTCAAAAATAAGGGGAATTTCTGCATTTTGCCTCTAAATATGTGGAATTTCTGTCTTTTTCCCCCAAAACAAAGGGAATTTCTTTCTTTTTGGCCCCAAAATAAAAAAAAATTTCTGACTTATTACCCTGAAGTTAGTGAAAATTCTGCAATTTTGGCCCAAAATATGAAAAATTTCTGCCTTTTTGCCCCCAAATAAGGGGAATATCAGCCTTTTTACCTCAAAATAAGGGGAATTTCTGCATTTTTGCCCCCAAATAAGGGGAATTTCAGCCTTTTTACCTCAAAATAAGGGGAATTTCCGCATTTTTGCCCCAAAATATTAGGAATTTCTGCCTTTTTGCCCCAAAATTAAAAAATTTGTGCTTTTTTTCCCTGAAATAAGTGAAATTTCTGCAATTTTGCCCCAAAATAAGGGAAATTTCTGGATTTTTTTTCAAAATAAGTGGAATTTCTGAGTTTTGCCCCAAAATAAATAGAATTTCTGTCTATTTGCCCCAACATAAATGGAATTTCTGCCTTTTTGCCCCACAATTAGGGGAATTTCTGCAATTTTGCTCCAAAATACGTGGAATTTCTGCCTTTTTGCCCGAAAATAAGAAGAATGCATACCTTTTTGACATAAAAAAGGAAAATTTCTTAATTTTTGCTCCAAAATAAGGGGAATTTCAGCTTTTTTGGCTCTAAATAAGTGGAATTTCTGTCTTTTTCCCCCAAAACAAAGGGAATTTCTGTCTTTTTTGCCCCAAAATAAAAAAAATTTCTGACTTATTACCCTGAAGTAAGTGAAATTTCTGCAATTTTGCCCCAAATTAAGGGAAATTTCTGCCTTTTTGCCCCCAAATAAGGGGAATTTCAGCATTTTTACCTCAAAATGAGGGGAATTTCTGCATTTTTGCCACAAAATATTAAGAATTTCTGCCTTTTTGCCCCAAAATAAGGAAAATTTCTGCCTTTTTCCCCTGAAATAAGTGAAATTTCTGCAATTTTGCCCCAAAATATGTGAAATTTCTGCAATTTTGCCCCAAAATAAGGGAAATTTCTGGAATTTTGCCCCAAAATAAGTGGAATTTCTGAGTTTTGCCCCAAAATAAAGAGAATTTCTGTCTATTTGCCCCAACATATATGGAATTTCTGCCTTTTTGCCCGAAAATAATAAGAATGCATACCTTTTTGCCATAAAAAAGGGAAATTTCTTCATTTTTGCTCGAAAATAAGAGGAATTTCTGCATTTTTGGCTCTAAATAAGTGGAATTTCTGTCTTTTTCCACCAAAACAAAGAAAATTCCTGTCTATTTTGCCCCAAAATAAGGAAAATTTCTGCCTTTTTGCCCTCAAATAAGTGAAATTTCTGCAATTTTGCCCCAAAATAAGTGAAATTTCTCCCATTTTGACCCAAAATAAGGAAAATTTCTGCTCTTTTGCCCCCAAATAAGAGGAATTTCAGCCTTTTTACCTCAAAATGAGGGGAATTTCTGCATTTTTGCCACAAAATATTAAAAATTTCTGCCTTTTTGCCCTGAAATAAATAAAATTTCTGCAATTTTGCCCCAAAATAAGTGAAATTTCTCCAATTTTGCCCCAAAAATAAGGGCAATTTCTGCAATTTTGCCACAAAATAAGGCAAATTTCTGGAATTTTGCCCCAAAATAAGTGGAATTTCTGAGTTTTCCACCAAAATAAGGAGAATTTCTGTATTTTTGCCCTAACATAAGAAGAATGCATACTTTTTTGCCATAAAAAAGGGAAATTTCTTCATTTTTGCTCCAAAATAAGGGGAATGTCTGCTTTTTTGCCTCTAAATATGTGGAATTTCTGTCTTTTTCTCCCAAAACAAAGGGAATTTCTGTCTTTTTGGCCCCAAAATAAAAAAAATTTCTGACTTATTACCCTGAAGTTAGTGAAAATTCTGCAATTTTGCCCCAAAATATGAAAAATTTCTGCCTTTTTGCTCCCAAATAAGGGGAATTTCAGACTTTTTACCTCAAAATAATGGGAATTTCTGCAATTTTGCCACAAAATAAGTGAAATTTTTGCAATTTTGCCCCAAAATAAGGGAAATTTCTGCAATTTTGCCCCAAAATAAAGGAAATTTCTGGAATTTTGCCCCAAAATAAGTGGAATTTTTGAGTTTTGCCCTAAAATAAAAAGAATTTCTGTCTTTTTGCGCCAACATATAGAGAATTTCTGCCTTTTTGCCTCACATTAGGAGAATTTCTGCAATTTTGCTCCAAAAAACATGGAATTTCTGCCTTTTGCCCGAAAATAAGAAGAATGCATACCTTTTTTCCATAAAAAAGAGAAATTTCTTCATTTTTGCTCCAAAATAAGAGGAATTTCTGCATTTTTGGCTCTAAATAAGTGGAATTTCTGTCTTTTTCCCCCGAAACAAAGAAAATTCCTGTCTTTTTTGCCCCAAAATAAGGAAAATTTCTGCCTTTTTTTCCTGAAATAAGTGAAATTTCTGCAATTTTTCCCCAAAATAAGTGAAATTTCTCCAATTTTGCCCCAAAATAAGCGAAATTTCTGCAATTTTGCCCCAAAATAAGGGAAATTTCTGGAATTTTGTTCCAAAATAAGTGGAATTTCTGAGTTTTTCCCCAAAATAAGGAGAATTTCTGTCTTTTTGCCCCAACATATACAGAATTTCTGCCTTTTTGCCCCATAATTAGGGGAATTTCTGCAATTTTACCCGAAAATAAGGGAAATTTATGCCTTTTTTCCCCCAAATAAGAAGAATTTCAGCCTTTTTACCTCAAAATAAGGGAAATTTCTGCATTTTTGCCACAAAATATTAGGAATTTCTGCCTTTTTGCCCCAAAATAAGAAAATTTCTGCTTTTTTCCCTGAAATAAGTGAAATTTATGTAATTTTGCCCCAAAATAAGGGAAATTTCTGGAATTTTGCCTCAAAATAAGTGGAATTTCTGAGTTTTGCCCCAAAATAAGGAGAATTTCTGTCTTTTTGCCCTAACATATAGAGAATTTCTTCCTTTTTGCCCCATAATTAGGGGAATTTCTGCAATTTTGTCTGATAATAAGGGAAATTTCTGCCTTTTTGCCCCCAAATAAGAAGAATTTTAGCCTTTTTACCTCAAAATAAGGGAAATTTCTGCATTTTTGCCACAAAATATTAGGAATTTCTGCCTCTTTGCCCCAAAATGAGAAAATTTCTGCATTTTTCCCTGAAATAAGTGAAATTTCTGCAATTTTGCCCCAAAATAAGGGAAATTTCTGGAATATTGTTCCAAAATAAGTGGAATTTCTGAGTTTTGCCCCAAAATAAAGAGAATTTTTGTCTATTTGTCCCAACATATATGGAATTTCTGCCTTTTTGCCCCACAATTAGGGGAATTTCTGCAATTTTGCTCCAAAATATGGGGAGTTTCTGCCTTTTTGCCCGAAAATAAGAAGAATGCATACCTTTTTGACATAAAAAAGGAAAATTTCTTAATTTTTGCTTCAAAATAAAGGGAATTTCTGCTTTTTTGCCTCTAAATAAGTGGAATTTCTGTTATTTTCCCCCAAAACAAAGGGAATTTCTGTCTTTTTTGCCACAAAATAAAAAAAATTTCTGACTTCTTACCCTGAAGTAAGTGAAATTTCTGCAATTTTGCCCCAAATTAAGGGAAATTTCTGCCTTTTTGCCCCCAAATAAGAAGAATTTCAGCCTTTTTACCTCAAAATAAGGGGAATTTCTGCATTTTTGCCACAAAATATTAGGAATTTCTGCCTTTGCCCCAAAATAAGGAAAATTTCTGCCTTTTTTCCCTGAAATAAGTAAAATTTCTGCAATTTTGCCACAAAATAAGTGAAATTTCTGCAATTTTGCTTCAAAATATGGGAAATTTCTGCAATTTTGACACAAAAGAAGGGAAATTTCTGGAATTTTGCCCCAAAATAATTGGAATTTCTGAGTTTTGCCCCAAAATAAGGAGAATTTCTGTATTTTTGCCCCAACACATAGAGAATTTCTGCCTTTTTGCCCCACATTTAGTGGAATTTCTGCAATTTTTCTCCAAAATACGCGGAATTTCTTCCTTTTTGCCCGAAAATAAGAAGAATGCATAACTTTTTGCCATAAAAAAGGGATATTTCCTCATTTTTGTTCCAAAATAAGGGGAATTTTGTTTTTTTGCCTCTAAATAAGTGGAATTTCTGTCTTTTTCCCCAAAACAAAAGGAATTCCTTTCATTTTTGCCCAAAAATAAGGAAAATTTCTGCCTTTTTTCCCTGAAATAAATAAAATTTCTGCAATTTTGCCCCAAAATAAGTGAAATTTCTCCAATTTTGCCCAAAAATAATGGAAATTTCTGCAATTTTGCCCTAAAATAAGGGAAATTTCTGGAATTTTGCCCCAAAATAAGTGGAATTTCTGAGTTTTGCCCCAAAATAAGGAGAATTTCTGTTTTTTTCCCCAACATAAAGAGAATTTCTGCCTTTTTGCCTCACAATTAGGGGAATTTCTGCAATTTTGCTTCCAAATACGGGGATTTCTGCCATTTTGCCCGAAAATAAGAAGAATGGATATATTTTTGCCATAAAAAAGGTAAATTTCTTCATTTTTGCTCCAAAATAAGGGAAATTTCTGCTTTTATGCGTCTAAATAAGTGGAATTTCTGTCTTTTTCCCCCAAAACAAAGGGAATTTCTGTCTTTTTGCCCTAAAATAAAGAAATTTCTAATTTATTACCTTGAAATAAGTGAAATTTCTGCAATTTTGCCACAAAATAAGGGAAATTTCTGCCTTTTTGCCCCCAAATAAGGGGAATTTCAGCCTTTTTACCTCAAAATGAGGGGAATTTCTGCATTTTTGCCACAAAATATTAGGAATTTCTGACTTTTTGCCCCAAAATAAGGAAAATTTCTGCCTTTTTCCCCTGAAATAAATGAAATTTCTGCAATTTTGCCCCCAAATATGTGAAATTTCTGCAATGTTGCCCCAAAATAAGGGAAATTTCTGGAATTTTGCCCCAAAATATGTGGAATTTCTGAGTTTTGCCCCAAAATAAAGAGAATTTCTGTCTATTTGCGCCAACATAGAGAGAATTTCTGCCTTTTTGCCCCACAATTAGGGGAATTTCTGCAATTTTGCTCCAAAATAAGGGGAATTTCTGCCTTTTTACCCGAAAATAAGAAGAATGCATACCTTTTTGCCATAAAAAAGGGAAATTTCTTAATTTTTGCTCGAAAAAAAGGGGAATTTCTGCTTTTTTGGCTCTAAATAAGTGGAATTTTTGTCTTTTTCCACCAAAACAAAGAAAATTCCTGTCTTTTTGCCCCAAAATAAGGAAAATTTCTGTCTTTTTTCCCTGAAATAAGTGAAATTTCTGCAATTTTGCCACAAAATAAGTGAAATTTCTCCAATTTTGCTTCAAAATAAGGGAAATTTCTGCAATTTTGCAACAAAAGAAGGGAAATTTCTGGAATTTTGCCCCAAAATAAGTGGAATTTCTGAGTTTTGCCTTAAAATAAGGAGAATTTCTGTCTTTTTGCCCCAACATATAGGCAATTTCTGCCTTTTTTACCCACAATTAGGGGAATTTCTTCAATTTTGCTCCAAAATACGGGGAATTTCTGCCTTTTTGCCCGAAAATAAGAAGAATGCATACCTTTTTGCCATAAAAAAGTGAAATTTCTTCATTTTGCTCCAAAATAAGGGGAATTTCTGCTTTTTTTGCCTCTAAATAAGTGGAATTTCTGTCTTTTTCCCCCAAAACAAAAGGAATTCCTTTCTTTTTTGCCCCAAAATAAAGAAAATTTCTGCCTTTTTTCCCTGAAATAAGTAAAATTTCTGCAATTTTGCTCCAAAATAAGTGAAATTTCTCCAATTTTGCCCCAAAATAATGGAAATTTATTCAATTTTGCCCTAAAATAAGGGAAATTTCTGGAATTTTGCCCCAAAATAAGTGGTATTTCAGAGTTTTGCTCGAAAATAAGGAGAATTTCTGTCTTTTTGCCCCAACATATAGGGAATTTCTGCCTTTTTGCCCCACAATTAGGGGAATTTCTGCACTTTTGCTCCAAAATACAGGGAATTTCTGCCTTTTTGCCTGAAAATAAGAAGAATGCATACCTTTTTGCCATAAATAGGGAAATTTCTTATTTTTTGCTCCAAAATAAGGGGAATTTCTGCGTCTTTGCCTCTAAATAAGTGGAATTTCTGTCTTTTTCCTTCAAAAAAAAAAGGTTATAAGGGGAATTTATGAGTTTTGCCCCAAAATAAGGAAATTTCTGACTTATTACCCTGAAATAAGTGAAATTTCTGCAATTTTGCCCCAAAATAAGGGAAATTTCTGGAATTTTGCCCCAAAGTAAGTGGAATTTCTGAGTTTAACCCAAAATAAGGAGAATTTCTGTCTTTTTGGCCTCAAAATAAAAAAATCTCTGACTTATTACCATGAAGTAAGTGAAAACTCTGCAATTTTGCCCCAAAATAAGGGAAATTTCTGCCTTTTGGCCCCCAAATAAGGGGAATTTCAGCCTTTTTACCTCAAAATAAGGGGAATTTCTGCATTTTTGTCACAATATATTAGGAATTTCTGCCTTTTTGCCCCAAAAATTAGAAAAATTTCTGCCCTTTTTCCCTGAAATAAGTGAAATTTCTGCAATTTTGCGCCAAAATAAGTGAAATTTCTGCAATTTTTCCCCAAAATAAGTGAAATTTCTGGAATTTTGCCCCAAAATAAAGGAAATTTCTGGAAATTTGCCCCAAAATAAGTGGAATTTCTGAGTTTTGCCCTAAAATAAGGAGACTTTCTGTCTTTTTGCCCCAACATATAGAGAATTTCTGCCTTTTTGCCCCACAATTAGGGGAATTTCTGCAATTTTGCTCCAAAATAGGGGGAATTTCTGCCTTTTTGCCCGAAATTAAGAAGAATGCATATCTTTTTGCCATAAAATAGGGAAATTACTTCATTTTTGCTCCAAAATAATGGGAATTTCTGCGTTTTTGCCTCTAAATAAGTGGAATTTCTGTCTTTTTCCCCCAAAACAAAGGGAATTACTGTCTTTTTTGCCCCAAAATAAAAAAAAATTCTGACTTATTACCCTGAAATAAGTGAAATTTCTGCAATTTTGACCCATAATAAGTGGAATTTCTGAGTTTTGCCCTAAAATAAGGAGAATTTCTGTATTTTTGACCCAACATATAGAGAATTTCTGCCTTTTTGCCACACAATTAGGGGAATTTCTGCAATTTTGCCCCAAAATAAGGGAAATTTCTGACTTTTTGCCCCCAAATAAGAAGAATTTCAGCAATTTTGCCTCAAAATAAGGGGAATTTCTGCATTTTTGCCACAAAATATTAGGAATTACTGACTTTTTTCTACAAAATAAGAAAATTTCTGCATTTTTTCCCTGAATTAAGTCAAATTTCTGCAATTTTGCCCCAAAACAAGTGAAATTTCTGCAATTTTGCCCCAAAATAAGGGAATTTTCTGCCTTTTTTCCCCCAAATAAGGGGAATTTAAGCCTTTTTACCTCAAAATAAGGGGAATTTCTGCATTTTTGCCACAAAATATTAGGAATTTCTGACTTTTTGCTTCAAAATAAGAAAACTTCTGCTTTTTTTCCCTGAAATAAGTGATATTTTTGCAATTTTGCCCCAAAATAAGTGAAATTTCTCCAATTTTGCCCCAAAATAAGGGAAATTTCTGGAATTTTGCCACAAAATAAGTGGAATTTCTGAGTTTTGCCCCAAAATAAGGAGAATTTCTGTCTTTTTGCCCCAACATATAGGCAATTTCTACCTTTTAGCCCCACAATTAGGGAATTTCTGCAATTTTGCTCCAAAATACAGGAAATTTCTGCCTTTTTGCCCGAAAATAAGAAGAATGCATATCTTTTTGCCATAAAAAATGGAAATTTCTTGATTTTTGCTCCAAAATAAGGGGAATTTTTGCTTTTTTGCCTCTAAATAAGTGGAATTTCTGTCTTTTTCCCCCAAAACAAAGGGAATTTCTGTATTTTTTGCCCCAAAATAAGAAAATATTCTGACTTATTACCGTGAATTAAGTGAAATTTCTGCAATTTTGCCCCAAAATATGGGAAATTGCTGCCTTTTTTCCCCCAAATAAGGGGAATTTCAGGCATTTTACCCCAAAATAAGGGGAATTTCTGCATTTTTGCCACAAAATATTAGGAATTTCTGCTTTCTGCCCCAAAATAAGAAAAATTTTTGCCTTTTTTCCCTTAAATAAGTGAAATTTCTCAAATTTTGCCCCAAAATAAGTGAAATTTCTGCAATTTTGCCCCAAAATAAGGGAAATTTCTGGAATTTTGCCCCAAAATAAGTGGAATTTCTGAGTTTTGCCCCAAAATAAAGAGAATTTCTGTCTTTTTGCCCTAACATATAGGGAATTTCTGCCTTTTTGCCCCACAATTAGGGGAATTTCTGCAATTTTGCTCCAAAATACAAGGAATTTCTGACTTTTTGCCGGAAAATAAGAAGAATGCATACCTTTTTGCCATAAAAAAAGGGAAATTTCTTCATTTTTGCTCCAAAATAAGGGGAATTTCTGCTTTAGTGCCTCTAAATAAGTGAAATTTATGTCTTTTTTCCCCAATACATAGAAAATTCCTGTCTTTTTTGCCCCAAAATAAGGAAAATTTCTGCCTTTTTCCCTGAAATAAGTGAAATTTCTGCAATTTTACCCCTAAATAAGTGAAATTTCTCCAATTTTGCCCCAAAATAAGGGAAATTTCTGGAATTTTGCCCTAAAATAAGTGGAATTTCTGAGTTTGCCCCAAAATAAGGAGAATTTCTGTCTTTTTGCCCTAACATATAGGGAATTTCTGCCTTTTTGCCCCACAATTAGGGGAATTTCTGCAATTTTGCTCCAAAATACGGGGAATTTCTGACTTTTTACCGGAAAATAAGAAGAATGCATAACTTTTTGCCATAAAAAAGGGAAATTTCTTCATTTTTGCTCCAAAATAAGGGGAATTTCTGCTTTTTTGCCTCTAAATAAGTGAAATTTCTGTCTTTTTCCCCCAAAACATAGAAAATTCCTGTCTTTTTTGCCCCAAAATAAGGAAAATTTATGCCTTTTTTTCCTGAAATAAGTGAAATTTCTGCAATTTTGCCCCTAAATAATTGAAATTTCTCCAATTTTGCCATAAAATAAGGAAAATTCTGCAATTTTGCCCCAAAATAAGGGAAATTTCTGGAATTTTGTTCCAAAATAAGTGGAATTTCTGAGTTTTGCCCCAAAATAAAGAGAATTTCTGTCTTTTTGCCCCAACATACAGAGAATTTCTGCCTTTTTGCCCCACAATTAGGGGAATTTCTACAATTTGCTCCAAAATAGAGGGAATTTCTGCCTTTTTGCCTGAAATTAAGAAGAATGCATATCTTTTTGCCATAAAAAAGGGAAATTGCTTCATTTTTGCTCCAAAATAATTGGAATTTCTGCTTTTTTGCCTCTAAATAAGTGGAATTTCTGTCTTTTTCCCCTAAAACAAAGGGAATTACTGTCTTTTTTGCCCCCCCCCCAAAAAAATTCTGACTTATTACCCTGAAATAAGTGAAATTTCTGCTATTTTGCCCCAAAATAAGGGAAATTTCTGCCTTTTTGCCCCCAAATAAGGGGAATTTTAGCCTTTTTACCTCAAAGTAAGGGTAATTTCTGCATTTTTGTCACAAAATAATAGAAATTTCTGCCTTTTTTCTTCAAAATAAGGAAAATTTCTGCCTTTTTTCCCTGAAATAAGTTAAATTTGTGCAATTTTGCAACAAAATAAGGGAAATTTCTGCAATTTTGCCCCAAAATAAGGGAAATTTGTGCAATTTTGCCCTAAAATAAGGGAAATTTCTGGAATTTTGCCCCAAAATAAGTGGTATTTCAGAGTTTTGCTCGAAAATAAGGAGAATTTCTGTCTTTTTGCCCTAACATATAGGGAATTTCTGCCTTTTTGCCCCACAATTAGGGGAATTTCTGCACTTTTGCTCCAAAATACAGGGAATTTCTGCCTTTTTGCCTGAAAATAAGAAGAATGCATAACTTTTTGCCATAAAAAAGGGAAATTTCTTCATTTTTGCTCCAAAATAAGGGGAATTTCTGCTTTTTTGCCTCTAAATAAGTGAAATTTCTGTCTTTTTCCCCCAAAACATAGAAAATTCCTGTCTTTTTTGCCCCAAAATAAGGAAAATTTATGCCTTTTTTTCCTTAAATAAGTGAAATTTCTGCAATTTTGCCCCTAAATAATTGAAATTTCTCCAATTTTGCCACAAAATAAGGAAAATTCTGCAATTTTGCCCCAAAATAAGGGAAATTTCTGGAATTTTGTTCCAAAATAAGTGGAATTTCTGAGTTTTGCCCCAAAATAAAGAGAATTTCTGTCTTTTTGCCCCAACATATAGAGAATTTCTGCCTTTTTGCCCCACAATTAGGGGAATTTCTACAATTTGCTCCAAAATAGAGGGAATTTCTGCCTTTTTGCCCGAAATTAAGAAGAATGCATATCTTTTTGCCATAAAAAAGGGAAATTGCTTCATTTTTGCTCCAAAATAATTGGAATTTCTGCTTTTTTGCCTCTAAATAAGTGGAATTTCTGTCTTTTTCCCCTAAAACAAAGGGAATTACTGTCTTTTTTGCCCCCCCCCAAAAAAAATTCTGACTTATTACCCTGAAATAAGTGAAATTTCTGCTATTTTGCCCCAAAATAAGGGAAATTTCTGCCTTTTTGCCCCCAAATAAGGGGAATTTTAGCCTTTTTACCTCAAAATAAGGGTAATTTCTGCATTTTTGTCACAAAATAATAGAAATTTCTGCCTTTTTTCTTCAAAATAAGGAAAATTTCTGCCTTTTTTCCCTGAAATAAGTTAAATTTGTGCAATTTTGCAACAAAATAAGTGAAATTTCTGCAATTTTGCCCCAAAATAAGGGAAATTTGTGCAATTTTGCCCTAAAATAAGGGAAATTTCTGGAATTTTGCCCCAAAATAAGTGGTATTTCAGAGTTTTGCTCGAAAATAAGGAGAATTTCTGTCTTTTTGCCCTAACATATAGGGAATTTCTGCCTTTTTGCCCCACAATTAGGGGAATTTCTGCACTTTTGCTCCAAAATACAGGGAATTTCTGCCTTTTTGCCTGAAAATAAGAAGAATGCATACCTTTTTGCCATAAATAGGGAAATTTCTTATTTTTTGCTCCAAAATAAGGGGAATTTCTGCGTCTTTGCCTCTAAATAAGTGGAATTTCTGTCTTTTTCCTTCAAAAAAAAAGGTTATTCATGTTTTTTGCCCCAAAATAAGAAAAATTTCTGACTTATTACCCTGAAATAAGTGAAATTTCTGCAATTTTGCCCCAAAATAAGGGAAATTTCTGCCTTTTTGCCCCCAAATAAGGGGAATTTCTGAGTTTTGCCCCAAAATAAGGAAATTTCTGACTTATTACCCTGAAATAAGTGAAATTTCTGCAATTTTGCCCCAAAATAAGGGAAATTTCTGGAATTTTGCCCCAAAGTAAGTGGAATTTCTGAGTTTAACCCAAAATAAGGAGAATTTCTGTCTTTTTGGCCTCAAAATAAAAAAATCTCTGACTTATTACCATGAAGTAAGTGAAAACTCTGCAATTTTGCCCCAAAATAAGGGAAATTTCTGCCTTTTGGCCCCCAAATAAGGGGAATTTCAGCCTTTTTACCTCAAAATAAGGGGAATTTCTGCATTTTTGCCACAATATATTAGGAATTTCTGCCTTTTTGCCCCAAAAATTAGAAAAATTTCTGCCCTTTTTCCCTGAAATAAGTGAAATTTCTGCAATTTTGCGCCAAAATAAGTGAAATTTCTGCAATTTTTCCCCAAAATAAGTGAAATTTCTGGAATTTTGCCCCAAAATAAAGGAAATTTCTGGAAATTTGCCCCAAAATAAGTGGAATTTCTGAGTTTTGCCCTAAAATAAGGAGACTTTCTGTCTTTTTGCCCCAACATATAGAGAATTTCTGCCTTTTTGCCCCACAATTAGGGGAATTTCTGCAATTTTGCTCCAAAATAGGGGGAATTTCTGCCTTTTTGCCCGAAATTAAGAAGAATGCATATCTTTTTGCCATAAAATAGGGAAATTACTTCATTTTTGCTCCAAAATAATGGGAATTTCTGCGTTTTTGCCTCTAAATAAGTGGAATTTCTGTCTTTTTCCCCCAAAACAAAGGGAATTACTGTCTTTTTTGCCCCAAAATAAAAAAAAATTCTGACTTATTACCCTGAAATAAGTGAAATTTCTGCAATTTTGACCCATAATAAGTGGAATTTCTGAGTTTTGCCCTAAAATAAGGAGAATTTCTGTATTTTTGACCCAACATATAGAGAATTTCTGCCTTTTTGCCACACAATTAGGGGAATTTCTGCAATTTTGCCCCAAAATAAGGGAAATTTCTGACTTTTTGCCCCCAAATAAGAAGAATTTCAGCAATTTTGCCTCAAAATAAGGGGAATTTCTGCATTTTTGCCACAAAATATTAGGAATTACTGACTTTTTTCTACAAAATAAGAAAATTTCTGCATTTTTTCCCTGAATTAAGTCAAATTTCTGCAATTTTGCCCCAAAACAAGTGAAATTTCTGCAATTTTGCCCCAAAATAAGGGAATTTTCTGCCTTTTTTCCCCCAAATAAGGGGAATTTAAGCCTTTTTACCTCAAAATAAGGGGAATTTCTGCATTTTTGCCACAAAATATTAGGAATTTCTGACTTTTTGCTTCAAAATAAGAAAACTTCTGCTTTTTTTCCCTGAAATAAGTGATATTTTTGCAATTTTGCCCCAAAATAAGTGAAATTTCTCCAATTTTGCCCCAAAATAAGGGAAATTTCTGGAATTTTGCCACAAAATAAGTGGAATTTCTGAGTTTTGCCCCAAAATAAGGAGAATTTCTGTCTTTTTGCCCCAACATATAGGCAATTTCTACCTTTTAGCCCCACAATTAGGGAATTTCTGCAATTTTGCTCCAAAATACAGGAAATTTCTGCCTTTTTGCCCGAAAATAAGAAGAATGCATATCTTTTTGCCATAAAAAATGGAAATTTCTTGATTTTTGCTCCAAAATAAGGGGAATTTTTGCTTTTTTGCCTCTAAATAAGTGGAATTTCTGTCTTTTTCCCCCAAAACAAAGGGAATTTCTGTATTTTTTGCCCCAAAATAAGAAAATATTCTGACTTATTACCGTGAATTAAGTGAAATTTCTGCAATTTTGCCCCAAAATATGGGAAATTGCTGCCTTTTTTCCCCCAAATAAGGGGAATTTCAGGCATTTTACCCCAAAATAAGGGGAATTTCTGCATTTTTGCCACAAAATATTAGGAATTTCTGCTTTCTGCCCCAAAATAAGAAAAATTTTTGCCTTTTTTCCCTTAAATAAGTGAAATTTCTCAAATTTTGCCCCAAAATAAGTGAAATTTCTGCAATTTTGCCCCAAAATAAGGGAAATTTCTGGAATTTTGCCCCAAAATAAGTGGAATTTCTGAGTTTTGCCCCAAAATAAAGAGAATTTCTGTCTTTTTGCCCTAACATATAGGGAATTTCTGCCTTTTTGCCCCACAATTAGGGGAATTTCTGCAATTTTGCTCCAAAATACAAGGAATTTCTGACTTTTTGCCGGAAAATAAGAAGAATGCATACCTTTTTGCCATAAAAAAAGGGAAATTTCTTCATTTTTGCTCCAAAATAAGGGGAATTTCTGCTTTAGTGCCTCTAAATAAGTGAAATTTATGTCTTTTTTCCCCAATACATAGAAAATTCCTGTCTTTTTTGCCCCAAAATAAGGAAAATTTCTGCCTTTTTCCCTGAAATAAGTGAAATTTCTGCAATTTTACCCCTAAATAAGTGAAATTTCTCCAATTTTGCCCCAAAATAAGGGAAATTTCTGGAATTTTGCCCTAAAATAAGTGGAATTTCTGAGTTTGCCCCAAAATAAGGAGAATTTCTGTCTTTTTGCCCTAACATATAGGGAATTTCTGCCTTTTTGCCCCACAATTAGGGGAATTTCTGCAATTTTGCTCCAAAATACGGGGAATTTCTGACTTTTTACCGGAAAATAAGAAGAATGCATAACTTTTTGCCATAAAAAAGGGAAATTTCTTCATTTTTGCTCCAAAATAAGGGGAATTTCTGCTTTTTTGCCTCTAAATAAATGAAATTTCTGTCTTTTTCCCCCAAAACATAGAAAATTCCTGTCTTTTTTGCCCCAAAATAAGGAAAATTTATGCCTTTTTTTCCTGAAATAAGTGAAATTTCTGCAATTTTGCCCCTAAATAATTGAAATTTCTCCAATTTTGCCACAAAATAAGGAAAATTCTGCAATTTTGCCCCAAAATAAGGGAAATTTCTGGAATTTTGTTCCAAAATAAGTGGAATTTCTGAGTTTTGCCCCAAAATAAAGAGAATTTCTGTCTTTTTGCCCCAACATATAGAGAATTTCTGCCTTTTTGCCCCACAATTAGGGGAATTTCTACAATTTGCTCCAAAATAGAGGGAATTTCTGCCTTTTTGCCCGAAATTAAGAAGAATGCATATCTTTTTGCCATAAAAAAGGGAAATTGCTTCATTTTTGCTCCAAAATAATTGGAATTTCTGCTTTTTTGCCTCTAAATAAGTGGAATTTCTGTCTTTTTCCCCTAAAACAAAGGGAATTACTGTCTTTTTTGCCCCCCCCAAAAAAAAATTCTGACTTATTACCCTGAAATAAGTGAAATTTCTGCTATTTTGCCCCAAAATAAGGGAAATTTCTGCCTTTTTGCCCCCAAATAAGGGGAATTTTAGCCTTTTTACCTCAAAATAAGGGTAATTTCTGCATTTTTGTCACAAAATAATAGAAATTTCTGCCTTTTTTCTTCAAAATAAGGAAAATTTCTGCCTTTTTTCCCTGAAATAAGTTAAATTTGTGCAATTTTGCAACAAAATAAGTGAAATTTCTGCAATTTTGCCCCAAAATAAGGGAAATTTGTGCAATTTTGCCCTAAAATAAGGGAAATTTCTGGAATTTTGCCCCAAAATAAGTGGTATTTCAGAGTTTTGCTCGAAAATAAGGAGAATTTCTGTCTTTTTGCCCTAACATATAGGGAATTTCTGCCTTTTTGCCCCACAATTAGGGGAATTTCTGCCCTTTTGCTCCAAAATACAGGGAATTTCTGCCTTTTTGCCTGAAAATAAGAAGAATGCATAACTTTTTGCCATAAAAAAGGGAAATTTCTTCATTTTTGCTCCAAAATAAGGGGAATTTCTGCTTTTTTGCCTCTAAATAAGTGAAATTTCTGTCTTTTTCCCCCAAAACATAGAAAATTCCTGTCTTTTTTGCCCCAAAATAAGGAAAATTTATGCCTTTTTTTCCTGAAATAAGTGAAATCTCTGCAATTTTGCCCCTAAATAATTGAAATTTCTCCAATTTTGCCACAAAATAAGGAAAATTCTGCAATTTTGCCCCAAAATAAGGGAAATTTCTGGAATTTTGTTCCAAAATAAGTGGAATTTCTGAGTTTTGCCCCAAAATAAAGAGAATTTCTGTCTTTTTGCCCCAACATATAGAGAATTTCTGCCTTTTTGCCCCACAATTAGGGGAATTTCTACAATTTGCTCCAAAATAGAGGGAATTTCTGCCTTTTTGCCCGAAATTAAGAAGAATGCATATCTTTTTGCCATAAAAAAGGGAAATTGCTTCATTTTTGCTCCAAAATAATTGGAATTTCTGCTTTTTTGCCTCTAAATAAGTGGAATTTCTGTCTTTTTCCCCTAAAACAAAGGGAATTACTGTCTTTTTTGCCCCCCCCAAAAAAAAATTCTGACTTATTACCCTGAAATAAGTGAAATTTCTGCTATTTTGCCCCAAAATAAGGGAAATTTCTGCCTTTTTGCCCCCAAATAAGGGGAATTTTAGCCTTTTTACCTCAAAATAAGGGTAATTTCTGCATTTTTGTCACAAAATAATAGAAATTTCTGCCTTTTTTCTTCAAAATAAGGAAAATTTCTGCCTTTTTTCCCTGAAATAAGTTAAATTTGTGCAATATTGCAACAAAATAAGTGAAATTTCTGCAATTTTGCCCCAAAATAAGGGAAATTTGTGCAATTTTGCCCTAAATAAGGGAAATTTCTGGAATTTTGCCCCAAAATAAGTGGTATTTCAGAGTTTTGCTCGAAAATAAGGAGAATTTCTGTCTTTTTCCCCTAACATATAGGGAATTTCTGCCTTTTTGCCCCACAATTAGGGGAATTTCTGCACTTTTGCTCCAAAATACAGGGAATTTCTGCCTTTTTGCCTGAAAATAAGAAGAATGCATACCTTTTTGCCATAAATAGGGAAATTTCTTATTTTTTGCTCCAAAATAAGGGGAATTTCTGCGTCTTTGCCTCTAAATAAGTGGAATTTCTGTCTTTTTCCTTCAAAAAAAAAGGTTATTCATGTTTTTTGCCCCAAAATAAGAAAAATTTCTGACTTATTACCCTGAAATAAGTGAAATTTCTGCAATTTTGCCCCAAAATAAGGGAAATTTCTGCCTTTTTGCCCCCAAATAAGGGGAATTTCTGAGTTTTGCCCCAAAATAAGGAAATTTCTGACTTATTACCCTGAAATAAGTGAAATTTCTGCAATTTTGCCCCAAAATAAGGGAAATTTCTGGAATTTTGCCCCAAAGTAAGTGGAATTTCTGAGTTTAACCCAAAATAAGGAGAATTTCTGTCTTTTTGGCCTCAAAATAAAAAAATCTCTGACTTATTACCATGAAGTAAGTGAAAACTCTGCAATTTTGCCCCAAAATAAGGGAAATTTCTGCATTTTGGCCCCCAAATAAGGGGAATTTCAGCCTTTTTACCTCAAAATAAGGGGAATTTCTGCATTTTTGCCACAATATATTAGGAATTTCTGCCTTTTTGCCCCAAAAATTAGAAAAATTTCTGCCCTTTTTCCCTGAAATAAGTGAAATTTCTGCAATTTTGCGCCAAAATAAGTGAAATTTCTGCAATTTTTCCCCAAAATAAGTGAAATTTCTGGAATTTTGCCCCAAAATAAAGGAAATTTCTGGAAATTTTCCCCAAAATAAGTGGAATTTCTGAGTTTTGCCCTAAAATAAGGAGACTTTCTGTCTTTTTGCCCCAACATATAGAGAATTTCTGCCTTTTTGCCCCACAATTAGGGGAATTTCTGCAATTTTGCTCCAAAATAGGGGGAATTTCTGCCTTTTTGCCCGAAATTAAGAAGAATGCATATCTTTTTGCCATAAAATAGGGAAATTACTTCATTTTTGCTCCAAAATAATGGGAATTTCTGCGTTTTTGCCTCTAAATAAGTGGAATTTCTGTCTTTTTCCCCCAAAACAAAGGGAATTACTGTCTTTTTTGCCCCAAAATAAAAAAAAATTCTGACTTATTACCCTGAAATAAGTGAAATTTCTGCAATTTTGACCCATAATAAGTGGAATTTCTGAGTTTTGCCCTAAAATAAGGAGAATTTCTGTATTTTTGACCCAACATATAGAGAATTTCTGCCTTTTTGCCACACAATTAGGGGAATTTCTGCAATTTTGCCCCAAAATAAGGGAAATTTCTGACTTTTTGCCCCCAAATAAGAAGAATTTCAGCCATTTTACCTCAAAATAAGGGGAATTTCTGCATTTTTGCCACAAAATATTAGGAATTACTGACTTTTTTCTACAAAATAAGAAAATTTCTGCATTTTTTCCCTGAATTAAGTCAAATTTCTGCAATTTTGCCCCAAAACAAGTGAAATTTCTGCAATTTTGCCCCAAAATAAGGGAAATTTCTGCCTTTTTTCCCCCAAATAAGGGGAATTTAAGCCTTTTTACCTCAAAATAAGGGGAATTTCTGCATTTTTGCCACAAAATATTAGGAATTTCTGACTTTTTGCTTCAAAATAAGAAAACTTCTGCTTTTTTCCCTGAAATAAGTGATATTTTTGCAATTTTGCCCCAAAATAAGTGAAATTTCTCCAATTTTGCCCCAAAATGAGGGAAATTTCTGGAATTTTGCCACAAAATAAGTGGAATTTCTGAGTTTTGCCCCAAAAGAAGGAGAATTTCTGTCTTTTTGCCCCAACATATAGGCAATTTCTACCTTTTAGCCCCACAATTAGGGAATTTCTGTAATTTTGCTCCAAAATACAGGAAATTTCTGCCTTTTTGCCCGAAAATAAGAAGAATGCATATCTTTTTGCCATAAAAAATGGAAATTTCTTGATTTTTGCTCCAAAATAAGGGGAATTTTTGCTTTTTTGCCTCTAAATAAGTGGAATTTCTGTCTTTTTCCCCCAAAACAAAGGGAATTTCTGTATTTTTTGCCCCAAAATAAGAAAATATTCTGACTTATTACCGTGAATTAAGTGAAATTTCTGCAATTTGGCCCCAAAATATGGGAAATTGCTGCCTTTTTTCCCCCAAATAAGGGGAATTTCAGGCATTTTACCCCAAAATAAGGGGAATTTCTGCATTTTTGCCACAAAATATTAGGAATTTCTGCTTTCTGCCCCAAAATAAGAAAAATTTTTGCATTTTTTCCCTTAAATAAGTGAAATTTCTCAAATTTTGCCCCAAAATAAGTGAAATTTCTGCAATTTTGCCCCAAAATAAGGGAAATTTCTGGAATTTTGCCCCAAAATAAGTGGAATTTCTGAGTTTTGCCCCAAAATAAAGAGAATTTCTGTCTTTTTGCCCTAACATATAGGGAATTTCTGCCTTTTTGCCCCACAATTAGGGGAATTTCTGCAATTTTGCTCCAAAATACAAGGAATTTCTGACTTTTTGCCGGAAAATAAGAAGAATGCATACCTTTTTGCCATAAAAAAAGGGAAATTTCTTCATTTTTGCTCCAAAATAAGGGGAATTTCTGCTTTAGTGCCTCTAAATAAGTGAAATTTATGTCTTTTTTCCCCAATACATAGAAAATTCCTGTCTTTTTTGCCCCAAAATAAGGAAAATTTCTGCCTTTTTTTCCTGAAATAAGTGAAATTTCTGCAATTTTACCCCTAAATAAGTGAAATTTCTCCAATTTTGCCCCAAAATAAGGGAAATTTCTGGAATTTTGCCCTAAAATAAGTGGAATTTCTGAGTTTTGCCCCAAAATAAGGAGAATTTCTGTATTTTTGCCCTAACATATAGGGAATTTCTGCCTTTTTGCCCCACAATTAGGGGAATTTCTGCAATTTTGCTCCAAAATACGGGGAATTTCTGACTTTTTACCGGAAAATAAGAAGAATGCATAACTTTTTGCCATAAAAAAGGGAAATTTCTTAATTTTTGCTCCAAAATAAGGGGAATTTCTGCTTTTTTGCCTCTAAATAAGTGAAATTTCTGTCTTTTTCCCCCAAAACATAGAAAATTCCTGTCTTTTTTGCCCCAAAATAAGGAAAATTTATGCCTTTTTTTCCTGAAATTAGTGAAATTTCTGCATTTTGCCCCTAAATAATTGAAATTTCTCCAATTTTGCCACAAAATAAGGAAAATTCTGCAATTTTGCCCCAAAATAAGGGAAATTTCTGGAATTTTGCTCCAAAATAAGTGGAATTTCTGAGTTTTGCCCTAAAATAAAGAGAATTTCTGTCTTTTTGCCCCAACATATAGAGAATTTCTGCCTTTTTGCCCCACAATTAGGGGAATTTCTACAATTTGCTCCAAAATAGAGGGAATTTCTGCCTTTTTGCCCGAAATTAAGAAGAATGCATATCTTTTTGCCATAAAAAAGGGAAATTGCTTCATTTTTGCTCCAAAATAATTGGAATTTCTGCTTTTTTGCCTCTAAATAAGTGGAATTTCTGTCTTTTTCCCCTAAAACAAAGGGAATTACTGTCTTTTTTGCCCCCCCCCCAAAAAAAACTGACTTATTACCCTGAAATAAGTGAAATTTCTGCTATTTTGCCCCAAAATAAGGGAAATTTCTGCCTTTTTGCCCCCAAATAAGGGAATTTCAGCCTTTTTACCTCAAAATAAGGGTAATTTCTGCATTTTTGTCACAAAATAATAGAAATTTCTGCCTTTTTTCTTCAAAATAAGGAAAATTTCTGCCTTTTTTCCCTGAAATAAGTGAAATTTCTGCGATTTTGCCCCAAAATAAGTGAAATTTCTGCAATTTTGCCCCAAAATAAGGGAAATTTCTAGAATTTTGCCTCAAAATAAGTGGAATTTCTGTCTTTTTTGCCGTAACATATAGAGAATTTCTGCCTTTTTGCCCCACAATTAGGGGAATTTCTGCAATTTTGCTCCAAAATACAGGGAATTTCTGCCTTTTTACCGGAAAATAAGAAGAATGCATACCTTTTTGCCATAAAAAAGGGAAATTTCTTCATTTTTGCTCCAAAATAAGGGGAATTTCTGCTTTTTTGCCTCTAAATAAGTGGAATTTTGTTTTTTACACCAAAACAAAGGGAATTCCTGTCTTTTTGCCCCAAAATAAGGAAAATTTCTGACTTATTACCTTGAAATAAGTGAAATTTTTGCAATTTTGCCCCTAATTAAGGGAAATTTCTGCCTTTTTGCCCCCAAATAAGGGGAAATTCAGCCTTTTTACCTCAAAATAAGGGGAATTTCTGCATTTTTGCAAAAAAATATTAGGAATTTCTGCCTTTTTGCCCCAAAATAAGAAAATTCCTGCTTTTTTTTCTGAAATAAGTGAAATTTCTGCAATTTTGCCGCAAAATAAGTGAAATTTTTGCAATTTTGCCCCAAAGTAAGGGAAATTTCTGGAATTTTGCTCCAAAATAAGTGGAATTTCTGAGTTTAGCCCCAAAATAAGGAGAATTTCTGTCTTTTTGCCCCAACATATAGGGAATTTTTGCTTTTTGCCCCACAATTAAGGGAATTTCTGATATTTTGCTCCAAAATACGGAAAATTTCTGCCTTTTTGCCCCAAAATAAGAAGAATGCATACCTTTTTGCCATAAAAAAGGGAAATTTCTTCTTTTTTGCTCCAAAATAAGGGGAATTTCTGCGTTTTGCCTCTAAATAAGTGGAATTTCTGTCTTTTTTCCCCAAAACAAAAGGAATTCCTTTCTTTTTTGCCCCAAAATAAGAAAATTTCTGCTTTTTTTCCCTGAAATAAGTGAAATTTCTGCAATTTTGCTCCAAAATAAGTGAAATTTCTGCAATTTTGCCACAAAAGAAGGGAAATTTCTGGAATTTTGCACCAAAATAAGTGGAATTTCTGAGTTTTGTCCCAAAATAAGGAGAATTTCTGTCTTTTTGCCCCAACATATAGGGAATTTCTGCCTTTTTGCCCCACAATTAGGGGAATTTCTGCAATTTAGCTCCAAAATATGGGGAATTTCTGCCTTTTTGCCCGAAAATAAGAAGAATGCATATCTTTTTGCCATAAAAAAGGGAAATTTCTTCATTTTTGCTCCAATAAGGGGAATTTCTGCTTTTTTGCCTCTAAATAAGTGGAATTTCTGTCTTTTTCCCCCAAAACAAAGGGAATTTCTGTATTTTTTGCCTCAAAATAAGGAAAAATTCTGACTTATTACTCTGATGTAAGTGAAATTTCTGCAATTTTGCCACAAAATATGAAAAATTTCTGCCTTTTTGCCCCCAAATAAGGGGAATTTCAGCCTTTTTACCTCAAAATAATGGAAATTTCTGCATTTTTGCCACAAAATATTAGGAATTTCTGCCTTTTTGCCCTAAAATAAAGAAAATTTCTGCCTTTTTTCCCTGAAATAAGTGAAATTTCTGCAATTTTGCCACAAAATAAGTGAAATTTCTCCAATTTTGCCCCAAAATAAGGAAAATTTCTTCAATTTTGCCCCAAAATAAGTGAAATTTCTGGAATTTTGTCCCAAAATAAGTGGAATTTCAGAGTTTTGCTCCAAAATAAGGAGAATTTCTGTCTTTTTGCCCTAACATATATGGAATTTCTGCCTTTTTGCCCCACAATTAGGGAAATTTCTGCAATTTTGCTCCAAAATACGGGGAATTTCTGCCTTTTTGCCTGAAAATTAGAATGCATATTTTTTTGCATTAAATATTTAAATTCCTTCATTTTTGCTACAAAATAAGGGGAATTTCTGCTTTTTTGCATCTAAATAAGTGGAATTTCTGTCTTTTTTTCCCAAAACAAAGGGAATTCCTGTCTTTTTTGCCCCATAATAAGGTAAAATTCTGACTTATTACCCTGAAGTAAGTGAAATTTCTGCAATTTTGCCCCAAAATAAAGGAAATTTCTGCCTTTTTTTCCAAAATAAGGGGAACTTCAGCCTTTTTACCTCAAAATAAGGGGAATTTCTGCATTTTTGCCACAAAATAATAAGAATTTCTGACTTTTTGCTTCAAAATAAGAAAACTTCTGCTTTTTTTCCCTGAAATAAGTGAAATTTCTGCAATTTTGCCCCAAAATAAGTGAAAATTCTCCAATTTTGCCCCAAAATAAGGGAAATTTCTAGAATTTTGCTCCAAAATAAGTGGAATTTCTTAGTTTTGCTCCAAAATAAGGAGAATTTCTGTCTTTTTGCCCCAACATATAGGCAATTTCTGCATTTTTGCGCCAAAATTAGAGGAATTTCTGCAATTTTGCTACAAAATACGGGGAATTTCTGCCTTTTTGCCCGAAAATAAGAAGAATGCATACTTTTTTACCATAAAAAGGGAAATTTCTTCATTTTTGCTTCACAATAAGAGGAATTTCTGCTTTTTTGCCTCTAAATAAGTGGAATTTCTGTCTTTTTCCCCTAAAACAAAAGGAATTCCTTTCTTTTTTGCCCCAAAATAAAGAAAATTTCTGCCTTTTTTCCTTGAAATAAGTAAAATTTCTGCAATTTTGCCCCAAAATATGTGAAATTTCTCCAATTTTGCCCCAAAATAAGGGAAATTTCTGCAATTTTGCCCCAAAATAAAGGAAATTTCTGGAATTTTGCACCAAAATAAGTGGAATTTCTGAGTTTTGCCCCAAAATAAGGAGAATTTCTGTATTTTTGACCCAACATATAGAGAATTTCTGCCTTTTTGCCCCACAATTAGGGGAATTTCTGCAATTTTGAACCAAAATAAGGGAAATTTCTGATTTTTGCCCCCAAGTAAGAAGAATTTAAGCCTTTTTCCTTAAAAATAAGGGGAATTTCTGCATTTTTCCACAAAATATTAGGAATTACTGCCTTTTTTTTACAAAATAAAAAAATTTCTGCTTTTCTTCCCTGAAATAAGTCAAATTTCTGCAATTTTGCCCAAAAATAAGTGAAATTTCTTCAATTTTGCCTCAAAAGAAGGAAAATTTCTGGAATTTTGCCCCAAAATAAGTGGAATTTCTGAATTTTGCCCTAAAATAAGGAGAATTTCTGTCTTTTTGCCCCAACATATAGGGAATTTCTGCCTTTTTGCCCCACAATTAGGGAAATTTCTGCAATTTTGCCCCAATATAATTGGAATTTCTGAGTTTTGCTCCAAAATAATGAGAATTTCTGTCTTTTTGCCCCAACATATAGGCAATTTCTGCATTTTTGCCCCACAATTAGGGGAATTTCTGCAATTTTGCTACAAAATACGGCGAATTTCTGCCTTTTTGATCGAAAATAAGAAGAATGCATACTTTTAAAAATAAAAAAGGGAAATTTCTTCATTTTTGCTTCAAAATAAGGGGAATTTCTGCTTTTTTGCCTCTAAATAAGTGGAATTTCTGTCTTTTTCCCCTAAAACAAAAGGAATTCCTTTCTTTTTTGCCCCAAAATAAAGAAAATTTCTGCCTTTTTTCCTTGAAATACGTAAAATTTCTGCAATTTTGCCCCAAAAGATGTGAAATTTCTCCAATTTTGCCCCAAAATAAGGGAAATTTCTGCAATTTCGCCCCAAAATAAAGGAAATTTCTGAAATTTTGCACCAAAATAAGTGGAATTTCTGAGTTTTGCCCCAAAATAAATAGTATTTCTGTATTTTTGACCCAACATATAGAGAATTTCTGCCTTTTTGCCCCACAATTAGGGGAATTTCTGCAATTTTCCCCAAAATAAGGGAAATTTCTGACTTTTTGCCCCCAAATAAGAATTTAAGACTTTTTACCTCAAAATAAGGGGAATTTCTGCATTTTTGCCACAAAATATTAGGAATTACTGACTTTTTTCTACAAAATAAGAAAATTTCTGCTTTTCTTCCCTGAAATAAGTCAAATTTCTGCAATTTTGCCCCAAAAGAAGGGAAATTTCTGGAATTTTGCCCCAAAATAAGTGGAATTTCTGAGTTTTGCCCCAAAATAAGGAGAATTTCTGTCTTTTTGCCCCAACATATAGGGAATTTCTGCCTTTTTGCCCCACAATTAGGGGAATTTCTGCAATTTAGCTCCAAAATACGGGGAATTTCTGCCTTTTTGCCCGAAAATAAGAAGAATGCATATCTTTTTGCCATAAAAAAGGGAAATTTCTTCATTTTTGCTCCAAAATAAGGGGAATTTCTGCTTTTTGCCTCTAAATATGTGGAATTTCTGTCTTTTTCTCCCAAAACAAAGGGAATTTCTGTATTTTTTGCCTCAAAATAAGGAAAAATTCTTACTTATTACCCTGAAGTAAGTGAAATTTCTGCAATTTTGCCCCAAAATAAGGGAAATTTTTGCCTTTTTGCCCCCAAATAAGGGGAATTTCAGCATTTTAACCTCAAAATAATGGGAATTTCTGCATTTTTGCCACAAAATATTAGAAATTTCTGCATTTTGCCATAAAATAAGGAAAATTTCTGCCTTTTTTCCCTGAAATAAGTGAAATTTCTGCAATTATGCCACAAAATATGTGAAATTTCTGCAATTTTGCCCCAAAATATGAGAAATTTCTGCAATTTTGCCCTAAAATAAGGGAAATTTCTGGAATTTTGCCCCAAAATAAGTGGAATTTCAGAGTTTTGCTCCAAAAGAAGGAGAATTTCTGTCTTTTTGCCCTAACATATATGGAATTTCTGCCTTTTTGCCCCACAATTAGGGAAATTTCTGCAATTTTGCCCCAAAATAATTGGAATTTCTAAGTTTTGCTCCAAAATAAGGAGAATTTCTGTCTTTTTTCCCCAACATATAGGCAATTTCTGCATTTTTGCACCACAATTAGGGGAATTTCTGCAATTTTGCCCCAAAATAAGGGAAATTTCTGACTTTTTGCCCCCAAATAAGAAGAATTTCAGCCTTTTTACCTCAAAATAAGGGGAATTTCTGCATTTTTGCCACAAAATATTAGGAATTACTCCCTTTTTCTACAAAATAAGAAAATTTCTGCTTTTCTTCCCTGAAATAAGTCAAATTTCTGCAATTTTGCCCCAAAATAAGTAAAATTTCTGCAATTTTGCCCCAAAAGAAGGGAAATTTCTGGAATTTTGCCTGAAAATAAGTGGAATTTCTGAGTTTTGCCACAAAATAAGGAGAATTTCTGTCTTTTTGCCCCTACATATAGGGAATTTCTCTCTTTTTTCCCACAATTAGGGGAATTTCTGCAATTTCGCTCAAAAATACGGGGAATTTCTGCCTTTCTGCCCGAAAATATATAGAATGCATATCTTTTTGCCATAAAAAAGGGAAATTTCTTCATTTTTGCTCCAAAATAAGGGGAATTTCTGCTTTTTTGCCTCTAAATATGTGGAATTTCTGTTTTTTTCTCCCAAAACAAAGGGAATTTCTGTATTTTTTTGCCTCAAAATAAAGAAAAATTGGAACTTATTACCCTGAAGTAAGTGAAATTTCTGCTATTTTGACTCAAAATATGAAAAGTTTCTGCCTTTTTGCCCCCAAATAAGGGGAATTTCAGCCTTTTTACCTCAAATAATGGGAATTTCTGCATTTTTGCCACAAAATATTAGAAATTTCAGCCTTTTGGCCATAAAATAAGGAAAATTTCTGCCTTTTTTCCCTGAAATAAGTGAAATTTCAGCAATTTTGCCACAAAATAAGTGAAATTTCTGCAATTTTGCCCCAAAATAAGGGAAATTTCTGCAATTTTTCCCCAAAATAAGGGAAATTTCTGGAATTTTGCCCCAAAATAAGTGGAATTTCAGAGTTTTGCTCCAAAATAAGGAGAATTTCTGTCTTTTTGACCTAACATATATGGAATTTCTGCCTTTTTGCCCCACAATTAGGAAAATTTCTGCAATTTTGCCCCAAAATAATTGGAATTTCTGAGTTTTGCTCCAAAATAAGGAGAATTTTTGTCTTTTTGCCCCAACATATAGGCAATTTCTGAATTTTTGCCCCACAATTAGGGGAATTTCTGCAATTTTGCTACAAAATACGGGGAATTTCTGCCTTTTTGATCGAAAATAAGAAGAATGCATACTTTTTTACCATAAAAAAGGGAAATTTCTTCATTTTTGCTTCAAAATAAGGAGAATTTCTGCTTTTTTGCCTCTAAATAAGTGGAATTTCTGTCTTTTTTCCCCTAAAACAAAAGGAATTCCTTTCTTTTTTGCCCCAAAATAAAGAAAATTTCTGCCTTTTTTCCTCGAAATAAGTAAAATTTCTGCAATTTTGCCCCAAAAGATGTGAAATTTCTCCAATTTTGCCCCAAAATAAGGGAAATTTCTGCAATTTCGCCCCAAAATAAAGGAAATTTCTGGAATTTTGCACCAAAATAAGTGGAATTTCTGAGTTTTGCCCCAAAATAAGGAGAATTTCTGTATTTTTGCCCCAACATATAAAGAATTTCTGCCTTTTTGCCCCACAATTAGGGGAATTTCTGCAATTTTGCCCCAAAATAAGGGAAATTTCTGATTTTTGCCCCCAAATAAGAAGAATTTAAGCCTTTTTACCTCAAAATAAGGGGAATTTCTGCATTTTTGCCACAAAATATTAGGAATTGCTGCCTTTTTTTTTTACAAAATAAGAAAATTTCTGCTTTTCTTCCCTGAAATAAGTCAAATTTCTGCAATATTGCCCCAAAATAAGTGAAATTTCTTCAATTTTGCCTCAAGAGAAGGGAAATTTCTGGAATTTTGCCCCAAAATAAATGGAATTTCTGAGTTTTGCCCTAAAATAAGGAGAATTTCTGTCTTTTTGCCCCAACATATAGGGAATTTCTGCCTTTTTGCCCCACAATTAGGGGAATTTCTGCAATTTAGCTCCAAAATACGGGGAATTTCTGCCTTTTTGCCTGAAAATAAGAAGAATGCATATCTTTTTGCCATAAAAAAGGGAAATTTCTTCATTTTTGCTCCAAAATAAGGGGAATTTCTGCTTTTTTGCCTCTAAATATGTGGAATTTCTGTCTTTTTCTCCCAAAAAATGGGAATTTCTGTATTTTTTGCCTCAAAATAAGAAAAATTCTGACTTATTACCCTGAAGTAAGTGAAATTTCTGCAATTTTGCCCCAAAATATGAAAAATTTCTGCATTTTTGCCCCCAAATAAGGGGAATTTCAGCCTTTTTACCTCAAAATAATGGGAATTTCTGCATTTTTGCCACAAAATAAGTGAAATTTCTGCAATTTTGCCCCAAAATAAGGGAAATTCCTGCAATTTTGTCCCAAATAAGAGAAATTTCTGGAATTTTGCCCCAAAATAAGTGGAATTTCAGGGTTTTGCTCCAAAATAAGGAGAATTTCTGTCTTTTTCCCCTAACATATATGGATTTTCTGCCTTTTTGCCCCACAATTAGGGAAATTTCTGCAATTTTGCCCCAAAATATGTGGAATTTCTGAGTTTTGCTCCAAAATATGGAGAATTTCTGTCTTTTTGCCCCAACATATAGGCAATTTCTGCCTTTTTGCCCCACAAGTAGGGGAATTTCTGCAATTTTGCTACAAAATACGGGGAATTTCTGCTTTTTTGCCCGAAAATAAGAAGAATGCATACTTTTTTACCATAAAAAAGGGAAATTTCTTCATTTTTGCTTCAAAATAAGGGGAATTTCTGCTTTTTTGCCTCTAAATAAGTTGAATTTCTGTCTTTTTACCCCAAAACAAAAGGAATTCCTTTCTTTTTTGCCCCAAAATAAAGAAAATTTCTGCCTTTTTTTCTTTGAAATAAGTAAAATTTCTTCAATTTTGCCCCAAAATATGTGAAATTTCTCCAATTATGCCCCAAAATAAGGGAAATTTCTGCAATTTCGCCCCAAAATAAAGGAAATTTCTGGAATTTTGCACCAAAATAAGTGGAATTTCTGAGTTTTGCCCCAAAATAAGGAGAATTTCTGTATTTTTGACCCGACATATAGAGAATTTCTGCCTTTTTGCCCCACAATTAGGGAAATTTCTGCAATTTTGCCCCAAAATAAGTGAAATTTCTGACTTTTTGCCCCCAAATACGAAGAATTTAAGCCTTTTTACCTCAAAATAAAGGGAATTTCTGCATTTTTGCCACAAAATATTAGGAATTACTGCCTTTTTTCTACAAAATAAGAAAATTTCTGCTTTTCTTCCATGAAATAAGTCAAATTTCTGCAATTTTGCCACAAAATAAGTGAAATTTCTGCAATTTGGCCCCAAAAGAAGGGAAATTTCTGGAATTTTGCCCCAAAATAAGTGGAATTTCTGAGTTTTGCCCCAAAATAAGGAGAATTTCTGTCTTTTTGCCCCAACATATAGGGAATTTCTGCCTTTTTGCCCCACAATTAGGGGAATTTCTGCAATTTAGCTCCAAAATACGGGGAATTTCTGCCTTTTTGCCCGAAAATAAGAAGAATGCATATCTTTTTGCCATAAAAAAGTAAAATTTCTTCATTTTTGCTTCAAAATAAGGGGAATTTCTGCTTTTTTGCCTCTAAATAAGTGGAATTTCTGTCTTTTTCCCCTTAAACAAAAGGAATTCCTTTCTTTTTGCCCCAAAATACAGAAAATTTCTGCCTTTTTTCCTTGAAATACGTAAAATTTCTGCAATTTTGCCCCAAAAGATGTGAAATTTCTCCAATTTTGCCCCAAAATAAGGGAAATTTCTGCATTTTCGCCCCAAAATAAAGGAAATTTCTGGAATTTTGCACCAAAATAAGTGGAATTTCTGAGTTTTGCCCCAAAATAAGGAGAATTTCTGTATTTTTGACCCAACATATAGAGAATTTCTGCCTTTTTGCCCCACAAGTAGGGGAATTTCTGCAATTTTGCTACAAAATACGGGGAATTTCTGCCTTTTTGATCGAAAATAAGAAGAATGCATACTTTTTTACCATAAAAAAGGGAAATTTCTTCATTTTTGCTTCAAAATAAGGAGAATTTCTGCTTTTTTGCCGCTAAATAAGTGGAATTTCTGTCTTTTTCCCCTAAAACAAAAGGAATTCCTTTCTTTTTTGCCCCAAAATAAAGAAAATTTCTGCCTTTTTTCCTTGAAATAAGTAAAATTTCTGCAATTTTGCCCCAAAATATGTGAAATTTCTCCAATTTTGCCCCAAAATAAAGGAAATTTCTGCAATTTTGCCCCAAAATAAAGGAAATTTTTGGAATTTTGCACCAAAATAAGTGGAATTTCTGAATTTTGCCCCAAAATAAGGAGAATTTCTGTATTTTTGACCCAACATATAGAGAATTTCTGCCTTTTTGCCCCACAATTAGGGGAATTTCTGCAATTTTGCCCCAAAATAAAGGAAATTTCTGATTTTTGCCCCCAAGTAAGAAGATTTTAAGCCTTTTTACTTCAAAATAAGGGGAATTTCTGCATTTTTCCACAAAATATTAGGAATTACTGCCTTTTTTTTACAAAATAAGAAAATTTCTGCTTTTCTTCCCTGAAATAAGTCAAATTTCTGCAATTTTGCCCAAAAATAAGTGAAATTTCTTCAATTTTGCCTCAAAAGAAGGGAAATTTCTGGAATTTTGCCCCAAAATAACTGGAATTTCTGAATTTTGCCCTAAAATAAGGAGAATTTCTGTCTTTTTGCCCCAACATATAGGGAATTTCTGCCTTTTTGCCCCACAATTAGGGAAATTTCTGCAATTTTGCCCCAAAATAATTGGAATTTCTGAGTTTTGCTCCAAAATAAGGAGAATTTCTGTCTTTTTGCCCCAACATATAGGCAATTTCTGCATTTTTGCCCCACAAGTAGGGGAATTTCTGCAATTTTGCTACAAAATACGGGGAATTTCTGCCTTTTTGATCGAAAATAAGAAGAATGAATACTTTTTTACCATAAAAAAGGGAAATTTCTTCATTTTTGCTTCAAAATAAGGGGAATTTCTGCTTTTTTGCCTCTAAATAAGTGGAATTTCTGTCTTTTTCCCCTAAAACAAAAGGAATTCCTTTCTTTTTTGCCCCAAAATAAAGAAAATTTCTGCCTTTTTTCCTTGAAATACGTAAAATTTCTGCAATTTTGCCCCAAAAGATGTGAAATTTCTCCAATTTTGCCCCAAAATAAGGGAAATTTCTGCAATTTCGCCCCAAAATAAAGGAAATTTCTGGAATTTTGCACCAAAATAAGTGGAATTTCTGAGTTTTGCCCCAAAATAAGGAGAATTTCTGTATTTTTGACCCAACATATAGAGAATTTCTGCCTTTTTGCCCCACAATTAGGGGAATTTCTGCAATTTTGCCCCAAAATGAGGGAAATTTCTGATTTTTGCCCCCAAATAAGAAGAATTTAAGCCTTTTTACCTCAAAATAAGGGGAATTTCTGCATTTTTGCCACAAAATATTAGGAATTGCTGCCTTTTTTTTACAAAATAAGAAAATTTCTGCTTTTCTTCCCTGAAATAAGTCAAATTTCTGCAATATTGCCCCAAAATAAGTGAAATTTCTTCAATTTTGCCTCAAGAGAAGGGAAATTTCTGGAATTTTGCCCCAAAATAAGTGGAATTTCTGAGTTTAGCCCTAAAATAAGGAGAATTTCTGTCTTTTTGCCCCAACATATAGGGAATTTCTGCCTTTTTGCCCCACAATTAGGGGAATTTCTGCAATTTAGCTTCAAAATACGGGGAATTTCTGCCTTTTTGCCTGAAAATAAGAAGAATGCATATCTTTTTGCCATAAAAAAGGGAAATTTCTTCATTTTTGCTCCAAAATAAGGGGAATTTCTGCTTTTTTGCCTCTAAATATGTGGAATTTCTGTCTTTTTCTCCCAAAAAATGGGAATTTCTGTATTTTTTGCCTCAAAATAAGAAAAATTCCGACTTATTACCCTGAAGTAATTGAAATTTCTGCAATTTTGCCCCAAAATATGAAAAATTTCTGCATTTTTGCCCCCAAATAAGGGGAATTTCAGCCTTTTTACCTCAAAATAATGGGAATTTCTGCATTTTTGCCACAAAATAAGTGAAATTTCTGCAATTTTGCCCCAAAATAAGGGAAATTCCTGCAATTTTGCCCCAAATAAGAGAAATTTCTGGAATTTTGCCCCAAAATAAGTGGAATTTCAGAGTTTTGCTCCAAAATAAAGAGAATTTTTGTCTTTTTCCCCTAACATATATGAAATTTCTGCCTTTTTGCCCCACAATTAGGGAAATTTCTGCAATTTTGCCCCAAAATATGTGGAATTTCTGAGTTTTGCTCCAAAATAAGGAGAATTTCTGTCTTTTTGCCCCAACATATAGGCAATTTCTGCCTTTTTGCCCCACAAGTAGGGGAATTTCTGCAATTTTGCTACAAAATACGGGGAATTTCTGCTTTTTGCCCGAAAATAAGAAGAATGCATACTTTTTTACCATAAAAAAGGGAAATTTCTTCATTTTTGCTTCAAAATAAGGGGAATTTCTGCTTTTTTGCCTCTAAATAAGTTGAATTTCTGTCTTTTTACCCCAAAACAAAAGGAATTCCTTTCTTTTTTGCCCCAAAATAAAGAAAATTTCTGCCTTTTTTCCTTGAAATAAGTAAAATTTCTTCAATTTTGCCCCAAAATATGTGAAATTTCTCCAATTATGCCCCAAAATAAGGGAAATTTCTGCAATTTCGCCCCAAAATAAAGGAAATTTATGGAATTTTGCACCAAAATAAGTGGAATTTCTGAGTTTTGCCCCAAAATAAGGAGAATTTCTGTATTTTTGACCCGACATATAGAGAATTTCTGCCTTTTTGCCCCACAATTAGGGGAATTTCTGAAATTTTGCCCCAAAATAAGTGAAATTTCTGACTTTTTGCCCCCAAATACAAAGAATTTAAGCCTTTTTACCTCAAAATAAAGGGAATTTCTGCATTTTTGCCACAAAATATTAGGAATTACTGCCTTTTTTCTACAAAATAAGAAAATTTCTGCTTTTCTTCCATGAAATAAGTCAAATTTCTGCAATTTTGCCACAAAATAAGTGAAATTTCTGCAATTTGGCCCCAAAAGAAGGGAAATTTCTGGAATTTTGCCCCAAAATGAGTGGAATTTTTGAGTTTTGCCCCAAAATAAGGAGAATTTCTGTCTTTTTGCCCCAACATATAGGGAATTTCTGCCTTTTTGCCCCACAATTAGGGGAATTTCTGCAATTTAGCTCCAAAATACGGGGAATTTCTGCCTTTTTGTCCGAAAATAAGAAGAATGCATATCTTTTTGCCATAAAAAAGTAAAATTTCTTCATTTTTGCTTCAAAATAAGGGGAATTTCTGCTTTTTTGCCTCTAAATAAGTGGAATTTCTGTCTTTTTTCCCTTAAACAAAAGGAATTCCTTTCTTTTTTGCCCCAAAATACAGGAAATTTCTGCCTTTTTTTCCTTGAAATACGTAAAATTTCTGCAATTTTGCCCCAAAAGATGTGAAATTTCTCCAATTTTGCCCCAAAATAAGGGAAATTTCTGCATTTTCGCCCCAAAATAAAGGAAATTTCTGGAATTTTGCACCAAAATAAGTGGAATTTCTGAGTTTTGCCCCAAAATAAGGAGAATTTCTGTATTTTTGCCCCAACATATAGAGAATTTCTGCCTTTTTGCCCCACAATTAGGGGAATTTCTGCAATTTTGCCCCAAAATAAGGAAAATTTCTGATTTTTGCCCCCAAATAAGAAGAATTTAAGCCTTTTTACCTCTAAATAAGGGGAATTTCTGCATTTTTGCCACAAAATATTAGGAATTGCTGCCTTTTTTTTACAAAATAAGAAAATTTCTGCTTTTCTTCCCTGAAATAAGTCAAATTTCTGCAATATTGCCCCAAAATAAGTGAAATTTCTGCAATTTTGCCTCAAAAGAAGGGAAATTTCTGGAATTTTTCCCCAAAATAAGTGGAATTTCTGAGTTTTGCCCTAAAATAAGGAGAATTTCTGTCTTTTTGCCCCAACATATAGGGAATTTCTGCCTTTTTGCCCCACAATTAGGGGAATTACTGCAATTTAGCTCAAAAATACGGGGAATTTCTGCCTTTTTGCCTGAAAATAAGAAGAATGCATATCTTTTTGCCATAAAAAATGGAAATTTCTTTATTTTTGCTCCAAAATAAGGGGAATTTCTGATTTTGCCTCTAAATATGTGGAATTTCTGTCTTTTTCTCCCAAAAAAAGGGAATTTCTGTATTTTTTGCCTAAAAATAAGAAAAATTCTGACTTATTACCCTGAAGTAAGTGAAATTTCTGGAATTTTGCCCCAAAATATGAAAAATTTCTGCATTTTTGCCCCCAAATAAGGGGAATTTCAGCCTTTTTACATCAAAATAATGGGAATTTCTGCATTTTTGCCACAAAATAAGTGAAATTTCTGCTATTTTGCCCCAAAATAAGGGAAATTCCTGCAATTTTGCCCCAAAATAAGAGAAATTTCTGGAATTTTGCCCCAAAATAAGTGGAATTTCAGAGTTTTGCTCCAAAATAAGGAGAATTACTGTCTTTTTCCCCTAACATATATGGAATTTCTGCCTTTTTGCCCCACAATTAGGTAAATTTCTGCAATTTTGCCCCAAAATAAGTGGAATTTCTGAGTTTTGCCCCAAAATAAAAAGAATTTCTGTCTTTTTGCCCCAACATATAGGCAATATCTGCCTTTTTGCCCCACAAGTAGGGGAATTTCTGCAATTTTGCTACAAAATACGGGGAATTTCTGCTTTTTTGCCCGAAAATAAGAAGAATGCATACTTTTTTACCATAAAAAAGGGAAATTTCTTCATTTTTGCTTCAAAATAAGGGGAATTTCTGCTTTTTTGCCTCTAAATAAGTTGAATTTCTGTCTTTTTACCCCAAAACAAAAGGAATTCCTTTCTTTTTTGCCCCAAAATAAAGAAAATTTCTGCCTTTTTTCCTTGAAATAAGTAAAATTTCTGCAATTTTGCCCCAAAATATGTGAAATTTCTCCAATTTTGCCCCAAAATAAGGGAAATTTCTGCAATTTTGCCCCAAAATAAAGGAAATTTATGGAATTTTGCACCAAAATAAGTGGAATTTCTGAGTTTTGCCCCAAAATAAGGAGAATTTCTGTATTTTTGACCCAACATATAGAGAATTTCTGCGTTTTTGCCCCACAATTAGGGGAATTTCTGCAATTTTGCCCCAAAATAAGTGAAATTTCTGACTTTTTGCCCCCAAATACGAAGACTTTAAGCCTTTTTACCTCAAAATAAGGGGAATTTCTGCATTTTTGCCACAAAATATTAGGAATTACTGCCTTTTTTCTACAAAATAAGAAAATTTCTGCTTTTCTTCCCTGAAATAAGTCAAATTTCTGCAATTTTGCCACAAAATAAGTGAAATTTCTGCAATTTGCCCCCAAAGAAGGGAATTTTCTGGAATTTTGCCCCAAAATATGTGGAATTTCTGAGTTTTGCCCCAAAATAAGGAGAATTTCTGTCTTTTTGCCCCAACATATAGGGAATTTCTGCCTTTTTGCCCCACAATTAGGGGAATTTCTGCAATTTAGCTCCAAAACACGGGGAATTTCTGCCTTTTTGCCCGAAAATAAGAAGAATGCATATCTTTTTGCCATAAAAAAGGGAAATTTCTTCATTTTTGCTCCAAAATAGGGGGAATTTCTGCTTTTTTGCCTCTAAATATGTGGAATTTCTGTCTTTTTCTCCCAAAACAAAGGGAATTTCTGTATTTTTTGCCTCAAAATAAGGAAAAATTCTGACTTATTACCCTGAAGTAAGTGAAATTTCTGCAATTTTGCCCCAAAATATGAAAAATTTCTGCCTTTTTGCCCCCAAATAAGGGGAATTTCAGCCTTTTAACCTCAAAATAATGGGAATTTCTGCATTTTTGCCACAAAATATGTGAAATTTCTGCAATTTTGCCCCAAAATAAGGGAAATTTCTGCAATTTTGCCCCAAAATAAGGGAAATTTCTGGAATTTTTCCCCCAAATAAGTGGAATTTCAGAGTTTTGCTCCAAAATAAGGAGAATTTCTGTCTCTTTGCCTTAACATATATGGAATTTCTGCCTTTTTGCCCCACAATTAGGGAAATTTCTGCAATTTTGCCCCAAAATAATTGGAATTTCTGAGTGTTGCTCCAAAATAAGGAGAATTTCTGTCTTTTTGCCCCAACATATAGGCAATTTCTGCATTTTTGCCCCACAAGAAGGGGAATTTCTGCAATTTTGCTACAAAATACGGGGAATTTCTGCCTTTTTGCCCGAAAATAAGAGGAATGCATACTTTTTTACCATAAGAAAGGGAAATTTCTTCATGTTTGCTTCAAAATAAGGGGAATTTCTGCTTTTTTGCCTCTAAATAAGTGGAATTTCTGTCTTTTTCCCCTAAAACAAAAGGAATTCCTTTCTTTTTTGCCCCAAAATAAAGAAAATTTCTGCCTTTTTTCCTTGAAATAAGTAAAATTTCTGCAATTTTGCCCCAAAATATGTGAAATTTCTCCAATTTTGCCCAAAAATAAGGGAAATTTCTGCAATTTCGCCCCAAAATAAAGAAAATTTATGGAATTTTGCACCAAAATAAGTGGAATTTCTGAGTTTTGCCCCAAAATAAGGAGAATTTCTGTATTTTTGACCCAACATATAGAGAATTTTTGCCTTTTTGCCACAAAATATTAGAAATTTCTGCCTTTTTGCCATAAAATATGGAAAATTTCTGCCTTTTTTCCTTAAATAAGTGAAATTTCAGCAATTTTGCCACAAAATAAGTGAAATTTCTGCAATTTTGCCCCAAAATAAGGGAAATTTCTGCAATTATGCCCAAAAATAAGGGAAATTTCTGGAATTTTGCCCCAAAATAAGTGGAATTTCAGAGTTTTGCTCCAAAATAAGGAGAATTTCTGTCTTTTTGCCGTAACATATATGGAATTTCTGCCTTTTTGCCCAACAATTAGGGAAATTGCTGCAATTTTGCTCCAAAATACGGGGAATTTCTGCTTTTTTGCCTGAAAATAAGAAGAATGCATATTTTTTTGCCATAAAATAGGGAAATTTCTTCATTTTTGCTCCAAAATAAAGGGAATTTCTGCTTTATTGCCTCTAAATAAGTGGAATTTCTGTCTTTTCCCCCAAAACAAAGAGAATTCCTGTCTTTTTTGCCCCAAAATAAGGAAAAATTCTGACTTATTACCCTGAAGTAAGTGAAATTTCTGCAATTTTGCCCCAAAATAAAGGAAATTTCTGCCTTTTTTCCCCCAAATAAGGGTAATTTCAGCCTTTTTACCTCAAAATAAGGGGAATTTCTGCATTTTTGCCAGAATATATTAGGAATTTCTGACTTTTTGCTTCAAAATAAGAAAGCTTCTGCTTTTTGCCCTGAAATAAGTGAAATTTCTGCAATTTTGCCCCAAAATAAGGGAAATTCCTGCAATTTTGCCCCAAAATAAGAGAAATTTCTGGAATTTTGCCCCAAAATAAGTGGAATTTCAGAGTTTTGCTCCAAAATAAGGAGAATTTCTGTCTTTTTCCCCTAACATATATGGAATTTCTGCCTTTTTGCCCCACAATTAGGTAAATTTCTGCAATTTTGCCCCAAAATAAGTGGAATTTCTGAGTTTTGCGCCAAAATAAGGAGAATTTCTGCCTTTTTGCCCCACAAGTAGGGGAATTTCTGCAATTTTGCTACAAAATACGGGGAATTTCTGCTTTTTTGCCCGAAAATAAGAATGCATACTTTGTTACCATAAAAAAGGGAAATTTCTTCATTTTTGCTTCAAAATAAGGGGAATTTCTGCTTTTTTGCCTCTAAATAAGTTGAATTTCTGTCTTTTTACCCCAAAACAAAAGGAATTCCTTTCTTTTTTGCCCCAAAATAAAGAAAATTTCTGCCTTTTTTCCTTGAAATAAGTAAAATTTCTGCAATTTTGCCCCAAAATATGTGAAATTTCTCCAATTTTGCCCCAAAATAAGGGAAATTTCTGCAATTTTGCCCCAAAATAAAGGAAATTTATGGAATTTTGCACCAAAATAAGTGGAATTTCTGAGTTTTGCCCCAAAATAAGGAGAATTTCTGTATTTTTGACCCAACATATAGAGAATTTCTGCCTTTTTGCCTCACAATTTGGGGAATTTCTGCAATTTTGCCCAAAATAAGGGAAATTTCTGACTTTTTGCCCCCAAATGCGAAGAATTTAAGCCTTTTTACCTCAAAATAAGGGGAATTTCTGCATTTTTGCCACAAAATATTAGGAATTACTGCCTTTTTTCTACAAAATAATAAAATTTCTGCTTTTCTTCCCTGAAATAAGTCAAATTTCTGCAATTTTGAAACAAAATAAGTGAAATTTCTGCAATTTGGCCCCAAAAGAAGGGAAATTTCTGGAATTTTGCACCAAAATAAGTGGAATTTCTGAGTTTTGCCCCAAAATAAGGAGAATTTCTGTCTTTTTGCCCCAACATATAGGGAATTTCTGCCTTTTTGCCCCACAATTAGGGGAATTTCTGCAATTTAGCTCCAAAACACGGGGAATTTCTGCCTTTTTGCCCGAAAATAAGAAGAATGCATATCTTTTTGCCATAAAAAAGGGAAATTTCTTCATTTTTGCTCCAAAATAGGGAGAATTTCTGCTTTTTTGCCTCTAAATATGTGGAATTTCTGTCTTTTTCTCCCAAAACAAAGGGAATTTCTGTATTTTTTGCCTCAAAATAAGGAAAAATTCTGACTTATTACCCTGAAGTAAGTGAAATTTCTGCAATTTTGCCCCAAAATATGAAAAATTTCTGCCTTTTTGCTCCCAAATAAGGGGAATTTCAGCCTTTTAACCTCAAAATAATGGGAATTTCTGCATTTTTGCCACAAAATATGTGAAATTTCTGCAATTTTGCCCCAAAATAAGGGAAATTTCTGCAATCTTGCCCCAAAATAAGGGAAATTTCTGGAATTTTTCCCCAAAATAAGTGGAATTTCAGAGTTTTGCTCCAAAATAACGAGAATTTCTGTCTCTTTGCCTTAACATATATGGAATTTCTGCCTTTTTGCCCCACAATTAGGTAAATTTCTGCAATTTTGCCTCAAAATAATTGGAATTTCTGAGTGTTGCTCCAAAATAAGGAGAATTTTTGTCTTTTTGCCCCAACATATAGGCAATTTCTGCATTTTTGCCCCACAAGAAGGGGAATTTCTGCAATTTTGCTACAAAATACGGGGAATTTCTGCCTTATTGCCCGAAAATAAGAGGAATGCATACTTTTTTACCATAAGAAAGGGAAATTTCTTCATTTTTGCTTCAAAATAAGAGGAATTTCTGCTTTTTTGCCTCTAAATAAGTGGAATTTCTGTCTTTTTCCCCTAAAACAAAAGGAATTCTTTTCTTTTTTGCCCCAAAATAAAGAAAATTTCTGCCTTTTTTCCTTGAAATAAGTAAAATTTCTGCAATTTTGCCCCAAAATATGTGAAATTTCTCCAATTTTGCCCAAAAATAAGGGAAATTTCTGCAATTTCGCCCCAAAATAAAGAAAATTTCTGGAATTTTGCACCAAAATAAGTGGAATTTCTGAGTTTTGCCGCAAAATAAGGAGTATTTCTGTATTTTTGACCCAACATATAGAGAATTTCTGCCTTTTTGCCACAAAATATTAGAAATTTCTGCCTTTTTGCCATAAAATATGGAAAATTTCTGCCTTTTTTCCCTAAATAAGTGAAATTTCTGCAATTTTGCCACAAAATAAGTGAAATTTCTGCAATTTTGCCCCAAAATAAGGGAAATTTCTGCAATTATGCCCAAAAATAAGGGAAATTTCTGGAATTTTGCCCCAAAATAAGTGGAATTTCAGAGTTTTGCTCCAAAATAAGGAGAATTTCTGTCTTTTTGCCCTAACATATATGGAATTTCTGCCTTTTTGCCCAACAATTAGGGAAATTGCTGCAATTTTGCTCCAAAATACGGGGAATTTCTGCCTTTTTGCCTGAAAATAAGAAGAATGCATATTTTTTTGCCATAAAATAGGGAAATTTCTTCATTTTTGCTCCAAAATAAAGGGAATTTCTGCTTTATTGCCTCTAAATAAGTGGAATTTCTGTCTTTTCCCCCAAAACAAAGGGAATTCCTGTCTTTTTTGCCCCAAAATAAGGAAAAATTCTGACTTATTACCCTGAAGTAAGTGAAATTTCTGCAATTTTGCCCCAAAATAAGGGAAATTTCTGCCTTTTTTCCCCCAAATAAGGGTAATTTCAGCCTTTTTACCTCAAAATAAGGGGAATTTCTGCATTTTTGCCACAATATATTAGGAATTTCTGACTTTTTGCTTCAAAATAAGAAAGCTTCTGCTTTTTTTCCCTGAAATAAGTGAAATTTCTGCAATTTTGCCCCAAAATAAGTGAAATTTCTCCAATTTTGCCCCAAAATAAAGGAAATTTCTGGAATTTTGCCCCAAAATAAGTGGAATTTCTGAGTTTTGCTCCAAAATAAAGGGAATTTCTGTCTTTTTGCCCTAACATATAGGCAATTTCTGCCTTTTTGCCCAACAATTAGGGGAATTTCTGCAATTTTGCTACAAAATAAGGGTAATTTCTGCCTTTTTGCCCGAAAATAAGAAGAATGCATACCTTTTTGCCATAAAAAATGGAAATTTCTTGATTTTTGCTCCAAAATAAGGGGAATTTCTGCTTTTTTGCCTCTAAATAAGTGGAATTTCTGTCTTTTTCCCCCAAAACAAAGGGAATTTCTGTCTTTTTTGCCCCAAAATAAGAAAAAATTCTGACTTATTACCCTGAAGTAAGTGAAATTTCTGCAATTTTTGCCCCAAAATATGGGAAATTTCTGCCTTTTTGCCCCCCAAATAACGGTAATTTCGGGCTTTTTACCTCAAAATAAGGGGAATTTCTGCATTTTTGCCACAAAATATTAGGAATTTCTGCTTTTTGCCCCAAATTAAGGAAAATTTCTGCCTTTTTTTACTGAAATAAGTAAAATTTCTACAATTTTGCCCCAAAATAAGTGAAATTTCTGCAATTTTGCCCCAAAATAAGGGAAATTTCTGGAATTTTGCCCCAAAATAAGTGGAATTTCTGAGTTTTGCCACAAAATAAAGAGAATTTCTGTTTTTGCCCTAACATATAGAGAATTTCTGCCTTTTTGCCCCACAATTAGGGGAATTTCTGCAATTATGCTCCAAAAAACAAGGAATTTCAGCCTTTTTGCCGGAAAAAAAGAAGAATGCATAACTTTTTGGCATAAAAAAGTGAAATTTCTTAAATTTTGCTCCAAAATAAGGGGAATTTCTGCTTTTTTGCCTCTAAATATGTGGAATTTCTGTTTTTTACCCCAAAACAAAGGGAATACCTGTCTTTTTTGCCCCAAAATAAGAAAAACTTCTGACTTATTATTCTGAAATAAGTGAAATTTCTGCAATTTTGCCTCAAAATAAGAAAAATTTCTGCCTTTTTGCCCCCAAATAAGGGGAATTTCAGCTTTTGACCTCAAAATAAGGGGAATTTCTGCATTTTTGCCACAAAATATTAGGAATTTCTGCCTTTTTGCCACAAAATTAGGAAAATTTCTGCCTTTTTTCCCTGAAATAAGTAAAATTTCTGCAATTTTGCCCCAAAATAAGTGAAATTTCTCCAATTTTGCCCCAATATATAGGAAATTTCTGCAATTTTGTCCCAAAATAAAGGAAATTTCTAGACTTTTGCCCCAAAATAAGTGGAATTTCTGAGTTTTGCCCCAAAATAAAAAGAATTTCTGTGTTTTTGCCCCAACATATAGAGAATTTCTGCCTTTTTGCCCCACAATTAGGGGAATTTCTGCAATTTTGCCCCAAAATAAGGGAAATTTCTGCCTTTTTGCCCGCAAATAAGAAGAATTTCAGACTTTTTACCTCAAAATAAGGGGAATTTCTGCATTTTTGCCACAAAATATTAAGAATTACTGCCTTTTTGCTACAAAATAAAAAAATTTCTGCTTTTTTTCCCTGAAATAAGTCAAATTTCTGCAATTTTGCCCCAAAATAAGTGAAATTTCTGCAATTTTGCCCCAAAAGAAGGGAAATTTCTGGAATTTTGCCCCAAATTAAGTGGAATTTCTGAGTTTTGCCCCAAAATAAGGAGAATTTCTCTCTTTCTGCCCCAACATATAGGGAATGTCTGCCTTTTTGCCCCACAATTAGGGGAATTTCTGCAATTTTGCCCCAAAATATGAAAAATTTCTTCCTTTTTGCCCCCAAATAAGGGGAATTTCAGTCTTTTTATCTCAAAATAATGAGAATTTCTGATTTTTGCCACAAAATATTAGGAATTTCTGCATTTTTGCCCCAAAATAAGGAAAATTTTTCCCTTTTTTCCCTGAAATAAGTGAAATTTCTGCAATTTTGCCACAAAATAAGTGAAATTTCTGCAATTTTACCCCAAAATAAGTGAAATTTCTGCAATTTTGCCCCAAAATAAGGGAAATTTCTGGAATTTTGCCCCAAACTAAGTGGAATTTCAGAGTTTTGCCCCAAAATAAGGAGAATTTTTGTATTTTTGCCCTAACATATAGGGAATTTCTGCCTTTTTGCCCCACAATTAGGGAAATTTCTGCAATTTTGCTCCAAAATACGGGGAATTTCTGCCTTTTTTCCTTGAAAATATGAAGAATGCATACCTTTTTGACATAAAATAGGGAAATTTCTTCATTTTTGCTACAAAATAAGGAGAATTTCTGCTTTTTTGCCTCTAAATAAGTGGAATTTCTGTCTTTTTCCTTAAAAACAAAGGGAATTCCTTTTTTTTGCCCCAAAATAAGGAAAAATTCTGACTTATTACCCTGAAGTAAGTGAAATTTCTGCAATTTTGCCTCAGAATAAGGAAATTTCTGCCTTTTTCTTCCAAATAAGGGGAAATTCAGCCTTTTTACCTCAAAATAAGGGGAATTTCTGCATTTTTGCCACAAAATATTAGGAATTACTGCCTTTTTGCTACAAAATAAGAAAATTTCTGCTTTTTTTCCCTGAAATAAGTCAAATTTCTGCAATTTTGCCCCAAAATAAGTGAAATTTCTGCAATTTTGCCCAAAAATAAGTGAAATTTCTGCAATTTTGCCCCAAAATAAGTGGAATTTCTGAGTTTTGCCCCAAAATAAAAAGAATTTCTGTGTTTTTGCCCCAACATATAGAGAATTTCTGCCTTTTTGCCCCACAATTAGGGGAATTTCTGCAATTTTGCCCCAAAATAAGGGAAATTTCTGCCTTTTTGCCCGCAAATAAGAAGAATTCCAGACTTTTTACCTCAAAATAAGGGGAATTTCTGCATTTTTGCCACAAAATATTAAGAATTACTGCCTTTTTGCTACAAAATAAAAAAATTTCTGCTTTTTTTCCCTGAAATAAGTCAAATTTCTGCAATTTTGCCCCAAAATAAGTGAAATTTCTGCAATTTTGCCCCAAAAGAAGGGAAATTTCTGGAATTTTGCCCCAAATTAAGTGGAATTTCTGAGTTTTGCCCCAAAATAAGGAGAATTTCTGTCTTTTTGCCCCAACATATAGGGAATGTCTGCCTTTTTGCCCCACAATTAGGGGAATTTCTGCAATTTTGCCCCAAAATATGAAAAATTTCTTCCTTTTTGCCCCCAAATAAGGGGAATTTCAGTCTTTTTATCTCAAAATAATGAGAATTTCTGATTTTTGCCACAAAATATTAGGAATTTCTGCATTTTTGCCCCAAAATAAGGAAAATTTTTGCCTTTTTTCCCTGAAATAAGTGAAATTTCTGCAATTTTGCCACAAAATAAGTGAAATTTCTGCAATTTTACCCCAAAATAAGTGAAATTTCTGCAATTTTGCCCCAAAATAAGGGAAATTTCTGGAATTTTGCCCCAAACTAAGTGGAATTTCAGAGTTTTGCCCCAAAATAAGGAGAATTTTTGTATTTTTGCCCTAACATATAGGGAATTTCTGCCTTTTTGCCCCACAATTAGGGAAATTTCTGCAATTTTGCTCCAAAATACGGGGAATTTCTGCCTTTTTTCCTTGAAAATATGAAGAATGCATACCTTTTTGACATAAAATAGGGAAATTTCTTCATTTTTGCTACAAAATAAGGGGAATTTCTGCTTTTTTGCCTCTAAATAAGTGGAATTTCTGTCTTTTTCCTTAAAAACAAAGGGAATTCCTTTTTTTTGCCCCAAAATAAGGAAAAATTCTGACTTATTACCCTGAAGTAAGTGAAATTTCTGCAATTTTGCCTCAGAATAAGGAAATTTCTGCCTTTTTCTTCCAAATAAGGGGAAATTCAGCCTTTTTACCTCAAAATAAGGGGAATTTCTGCATTTTTGCCACAAAATATTAGGAATTACTGCCTTTTTGCTACAAAATAAGAAAATTTCTGCTTTTTTTCCCTGAAATAAGTCAAATTTCTGCAATTTTGCCCCAAAATAAGTGAAATTTCTGCAATTTTGCCCCAAAATAAGTGAAATTTCTGCAATTTTGCCCCAAAATAAGTGGAATTTCTGAGTTTTGCCCCAAAATAAGGAGAATTTCTGTCTTTTTGCCCCAACATATAGGGAATTTCTGCTTTTTTGCAGCACAATTAGGGGAATTTCTGCAATTTAGCTCCAAAATACGGGGAATTTCTGCCTTTTTGCCCGAAAATAGGAAGAATGCATATCTTTTTGCCATAAAAAAGGGAAATTTCTTTCTTTTTGCTCCAAATAAAGGGAATTTCTTCTTTTTTGCCTCTAAATAAGTGGAATTTCTGTTTTTTTCCCCCAAAACAAAGGGAATTTCTGTATTTTTTGCACAAAAATAAGGAAAAATTCTGACTTATTACCCTGAAGTAAGTGAAATTTCTGCAATTTTGCCCCAAAATATGAAAAATTTCTGCCTTTTTGCCCCCAAATAAGGGGAATTTCAGCCTTTTTATCTCAAAATAATGGAAATTTCTGCATTTTTGCCACAAAATATTAGGAATTTCTGCATTTTTGCCCCAAAATAAGGAAAATTTCTGCCTTTTTTTCCTGAAATAAGAGAAATTTCTGCAATTTTGCCACAAAATAAGTGAAATTTCTGCAATTTTGCTCCCAAAAAAATGAAATTTCTGCAATTTTGTCCCAAAGTAAGGGAAATTTCTGGAATTTTGCCCCAAACCAAGTGGAATTTCAGAGTTTTGCCCCAAAATAAGGAGAATTTCTGTATTTTTGCCTTAACATATAGAGAATTTCTGCCTTTTTGCCCCACAATGAGGGAAATTTCTGCAATTTTGCTCCAAAATATGAGGAATTTCTGCCTTTTTTCCTTGAAAATATGAAGAATGCATACCTTTTTGCCATGAAATAGGGAAATTTCTTCATTTTTGCTACAAAATAAGGGGAATTTCTGCTTTTTTGCCTCTAAATAAGTGGAATTTCTGTCTTTTTCCTCAAAAACAAAGGGAATTCCTTTTTTTTGCCCCAAAATAAGGAAAAATTCTGACTTATTACCCTGAAGTAAGTGAAATTTCTGCAATTTTGCCTCAAAATAAGGGAAATTTCTGCCTTTTTCTCCCAAATAAGGGAAAATTCAGCCTTTTTACCTCAAAATAAGGGGAATTTCTGCATTTTTGCCACAAAATATTAGGAATTACTGCCTTTTTGCTACAAAATAAAAAAATTTCTGCTTTTTTTCTCTGAAATAAGTCAAATTTCTGCAATTTTGCCCCAAAATAAGTGAAATTTCTGCAATTTTGCCCTAAAATAAGGGAAATTTCTGCCTTTTTCCCCCAAATAAGGGGAATATCAGCCTTTTTACCTCAAAATAATGGGAATTTCTGCATTTTTGCCACAAAATATTAGGAATTTCTGACTTTTGGCTTCAAAATAAGAAAACTGCCTTTTTTCCCTGAAATAAGTGAATTTTCTGCAATTTTGCCCCAAAATAAGTGAAATTTCTGCAATTTTGCCCCAAAAGAAGGGAAATTTCTGGAATTTTGCCCCAAAATAAGTGGAATTTCTGAGTTTTGCCCCAAAATAAGGAGAATTTCTGTCTTTTTGCCCCAACATATAGGGAATATCTGCCTTTTTGCCCCACAATTAGGGGAATTTCTGCAATTTAGCTCCAAAATACGGGCAATTTCTGCCTTTTTGCCCGAAATAGGAAGAATGCATATCTTTTTGCCATAAAAAAGGGAAATTTCTTCTTTTTTGCTCCAAATAAAAGGAATTTCTGCTTTTTTGCCTCTAAATAAGTGGAATTTCTGTCTTTTCCCCAAAAACAAAGGGAATTTCTGTATTTTTTGCACCAAAATAAGGAAAAATTCTGACTTATTACCCTGAAGTAAGTGAAATTTCTGCAATTTTGCCCCAAAATATGAAGAATTTCTTCCTTTTTGCCCCCAAATAAGAGGAATTTCAGCCTTTTTATCTCAAAATAATGAGAATTTCTGATTTTTGCAACAAAATATTAGGAATTTCTGCATTTTTGCCCCAAAATAAGGAAAATTTTTGCCTTTTTTCCCTGAAATAAGTGAAATTTCTGCAATTTTGCCACAAAATAAGTGAAATTTCTGCAATTTTACCCCAAAATAAGTGAAATTTCTGCAATTTTGCCCCAAAATAAGGGAAATTTCTGGAATTTTGCCCCAAACTAAGTGGACTTTCAGAGTTTTGCCCCAAAATAAAGAGAATTTCTGTATTTTTGCCCTAACATATAGGGAATTTCTGCCTTTTTGCCCCACAATTAGGGAAATTTCTGCAATTTTGCTCCAAAATACGGGGAATTTCTGCCTTTTTTCCTTGAAAATATGAAGAATGCATACCTTTTTGACATAAAATAGGGAAATTTCTTCATTTTTGCTACAAAATAAGGGGAATTTCTGCTTTTTTGCCTCTAAATAAGTGGAATTTCTGTCTTTTTCCTCAAAAACAAAGGGAATTCCTTTTTTTTGCCCCAAAATAAGGAAAAATTCTGACTTATTACCCTGAAGTAAGTGAAATTTCTGCAATTTTGCCTCAGAATAAGGGAAATTTCTGCCTTTTTCTTCCAAATAAGGGGAAATTCAGCCTTTTTACCTCAAAATAAGGGGAATTTCTGCATTTTTGCCACAAAATATTAGGAATTACTGCATTTTTGCTACAAAATAAGAAAATTTCTGCTTTTTTTCCCTGAAATAAGTCAAATTTCTGCAATTTTGCACCAAAATAAAGAAAATTTCTGCCTTTTTGTCTCCAAATAAGAAGAATTTCAGCCTTTTTACCTCAAAATAAGGGGAATTTCTGCATTTTTGCCACAAAATATTAGGAATTACTGCCTTTTTGCTACAAAATAAGAAAATTTCTGCTTTTTTTCCCTGAAATAAGTCAAATTTCTGCAATATTGCCTCAAAATAAGTGAAATTTCTGCAATTTTGCCCCAAAATAAGTGAAATTTCTGCAATTTTGCCCCAAAATAAGTGGAATTTCTGAGTTTTGCCCCAAAATAAAAAGAATTTCTGTCTTTTTGCCCCAACATATAGGGAATTTCTGCTATTTTGCAGCACAATTAGGGGAATTTCTGCAATTTAGCTCCAAAATACAGGGAATTTCTGCCTTTTTGCCCGAAAATAGGAAGAATGCATATCTTTTTGCCATAAAATAGGGAAATTTCTTCATTTTTGCTCCAAAAAAGGAATTTCTTCTTTTTTGCCTCTAAATAAGTGGAATTTCTGTTTTTTTCCCCCAAAACAAAGGGAATTTCTGTATTTTTTGCACCAAAATAAGGAAAAATTCTGACTTATTACCCTGAAGTAAGTGAAATTTCTGCAATTTTGCCCCAAAATATGAAAAATTTCTGCCTTTTTGCCCCCAAATAAGGGGAATTTCAGCCTTTTTATCTCAAAATAATGGGAATTTCTGCATTTTTGCCACAAAATATTAGGAATTTCTGCATTTTTGCCCCAAAATAAGGAAAATTTCTGCCTTTTTTTCCTGAAATAAGTGAAATTTCTGCAATTTTGCCACAAAATAAGTGAAATTTCTGCAATTTTGTCCCAAAAAAAAATGAAATTTCTGCAATTTTGCCCCAAAATAAGGGAAATTTCTGGAATTTTGCCCCAAACTAAGTGGAATTTCAGAGTTTTGCCCCAAAATAAGGAGAATTTCTGTATTTTTGCCCTAACATATAGAGAATTTCTGCCTTTTTGCCCCACAATGAGGGAAATTTCTGCAATTTTGCTCCAAAATATGGGGAATTTCTGCCTTTTTTCCTTGAAAATATGAAGAATGCATACCTTTTTGCCATGAAATAGGGAAATTTCTTCATTTTTGCTACAAAATAAGGGGAATTTCTGCTTTTTTGCCTCTAAATAAGTGGAATTTCTGTCTTTTTCCTCAAAAACAAAGGGAATTCCTTTTTTTTGCCCCAAAATAAGGAAAAATTCTGACTTATTACCCTGAAGTAAGTGAAATTTCTGCAATTTTGCCTCAAAATAAGGGAAATTTCTGCCTTTTTCTCCCAAATAAGGGAAAATTCAGCCTTTTTACCTCAAAATAAGGGGAATTTCTGCATTTTTGCCACAAAATATTAGGAATTACTGCCTTTTTGCTACAAAATAAAAAAATTTCTGCTTTTTTTCCCTGAAATAAGTCAAATTTCTGCAATTTTGCCCCAAAATAAGTGAAATTTCTGCAATTTTGCCCTAAAATAAGGGAAATTTCTGCCTTTTTCCCCCAAATTAGGGGAATTTCAGCCTTTTTACCTCAAAATAAGGGGAATTTCTGCATTTTTGCCACAAAATATTAGGAATTTCTGACTTTTGGCTTCAAAATAAGAAAACTGCCTTTTTTCCCTGAAATAAGTGAATTTTCTGCAATTTTGCCCCAAAATAAGTGAAATTTCTCCAATTTTGCGCCAAAATAAGGAAATTTCTGGAATTTTGCCCCAAAATAAGTGGAATTTCTGAGTTTTGCCCCAAAATAAGGAGAATTTCTGTCTTTTTGCCCCAACATAAAGGCAATTTCTGCCTTTTTGCCCCACAATTAGGGGAATTTCTGCAATTTTGCTACAAAATACGGGGAATTTCTTCTTTTTTGCCCAAAAATAAGAAGAATGCATACCTTTTTGCCATAAAAAATGGAAATTTCTTGATTTTTGCTCCAAAATAAGGGGAATTTCTGCTTTTTTGCCTCTAAATAAGTGGAATTTCTGTCTTTTTTCCCCAAAACAAAGGGAATTTCTGTCTTTTTTGACCCAAAATAAGAAAAAATTCTGACTTATTACCCTGAAGTAAGTGAAATTTCTACAATTTTGCCCCAAAATATGGGAAAATTCTGCCTTTTGGCCCCAAATAAGAGGAATTTTAGGCTTTTTACCTCAAAATAAGGGGAATTTCTGCATTTTTGCCACAAAATATTAGGAATTTCTGCTTTTTGCCCAAAAATAAGGAAAATTTCTGCCTTTTTATCTTGAAATAAGTGTAATTTCTGCAATTTTGCCCCAAAATAAGTGAAATTTCTGCAATTTTGCCTCAAAATAAAGGAAATTTCTGGAATTTTGCCCCAAAATAAATGGAATTTCTGAGTTTTTCCCCAAAATAAAGAGAATTTCTGTCCTTTTGCCCTAACATATAGGGAATTTCTGTCTTTTTGCCCCATATTTAAGGGAATTTCTGCAATTTTGCTCCAAAATACGAGGAGTTTCAGCCTTTTTGCCCTAAAATAAGAAGTATGCAAACCTTTTTGCCATAAAAAAGGGAAATTTCTTCATTTTTGCTCTAAAAAAGGGGAATTTCTGCTTTTTTGACTCTAAATAAGTGGAATTTCTGACTTTTTCCTCCAAAACAAAGAGAATTTCTGTCTTTTTCGCCCCAAAATAAAAAAATCTCTGACTTATTACCCTGAAGTAAGTGAAAATTCTGCAATTTTTTCCCTAAATAAGCAAAATTTCTGCCTTTTTGCCCCCAAATAAGGGGAATTTCAGCCTTTTTACCTCAAAATAAGGGGAATTTCTACATTTTTGTCACAAAATATTAAGAATTTCTGCCTTTTTGCCCCAAAAATTAGAAAAATTTCTGCCTTTTTTCCCTGAAATAAGTGAAATTTGCAATTTTGCCTCAAAATAAGTGAAATTTCTGCAATTTTGCCCCAAAATAAGTGAAATTTCTGCAATTTTGCCCCAAAAGAAGGGAAATTTCTGGAATTTTGCCCCAAAATAAGTGGAATTTCTGAGTTTAGCCCCAAAATAAGGAGAATTTCTGTCTTTTTGCCCCAACATATAGAGAATTTCTGCCTTTTTGCCCCACAACTAGGGGAATTTCTGCAATTTTGTTCCAAAATACGGGGAATTTCTGCCTTTTTGCCGGAAAATAAGAAGAATGCATACCTTTTTGCCATAAAAAATGGAAATTTCTTCATTTTTGCTCCAAAATAAGGGGAATTTCTGCTTTTTTGCCTCTAAATAAGTGGAATTTCTGTCTTTTTCCCCGAAAACATAGAAAATTCCTGTCTTTTTTGCCCCAATATAAAAAAAATTTCTGCCTTTTTTCCCTGATATAAGTGAAATTTTTGCAATTTTGCCCCAAAATAAGTGAAATTTCTCCAATTTTGCCCCAAAATAAGGGAAATTTTTGCAATTTTGCCCCAAATTAGGGAAATTTCTGGAATTTTGCCCCAAAATATGTGGAATATCTTAGTTTTGCCCAAAAATAAGGAGAATTTCTGTCTTTTTGCCCCAACATATAGAGAATTTCTGCCTTTTTGCCTCACAATTAAGGGAATTTCTGCAATTTTGCCCCAAAATACGGAAAATTTCTGCCTTATTGTTCTCAAATAAGGGGAATTTCAGCCTTTTTACCTCAAAATAAGGGGAATTTCTGCATTTTTGCCAAAAAAGATTAGGAATTACTGCCTTATTGCCCCAAAATAAGAAAATTTCTGCATTGTTTCTCTGATTAAGTCAAATTTCTTCAATTCTGCCCCAAAATAAGTGAAATTTCTGCAATTTTGCCACAAAAGAAGGAAATTTCTGGAATTTTGCCCCAAACTAAGTGGAATTTCAGAGTTTTGCCCAAAAATAAGGAGAATTTCTGTCTTTTTGCCCTAACATATAGGGAATTTCTGCCTTTTTGCCCCACAATTAGGGAAATTTCTGCAATTTTGCTCAAAAATACAGGGAATTTCTGTCTTTTTGCCTGAAAATAAGAAGAATGCATACTTTTTTGCCATAAAATAGGGAAATTTCTTCATTTTTGCTACAAAATAAGGGGAATTTCTGCTTTTTTGCCTCTTAATAAGAGGGATTTCTGTCTTTTTCCTCCAAAACAAAGGGAATTCCTGTCTTTTTTGCCCCAAAATAAGGAAAAATTCTGACTTATTACCCTGAAGTAAGTGAAATTTCTGCAATTTTGCCCAAAAATAAGGGAAATGTATGCCTTTTTCCCCCAAATAGGGGGAATTTCAGCCTTTTTACCTCAAAATAAGGGGAATTTCTGCATTTTTGCCACAAAATATTAGGAATTTCTGCATTTTGCCCCAAAATAAGGAAAATTTCTGCCTTTTTATACTGAAATAAGTGAAATTTCTGCAATTTTGCCCCCAAATAAGTGAAATTTCTGCAATTTTGCCCCAAAATAAGGAAAATTTCTGGAAATTTGCCCCAAAATAAGTGGAATTACTGAGTTTAGCCCCAAAATAAGGAGAATTTCTGTCTTTTTGCCTCAACATATAGAGAATTTCTGCCTTTTTGCCCCACAACTAGGGGAATTTCTGCAATTTTGCTCCAAAATATGGGGAATTTCTGCCTTTTTGCCGGAAAATAAGAAGAATGCATACTTTTTTGCCATAAAAAATGGAAATTTCTTCATTTTTGCTCCAAAATAAGGGGAATTTCTGCTTTTTTGCCTCTAAATAAGTGGAATTTCTGTCTTTTTTCCCCAAAACATATAAAATTCCTGTCTTTTTTGCCCCAATATAAAAAAAATTTCTGCCTTTTTTCCCTGAAATAAGTGAAATTTTTGCAATTTTGCCCCAAAATAAGTGAAATTTCTCCAATTTTGCCCCAAAATAAAGGAAATTTCTGCAATTTTGCCCCAAAATTAGGGAAATTTCTGGAATTTTGCCCCAAAATAAGTGGAATTTCTTAGTTTTGCCCCAAAATAAGGAGGATTTCTGTCTTTTTGCCCAAACATATAGAGAATTTCTGCCTTTTTGCCTCACAATTAAGGGAATTTTTGCAATTTTGCCCCAAAATACAGAAAATTTCTGCATTTTTGCCCCCAAATAAGGGGAATTTCAGCCTTTTTACCTCAAAATAAGGGGAATTTCTGCATTTTTGCCACAAAAGATTAGGAATTACTGCCTTTTTGCCCCAAAATAAGAAAATATCTGCATTTTTTCTCTGATTAAGTCAAATTTCTGCAATTTTGTGCCAAAATAAGTGAAATTTCTGCAATTTTGCCCCAAAAGAATGGAAATTTCTGGAATTTTGCCCCAAACTAAGTGGAATTTCAGAGTTTTGCCCAAAAATAAGGAGAATTTCTGTCTTTTTGCCCTAACATATAGGGAATTTCTGCCTTTTTGCCCCACAATTAGGGAAATTTCTGCAATTTTGCTCAAAAATACAGGGAATTTCTGCCTTTTTGCCTGAAAATAGGAAGAATGCATACCTTTTTGCCATAAAATAGAGAAATTTCTTCATTTTTGCTACAAAATAAGGGGAATTTCTGCTTTTTTGCCTCTTAATAAGTGGAATTTCTGTCCTTTTCCTCCAAAACAAAGGGAATTCCTGTCTTTTTTGCCCCAAAATAAGGAAAAATTCTGACTTATTACCCTGAAGTAAGTGAAATTTCTTCAATTTTGCCCCAAAATATGGAAAATTTCTGCCTTTTTGCCCCAAATAAGGGGAATTTCAGCCTTTCTATCTCAAAATAATGGGAATTTCTGCATTTTTGCCACAAAATATTAGAAATTTCTGCATTTTTCCCTAAAATAAGGAAAATTTCTGCCTCTTTTCCCTGAAATAAGTGAAATTTCTGCAATTTTGCCACAAAATAATTGAAATTTCTGCAATTTTGCCCCAAAATAAAAGAAATTTCTCCAATTTTGCCCCAAAATAAGGGAAATTTCTGGAATTTTGCCCCAAACTAAGTGGAATTTCAGAATTTCGCCACAAAATAAGGAGAATTTCTGTCTTTTTGCCCTAACATATATGGAATTTCTGCCTTTTTGCCCCACAATTAGGGAAATTTCTGCAATTTTGCTCCAAAATACGGGGAATTTCTGCCTTTTTGCCTGAAAATTAGAAGAATGCATATTTTTTTGCCATAAAATAGGGAAATTTCTTCAATTTTGCTCCAAAATAAAGGGAATTTCTGCTTTTTTGCCTCTAAATAAGTGGAATTTCTGTCTTTTTCCTTCAAAACAAAGGGAATTTCTGTATTTTTTGCCCCAAAATAAGGAAAAATTCTTACTTATTACCCTGAAGTAAGTGAAATTTCTGCAATTTTGCCCCAAAATATGGGAAATTTCTGCCTTTTTGCCCCCAAATAAGGGGAATTTCAGCCTTTTTATCTCAAAATAAGGGGAATTTCTGCATTTTTTCCACAAAATATTAGGAATTTCTGCTTTTTGCCCCAAAATAAGGAAAATTTCTGCCTTTTTATACTGAAATAAGTGAAATTTCTGCAATTTTGCCCCCAAATAAGTGAAATTTCTGCAATTTTGCCCCAAAATAAGGAAAATTTCTGGAATTTTGCCCCAAAATAAGTGGAATTTCTGAGTTTTGCCCCAAAATAAAGAGAATTTCTGTCTTTTTGCCCTAACATATAGGGAATTTCTTTCTTTTTGTCCCATATTTAGGGGAATTTCATTAATTTTGTTCCAAAATACGAGGAGTTTCTGCCTTTTTGCCCGAAAATAAGAAGTATGCATAACTTTTTGCCATAAAAAAGAAAAATTTCTTCATTTTTGCTCCAAAAAAGGGGAATTTCTGCTTTTTTGCCCCAAAATATGAAAAATTTCTGCTTTTTGCCCCCAAATAAGGGGAATTTCAGCTTTTTTATCTCAAAATAATGGGAATTTCTGCATTTTTGCCACAAAATATTAGGAATTTCTGCATTTTTGCCCTAAAATAAGGAAAATTTCTGCCTTTTTTCCCTGAAATAAGTGAAATTTCTGCAATTTTGCCACAAAATAAGTGAAATTTCTGCAATTTTGGCCCAAAATAAGTGAAATTTCTGCAATTTTGCCCCAAAATAAGGGAAATTTCTGGAATTTTGTCCCAAACTAAGTGGAATTTCAGAGTTTTGCCCCAAAATAAGGAGAATTTCTGCCTTTTTGCCCCATAATTAGGAAAATTTCTGCAATTTTGCTCCAAAATACGTGGAATTTCTGTTTTTGCCTGAAAATAGGAAGAATGCATAACTTTTTGCCATAAATTAGGGAAATATCTTAATTTTTGCTATAAAATAAGGGGAATTTCTGCTTTTTTGCCTCTAAATAAGTGGAATTTCTGTCTTTTTCCTCCAAAACAAAGGGAATTCCTGTCTTTTTTGCCCCAAATAAGGAAAAATTCTGACTTATTACCCTGAAGTAAGTGAAATTTCTGCAATTTTGCCCCAAAATAAGGGAAATTTCTGCCTTTTTCCCCCAAATAGGGGGAATTTCAGCCTTTTTACCTTAAAATAAGGGCAATTTCTGCATTTGTGCCACAAAATATTAGGAATTTTTGGTTTTTTGCTTCAAAATAAGAAAACTTCTGATTTTTTTCCCTGAAATAAGTGAAATTTCTGCAATTTTGCCCCAAAATAAGTGAAATTCTGCAATTTTGCCTCAAAATAAAGAAAATTTCTGGAATTTTGCCCCAAAATAAGTGGAATTTCTGAGTTTTGCCCCAAAATAAGGGAAATTTCTGCCTTTTTGCCCCCAAATAAGAAGAATTTCAGCCTTTTTACCTCAAAATAAGGGGAATTTCTGCATTTTTGCCACAAAATATTAGGAATTACTGCCTTTTTGCTACAAAATAAGAAAATTTCTGCTATTTTTCCCTGAAATAAGTCAAATTTCTGCAATTTTGCCCCAAAATAAGTGAAATTTCTGCAATTTTGCCTCAAAAGAATGGAAATTTCTGGAATTTTGCCCAAAAATAAGTGGAATTTTTGAGTTTTGCCCCAAAATAAGGAGAATTTCTGTCTTTTTGCCCCAACATATAGAAAATTTCTGCCTTTTTGCCCCACAATTAGGGGAATTTCTGCAACTTAGCTCCAAAATACGTGGAATTTCTGCCTTTTTGCCCGAAAATAAGAAGAATGCATATCTTTTTGCCATAAAAAAGGGAAATTTCTTCATTTTTGCTCCATAATAAGGGGAATTTCTGCTGATTTGCCTCTAAATAAGTGGAATTTCTGTCTTTTTCCCCCAAAACAAAGGAAATTTCTGTATTTTTGGCCCCAAAATGAGGAAAAATTCTGACTTATTACCCTGAAGTAAGTGAAATTTCTGCAATTTTGCCCCAAAATATGAAAAATTTCTGCCTTTTTGCCCCCAAATAAGGGGAATTTCAGCCTTTTTATATCAAAATAAGGGGAATTTCTGCATTTTTGCCACAAAATATTAGGAATTACTGCCTTTTTGCTACAAAATAAGAAAATTTCTGCTTTTTTTCCCTTAAATAAGTCAAATTTCTGCAATTTTACCCCAAAATAAGTGAAATTTCTGCAATTTAGCCTCAAAAGAAGGGAAATTTCTGGAATTTTGTCCCAAAATAAGTGGAATTTCTGAGTTTTGCCCCAAAATAAGGAGAATTTCTGTCTTTTTGCCCCAACATATAGGGAATTTCGGCCTTTTTGCCCCACAATTAGGGGAATTTCTGCAATTTAGCTCCAAAATAAGCGGAATTTCTGCCTTTTTGCCCGAAAATAAGAAGAATGCATATCTTTTTGCCATAAAAAATGGAAATTTCTTCATTTTTGCTCCATAATAAGATGAATTTCTGCTTTTTTGCCTCTAAATAAGTGGAATTTCTGTCTTTTTCCCCCAAAACAAAGGGAATTTCTGTATTTTTTGCCCCAAAATAAGGAAAAATTCTGACTTATTACCCTGAAGTAAGTAAAATTTCTGCAATTTTGCCCCAAAATATGAAAAATTTCTGCCTTTTTGCCCCCAAATAAGGGGAATTTCAGCCTTTTTATATCAAAATAAGGGGAATTTCTGCATTTTTGCCACAAAATATTAGGAATTACTGCCTAATTGCTACAAAATAAGAAAATTTCTGCTTTTTTTTCCCTGAAATAAGTCAAATTTCTGAAATTTTGCCCCAAAATAAGTGAAATTTCTGCAATTTTGCCTCAAAAGAAGGGAAATTTCTGGAATTTTGTCCCAAAATAAGTGGAATTTCTGAGTTTTGCCCCAAAATAAGGAGAATTTCTGTTTTTTTGCCTCAACATATAGGGAATTTCTGCCTTTTTGCCCCACAATTAGGAGAATTTCTGCAATTTAGCTCCAAAATACGCGGAATTACTGCCTTTTTGCCTGAAAATAAGAAGAATGCAAATCTTTTTGCCATAAAAAATGGAAATTTCCTCATTTTTGCTCCATAATAAGATGAATTTCTGCTTTTTTGCCTCTAAATAAGTGGAATTTCTGTCTTTTTCCACCAAAACAAAGGGAATTTCTGTATTTTTTGCCCCAAAATAAGGAAAAATTCTGACTTATTACCCTGAAGTAAGTGAAATTTCTGCAATTTTGCCCCAAAATATGAAAAATTTCTGCCTTTTTGCCCCCAAATAAGGGGAATTTCAGCCTTTTTATCTCAAAATAATGGGAATTTCTGCATTTTTGCCACAAAATATTATGAATTTCTGCATTTTTGCCCTAAAATAAGGAAAATTTCTGCCTTTTTTCCATGAAATAAGTGAAATTTCTGCAATTTTGCCACAAAATAATTGAATTTTCTGCAATTTTGCCCCAAAATAAAAGAAATTTCTGCAATTATGTCCCAAAATAAGGGAAATTTCTGGAACTTTGCCCCAAACTAAGTGGAATTTCAGAATTTTGCCCCAAAATAAGGAGAATTTCTGTCTTTTTGCCCTAACATATATGGAATTTCTGCCTTTTTGCCCCACAATTAGGGAAATTTCTGCAATTTTGCTCCAAAATACGGGGAATTTCTGCCTTTTTGCATGAAAATTAGAAGAATGCATTTTTTTTGCCATAAAATAGGGAAATTTCTTCATTTTTGCTCCAAAATAAGGGGAATTTCTGCTTTTTTGCCTCTAAATAAGTGGAATTTCTGTCTTTTTCCTTCAAAACAAAGGGAATTTCTGTATTTTTTGCCCCAAAAGAAGGAAAAATTCTGACTTATTACCCTGAAGTAAGTGAAATTTTTGCAATTTTGCCCCAAAATATGGGAAATTTCTGCCTTTTTGCCCCCAAATAAGGGGAATTTCAGGCTTTTTGCCTCAAAATAAGGGGAATTTCTGCATTTTTTTCCACAAAATATTAGGAATTTCATCTTTTTGCCCCAAAATAAGGAAAATTTCTGCCTTTTTATACAGAAATAAGTGAAATTTCTGCAATTTTGTCCCCAAATAAGTGAAATTTCTGCAATTTTGCCCCAAAATAAGGGAAATTTCTGGAATTTTGCCCCAAAATAAGTGGAATTTCTGAGTTTTGCCCCAAAATAAGGAGAATTTCTGTCTTTTTGCCCTAACATATAGGGAATTTCTTCCTTTTTGTCCCATATTTAGCGGAATTTCATCAATTTTGTTCCAAAATACGAGGAGTTTCTGCCTTTTTGCCCGAAAATAAGAAGTATGCATACCTTTTTGCCATAAAAAAGAAAAATTTCTTCATTTTTGTTCCAAAAAAGGGGAATTTCTGCTTTTTTGCCTCTAAATAAGTGGAATTTCTGTCTTTTTCCCCCAAAACAAAGGGAATTTCTGTCTTTTTGGCCACAAAATGAAAAAAAACTCTGACTTATTACCCTGAAGTAAGTGAAAATTCTGCAATTTTTCCCATAACTAAGCGAAATTTCTGCCTTTTTGCCCCCAAATAAGGGGAATTTCAGCCTTTTTACCTCAAAATAAGGGGAATTTCTACATTTTTGTCACAAAATATTAAGAATTTCTGCCTTTTTGCCCCAAAAATTAGAAAAATTTCTGCCTTTTTTCCCTGAAATAAGTGAAATTTGCAATTTTGCCCCAAAATAAGTGAAATTTCTGCAATTTTGCCCCAAAATAAGTAAAATTTCTGCAATTTTGCGCCAAAAGAAGGGAAATTTTTGGAAATTTGCCCCAAAATAAGTGGAATTTCTGAGTTTAGCCCCAAAATAAGGAGAATTTCTGTCTCTTTGCCCCAACATATAGAGAATTTCTGCCTTTTTGCCCCACAACTTGGGGAATTTCTCCAATTTTGCTCCAAAATACGGGGAATTTCTGCCTTTTGCCGGAAAATAAGAAGAATGCATACCTTTTTGCCATAAAAAATGGAAATTTCTTCATTTTTGCTCCTAAATAAGGAGAATTTCTGCTTTTTTGCCTCTAAATAAGTGGAATTTCTGTCTTTTTCCCCCAAAACATAGAAAATTCCTGTCTTTTTTGCCCCAATATAAACAAAATTTCTGCCTTTTTTCCCTGAAATAAGTGAAATTTTTGCAATATTGCCCCAAAATAAGTGAAATTTCTCCAATTTTGCCCCAAAATAAGGGAAATTTCTGCAATTTTGCCCCAAAATTAGGGAAATTTCTGGAATTTTGCCCCAAAATAAGTGGAATTTCTTAGTTTTGCCCCAAAATAAGGAGAATTTCTGTCTTTTTGCCCCAACATATAGAGAATTTCTGCCTTTTTGCCTCACAATTAAGGGAATTTCTGCAATTTTGCCCCAAAATAAGGAAAATTTCTGCATTTTTGCCCCCAAATAAGGGGAATTTCAGCCTTTTTATCTCAAAATAAGGGGAATAAAAAAGATTAGGAATTACTGCCTATTTGCCCCAAAATAAGAAAATTTCTGCCTTTTTTCTCTGATTAAGTCAAATTTCTGCAATTTTGCCCCAAAATAAGTGAAATTTCTGCAATTTTGCCCCAAAAGAAGGGAAATTTCTGGAATTTTGCCCCAAAATAAAAGGAATTTCTGCTTTTTTGCCTCTAAATAAGTGGAATTTCTGTCTTTTTCCTCCATAACAAAGGGAATTTCTGTATTTTTTGCCCCAAAATAAGGAAAAATTCTGATTATTACCCTGAAGTAAGTGAAATTTCTGCAATTTTGCCCCAAAATATGAAAAATTTCTGCTTTTCCCCCCAAATAAGGGGAATTTCAGCCTTTTTATCTCAAAATAATGGGAATTTCTGCATTTTTGCCACAAAATATTAGGAATTTCTGCATTTTTGCCCTAAAATAAGGAAAATTTCTGCCTTTTTTCCCTGAAATAAGTGAAATTTCTGCAATTTTGCCACAAAATAAGTGAAATTTCTGCAATTTTGCCTCAAAATAAGTGAAATTTCTGCAATTTTGCCTCAAAAGAATGGAAATTTCTGGAATTTTGCCCCAAACTAAGTGGAATTTCAGAGTTTTGCCCCAAAATAAGGAGAATTTCTGCCTTTTTGCCCCATAATTAGGGAAATTTCTGCAATTTTGCTCCAAAATACGTGGAATTTCTGTTTTTGCCTGAAAATAGGAAGAATGCATAACTTTTTGCCATAAAATAGGGAAATTTCTTAATTTTTGCTATAAAATAAGGGGAATTTCTGCTTTTTTGCCTCTAAATAAGTGGAATTTCTGTCTTTTTCGTCTAAAACAAAGGGAATTCCTGTCTTTTTTGCCCTAAAATAAGGAAAAATTCTGACTTATTACCCTGAAGTAAGTGAAATTTCTGCAATTTTGCCCCAAAATAAGGGAAATTTCTGTTTTTTTCCCCCAAATAGGGGGAATTTCAGCCTTTTTACCTCAAAATAAGGGGAATTTCTGCATTTTTGCCACAAAATATTAGGAATTTCTGGCTTTTTGTTTCAAAATAAGAAAACTTCTGCTTTTTTTCCATGAAATAAGTGAAATTTCTGCAATTTTGCCCCAAAATAAGTGAAATTCTGCAATTTTGCCTCAAAATAAGGAAAATATCTGGAATTTTGCCCCAAAATAAGTGGAATTTCTGAGTTTTGCCCCAAAATAAGGGAAATTTCTGCCTTTTTGCCCCCAAATAATAAGAATTTCAGCCTTTTTACCTCAAAATAAGGGGAATTTCTGCATTTTTGCCACAAAATATTAGGAATTACTGCCTTTTTGCTACAAAATAAGAAAATTTCTGCTTTTTTTCCCTGAAATAAGTCAAATTTCTGCAATTTTGCCCCAAAATAAGTGAAATTTCTGCAATTTTGCCTCAAAAGAATGGAAATTTCTGGAATTTTGCCCCAAAATAAGTGGAATTTCAGAGTTTTGCCCCAAAATAATAAGAATTTCTGTCTTTTTGCCCCAACATATAGAAAATTTCTGCCTTTTTGCCCCACAATTAGGGGAATTTCTGCAACTTAGCTCCAAAATACGTGGAATTTCTGCCTTTTTGCTCGATAATAAGAAGAATGCATATCTTTTTGCCATAAAAAAGGGAAATTTCTTCATTTTTGCTCCATAATAAAAGGAATTTCTGCTTATTTGCCTCTAAATAAGTGGAATTTCTGTCTTTTTCCCCCAAAACAAAGGGAATTTCTGTATTTTTGGCCCCAAAATGAGGAAAAATTCTGACTTTTTACCCTGAAGTAAGTGAAATTTCTGCAATTTTGCCCCAATATATGAAAAATTTCTGCCTTTTTGCCCCCAAATAAGGGGAATTTCAGCCTTTTTATCTCAAAATAAGGGGAATTTCTGCATTTTTGCCACAAAATATTAGGAATTACTGCCTTTTTGCTACAAAATAAGAAAATTTCTGCTTTTTTTCTCTGAAATAAGTCAAATTTCTGCATTTTTGCCCCAAAATAAGTGAAATTTCTGCAATTTTGCCCCAAAATAAGGAAAATTTCTGGAATTTTGCCCCAAAATAAGTGGAATTTCTGAGTTTTGCCCCAAAATAAAGAGAATTTCTGTCTTTTTGCCCTAACATATAGGGAATTTCTTTCTTTTTGTCCCATATTTAGGGGAATTTCATTAATTTTGTTCCAAAATACGAGGAGTTTCTGCCTTTTTGCCAGAAAATAAGAAGTATGCATACCTTTTTGCCATAAAAAAGGGAAATTTCTTCATTTTTGCTCCACAAAAGAGGAATTTCTTCTTTTTTGCCTCTAAATAAGTGGAATTTCTGTCTTTTTCTCCCAAAACAAAGGGAATTTCTGTCTTTTTGGCCCCAAAATAAAAAAATCTCTGACTTATTACCCTGAAGTAAGTGAAAATTCTGCAATTTTGCCCCTAAATAAGCGAAATTTCTGCCTTTTTGCCCCCAAATAAGGTGAATTTCAGCCTTTTTTTCCTCAAAATAAGGGGAATTTCTACATTTTTGACACAAAATTTTAAGAATTTCTGCCTTTTTGCCCCAAAAATTAGAAAAATTTCTGCCTCTTTTCTCTGAAATAAGTGAAATTTGCAATTTTGCCCCAAAATAAGTGAAATTTCTGCAATTTTGCCCCAAAATAAGTGAAATTTCTGGAATTTTGCCCCAAAATGAGTAGAATTTCTGGAATTTTGACCCAAAATAAGTGGAATTTCTGAGTTTTTCCCTAAAATAAGGAGAATTTCTGTTTTTTGCCCCAACGTATAGAGAATTTCTGCCTTTTTGCCCCACAACTAGGGGAATTTCTGCAATTTTGCTCCAAAATACGGGGAATTTCTGCCTTTTTGCCCGAAAATAAGAAGAATGCATAACTTTTTGCCATAAAAAAGGGAAATTTCTTCATTTTTGCTCCAAAATAAGGGGAATTTCTGCTTTTTTGCCTCTAAATAAGTAGAATTTCTGTATTTTTCCCCCAAAACATAGAAAATTCCTGTCTTTTTTGCCCCAATATAAAAAAAATTTCTGCCTTTTTTTTCTGAAATAAGTTAAATTTCTGCAATTTTGCCCTAAAATAAGTGAAATTTCTCCAATTTTGCCCCAAAATAAGGGAAATTTCTGGAATTTTGCCCCAAAATAAGTGGAATTTCTTAGTTTTGCCCCAAAATAAGGAGAATTTCTGTCTTTTTGCCCCAACATATAGAGAATTTCTGCCTTTTTGCCTCACAATTAAGGGAATTTCTGCAATTTTGCCCCCAAATAAGGAAAATTTCGGCGTTTTTTGCCCCCAAATAAGGGGAATTTCAGCCTTTTTACCTAAAAATAATGGGAATTTCTGCATTTTTGCCACAAAAGATTAGGAATTACTGCCTTTTTGCCCCAAAATAAGAAAATTTCTGCATTTTTTCTCTGATTAAGTCAAATTTCTGCAATTTTGCCCCAAAATAAGTGAAATTTCTGCAATTTTGCCCCAAAAGAAGGGAAATTGCTGGAATTTTGCCCCAAAATAAGGGTAATTTCAGCAATTTTGCCTCAAAATAAGGGAAATTTCTGAAATTTTTCCCCAAAATAAGTGGAATTTCTGAGTTTGCCCCAAAATAAGGAGAATTTCTGTCTTTTTGCCCTAACATATAGGGAATTTCTGCCTTTTTGCCCCACAATTAAGGGAATTTCTGCAATTTTGCTCCAAAATACGGGGAATTTCTGCCTTTTTGCCAGAAAATATGAAGAATGCATACCTTTTTGCCATAAAAAAGGGAAATTTCTTCATTTTTGCTCCAAAATAAAAGGAATTTCTGCTTTTTTGCCTCTAAATAAGTGGAATTTCTGTCTTTTTCCCCTAAAACAAAAGGAATTTCTGTATTTTTTGCCCCAACATAAGGAAATTTTCTGACTTATTACCCTAAAATAAGTGAAATTTCTACAATTTTGCCCCAAAGTTAGGGAAATCTCTGTTTTTTTTCCCCCAAATAAGGGAAATTTCAGCCTTTTTACCTCAAAATAAGGGGAATTTTTGCATTTTTGCCACAAAATATTAGGAATTTTTGCCTTTTTGCCCCAAAATAAGAAAATTTCTGCTTTTATTCCCTGAATAAGTGAAATTTCTGCAATTTTGCCCAAAATAAGTGAAATTTTTGCAATTTTGCCCCAAAGTAAGGAAAATTTCTGGAATTTTGCCCCAAAATAAGTGGAATTTCTGAGTTTTGCCCCAAAATAAGGAGAATTTCTGTTTTTTTGCCCCAACATATAGGGAATTTTTGCCTTTTTGCCCCACAATTAGGGGAATTTCTGCAATTTTGCTCCAAAATACGGGGAATTTCTGCCTTTTGCCAGAAAATAAGAAGAATGCATACCTTTTTCCATAAAAAAGGGAAATTTCTTCATTTTTGCTCCAAAATAAAAGGAATTTCTGCTTTTTTGCCTCTAAATAAGTGGAATTTCTGTCTTTTTCCCCCAAAACAAAGGGAATTTCTGTATTTTTTGCCCCAACATAAGGAAATTTTCTGACTTATTACCCTAAAATAAGTGAAATTTCTGCAATTTTGCCCCAAAATAAGGAAAATCTTTTTTTTTCCCTTAAATAAGGGAAATTTCATCATTTTTACCTCAAAATAAGGGGAATTTCTGAATTTTTGCCTCAAAATATCAGGAATTTCTGCCTTTTTGCCCCAAAATAAGAAAATTTCTGCTTTTATTCCCTGAAATAAGTGAAATTTGTGCAATTTTGCCCAAAATAAGTGAAATTTTTGCAATTTTGCCCCAAAGTAAGGGAAATTTCTTGAATTTTGCCCCAAAATAAGTGGAATTTCTGAGTTTTGCCCCAAAATAAAGAGAATTTCTGTTTTTTTGCCCCAACATATAGGGAATTTCTGCCTTTTTGCCCCACAATTAGGGGAATTTCTGCAATTTTTCTCCAAAATACGGGGAATTTCTGCCTTTTTGCCCGAAAATAAGAAGAATGCATAACTTTTTGCCATAGAAAAGGGAAATTTCTTCATTTTTGCTCCAAAATAAGAAGAATTTCTGCTTTTTTGCCTCTAAATAAGTGGAATTTCTGTCTTTTTCATTCAAAACAAAGTGAATTTCTGGTTTTTGCCCCAAAATAAGAAAAAATTCTGACTTATTACCCTGAAGTAATTGAAATTTCTGCAATTTTGCCCCAAAATATGGGAAATATCTGCCTTTTTGCCCCCAAATAAGGGGAATTTCAGCCTTTTTACCTCAAAATAAGGGGAATTTCTGTATATTTGCCACAAAATATTAAAAATTTCTGCCTTTTTGCCCCAAAATTAAAAAAAATTTCTGCCTTTTTTCCATGAAATAAGTGAAATTTTTGGAATTTTGCCCAAAATAAGTGAAATTTCTGCAATTTTGCCCCAAAATAAGAGAAATTTCTAAAATTTTGCCTCAAAATAAGTGGAATTTCTGAGTTTTGCCCCAAAATAAGGAGAATTTCTGTCTTTTTGCCCTAACATATATGGAATTTCTGCCTTTTTGCCCCACAATTAGGGAAATTTCTGCAATTTTGCTCCAAAATACGGGGAATTTCTTCCTTTTTGCCGGAAAATAAGAAGAATGCATACCTTTTGCCATAGAAAAGGGAAATTTCTTCATTTTTGCTCCGAAATAAGGGGAATTTCTGCTTTTTTGCCTGTAAATAAGTGGAATTTCTGTCTTTTTCCTCCAAAACAAAGGGAATTCCTGTCTTTTTTGCCACAAAATAAGGAAAAATTCTGACTTATTACCCTGAAGTAAGTGAAATTTCTGCAATTTTGCCCCAAAATAAGGGAAATTTCTGCCTTTTTCCCCCAAATAAGGGGAATTTCAGCCTTTTTACCTCAAAATAAGGGGAATTTCTGCATTTTTGCCACAAAATATTAAAAATTTCTGCATTTTTGCCCCAAAATAAGAAAAATTTCTGCCTTTTTTCCCTGAAATAAGTGAAATTTTTGGAATTTTGCTCAAAATAAGTGAAATTTCTGCAATTTTGCCCCAAAATAAAAGAAATTTCTTAAATTTTGCCCGAAAATAAGTGGAATTTCTGAGTTTTGCCCCAAAATAAGGAGAATTTTTGTCTTTTTGCCCCAACATATAGGCAATTTCTGCCTTTTTGCCCCACAATTAGGGAAATTTCTGCAATTTTGCTCCAAAATATGGGGAATTTCTGCCTTTTTGCCGGAAAATAAGAAGAATGCATACCTTTTGCCATAGAAAAGGGAAATTTCTTCATTTTTGCTCCGAAATAAGGGGAATTTCTGCTTTTTTGCCTCTAATAAGTGGAATTTCTGTCGTTTTCCTCCAAAACAAAGGGAATTCCTGTATTTTTGCCCCAAAATAAAGAAAAATTCTGACTTATTACCCTGAAGTAAGTGAAATGTCTGCAATTTTGCCCCAAAGTATGGGAAATTTCTGCTTTTTGCCCCCAAATAAGGGGAATTTCAGGCTTTTTACCTCAAAATAAGGGGAATTTCTGCATTTTTGCCACAAAATATTAGGAATTTCTGCTTTTTGCCCCAAAATAAGGAAAATTTCTGCATTTTTATCCTGAAATAAGTGAAATGTCTTCACTTTTGCCCCAAAATAAGTGAAATTTCTGCAATTTTGCCCCAAAATAAAGGAAATTTCTGGAATTTTGCCCCAAAATAAGTGGAATTTCTGAGTTTTGCCCCAAAATAAAGAGAATTTCTGTCTTTTTGCCCTAACATATAGGGAATTTTTGCCTTTTTGCCCCATATTTAGGGGAATTTCTGCAATTTAGCTCCAAAATACGGGGAATTTCTGCCTTTTTGCCCGAAAATAAGAAGAATGCATACCTTTTTGCCATAAAATAGGGAAATTTCTTATTTTTTGCTACAAAATAAGGGGAATTTCTGCTTTTTTGCCTCTAAATAAGTGGAATTTCTGTCTTTTTCCTCCAAAACAAAGGGAATTCCTGTCTTTTTTGCCCCAAAATAAGGAAAAATTCTGACTTATTACCCTGAAGTAAGTGAAATTTCTGCAATTTTGCTCCAAAATAAGGGAAATTTCTGCCTTTTTCCCCCAAATAAGATGAATTTCAGCCTTTTTACCTCAAAATAAGGGGAATTTCTGCATTTTTGCCACAAAATATTAGGAATTTCTGACATTTTGCTTCAAAATAAGAAAACTGCCTTTTTTCCCTGAAATAAGTGAAATTTCTGCAATTTTGCCCCAAAATAAGTAAAATTTCTCCAATTTTGCACCAAAATAAGGGAAATTTCTGGAATTTTGCCCCAAAATAAGTGGAATTTCTAAGTTTTGCCCCAAAATAAGGAGAATTTCTGTCTTTTTGCCCCAACATATAGGCAATTTCTGCCTTTTTGCTCCACAATTAGGGGAATTTCTGCAATTTTGCTCCAAAATACAAGGAATTTCTTCTTTTTTGCCCGAAAATAAGAAGAATGCATACATTTTTGCCATAAAAAATGGAAATTTCTTGATTTATGCTCAAAAATAAGGGGAATTTCTGCTTTTTGCCTCTAAATAGTGGAATTTCTGTCTTTTTTCCCCAAAACAAAGGGAATTTCTGTCTTTTTTGACCCAAAATAAGAAAAAATTCTGACTTATTACCCTAAAGTAAGTGAAATGTCTGCAATTTTGCCCCAAAATATGTGAAATTTTTGCCTTTTTGCCCCAAAATAAGGGAAATTTCAGGCTTTTTACCTCAAAATAAGGGGAATTTCTGCATTTTTGCCACAAATTATTAGGAATTTCTGCTTTTTGCCCCAAAATAAGGAAAACTTCTGCCTTTTTATCCTGAAATAAGTGAAATTTCTGCACATTTGCCCCAAAATAAGTGAAATTTCTGCAATTTTGCCCCAAAATAAAAGAAATTTCTGGAATTTTGTCCCAAAATAAGTGGAATTTTTGAGTTTTGCCCTAAAATAAAGAGAATTTCTGTCTTTTTGCCCTAACATATAGGGAATTTCTTCCTTTTTGCCCCATATTTAGGGGAATTTCTGCAATTTTGCTCCAAAATACGAGGAGTTTCTGCCTTTTTGCCTGAAAATAAGAAGTATGCATACCTTTTTGCCATAAAAAAAGGAAATTTCTTCATTTTTGCTCCAAAAAATAGGAATTTCTGCTTTTTTACCTCTAAATAAGTGGAATTTCTGTCTTTTTCCCCCAAAACAAATAGAATTCCTGTCTTTTTTGCCCCAAAATAAGGAAAAATTCTGACTTATTACCCTGAAGTAAGTGAAATTTCTGCAATTTTGCCCCTAAATAAGCGAAATTTCTGCCTTTTTGCCCCCAAATAAGGGGAATTTCAGCCTTTTTACCTCAAAATAAGAGGAATTTCTACATTTTTGCCACAAAATATTAAGAATTTCTGCATTTTTGCCCCAAAAATTAGAAAAATTTCTGCCTTTTTTCCCTGAAATAAGTGAAATGTGCAATTTTGCCCCAAAATAAGTGAAATTTCTGCAATTTTGCCCCAAAATAAGTGAAATTTCTGCAATGTTGCCACAAAATAAGAAAAATTTATGCAATTTTGCCCCAAAATAAGGGAAATTTCTTGAATTTTGCCTCAAAATAAGTGGAATTTCTGAGTTTTGCCCCAAAATAAGGAGAATTTCTGTCTTTTTGCCCCAACATATAGGCAATTTCTGACTTTTTGCCTTACAATTAGAGGAATTTCTGCAATTTTGCTCCAAAATACGGGGAATTTCTGCTTTTTTGCCGGAAAATAAGAAGAATGCATACCTTTTGCCATAGAAATGGGAAATTTCTTCATTTTTGCTCCGTAATAAGGGGAATTTCTGCTTTTTTGCCTCTAAATAAGTGGAATTTCTGTCTTTTTCCTCAAAAACAAAGGGAATTCCTGTCTTTTTTGCCACAAAATAAGGAAAAATTCTGACTTATTACCCTGAAGTAAGTGAAATTTCTGCAATTTTGCCCCAAAATAAGGGAAATTTCTGCCTTTTTCCCCCAAATAAAAGGAATTTCAGCATTTTTACCTCAAAATAAGAGGAATTTCTGCATTTTTGCCACAAAATATTAAAAATTTCTGGCTTTTTGCCCCAAAATAAGAAAAATTTCTGCGTTTTTTTCCTGAAATAAGTGAAATTTTTGGAATTTTGCTCAAAATAAGTGAAATTTCTGCAATTTTGCCCCAAAATAAGAGAAATTTCTAAAATTTTGCCCCAAAGTATGGGAAATTTCTGCCTTTTTGCCCCCAAATAAGGGGAATTTCAGGCTTTTTACCTCAAAATAAGGGGAATTTCTGCATTTTTGCCACAAAATATTAGGAATTTCTGCTTTTTGCCCCAAAATAAGGAAAATTTCTGCATTTTTATCCTGAAATAAGTGAAATGTCTTCACTTTTGCCCCAAAATAAGTGAAATTTCTGCAATTTTGCCCCAAAATAAAGGAAATTTCTGGAATTTTGCCCCAAAATAAGTGGAATTTCTGAGTTTTGCCCCAAAATAAAGAGAATTTCTGACTTTTTGCCCTAACATATAGGGAATTTTTGCCTTTTTGCCCCATATTTAGGGGAATTTCTGCAATTTTGCTCCAAAATACGAGGAGTTTCTGCCTTTTTGCCCGAAAATAAGAAGTATGCATATTTTTTTGCCATAAAAAAGGGAAATTTCTTTATTTTTGTTCCAAAAAAGGGGAATTTCTGCTTTTTTACCTCTAAATAAGTGGAATTTCTGTCTTTTTCCCCAAAACAAAGGGAATTTCTGTCTTTTTGGCCCCAAAATAAAAAAATCTCTGACTTATTACCCTGAAGTAAGTGAAAATTCTGCAATTTTGCCCCTAAATAAGCGAAATTTCTGCCTTTTTGCCCCCAAATAAGGGGAATTTCAGCCTTTTTACCTCAAAATAAGAGGAATTTCTACATTTTTGCCCCAAAGTATTAACAATTTCTGCCTTTTTGCCCCAAAAATTAGAAAAATTTCTGTTTTTTTTCTCTGAAATAAGTGAAATTTGCAATTTTGCCCCAAAATAAGTGAAATTTCTGCAATTTTACCTCAAAATAAGTGAAATTTCTGCAATTTTGCCTCAACATAAGAAAAATTTATGCAATTTTGCCCCAAAATAAGAGAAATTTCTGGAATTTTGCCCCAAAATAAGTGGAATTTCTGAGTTTTGCCCCAAAATAAGGAGAATTTCTGTATTTTTGCCCCAACATATAGGCAATTTCTGCCTTTTTTCCCCACAATTAGGGGAATTTCTGCAATTTTGCTCCAAAATATGGGGAATTTCTGCCTTTTTGCCAGAAAATAAGAAGAATGCATAACTTTTTGCCATAGAAAAGGGAAATTTCTACATTTTTCCTCCAAAATAAGGGGAATTTCTGCTTTTTTGCCTCTAAATAAGTGGAATTTCTGTCTTTTTCCTTCAAAACAAAGTGAATTTCTGTCTTTTTTTCCCCAAAATAAGAAAAAATTCTGACTTATTACCCTGAAGTAATTGAAATTTTTGCAATTTTGCCCCAAAATATAGGAAATTTCTGCCTTTTTGCCCCCAAATAAGGGGAATTTCAGCCTTTTTACCTCAAAATAAGAGGAATTTCTGCATTTTTGCCACAAAATATTAAAAATTTCTGCCTTTTTGCCCCAAAATAAGAAAAATTTCTGCCTTTTTTCCCTGAAATAAGTAAAATTTTTGGAATTTTGCCCAAAATAAGTGAAATTTCTGCAATTTTGCCCCAAAATAAGAGAAATTTCTAAAATTTTGCCCCAAAATAAGTGGAATTTCTGAGTTTTGCCCCAAAATAAGGAGAATTTCTGTCTTTTTGCCCCAACATATAGGCAATTTCTGCCTTTTTGCCCCACAATTAGGGAAATTTCTGCAATTTTGCTCCAAAATACGGGAAATTTCTGCCTTTTTGCCGGAAAATAAGAAGAATGCATAACTTTTGCCATAGAAAAGGGAAATTTCTTCATTTTTGCTCCGAAATAAGGGGTATTTCTGCTTTTTTGCCTCTAAATAAGTGGAATTTTTGTCTTTTTCCCCCAAAACAAAGGGAATTTTTGTCTTTTTTGCCCCAAAATAAGAAAAAATTCTGACTTATTATTCTGAAGTAAGTGAAATTTCTGCAATTTTGCCCCAAAATATGGGACATTTCAGCCTTTTTGCACCCAAATAAAGGGAATTTCAGCCTTTTTACCTCAAAATAAGAGGAATTTCTGCATTTTTTTCACAAAATATTAGAAATTTTTGCTTTTTGCCCCAAAATAGAGAAAAATTCTGCCTTTTTTCCCTGAAATAATTGAAATTTCTGCAATTTTGCCCCCAAATAAGTGAAATTTCTGCAATTTTAGTCCTAAAATAAGGGAAATTTCTGCTTTTTTGTCCCCAAATAAAGGGAATTTCAGCTTTTTACCTCAAAATAAGGGGAATTTCTGCTTTTTTGACACAAAATATTAAAAATTTCTGCCTTTTTCCCCAAAATAAGAAAAATTTCTGCCTTTTTTCCCTGAAATAAGTGAAATTTTTGAAATTTTGCCCCAAAATAAGTGAAATTTCTGCAATTTTGCCCCAAAATAAGGGAAATTTCTGGAATTTTTCCCCAAAATAAGTGGAATTTTTGAGTTTTGCCCCAAAATAAGGAGAATTTCTGTCTTTTTACCCCAACATATAGGCAATTTCTGCCTTTTTGCCCCACAATTAGGGGAATTTCTGCAATTTTGCTCCAAAATACGGGGATTTTCTGCCTTTTTTCCCGAAAATAAGAAGAATGCATACCTTTTTGCAATAAAAAAGAGAAATTTATTCATTTTTGCTCCAAAATATGGGGAATTTCTGCTTTCTTGCCTCTAAATAAGTGGAATTTCTGTCTTTTTCCCCAAAAACCAAGGGAATTCCTGTCTTTTTTGCCGCAAAATAAGGAAAATTTCAGACTTATTACCCTGAAATAAGTGAAATTTCTGCAATTTTGCCCCAAAATAAGTGAAATTTCTTCCTTTTTGCCCCCAAAAAAGGAATTTCAGCCTTTTTATCTCAAAATAAAAGAAATTTCTGCATTATTGCCACAAAATATTAGGAATTTTTGCCTTTTTCCCCCAAAATAAGAAAATTTCTGCTTTTTTTCTTGAAATAAGTGAAATTTCTGCTATTTTGCCCCAAAATAAGTGAAATTTCTGCAATTTTGCCCCAAAATAAGGGAAATTTCTGGAATTTTGCCCCAAAATAATTGGAATTTCTGAGTTTTGCCCCAAAACAATGAGAATTTCTGACTTTTTGCCCCAACATATAGAGAATTTCTGCCTTTTTATCCCACAATTAGGGGAATTTCTGCAATTTTGCTCCAAAATATGGGGAATTTCTTCCGTTTTGCAAGAAAATAAAAAGAATGCATACCTTTTTGCCATAAAAAAGGGAAATTTCTTCATTTTTGCTCCAAAATAAGAAGAATTTCTGCTTTTTTGCCTCTAAATAAGTGGAATTTCTGTCTTTTTGCCCCAAAACAAAGGGAATTCCTGTCTTTTTTGCCCAAAAATAAGGAAAATTTCTGAATTATTACCCTGAAATAAGTGAAATTTATGCAATTTTTCCCCAAAATAAAGGAAATTTTTGCCTTTTTGCCCCCAAATAAAGGGAATTTCAGCCTTTATACCTCAAAATAAGGGGAATTTCTGCATTTTTGCCACAAAATATTAGGAATTTTCGCCTTTTTGTACCAAAATAAAAAAAAATCTGCATTTTTACCCTGAAATAAGTGAAATTTCTGCAATTTTGCCCCAAAATAAGTGAAATTTCTGCAATTTTGCCCCAAAATAAGGGAAATTTCTGAAATTTTGCCCCAAAATAAGTGGAATTTCTGAGTTTTGCCCGAAAATAAAAAGAATTTGTCTTTTTGCTCCAACATATATAGAATTTCTGCATTTTTGCCCCACAATTAGAGAAATCTCTTCAATTTTGCTCCAAAATACGGAGAATTTCTGCCGTTTTGCCCGAAAATAAGAAGAATGCATAGCTTTTTGCCATAATAAATTGAAATTTCTTCATTTTTGCTCCAAAATAAGGGGAATTTCTGCTTTTTTGCCTCTAAATAAGTGGAATTTCTGTCTTTTTCCCCCCAAAAAAAATGAAAATTCTGTCTTTTTTGCCCCAAAATAAGGAAAATTTCTGACTTATTACCCTGAAATGAGTGAAATATCTGAAATTTTGCCCCAAAATAAGGGAAATTTCTGACTTTTGCCCCCTAATAAGTGGAATTTCAGCCTTTTTACCTCAAAATAAGGGGAATTTCTGCATTTTTGCCACAAAATATTAGGAATTTCTGCCTTTGTGCCCCAAAATAAGTGAAATTTCTGCAATTTTGCCCAAAAATAAGGGAAATTTTTGGAATTTTTCCCCAAAATAAAAAGAATTTCTGAGTTTTGCCCCAAAATAAGAAGAATTTTTGTCTTTTTGGCCTAACATATAGGCAATTTCTGCCTTTTTGCCCCACAATTAGGGGAATTTCTGCAATTTTGCTCAAAAGTACGGGGAATTTCTGCCTTTTTGCCTGAAAATAAGAAGAATGCATACCTTTTTGCCCTAAAAAAGGGAAATTTCTTCATTTTTGCTCTAAAATAAGGGGAATTTCTGATTTTTTGCCTCTAAATAATTAGAATTTCTGTCTTTTCCTCCCCCCATAACAAAGGGAATTTCTGTCTTTTTTGCCCCAAAATAAGGAAAAATTCTGACTTATTACCCTGAAGTAAGTGAAATTTCTGCAATTTTGCCCCAAAATAAGGGAAATTTCTGCCTTTTTGCCCCCAAATAAGGGGAATTTTAGCCTTTTTACCTCAAAATACGGGGAATTTCTGCATTTTTGCCAAAAAATATTAGGAATTTCTGCCTTTTAGCCCCAAAATAAAAAAAATTTCTGCCTTTTTTCCCTGAAATAAGTGAAATTTCTGCATTTTGACCCAAAATAAGTGAAATTTCTGCAATATTGCCCCAAAATAAGGGAAATTTCAAGAATTTTGCCCCAAAATAAGTGGAATTTCTGAGTTTTGCTCCAAAATAAGCAGAATTACTGTCTTTTTGCCCTAACTAAAGGGAATTTCTGCCTTTTTGCCCCAAAGTAAGAAAATTTCTGCTTTTTTTCCCTGAAATAAGTGAAATTTCTGCAATTTTGCCCCAAAATAAGTGAAATTTCTGCAATTTTTGCCCAAAATAAGGGAAATTTCTGGAATTTTGCCCCAAAATAAGTGGAATTTCTGAGTTTTGCCCCAAAATAAGGAGAATTTTTGTCTTTTTGCCCCAACATATAGGCAATTTCTGCCTTTTTGCCACAGAATTAGGGGAATTTCTGCAATTTTGCTTTAAAATACGGGGAATTTCTTCCTTTTTGCCCGAAAATAAGAAGAATGCATACCTTTTTGCCATAAAATAGGAAAATTTCTTCATTTTTGCTCCAAACTAAGGGGAATTTCTGCATTTTGGCCTCTAAATAAGTGGAATTTCTGTATTTTCCCCAAAAACAAAGGAATATTGTCTTTTTTGCCCCAAAATAAGGAAAAATTCTGACTTATTACCCTGAAGTAAGTAAAATTTCTGCAATTTTTCCCCAAAATAAGGGAAATTTCTGCCTTTTTGCCCCCAAATCAGAGGAATTTCAGCCTTTTTACCTCAAAATAAAGGGAATTTCTTCATTTTTGCCACAAAATATTAGGAATTTCTGCTCTTTTGCCCCAAAATAAGGAAAATTTCTGCCTTTTTTCTCTGAAATAAGTGAAATTTCTGCAATTTTGCCCCAAAATAAGTGAAATTTCTCCAATTTTGCCCCAAAATAAGTGAAATTTCTGCAATATTGCCCCAAAATAAGGGAAATTTCAGGAATTTTGCCCCAAAATAAGTGGAATTTCTGAGTTTTGCCCCAAAATAAGCAGAATTACTGTCTTTTTGCCCTAACTAAAGGGAATTTCTGCCTTTTTGCCCCACAATTAAGGGAATTTCTCCAATTTTGCTCCAAAATACGGGGAATTTCTGCCTTTTTGCCCGAAAATAAGAAGAATGCATACCTTTTTGCCATAAAAAAGGGAAATTTCTTCATTTTTGCTCCAAAATAAGGGGAATTTCTGCTTTTTTGCCTCTAAATAAGTGGAATTTCTGCCTTTTTCCCCCAAAACAAAGGGAATTTCTGTCTTTTTTGCCACAAAATAAGGAAAAATTCTGACTTATTACCCATAAGTAAGTGAAATTTCTGCAATTTTGCCCCAAAATAACAAAAATTTCTGCCTTTTTCTTCCCAAATAAGGGGAACTTCAGCATTTTTACCTCAAAATAAGGGGAATTTATGCATTTTTGCCAGAAAATATTAGATATTTCTGCATTTTTGCCCCAAAGTAAGAAAATTTCTGCTTTTTTTCCCTGAAATAAGTGAAATTTCTGCAATTTTGCCCCATATTAAGTGAAATTTCTGCAATTTTGCCCCAAAATAAGGGAAATTTCTGGAATTTTGCCCCAAAATAAGTGGAATTTCTGAGTTTTGCCCCAAAATAAGGAGAATTTTTGTCTTTTTGCCCTAACATATAGGCAATTTCTGCCTTTTTGCCCCACAATTAGGGGAATTTCTGCAATTTTGCTCCAAAATACGGGGAATTTCTTCCTTTTTGCCCGAAAATAAGAAGAATGCATACCTTTTTGCCATAAAAAAGGGAAATTTCTTCATTTTTGCTCCAAACTAAGGGGAATTTCTGCATTTTGGCCTCTAAATGAGTGGAATTTCTGTATATTCCCCAAAAACAAATGAAATTTTTGTCTTTTTTGCCCCAAAATAAGGAAAAATTCTGACTTATTACCCTGAAGTAAGTAAAATTTCTGCAATTTTTCCCCAAAATAATGGAAATTTCTGCCTTTTTGCCCCCAAATCAGGGGAATTTCAGCCTTTTTACCTCAAAATAAAGGGAATTTCTGCATTTTTGCCACAAAATATTAGGAATTTCTGCTGTTTTGCCCCAAAACAAGGTAAATTTCTGCCTTTTTTCTCTGAAATAAGTGAAATTTCTGCAATTTTCCCCAAAATAATGGAAATTTCTGCCTTTTTGCCCCCAAATCAGGGGAATTTCAGCCTTTTTACCTCAAAATAAAGGGAATTTCTGCATTTTTGCCACAAAATATTAGGAATTTCTGCTCTTTTGCCCCAAAACAAGGTAAATTTCTGCTTTTTTTCTCTGAAATAAGTGAAATTTCTGCAATTTTGCCCCAAAATAAGTGAAATTTCTGCAATCTTGCCCAAAAATAAGGGAAATTTTTTCAATTTTGCCCCAAAATAAGCGAAATTTCTAGAATTTTGCCTCAAAATAAATGGAATTTCTGAGTTTTGCCCCAAAATAAGGAGAATTTCTGTCTTTTTGCGCCAACATATAGAGAATTTCTGCCTTTTTGACCCACAATTAGGGAAATTTCTGCAATTTTGCTCCAAAATACGGGGAATTTCTGCTTTTTTGCCTCTAAATAAGTGGAATTTCTGTCTTTTTCCCCCAAAGCAAAGGGAATTTCTGTCTTTTTGCCCCAAAATAAAGAAAAATTCTGACTTATTACCCTGAAGTAAGTGAAATTTCTGCAATTTTGCCCCAAAATAAGGGAAATTTCTGCCTTTTTGTTCTTAAATAAGTGGAATTTCAGCCTTTTTACCTCAAAATAAGGGGAATTTCTGCATTTTTGCCCCCAAATAAGAGGAATTTCAGCCTTTTTACCTCAAAATAAGGGGAATTTCTGCATTTTTGCCACAAAATATTAGGAATTTCTGCCTTTTTACACCATAATAAGAAAATTTCTGCTTTTTTTCCCTGAAATAAGTGAAATTTCTGCAATTTTGCCACAAAATAAGTGAAACTTCTACAATTTTGCTTAAAATAAGGGAAATTTCTGGAATTTTGCCCCAAAATAAGTTGAATTTCTAAGTTTTGCCCCAAAATAAGGAGAATTTCTGTATTTTTGCCCCAACATATAGGCAATTTCTGCCTTTTGCCCCGCAATTAGGAAAATTTCTGCAATTTTGCTCAAAAATACGGGGAATTTCTGCCTTTGTGCCCGAAAATAGAAGAATGCATACCTTTTTGCCATAAAAAAGGGAAATTTCTTCATTTTTGCTCCAAACTAAGGCGAATTTCTGCTTTTTTGCCTCTAAATAAGTGGAATTTCTGTCTTTTTCCCCCAAAACAAAGGGAATTTCTGTCTCTTTTGCCCCAAAATAAGAAAAAATTCTGACTTATTACACTGAAGTATGTGAAATTTCTGCAATTTTGCCCCAAAATTAGGGAAATTTCTGGAATTTTGCCCCAAAATAAGTGGAATTTCTGAGTTTTGCCCCAAAATAAAAAGAATTTCTGTCTTTTTGCCCCAACATATAGAGAATTTCTGACTTTTTGCCCCACAATTAGGGGAATTTCTGCAATTTTGCTCCATAATACGGAAAATTTCTGCCTTTTTGCCCGAAAATAAGAAGAATGCATACCTTTTTGCCATAAAAATGGAAAATTTCTTCATTTTTGCTCCATAATAAAAGGAATTTCTGTTTTTTGCCTCTAAATAAGTGGAATTTCTGTCTTTTTCTTCCAAAACAAAGGGAATTTCTGTCTTTTTTGCTCCAAAATAAGAAAAAATTCTGACTTATTACCCTGAAGTAAGTGGAATTTCTGCAATTTTGCCCCAAAATAAGGGAAATTTCTGCATTTTGCCCCCAAATAAAAGGAATTTCACCCTTTTTACCACAAAATAAGGGGAATTTCTGAATTTTTGCCCCCAAATAAGGAGAATTTCAGTTTTTTTACCTCAAAATAAGAAGAATTTCTGCATTTTTGCCACAAAATATTAGGAATTTCTGCCTTTTTGCCCCTAAATAAGAAAATTTCTGCTTTTTTTCCCTGAAATAGGTGAAATTTCTGCAATTTTGCCTCAAAATAAGTGAAATTTCTGCAATTTTGCATCAAAATATGGGAAATTTCTGGAATTTTGCCCCAAATAAGTGGAATTTCTGAGTTTTGCCCCGAAATAAGGAGAATTTCTGTCTTTTTGTCCCAACATATAGAGAATTTCTTCCTTTTTGCCCTACAATTAGGGAAATTTCTGCAATTTTACTCCAAAATACGAAGAATTTCTGCCTTCTTGCCCGAAAATAAGAAGAATGCATACCTTTTTGCCATAAAAAAGGAAATTTCTTCATTTTTGCTCCAAAAAGGGGAATTTCTGGAATTTTGCCTCTAAATAAGTGGAATTTCTGTCTTTTTCCTCCAAAACAAAAGAAATTTCTGTCTTTTTTGCCCCAAAATAAGGAAAATTTCTCACTTATTACCCTGACATAAGTGAAATTTCTGCAATTTTGACTCAAAATAAGGGAAATTTCTGCCTTTTGCCCCCAATTAAGGGGAATTTCAGGCTTTTTACCTCAAAATAAGGGGAATTTCTGACTTTTTTCCCTGAAATAAGTGAAATTTCTGCAATTTTGCCCCAAAATAAGTGAAATTTCTGCAATTTTGTCCCAAAATAAAGGAAATTTGTGGAATTTTGCCCCAAAATATGTGGAATTTATGAATTTTGCCCACAAATAAGGAGAATTTCTGTATTTTTGCCCCAACATATAGGGAATTTCTGCCTTTTTGCCCCACAATAATGGGAATTTCTTCTATTTTGCTCCAAAATACAGGGAATTTCTGCCTTTTTGCCCGAAAATAAGAAGAATGCATACCTTTTTGCCATCAAAAAAGGAAATTTCTTCATTTTTGCTCCAAAATAAGGGGAATTTCTGCTTTTTTGCCTCTAAATAAGTGAAATTTCTGTTATTTTAACCCAAAACAAAGGGAATTTCTGTCTTTTTTGCCCCAAAATAAGAAGAAATTCTGACTTATTACCCTGAAGTAAGTGAAATTTCTGCAATTTTGCCCCAAAATATGGGAAATTTCTGACTTTTTGCCTCCAAATAAGGGGAATTTCAGCCTTTTTACCTCAAAATAAGGGGAATTTCTGCTTTTTTGCCACAAAATGTTAGGAATTTCACTTTTTGCCCCAAAATAAGGAAAATTTCTGCCTTTTTTCCCTGAAATAAGTGGAATTTCTGCAATTTTGCCCCAAAATAAGTGAAATTTCTGCAATTTTGCCCCAAAATAAGGGAAATTTCTGCAATTTTGCCCCAAAATAATTGAAATTTCTGAGTTTTGCCCCAAAATGAGGAGAATTTCTGTATTTTGCCCCAACATATAGGGAATTTCTGCCTTTTTGCCCAACAATTAGGCAAATTTCTGCAATTTTGCACCAAAATACGGGGAATTTCTGCCTTTTTGCCCGAAAATAAGAAGAATGAATACCTTTTTGCCATAAAAAAGGGAAATTTCTTCATTTTTGATCAAAATAAGGGGAATTTCTGGTTTTTTGCCTCTAAATCAGTGGAATTTCTGTCTTTTTCCCCCAAAACAAAGAAAATTCCTGTCTTTTTTGCCCCAAAATAAAAAAAATTTCTGACTTATTACCCTGAAATAAGTGAAATTTCTGCAATTTTGCCCCAAAATAAGTGAAATTTCTGCAATTTTGGCCCAAAATAAGGGAAATTTCTGGAATTTTGCCCCAATATAAGTGGAATTTCTAGGTTTTGCCCCAAAATAAGGAGAATTTCTGTCTTTTTGGCCCAACATATAGGCAATTTCTGCATTTTTGCCCCACAATTATGGGAATTTCTGCAATTTTGCTCCAAAATACAGAGTATTTCTGCCTTTTTGCCTGAAAATAAGAAGAATGCATAACTTTTTGCCATAAAAAAGGGAAATTTCTTCATTTTTGCTCCAAAATAAGGGGAATTTCTGCTTTTTTGCCTCTAAATATGTGGAATATCTGTTTTTTTCCCCTAAAACAAATGGAATTTCAGTTTTTTTGCCCCAAAATAAAGAAAAATTCTGACTTATTACCCTGAAGTAAGTAAAATTTCTGCAATTTTGCCCCAAAATAAGAAAAATTTCTGCCTTTTTGCCCCCTGTTAAGGGGAATTTCAGCCTTTTTACCTCAAAAGAAGGGGAATTTCTAAATTTTTGCCACAAAATATTAGGAATTTCTGCTTTTTGCCCCAAAATAAGGAAAATTTCTGCCTTTTTTCCCTGAAATAATTGAAATTTCTGCAATTTTGCCCCAAAATAAGTGAAATTTCTGCAAATTTGCCTCAAATAAGTGAAATTTCTGCAATTTTGCCCCAAAATAAGGGAAATTTCTGGAATTTTGCCCCAAAATAAGTGGAATTTCTGAGTTTTGCCCCAAAATAAGGAGAATTTCTGTTTTTTGCCCCAACATATAGAGATTTTCTGCATTTTTGCCCCACAATTAGGGGAATTTCTGCAATTTTTACTCCAAAATACGGGGAATTTCTGCCTTTTTGCCCGAAAATAAAAGAATGCATACCTTTTTGCCATTATGAAGGGAAATTTCTTCATTTTTGCTCCAAAATAAGGGGAATTTCTGCTTTTTTGCCTCTAAATAAGTAGAATTTCTGTCTTTTTCCCCCAAAACAAAGGGAATTTCTGTCTTTTTTGCCCCAAAATAATGAAAAGTTCTGACTTAAAACCCTGAAGTAAGTGAAATTTATGCAATTTTTCCCTAATATAAGGGAATTTTCTGCGTTTTTGTTTACAAAATAAGGGGAATTTCAGCCATTTTACCTCAAATTAGGGGAATTTCTGCATATTTACCCTCTATTAAGGGAATTTCAGTATTTTTACCTCAAAATAAGGGGAATTTATGCATTTTTGCCACAAAATATTAGGAATTTCTGCCTTTTTGGCCCAAAATAAAAAAATTTCTGCTTTTTTTTCTCTGAAATAAGTGAAATTTCTGCAATTTTGCCCCAAAATAAGTGAAATTTCTACAATTTTTCCCCAAATTAAGGGAAATTTCTGTAATTTTGCCCCAAAAAATTGAATTTCTGAGTTTTGCCCCAAAATAAGGAGAATTTCTGTCTTTTTGCCCCAACATATATAGAATTTCTGCCTTTTTGCCCTACAATTAGGCAAATTTCTGCAATTTTGCTCCAAAATACGGGGAATTTCTGCCTTTTTGCCCGAAAATAAGAAGAATGCATACCTTTTTGCCATAAAAAATGGAAATTTCTTCATTTTTGCTCTAAAATAAAAGGAATTTCTGCTTTTTGGCCTCTAAATAAGTAGAATTTCTGTCTTTTTCCCCCAAAACAAAGAAAATTCCTGTCTTTTTTGCCCCAAAATAAGGTAAATTTCTGACTTATTACCCTGAAGTAAGTGAAATTTATGCAATTTTGCCCTAAAATAAGAAAATTTTCTGCCTTTTTGCCCCCTATTAAAGGGAATTTCAGCCTTTTTACCTCAAATTAAAGGGAATTTCTGAATTTTGACACAAAATATTAGGAATTTCTGCCTTTTTGCCCCAAAATAAGAAAATTTCTGCTTTTTTTCCCTGAAATAAGTGAAATTTCTGCAATTATGCCCCAAAATAAGTGAAATTTCTGCAATTTTGCCCCAAAATAAGGGAAATTTCTGGAATTTTGCCCCAAAATAATGGAATTTCTAAGTTTTGCCCCAAAATAAGGAGAATTTCTGTCTTTTTGCCCCAACATATAGAGAATTTCTCCCTTTTTGCCCCACAATTAGGCAAATTTCTGCAATTTTGCTCCAAAATACCGTGAATTTTTGCCTTTTTGCCCGAAAATAAGAAGAATGCATACCTTTTTGCCATGAAAAAGAGAAATTTCTTCATTTTTGCTTCAAAATAAGGGGAATTTCTGCTTTTTTGCCTCTAAATAAGTGGAATTTCTGTCTTTTCCTCCAAAACAAAAAAAATTCCTTTCTTTTTTGCCCCAAAATAAAAATTTCTGACTTATTACCCTGAAATAAGTGAAATTTCTGCAATTTTGCCCCAAAATAAGTGAAATTTCTGCAATTTTGCCCCAAAATAAGAGAAATTTCTGCAATTTTGCCCCAAAATAATTGAAATTTCTGAGTTTTGCCCCAAAATGAGGAGAATTTCTGTATTTTGCCCCAACATATAGGGATTTTCTGCCTTTTGCCCCACAATTAGGCAAATTTCTGCAATTTTGCACCAAAATACGGGGAATTTCTGCCTTTTTGCCCGAAAATAAGAAGAATGAATACCTTTTTGCCATAAAAAAGGGAAATTTCTTCATTTTTGATCAAAATAAGGGGAATTTCTGGTTTTTTGCCTCTAAATCAGTGGAATTTCTGTCTTTTTCCCCCAAAACAAAGAAAATTCTTGTCTTTTTTGCCCCAAAATTAGAAAAATTTCTGACTTATTACCCTGAAATAAGTGAAATTTCTGCAATTTTGCCCCAAAATAAGTGAAATTTCTGCAATTTTGGCCCAAAATAAGGGAAATTTCTGGAATTTTGCCCCAAAAAAGTGGAATTTCTAGGTTTTGCCCCAAAATAAGGAGAATTTCTGTCTTTTTGCCCCAACATATAGGCAATTTCTGCATTTTTGCCCCACAATTATGGGAATTTCTGCAATTTTGCTCCAAAATACAGAGAATTTCTGCCTTTTTGCCCGAAAATAAGAAGAATGCATACCTTTTTGCCATAAAAAAGGTAAATTTCTTCATTTTTGCTCCAAAATAAGGGGAATTTCTGCTTTTTTGCCTCTAAATATGTGGAATATCTGTCTTTTTCCCCTAAAACAAATGGAATTTCAGTTTTTTTGCCCCAAAATAAAGAAAAATTCTGACTTATTACCCTGAAGTAAGTAAAATTTCTGCAATTTTGCCCGAAAATAGGAAAAATTTCTGCCTTTTTGCCCCCTATGAAGGGGAATTTCAGCCTTTTTACCTCAAAATAAGGGGAATTTCTAAATTTTTGCCACAAAATATTAGGAATTTCTGATTTTTGCCCCAAAATAAGGAAAATTTCTGCTCTTATTCCCTGAAATAAGTGAAATTTCTGCAATTTTGCTTCAAAATAAGTGAAATTTCTGCAATTTTGCCCCCAAATAAGTGAAATTTCTGCAATTTTCCCCTAAAATAAGTGAAATTTCTGCAATTTTGCCCCAAAATAAGGGAAATTTTTGATATTTTGCCCCAAAATAAGTGGAATTTCTGAGTTTTGCCACAAAATAAGGAGAATTTCTGTTTTTTGCCCCAACATATAGAGATTTTCTGCATTTTTGCCCCACAATTAGGGGAATTTCTGCAATTTTTACTCCAAAATACGGGGAATTTCTGCCTTTTTGCCCGAAAATAAGAAGAATGCATACCTTTTTGCCATAAGAAGGGGAAATTTCTTCATTTTTGCTCTAAAATAAGGGGAATTTCTGCTTTTTTGCCTCTAAATAAGTAGAATTTCTGTCTTTTTCCCCCAAAACAAAGGGAATTTCTGTCTTTTTTTGCCCCAAAATAAGGAAAAATTCTGACTTATTACCCTGAAGTAAGTGAAATTTATGCAATTTTGCCCTAAAATAAGGGAATTTTCTGCGTTTTTGTTTACAAAATAAATGGAATTTCAGCCATTTTACCTCAAATTAGGGGAATTTCTGCATATTTACCCTCTATTAAGGGAATTTCAGTATTTTTACCTCAAAATAAGGGGAATTTATGCATTTTTGCCACAAAATATTAGGAATTTCTGCCTTTTTGGCCCAAAGTAAGAAAATTTCTGCTTTTTTTTTCTCTGAAATAAGTGAAATTTCTGCAATTTTACCCCAAAATAAGTGAAATTTCTACAATTTTGCCCCAAATTAAGGGAAATTTCTGGAATTTTGCCCCAAAAAATGGAATTTCTGAGTTTTGCCCCAAAATAAGGAGAATTTCTGTCTTTTTGCCCCAACATATAGAGAATTTCTGCCTTTTTGCCCTACAATTAGGCAAATTTCTGCAATTTTGCTCCAAAATACGGGGAATTTCTGCCTTTTTGCCCGAAAATAAGAAGAATGCATACCTTTTTGCCATAAAAAATGGAAATTTCTTCATTTTTGCTCTAAAATAAAAGGAATTTCTGCATTTTGTCCTCTAAATAAGTAGAATTTCTGTCTTTTTCCCCCAAAACAAAGAAAATTCCTGTCTTTTTTGCCCCAAAATAAGGAAAATTTCTGACTTATTACCCTGAAGTAAGTGAAATTTCTGCAATTTTGCCCTAAAATAAGAAAAATTTCTGCCTTTTTGCCCCCTATTAAGGGGAATTTCAGCCTTTTTACCTCAAAATAAAGGGAAATTCTGAATTTTGACACAAAATACTAGGAATTTCTGCCTTTTTGCCCCAAAATAAGAAAATTTCTGCTTTTTTTTCCCTGAAATAAGTGAAATTTCTGCAATTATGCCCCAAAATAAGTGAAATTTCTGCAATTTTGCCCCAAAATAAGGGAAATTTCTGGAATTTTGCCCCAAAATAATGGAATTTCTGAGTTTTGCCCCAAAATAAGGAGAATTTCTGTCTTTTTGCCCCAACATATAGAGAATTTCTGCCTTTTTGCCCCACAATTAGGCAAATTTCTGCAATTTTGCTCTAAAATACCGTGAATTTTTGCCTTTTTGCCCGAAAATAAGAAGAATGCATACATTTTTGCCATAAAAAAGGGAAATTTCTTCATTTTTGCTTCAAAATAAGGGGAATTTCTGCTTTTTTGCCTATAAATAAGTGGAATTTCTGTCTTTTCCCCCAAAACAAAGAATATTCCTGTCTTTTTTGCCCCAAAATAAGAAAAATTTCTGACTTATTACCCTGAAATAAGTGAAATTTCTGCAATTGTGCCCAAAAATAAGTGAAATTTCTGAACTTTTGTCCCAGAATAATGGAAATTTCTGGAATTTTGCCCCAAAATAAGTGGAATTTCAGAGTTTTGCCCCAAAATAAGGAGAATTTCTGTCTTTTTGCCCCAACATATAGGGAATTTCTGCCTTTTTGCACCACAATTAGGGGAATTTCTTCAATTTTGCTCCAAAATATGGGGAATTTCTGCCTTTTTGCCTGAAAATAAGAAGAATGCATACCATTTTGCCATCAAAAAAGGAAATTTTTTCATTTTTGCTCCAAAATAAGGGGAATTTCTGCTTTTTTGCCTCTAAATAAGTGGAATTTCTGTCGTTTTCCCCCAAAACAAAGGGAATTTCTGTCTTTTTTGCCCCAAAATAATGAAAAGTTCTGACTTAAAACCCTGAAGTAAGTGAAATTTCTGCAATTTTGCCCCAAAATATGGAAGATTTCTTCATTTTTGCCCCCAAATAAGGGGAATTTCAGCCTTTTTACCTCAAAATAAGGGGTATTTCTGCTTTTTTGCCACAAAATATTAGGAATTTCTGCTTTTTGCCCCAAAATAAGGAAAATTTCTGCTCTTATTCCCTGAAATAAGTGAAATTTCTGCAATTTTGCTTCAAAATAAGTGAAATTTCTGCAATTTTGCCCCCAAATATGTGAAATTTCTGAACTTTTGTCCCAGAATAAGGGAAATTTCTGGAATTTTGCCCCAAAATAAGTGGAATTTCAGAGTTTTGCCCCAAAATAAGGAGAATTTCTGTCTTTTTGCCCCAACATATAGGGAATTTCTGCCTTTTTGCACCACAATTAGGGGAATTTCTTCAATTTTGCTCCAAAATATGGGGAATTTCTGCCTTTTTGCCTGAAAATAAGAAGAATGCATACCATTTTGCCATCAAAAAAGGAAATTTTTTCATTTTTGCTCCAAAATAAGGGGAATTTCTGCTTTTTTGCCTCTAAATAAGTGGAATTTCTGTCATTTTCCCCCAAAACAAAGGGAATTTCTGTCTTTTTTGCCCCAAAATAATGAAAAGTTCTGACTTAAAACCCTGAAGTAAGTGAAATTTCTGCAATTTTGCCCCAAAATATGGAAGATTTCTTTATTTTTGCCCTCAAATAAGGGGAATTTCAGCCTTTTTACCTCAAAATAAGGGGTATTTCTGATTTTTTGCCACAAAATATTAGGAATTTCTGCTTTTTGCCCCAAAATAAGGAAAATTTCTGCTCTTATTCCCTGAAATAAGTGAAATTTCTGCAATTTTGCTTCAAAATAAGTGAAATTTCTGCAATTTTGCCCCCAAATAAGTGAAATTTCTGCAATTTTGCCCTAAAATAAGTGAAATTTCTGCAATTTTGCCCCAAAATAAGGGAAATTTTTGATATTTTGCCCCAAAATAAGTGGAATTTCTGAGTTTTGCCCCACAATAATTAGAATTTCTTTCTTTTTGCCCCAACATATAGAGATTTTCTGAATTTTTGCCTCACAATTAGGGGAATTTCTGCAATTATGCTCCAAATACGGGGAATTTCTGCCTTTTTGCCCGAAAATAAGTAGAATGCATACCTTTTTGCCATAAGAAAGGGAAATTTCTTTATTTTTGCTCCAAAATAAAAGGAATTTCTGCTTTTTTGCCTCTAAATAAGTGGAATTTCTGTCTTTTTCCCCCAAAACAAAAGGAATTTCTGTCTTTTTTACCCCAAAATAAGGAAAAATTCTGACTTATTACCCTGAAGTAAGTGAAATTTCTGCAATTTTACCCCAAAATAAGGGAAATTTCTGCGTTTTTGTTTCCAAAATAAGGGGAATTTCAGCCATTTTACCTCAAATTAGGAGAATTTCTGCATATTTACCCCCTATTAAGGGGAATTTCAGCATTTTTACCTCAAAATAAGGGGAATTTCTGCATTTTTGCCACAAAATATTAGGAATTTCTGCCTTTTTGGCCCAAAATAAGAAAATTTCTGCTTTTTTTCCCTGAAATAAGTGAAATTTCTGCAATTATGCCCCAAAATAAGTGAAATTTCTGCAATTTTGCCCCAAAATAAGGGAAATTTCTGGAATTTTGACCCAAAAAAATGGAATTTCTGAGTTTTGCCCCAAAATAAGGAGAATTTCTGTCTTTTTGCCCCAACATATAGAGAATTTCTGCCTTTTTGCTCTACAATTAGGCAAATTTCTGCAATTTTGCTCCAAAATACGGGGAATTTCTGCCTTTTTGCCCGAAAATAAGAAGAATGCATACCTTTTTGCCATAAAAAAAAAGTTCTTCATTTTTGCTCCAAAATAAAAGGAATTTCTGCTTTTTTGCCACTAAATAAGTGGAATTTCTGTCTTTTTCCCCCAAAACAAAGAAAATTCCTGTCTTTTTTGCCCCAAAATAAGGAAAATTTTTGGAATTTTGCCCCAAAATAAGTGGAATTTCTGAGTTTTGCCCCAAAATAAGGAGAATTTCTGTCTTTTTGCCCCAACATATAGGCAATTTCTGCCTTTTTGCCCCACAATTATGAGAATTTCGGCAATTTTGCTCCAAAATACGGAGAATTTTTGCATTTTTGCCCCAAAATAAGAAGAATGCATAACTTTTTGCCATAAAAAAGGGAAATTTCTTCATTTTTGCTCCAAAATAAGGGGAATTTCTGCTTTTTTGCCTCTAAATAAGTGGAATATCTGTCTTTTTCTCCTAAAACAAATGGAATTTCTGTTTTTTTTGCCCCAAAAATAATGAAAAATTCTGACTTATTACCTTTAAGTAAGTGAAATTTCTGCAATTTTGCCCTAAAATAAGAAAAATTTCTTCTATTGGCCCCCTATTAAGGGGAATTTCAGCCTTTTTACCTCAAAATAAGGGGAATTTCTGCATTTTTGACACATAATATTAGGAATTTCTGCCTTTTTGCCCCAAAATAAGAAAATTTCTGCTTTTTTTTCCTGAAATAAGTGAAATTTCTGCAATTTTGCCCCAAAATAAAAGAAATTTCTGCAATTTTGCCCAAAAATAAGAGAAATTTCTGGAATTTTGCCCCAAAATAATGGAATTTCTGAGTTTTGCCCCAAAATAAGGAGAATTTCTGTCTTTTTGCCCCAACATATAGAGTATTTCTGCCTTTTTGCCCCACAATTAGGCAAATTTCTGCAATTTTGCTCCAAAATACGGGGAATTACTGCCTTTTTGCCCGAAAATAAGAAGAATACATACCGTTTTGCCATAAAAAAGGGAAATTTCTTCATTTTTTCTCCAAAATAAAAAGAATTTCTGCTATTTTGCCTCTAAATAAGTGGAATTTCTGTCTTTTTCCCCCAAAACAAAGAAAATTCCTGTCTTTTTTGCCCCAAAATAATGAAAATTTCTGACTTATTACCCTGAAATAAGTGAAATTTCTGCAATTTTGTGCCAAAATAAGTGAAATTTCTGCAATTTTGCCCCAAAATAAGAGAAATTTCTGGAATTTTGCCCCAAAATAAGTGGAATTTCTGAGTTTTGCCACAAAATAAGGAGAATTTCTGTCTTTTTGCCCCAACATATAGGCAATTTGTGCCTTTTATCCCCACAATTATGGGAATTTCTGCAATTTTGCTCCAAAATACGGAGAATTTCTGCCTTTTTGCCTGAAAATAAGAAAAATGCATAACTTTTTGCCATAAAAAGGAGAAATTTTTTCATTTTTGCTCCAAAATAAGGGGAATTTCTGCTTTTTTGCCTCTAAATAAGGGGAATATCTGTCTTTTTCCCCTAAAACAAATAGAATTTCTGTCATTTTGCCCCAAAATAATGAAAAATTCTGACTTATTACCCTGAACTAAGTGAAATTTCTGCAATTTTCCCCTAAAATAAGAAAAATTTCTGCCTTTTTGCCCCCTATTAAGGAGAATTTCAGCATTTTTACCTCAAAATAAAGGGAATTTCTACATTTTTGACACAAAATATTAGGAATTTCTGCCTCTTTGCCCCAAAATAAGAAAATTTCTGCTTTTATTCCCTGAAATAAGTGAAATTTCTCCAATTATGCCCCAAAATAAGTTAAATTTCTGCAATTTTGCCCCAAAATAAGGGAAATTTCTGCAATTTTGCCCAAAAATAAGGGAAATTTCTGGAATTTTGCCCCAAAATATGTGGAATTTCTGAGTTTTGCCCTAAAATAAGGAGAATTTCTGTCTTTTTGCCCCAACATATTGAGATTTTCTGCATTTTTGCCCCACAATTAGGGGAATTTCTGCAATTTTGCTCCAAAATACAAGGAATTTCTGCTTTATTTCCCGAAATAAAAGAATGCATACCTTTTTTGCCATAAAAAAGGGAAATTTCTTCATTTTTGCTCCAAAATAAGGGGAATTTCTGCTTTTTTGCCTCTAAATAAGTGGAATTTCTGTCTTTTTCCCCCAAAACAAGGGGAATTTCTGTCTTTTTTGCCCCAAAATAAGGAAAAATTCTGAATTATTACCCTACAGTATGTGAAATTTCTGGAATTTTGCCCCAAAATAAGGTACATTTCTGCGTTTTTGTTTCCAAAATAAATGGAATTTCAGCCATTTTACCTCAAATTAGGGGGATTTCTGCATATTTACCCCCTATTAAGGGGAATTTCAGCCTTTTTACCTAAAAATAAGGGGAATTTCTGCATTTTTGCCACAAAATATTAGGAATTTCGGCCCTTTGGCCCAAAATAAGAAAATTTCTGCATTTTTCCCTGAAATTTGCCCCAAATTTTGCCCCCAAATAAGGGAAATTTCTGCAATTTTGCCCCAAAATAAGTGAAATTTCAGCAATTTTGCCACAAAATAAGGGAAATTTCTGGAATTTTGCCCCAAAATAATGGAATTTCTGAGTTTTGCCCCAAAATAAAAAGAATTTCTGTCTTTTTGCCCCAACATATAGAGAATTTCTGCCTTTATTGCCCTACAATTAGGCAAATTTCTGCAATTTTGCTCCAAAATACGGGGAATTTCTGCCTTTTTGCCCGAAAATAAGAAGAATGCATACCTTTTTGCCATGAAAAAAAGAAATTTCTTCATTTTTGCTCCAAAATAAGGGGAATTTCTGCTTTTTTGCCTCTAAATAAGTAGAATTTCTGTCTTTTCCCCCAAAACAAAGAAAATTCCTGTCTTTTTTGCCCCAAAATAATGAAAATTTCTGACTTATTACCCTGAAATAAGTGAAATTTCTGCAATTTTGCCCTAAAATAAGTGAAATTTCTGCACTTTTGTCCCAAAATAATGGAAATTTTTGGAATTTTGCCCCAAAATAAGTGGAATTGCTGAGTTTTGCCCCAAAATAAGGAGAATTTCTGTCTTTTTGCCCCAACATATAGGGAATTTCTGCCTTTTTGCACCACAATTAGGGGAATTTCTCCAATTTTGCTCCAAAATACGGGGAATTTCTGTTTTTTTGCCTGACAATAAGAAGAATGCATACCTTTTTGCCATCAAAAAAGAAAATTTTTTCATTTTTGCTCCAAAATAAGGGGAATTTCTGCTTTTTTGCCTCTAAATAAGTGGAATATCTGTCTTTTTCCCCCAAAACAAAGGGAATTTCGGTATTTTTTGCCCCAAAATAAGTAAAAATTCTGACTTATTACCCTGAAGTAAGTGAAATTTCTGCAATTTTGCCCGAAAATATTGGAAATTTTTTACTTTTTCCCCCCAAATAAAGGGAATTTCAGCCTTTTTACCTCAAAATAAGGGGAATTTCTGCTTTTTTGCCACAAAATATTAGGAATTTCTGCTTTTTGCCCCAAAATAAGGAAAATTTCTGCATTTTTTCCCTGAAATAAGTGAAATTTTTGCAATTTTGCCCCAAAATAAGTGAAATTTCTGCAATTTTGCAACAAAATAAGTGAAATTTCTGCAATTTTGCCCTAAAATAAGGGAAATTTCTGGAATTTTGCCCCAAAATAAGTGGAATTTCTGAGTTTTGCCCCAAAATAAGGAGAATTTCTGTCTTTTTGCCCCAACATATAGAGATTTTCTGCATTTTTGCCCCACAATTAGGAGAATTTCTGCAATTTTGCTCCAAAATACGGCGATATTCTGCCTTTTTGCCCGAAAATAAGAAGAATGCATACCTTTTTGCCATAAGAAAGGGAAATTTCTTCATTTTTGCTTCAAAATAAGGGGAATTTCTGCTTTTTTGCCTCTAAATAAGTGGAATTTCTGTCTTTTTCCCCCAAAACAAAGGGATTTTCTGTCTTTTTTGCCCCAAAATAAGGAAAAATTCTGACTTATTACCCTGAAGTAAGTGAAATTTCTGCAATTTTGCCCCAAAATAAAGGAAATTTTTGCGTTTTTGTTTCCAAAATAAGGGGATTTCAGCCATTTTTACCTCAAATTAGGGGAATTTCTGCATATTTACTCCCTATTAAGGGGAATTTAAACATTTTTACCTCAAAATAAGGGGAATTTATGCATTTTTGCCACAACATATTAGGAATTTCTGCCTTTTTGGCCCAAAATAAGAAAATTTCTGCTTTTTATCCCTGAAATAAGTGAAATTTCTGCAATTTTGCCCCAAAATAAGTGAAATTTCTGCAATTTTGCTCCAAAATAAGGGAAATTTCTGGAATTTTGCCCCCAAAAATAGAATTCCTGAGTTTTGCCCCAAAATAAGGAGAATTTCTGTCTTTTTGCCCCAACATATAGAGAATTTCTGCCTTTTTGCCCTACAATTAGGCAAATTTCTGCAATTTTGCTCCAAATACGGGGAATTTCTGCCTTTTTGCCCGAAAATAAGAAGAATGCATACCGTTTTGCCATAAATAAGGGAAATTTCTTCATTTTTGCTCCAAAATAAAAAGAATTTCTGCTATTTTGCCTCTAAATAAGTGGAATTTCTGTCTTTTTCCCCCAAAACAAAGAAAATTTCTCTCTTTTTTGCCCCAAAATAAGGAAAATTTCTGACTTATTACCCTGAAATACGTGAAATTTCTGCAATTTTGTGCCAAAATAAGTGAAATTTCTGCAATTTTGCCCCAAAATAAGAGAAATTTCTGGAATTTTGCCCCAAAATAAGTGGAATTTCTGAGTTTTGCCCCAAAATAAGGAGAATTTCTGTCTTTTTGCCCCAACATATAGGCAATTTGTGCCTTTTGGCCCCACAATTATGGGAATTTCTGCAATTTTGCTCCAAAATACGGAGAATTTCTGCTTTTTTGCCTGAAAATAAGAAAAATCCATACCTTTTTGCCATAAAAAGGAGAAATTTCTTCATTTTTGCTCCAAAATAAGGGGAATTTCTGCTTTGTTGCCTCTAAATAAGGGGAATATCTGTCTTTTTCCCCTAAAACAAATAGAATTTCTGTCATTTTGCCCCAAAATAATGAAAAATTCTGACTTATTACCCTGAACTAAGTGAAATTTCTGCAATTTTCCCCTAAAATAAGAAAAATTTCTGCCTTTTTGCCCCCTATTAAGCAGAATTTCAGCTTTTTTACCTCAAAATAAGGGGAATTTCTGCATTTTTGACACAAAATATTAGGAATTTCTGCCTCTTTGCCCCAAAATAAGAAAATTTCTGCTTTTTTTCCCTGAAATAAGTGAAATTTCTCCAATTATGCCCCAAAATAAGTTAAATTTCTGCAATTTTGCCCCAAATAAGGGAAATTTCTGCAATTTTGCCCAAAAATAAGGGAAATTTCTGGAATTTTGCCCCAAAATAAGTTGAATTTCTGAATTTTGCCCTAAAATAAGGAGAATTTCTGTCTTTTTTCCCCAGCATATAGAGATTTTCTGCATTTTTGCCCCACAATTAGGGGAATTTCTGCAATTTTGCTCCAAAATACGGGGAATTTCTGCTTTATTTCCCGAAAATAAGAAGAATGCATACATTTTGCCATAAAAAAGGGAAATTTCTTCATTTTTGCTCCAAAATAAGGGGAATTTCTGCTTTTTTGCCTCTAAATAAGTGGAATTTCTGTCTTTTTCCCCCAAAACAAGGGGAATTTCTGTCTTTTTTGCCCCAAAATAAGGAAAAATTCTGAATTATTACCCTGAAGTATGTGAAATTTCTGGAATTTTGCCCCAAAATAAGGTACATTTCTGCGTTTTTGTTTCTTAAATAAATGGAATTTCAGCCATTTTACCTCAAATTAGGGGAATTTCTGCATATTTACCCCCTATTAAGGGGAATTTCAGCCTTTTTACCTAAAAATAAGGGGAATTTCTGCATTTTTGCCACAAAATATTAGGAATTTCTGCCCTTTGGCCCAAAATAAGAAAATTTCTGCTTTTTTTCCCTGAAATAAGTGAAATTTCTGTAATTTTGCCACAAAATAAGTGAAATTTCAGCAATTTTGCCACAAAATAAGGGAAATTTCTGGAATTTTGCCCCAAAATAATGGAATTTCTGAGTTTTGCCCCAAAATAAAAAGAATTTCTGTCTTTTTGCCCCAACATATAGAGAATTTCTGCCTTTTTGCCCTACAATTAGGCAAATTTCTGCAATTTTGCTCCAAAATATGGGGAATTTCTGCCTTTTTGCCCGAAAATAAGAAGAATGCATACCTTTTTGCCATGAAAAAAAGAAATTTCTTCATTTTTGCTCCAAAATAAAGGGAATTTCTGCTTTTTTGCCTCTAAATAAGTAGAATTTCTGTCTTTTCCCCCATAACAAAGAAAATTCCTGTCTTTTTTGCCCCAAAATAATGAAAATTTCTGACTTATTACCCTGAAATAAGTGAAAAATCTGCAATTTTGCCCTAAAATAAGTGAAATATCTGCACTTTTGTCCCAAAATAATGAAAATTTCTGGAATTTTGCCCCAAAATAAGTGGAATTTCTGAGTTTTGCCCCAAAATAAGGAGAATTTCTGTCTTTTTGCCCCAACATATAGGGAATTTCTGCCTTTTTGCACCACTATTAGGAAAATTTCTGCAATTTTGCTACAAAATACGGGGAATTTCTGCCTTTTTGCCTGAAAATAAGAAGAATGCATACCTTTTTGCCATCAAAAAAGAAAATTTTTTCATTTTTGCTCCAAAATAAGGGGAATTTCTGCTTTTTTGTCTCTAAATAAGTGGAATATCTGTCATTTTCCCCCAAAACAAAGGGAATTTCGGTCTTTTTTGCCCCAAAATAAGGAAAAATTCTGACTTATTACCCTAAAGTAAGTGAAATTTCTGCAATTTTGCCCCAAAATATTGGAAATTTTTTACTTTTTGCCCCCAAATAAGGGGAATTTCAGCCTTTTTACCTCAAAATAAGGGGAATTTCTGCTTTTTTGCCACAAAATATTAGGAATTTCTGCTTTTTGCCCCAAAATAAGGAAAATTTCAACATTTTTTCCCTGAAATAAGTGAAATTTTTGCAATTTTGCCTCAAAATAAGTGAAATTTCTGCAATTTTGCAACAAAATAAGTGAAATTTCTGCAATTTTGCCCCAAAATAAGGGAAATTTCTGGAATTTTGCCCCAAAATAAGTGGAATTTCTGAGTTTTGCCCCAAAATAAGGGGAATTTCTGTCTTTTTGCCCCAACATATAGAGATTTTCTGAATTTTTGCCCCACAATTAGGAGAATTTCTGCAATTTTGCTCCAAAATACGGCGATATTCTGCCTTTTTGCCTGAAAATAAGAAGAATGCATACCTTTTTGCCATAAGAAAGGGAAATTTCTTCATTTTTGCTCCAAAATAAGGGGAATTTCTGCTTTTTTGCCTCTAAATAAGTGGAATTTCTGTCTTTTTCCCCCCAAACAAAGGGAATTCCTGTCTTTTTTGCCCCAAAATAAGGAATATTTCTGACTTATTACCCTGAAATAAGTGAAATTTCTGCAATTTTGCCTCAAAATAATTGAAATTTCTGCACTTTTGTCCCAAAATAAGGGAAATTTCTGGAATTTTGCCCCAAAATAAGTGGAATTTCTGAGTTTTGCCCCAAAATAAGGAGAATTTCTGTCTTTTTGCCCCAACATATAGGGAATTTCTGCCTTTTTGCCCCACAATTAGGGGAATTTCTTCAATTTTGCTCCAAAATACGGGGAATTTCTGCCTTTTTGCCCGAAAATAAGAAGAATGCATACCTTTTTGCCATCAAAAAAGGAAAATCTTCATTTTTGATCCAAAATAAGGGGAATTTCTGCTTTTTTGCCTCTAAATAAGTGGAATTTCTGTCTTTTGCCCCCAAAACAAAGGGAATTTCGGTCTTTTTTGCCCCAAAATAAGGAAAAATTCTGACTTATTACCCTGAAGTTAGTGAAATTTCTGCAATTTTGCCCCAAAATATGGGAAATTTCTGACTTTTTGCCCTCAAATAAGGGAAATTTCAGCCTTTTTACCTCAAAATAAGAAGATTTTCTGCATTTTTGCCACAAAATATTAGGAATTTCTGCTTTTTGCCCCAAAATAAGGAAAATTTCTGCCTTTTTTTTCTGAAATAAGTGAAATTTCTGCAATTTTGCCCCAAAATAAGTGAAATTTCTGCAATTTTGCCCCAAAATAAGTGAAATTTCTGCAATTTTGCCCCAAATTAAGGGATATTTCTGGAATATTGCCCCAAAATAAGTGGAATTTCTGAGTTTTGCCCCAAAATAAAGAGAATTTCTGTCATTTTGCCCCAACATATAAAGATTTTCTGATTTTTGCCCCACAATTAGGGGAATTTCTGCAATTTTGCTCCAAAATAAGGGGAATTTCTGATTTTTTGCCTCTAAATAAGTGGAATTTCTGTCTTTTTCCCCCAAAACAAAAGGAATTTCTGTCTTTTTTGCCCCAAAATAAGAAAAAATTCTGACTTATTACCCTGAAGTAAGTGAAATTTCTGCAATTTTGCCCCAAAATAAGGGAAATTTCTACGTTTTTGTTTCCAAAATAAGGGGAATTTCAGCCATTTTACCTCAATTAGGTGAATTTCTGCATATTTACCCCCTATTAAGAGAAATTTTAGCATTTTTACCTCAAAATAAGGGGAATTTATGCATTTTTGCCACAAAATATTAGGAATTTCTGCCTTTTAGGCCCAAAATAAGAAAATTTCTGCTTTTTTTCCCTGAAATAAGTGAAATTTCTGCAATTTTGCCCCAAAATAAGTGAAATTTCTGCAATTTTGCCCCAAAATAAGGGAAATTTCTGGAATTTTGACCCCAAAAATGGAATTTCTGAGTTTTGCCCCAAAATAATGAGAATTTCTGTCTTTTTGACCCAACATATAGAGAATTTCTGCCTTTTTGCCCTACAATTAGGCAAATTTCTGCAATTTTGCTCCAAAATACAAGGAATTTCTGCCTTTTTGCTCGAAAATAAAAAGAATGCATACCTTTTTGCCATAAAAAGGGAAATTTCTTCATTTTTGCTACAAAATAAAAAAAATTTCTGCTTTTTTGCAACTAAATAAGTGCAATTTCTGTCTTTTCCCCCCAAAACAAAGAAAATTCTTGTCTTTTTTGCCTCAATATAAAGAAAATTTCTGACTTATTATCCTGAAATAAGAGAAATTTCTGCAATTTTGCCCCAAAATAAGTGAAATTTCTGCAATTTTGCCCCAAAATAAGAAAAATTTCTGGAATTTTGCCCCAAAATAAGTGGAATTTCTGAGTTTTGCCCCAAAATAAGGAAAATTTCTGTCTTTTTGCCCCAACATATAGGCAATTTCTGCCTTTTTGCCCCACAATTATGGGAATTTCTGCAATTTTGCTCCAAAATACGGAGAATTTCTGACTTTTTTCCCGAACATAAGAAGAATGCATACCTTTTTGCCATAAAAAAGTGAAATTTCTTCATTTTTGCTCCAAAATAAGGGGAATTTCTGCTTTTTTGCCTCTAAATAAGTGGAATATCTGTCTTTTTCCCCTAAAACAAATGGAATTTCTGTCTTTTTTGCCCCAAAATAATGAAAAATTCTGACTTATTACCCTGTGTAACTGAAATTTCTGCAATTTTGCCCTAAAATAAGAAAAATTTCTGCCTTTTTGCCCCCTATTAAGGGGAATTTCAGCCTTTTTACCTCAAAATAAGGGGAATTTCTGCATTTTTGACACAAAATATTAGGAATTTCTGCCTTTTTGCACCAAAATAGGAAAATTTCTGCTTTTTTTTCGCTGAAATAAGTGAAATTTCTGCAATTATGCCCCAAAATAAGTGAAATTTCTGCAATTTTGCCCCAAAATATGGAAAATTTCTGCCTTTTTGCCCCCAAATAAGGGGAATTTCAGCCTTTTTACCTCAAAATAAGGGGAATTTCTGCATTTTTGCCACAAAATATTAGCAATTTCTGCCTTTTTGCCCCAAAATAAGAAAATTAGTGCCTTTTTTCTCTGAAATAAGTGAAATTTCTGCAATTATGCCCCAAAATATGTGAAATTTCTGCAATTTTGCCCTAAAATAAGTGAAATTTCTCCAATTTTGCCCCAAAATAAAGGAAATTTTTAGAATTTTGCCCCAAAATAAGTGGAATTTCTGAGTTTTGCCCCAAAACAAGGAGAATTTCTGTCTTTTTGCCCCAACATATAGAAAATTTCTGCCTTTTTGCCCCACAATTAGGGGAATTTCTGCAATTTTGCTCCAAAATACGGGGAATTTCTGCCTTTTTGCCTTAAAATAAGAAGAATGCATAACTTTTTGCTATCAAAAAAGGAAATTTCTTCATTTTTGCTCAAAAATGAGGGGAATTTCTGCTTTTTGCCTCTAAATAAGTGAAATTTCTGTCTTTTTCTCCCAAAACAAAGGGAATTTCTGTCTTTTTTGCTGTAAAATAAAAAAAAATTCTGACTTATTATTCTGAAGTAAGTGAAATTTCTGCAATTTTGCCCCAAAATTAAGGAAATTTCTGCCTTTTTGCCCCCAAATAAGGGGAATTTCAGCCTTTTTACCTAAAAATAAGGGGAATATCTGCATTTTTACCACAAAATATTAGGAATTTCTGCATTTTTGCCCCAAAATAAGGGAAATTTCTAGAATTTTGCCCCAAAATATGTGTAATTTCTGAGTTTTGCCCCAAAATAAGGAGAATTTCTGTCTTTTTGCTCTAACTAAAGGGAATTTCTGCCTTTTTGCCTCACAATTAGGGGAATTTTTGCAATTTTGCTCCAAAATACGTGGAATTTCTGCCTTTTTGCCCGAAAATAAGAAGAATGCATACCATTTTGCCATAAAAAAGTTAAATTTCTTCATTTTTGCTTCAAAATAAGGGGAATTTCTACTTTTTTGCCTCTAAATAAGTGGAATTTCTGTCTTTTCCCCAAAACAAAGAAAAGTCCTGTCTTTTTTGCCCCAAAATAAGGAAAATTTCTGACTTATTACCCTGAAATACGTGATATTTCTGTAATTTTGCCCCAAAATAAGTGAAATTTCTGCAATTTTGCCCCAAAATAAGGGAAATTTCTGAAATTTTGCCCCAAAATAAGTGGAATTTTTGAGTTTTGCCCCAAAATAAGGAGAATTTCTGTCTTTTTGCCCCAACATATAGGCAATTTCTGCATTTTTGCCTCACAATTAGGGGAATTTTTGCAATTTTGCTCCAAAATACGGAGAATTTCTGCCTTTTTGCCCAAAAATAAGAAGAATGCATACCTTTTTGCCATAAAAAAGGGAAATTTCTTCATTTTTGCTCCAAAATAAGGGGAATTTCTGCTTTTTTGCCTCTAAATAAGTGGAATTTCTGTCGTTTTCCCCCAAAACAAAGGGAATTACTGTTTTTTTTGCCGCAAAATAAGGAAAAATCCTGACTTATTTCCCTGAAGTAAGTAAAATTTCTGCAATTTTTCCCCAAAATAAAGGAAATTTCTGACTTTTTGCCCTCAAATAGGGGAATTTCAGCCTTTTTACCTAAAATAAGAGGAATTTCTGAATTTTTTCCACAAAATATTAGGAATTTCTGCATTTTTGCCCCAAAATAAGAAAATTTCTGCTTTTTTTCTCTGAAATAAGTGAAATTTCTGAAATTTTGCCCCAAAATAAGTTGAAGTTCTGCAATTTTAGCCCAAAATAAGTGAAATTTCTGCAATTTTGCCTCAAAATAAGGGAAATTTCTGGAATTTTTCCCCAAAATAAGTGGAATTTCTGAGTTTTGCCCCAAAATAAGGAGAATTTCTGTCTTTTTGGCCAAACATATAAAGAATTTCTGCCTTTTTGCCCCACAATTAGGGGAATTTCTGCAATTTTGCTCCAAAATACGGGGAATTTCTGCCTTTTTGCCCGAAAATAAGAAGAATGCATAACTTTTTGCCATAAAAAAGGGAAATTTCTTCATTTTTGCTCCAAAATAAGGGGAATTTCTGCTTTTTGGCCTTTAAATAAGTGGAATTTCTGTCTTTTTCCCCCAAAACATAGGGAATTCCTGTCTTTTTTGCCCCAAAATAAGCAAAATTTCTGACTTATTACCCTGAAATAAGTGAAATTTCTGCACTTTTGCCCCAAAATAAAGGAAATTTTTGCCTTTTTTCCCCCAAATAAGGGGAATTTCAGCCTTTTTACCTCAAAATAGGGGGAATTTCTGCATTTTTGCCACAAAATATTAGGAATTTCTGCCTTTTTGCCCCAAAATAAGAAAATTTCTGCTTTTTTTCCCTGAAATAAGTGAAATTTCTGCAATTTTGCCCCAAAATAAGTGAAATTTCAGCAAAATTGCCCCAAAATAAGGGAAATTTCAGGAATTTTGCCTCAAAATAAGTGGAAATTCTGAAATTTTGCCCAAAAATAAGGGAAATTTCTGGAATTTTGCCCCAAAATAAGTGGAATTTCTGAGTTTTGCCCCAAAATAAAGAGAATTTCTGTTTTTTTGCCCCAACATATAGGCAATTTGTGCCGTTTTGCCCCACAATTAGGGGAATTTCTGCAATTTTGCTCCAAAATACAGGGTATTTCTGCCTTTTTGCCCGAAAATAAGAAGAATGCATACCTTTTTGCCATAAAAATGGGAAATTTTTTCATTTTTGCTCCATAATAAAAGGAATTTCTGCTTTTTTGCCTCTAAATAAGTGGAATTTCTGTCTTTTTCCCCGAAAACAAAGGAAATTTCTGTCTTTTTTGCCCCAAAATAAGGAAAAATTCTGACTTATTACTCTGAAGTAAGTGAAGTTTCTGCAATTTTGCCCCAAAATAAGGGAAATTTTTGGAATTTTGCCCCAAAATAAGTGGAAATTCTGAGTTTTGCCCCAAAATAAAGAGAATTTCTGCCTTTTTGCCCCAAAATATGGAGAATTTCTGTTTTTTTGCCCCACAATTAGGGGAATTTCTGCAATTTTGCTCCAAAATACGGGTAATTTCTGCCTTTTTGCCTAAAAATAAGAAGAATGCATACCTTTTTGCCATAAAAATGGGAAATTTCTTCATTTTTGCTCCAATATAAAAGGAATTTCTGCTTTTTTGCCTCTAAATAAGTGGAATTTCTGTCTTTTTCCCCCAAAACAAAGAGAATTTTTGTCTTTTTTACCCCAAAATAAAGAAAAATTCTGACTTATTACCTTGTAGTAAGTGAAATTTCTGCAATTTTGCCCCAAAAGAAGGGAACTTTCAGCCTTTTTACCCCCAAATAAGGGGAATTTCAGCCTTTTTACCTCAAAATAAAGGGAATTTCTGCATTTTTGCCCCCAAATAAGGGGAATTTCAGCTTTTTTACCTCAAAATAAGGGAAATTTCCGCATTTTTGCCACAAAATATTAGGAATTTCTGCATTTTTGCCCCAAAATAAGAAAATTTCTGCTTTTTTTACCTGAAATAAGTGAAATTTCTGCAATTTTGCCCCAAAATAAGTGGAATTTCTGAGTTTTGCCCTAAAATAAGGAGAATCTGTCTTTTTGCCCCTGCATATAGAGATTTTCTGCATTTTTGCCCCACAATTAGGGGAATTTCTGCAATTTTGCTCCAAAATACGGGGAATTTCTGCCTTTTTGCCCGAAAATAAGAAGAATGCCTACCTTTTTGCCATCAAAAAAGGAAATTTCTTCATTTTTGCTCCAAAATAAGGGGAATTTCTGTTTTTTTGCCTCTAAATAAGTTGGATTTCTGTCTTTTTCCCCCAAAACAAAGAGAATTTTTGTCTTTTTTGCCCCAAAATAAAGAAAAATTCTGACTTATTACCTTGTAGTAAGTGAAATTTCTGCAATTTTGCCCCAAAATAAGGGAACTTTCTGCCTTTTTACCCCCAAATAAGGGGAATTTCAGCCTTTTTACCTCAAAATAAAGGGAATTTCTGCATTTTTGCCCCCAAATAAGGGGAATTTCAGCCTTTTTACCTCAAAATAAGGGGAATTTCCGCATTTTTGGCACAAAATATTAGGAATTTCTGCATTTTTGCCCCAAAATAAGAAAATTTCTGCTTTTTTCCCTGAAATAAGTGAAATTTCTGCAATTTTGCCCCAAAATAAGTGGAATTTCTGAGTTTTGCCCTAAAATAATGAGAATTTCTGTCTTTTTGCCCCAGCATATAGAGATTTTCTGCATTTTTGCCCCACAATTAGGGGAATTTCTGCAATTTTGCTCCAAAATACGGGGAATTTCTGCTTTATTTCCGGAAAATAAGAAGAATGCATATATTTTGCCATAAAAAAGGGAAATTTCTTCATTTTTGCTCCAAAATAAGGGGAATTTCTGCTTTTTTGCCTCTAAATAAGTGGAATTTCTGTCTTTTTCCCCCAAAACAAGGGGAATTTCTGTCTTTTTTGCCCCAAAATAAGGAAAAATTCTGAATTATTACCCTGAAGTATGTGAAATTTCTGGAATTTTGCCCCAAAATAAGGTACATTTCTGCGTTTTTGTTTCTTAAATAAATGGAATTTCAGCCATTTGACCTCAAATTAGGGGAATTTCTGCATATTTACCCCCTATTAAGGGGAATTTCAGCCTTTTTACCTAAAAATAAGGGGAATTTCTGCATTTTTGCCACAAAATATTAGGAATTTCTGCCCTTTGGCCCAAAATAAGAAAATTTCTGCTTTTTTTCCCTGAAATAAGTGAAATTTCTGTAATTTTGCCCCAAAATAAGTGAAATTTCAGCAATTTTGCCACAAAATAAGGGAAATTTCTGGAATTTTGCCCCAAAATAATGCAATTTTGCTACAAAATACGGGGAATTTCTGCCTTTTTACCTGAATATAAGAAGAATGCATACCTTTTTGCCATCAAAAAAGAAAATTTTTTCATTTTTGCTCCAAAATAAGGGGAATTTCTGCTTTTTTGTCTCTAAATAAGTGGAATATCTGTCTTTTTCCCCCAAAACAAAGGGAATTTCGGTCTTTTTTGCCCCAAAATAATGAAAAATTCTGACTTATTACCCTAAAGTAAGTGAAATTTCTGCAATTTTGCCCCAAAATATTGGAAATTTTTTACTTTTTGCCCCCAAATAAGGGGAATTTCAGCCTTTTTACCTCAAAATAAGGGGAATTTCTGCTTTTTTGCCACAAAATATTAGGAATTTCTGCTTTTTGCCCCAAAATAAGGAAAATTTCTCAATTTTTTCCCTGAAATAAGTGAAATTTTTGCAATTTTGCCCCAAAATAAGTGAAATTTCTGCAATTTTGCAACAAAATATGTGAAATTTTTGCAATTTTGCCCCAAAATAAGGGAAATTTCTGGAATTTTGCCCCAAAATAAGTGGAATTTCTGAGTTTTGCCCCAAAATAAGGAGAATTTCTGTCTTTTTGCCCCAACATATAGAGATTTTCTGCATTTTTGCCCCACAATTAAGAGAATTTCTGCAATTTTGCTCCAAAATACGGCGATATTCTGCCTTTTTGCCTGAAAATAAGAAAAATGCATACCTTTTTGCCATAAAAAGGAGAAATTTCTTCATTTTTGCTCCAAAATAAGGGGAATTTCTGCTTTTTTGCCTCTAAATAAGGGGAATATCTGTCTTTTTCCCCTAAAACAAATAGAATTTCTGTCTTTTTGCCCCAAAATAATGAAAAATTCTGACTTATTACCCTGAACTAAGTGAAATTTCTGCAATTTTCACCTAAAATAAGAAAAATTTCTGCCTTTTTGCCCCCTATTAAGGAGAATTTAAGCCTTTTTACCTCAAAATAAGGGGAATTTCTGCATTTTTGACACAAAATATTAGGAATTTCTGCCTCTTTGCCCCAAAATAAGAAAATTTCTGCTTTTTTTCCCTGAAATAAGTGAAATTTCTCCAATTATGCCCCAAAATAAGTTAAATTTCTGCAATTTTGCCCCAAAATAAGGGAAATATCTGGAATTTTGCCCCAAAATAATGGAATTTCTGAGTTTTGCCCCAAAATAAGGAGAATTTCTCTCTTTTTGCCCCAACATATAGAGAATTTCTGCCTTTTTGCCCTACAATTAGGCAAATTTCTGCAATTTTGCTCCAAAATATCGTGAATTTTTGCCTTTTTGCCCGAAAATAAGAAGAATGCATACCTTTTTGCTATAAAAAAGGGAAATTTCTTCATTTTTGCTGCAAAATAAGGAAAATTTCTGCTTTTTTGCCTCTAAATAAGTGGAATTTCTGTCTTTTTCCCACAAAGCAAAGAAAATTCCTGTCTTTTTTGCCCCAAAATAAGGAAAATTTCTGACTTATTACCCTGAAATAAGTGAAATTTCTGCAATTTTGCCTCAAAATAAGTGAAATTTCTGCACTTTTGTCCCAAAATAAGGGAAATTTCTGGAATTTTGCCCCAAAATAAGTGGAATTTCTGAGTTTTGCCCCAAAATAAGGAGAATTTCTGTCTTTTTGCCCCAACATATAGGGAATTTCTGCCTTTTTGCCCCACAATTAGGGGAATTTCTTCAATTTTGCTCCAAAATATGGGGAATTTCTGCCTTTTTGCCCGAAAATAAGAAGAATGCATACCTTATTGCCATCAAAAAAGGAAAATCTTCATTTTTGATCCAAAATAAGGGGAATTTCTGCTTTTTTGCCTCTAAATAAGTGGAATTTCTGTCTTTTTCCCCCAAAACAAAGGGAATTTCGGTCTTTTTTGCCCCAAAATAAGGAAAAATTCTGACTTATTACCCTGAAGTTAGTGAAATTTCTGCAATTTTGCCCCAAAATATGGGAAATTTCTGACTTTTTGCCCTCAAATAAGGGAAATTTCAGGCTTTTTTACCTCAAAATAAGGGGAATTTCTGCATTTTTGCCACAAAATATTAGGAATTTCTGCTTTTTGCCCCAAAATAAGGAAAATTTCTGCCTTTTTTTTTTTCTGAAATAAGTGAAATTTCTGCAATTTGGCACCAAAATAAGTGAAATTTCTGCAATTTTGCCCCAAAATATGTGAAATTTCTGCAATTTTGCCCCAAATTAAGGGATATTTCTGGAATTTTACCCCAAAATAAGTGGAATTTCTGAGTTTTGCCCCAAAATAAAGAGAATTTCTGTCATTTTGCCCCAGCATATAAAGATTTTCTGCATTTTTGCCCCACAATTAGGGGAATTTCTGCAATTTTGCTCCAAAATAAGGGGAATTTCTGATTTTTTGCCTCTAAATAAGTGGAATTTCTGTCTTTTTCCCCCAAAACAAAGGGAATTTCTGTCTTTTTTGCCCCAAAATAAGAAAAAATTCTGACTTATTACCCTGAAGTAAGTGAAATGTCTGCAATTTTGCCCCAAAATAAGGGAAATTTCTGCGTTTTTGTTTCCAAAATAAGGGGAATTTCAGCCATTTTACCTCAAATTAGGGGAATTTCTGCATATTTACCCCCTATTAAGAGGAATTTTAGCATTTTTACCTCAAAATAAGGGGAATTTATGCATTTTTGCCACAAAATATTAGGAATTTCTGCCTTTTAGGCCCAAAATAAGAAAATTTCTGCTTTTTTTCCCTGAAATAAGTGAAATTTCTGCAATTTTGCCCCAAAATAAGTGAAATTTCTGCAATTTTGCCCCAAAATAAGGGAAATTTCTGGAATTTTGACCCCAAAAATGGAATTTCTGAGTTTTGCCCCAAAATAATGAGAATTTCTGTCTTTTTGCCCCAACATATAGAGAATTTCTGCCTATTTGCCCTACAATTAGGCAAATTTCTGCTATTTTGCTCCAAAATACAAGGAATTTCTGCCTTTTGCCCGAAAATAAAAAGAATGCATACCTTTTTGCCATAAAAAAGGGAAATTTCTTCATTTTTGCTCCAAAATAAAAAAAATTTCTGCTTTTTTGCCACTAAATAAGTGCAATTTCTGTCTTTTTCCCCCAAAACAAAGAAAATTCTTGTCTTTTTTGCCTCAAAATAAAGAAAATTTCTGACTTATTACCCTGAAATAAGAGAAATTTCTGCAATTTTGCCCCAAAATAAATGAAATTTCTGCAATTTTGCCCCAAAATAAGAAAAATTTCTGGAATTTTGCCCCAAAATAAGTGGAATTTCTGAGTTTTGCCCCAAAATAAGGAGAATTTCTGTCTTTTTGCCCCAACATATAGGCAATTTCTGCCTTTTTGCCCCACAATTATGGGAATTTCTGCAATTTTGCTCCAAAATACGGAGAATTTCAGACTTTTTTCCCGAACATAAGAAGAATGCATACCTTTTTGCCATAAAAAAGGGAAATTTCTTCATTTTTGCTCCAAAATAAGGGGAATTTCTGCTTTTTTGCCTCTAAATAAGTGGAATATCTGTCTTTTTCCCCTAAAACAAATGGAATTTCTGTCTTTTTTGCCCCAAAATAATGAAAAATTCTGACTTATTACCCTGTGTAAGTGAAATTTCTGCAATTTTGCCCTAAAATAAGAAAAATTTCTGCCTTTTTGCCCCCTATTAAGGGGAATTTCAGCCTTTTTACCTCAAAATAAGGGGAATTTCTGCATTTTTGAAACAAAATATTACGAATTTCTGCATTTTTGCACCAAAATAAGAAAATTTCTGCTTATTTTTCCCTGAAATAAGTGAAATTTCTGCAATTATGCCCCAAAATAAGTGAAATTTCTGCAATTTTGCCCCAAAATATGGAAAATTTCTGCCTTTTTGCCCCCAAATAAGGGGAATTTCAGCCTTTTTACCTCAAAATAAGGGGAATTTCTGCATTTTTGCCACAAAATATTAGCAATTTCTGCCTTTTTGCCACAAAATAAGGAAAATTAGTGCCTTTTTTCTCTGAAATATGTGAAATTTCTGCAATTATGCCCCAAAATATGTGAAATTTCTGCAATTTTGCCCTAAAATAAGTGAAATTTCTCTAATTTTGCCCCAAAATAAAGGAAATTTTTAGAATTTTGCCCCCAAATAAGTGGAATTTCTGAGTTTTGCCCCAAAATAAGGAGAATTTCTGTCTTTTTGCCCCAACATATAGAAAATTTCTGCCTTTTTGCCCCACAATTAGGGGAATTTCTGCAATTTTGCTCCAAAATACGGGGAATTTCTGCCTTTTTGCCTGAAAATAAGAAGAATGCATAACTTTTTGCCATCAAAAAAGGAAATGTCTTCATTTTTGCTCAAAAATGAGGGGAATTTCTGCTTTTTGCCTCTAAATAAGTGAAATTTCTGTCTTTTTCTCCCAAAACAAAGGGAATTTCTGTCTTTTTTGCCCTAAAATAAGGAAAAATTCTGACTTATTACCCTGAAGTAAGTGAAATTTCTGCAATTTTGCCCCAAAATAAAGGAAATTTCTGCCTTTTTGCCCCCAAATAAGGGGAATTTCAGCCTTTTTACCTAAAAATAAGGGGAATATCTGCATTTTTCCACAAAATATTAGGAATTTCTGCATTTTTGCCCCAAAATAAGGGAAATTTCTGGAATTTTGCCCCAAAATATGTGTAATTTCTGAGTTTTGCCCTAAAATAAGGAGAATTTCGGTCTTTTTGCTCTAACTAAAAGGAATTTCTGCCTTTTTGCCTCACAATTAGGGGAATTTCTGCAATTTTGCTCCAAAATACGGGGAATTTCTGCCTTTTTGCCCGAAAATAAGAAGAATGCATACCTTTTTGCCATAAAAAAGTTAAATTTCTTCATTTTTGCTTCAAAATAAGGGGAATTTCTGCTTTTTTGCCTCTAAATAAGTGGAATTTCTGTCTTTTCCCCAAAACAAAGAAAAGTCCTGTCTTTTTTGCACCAAAATAAGGAAAATTTCTGATTTATTACCCTGAAATACGTGATATTTTTGTAATTTTGCCCCAAAATAAGTGAAATTTCTGCAATTTTTCCCCAAAATAAGGGAAATTTCTGAAATTTTGCCCCAAAATAAGTGGAATTTTTGAGTTTTGCCCCAAAATAAGGAGAATTTCTGTCTTTTTGCCCCAACATATAGGCAATTTCTGCCTTTTTGCCTCACAATTAGGGGAATTTTTGCAATTTTGCTCCAAAATTCGGAGAATTTCTGCCTTTTTGCCCCAAAATAAGAAGAATGCATAACTTTTTGCCATAAAAAAGGGAAATTTCTTCATTTTTGCTCCAAAATAAGGGGAATTTCTGCTTTTTTGCCTCTAAATAAGTGGAATTTCTGTCTTTTTTCCCCAAAAAAAGGGAATTACTGTTTTTTTTTTGCCGCAAAATAAGGAAAAATTCTGACTTATTTCCCTGAAGTAAGTAAAATTTCTGCAATTTTTCCCCAAAATAAAGGAAATTTCTGACTTTTTGCCCCCAAATAAGGGGAATTTCAGCCTTTTTACCTAAAATAAGAGGAATTTCTGAATTTTTGCCACAAAATATTAGGAATTTCTGCATTTTTGCCCCAAAATAAAGAAAATTTCTGCCTTTTTTCTCTGAAATAAGTGAAATTTTCGAAATTTTGCCCCAAAATAAGTTAAAGTTCTGCAATTTTAGCCCAAAATAAGTGAAATTTCTGCAATTTTGCCCCAAAATAAGGAAAATTTCTGCCCTTTTGCCCCCAAATAAGGGGAATTTCAGCCTTTTTACCTCAAAATAAGGGGAATTTCTGCATTTTTGCCACAAAATATTAGCAATTTCTGCCTTTTTGTCCCAAAATAAGGAAAATTACTGCCTTTTTTCTCTGAAATAAGTGAAATTTCTGCAATTATGCCCCAAAATAAGTGAAATTTCTCCAATTTTGCCCCAAAATAAAGAAAATTTCTAGAATTTTGCCCCAAAATATGTGGAATTTTTGAGTTTTGCCCCAAAATAAGGAGAATTTCTGTCTTTTTGACCCAACATATAGAAAATTTCTACCTTTTTGCCCCACAATTAGGGGAATTTCTGCAATTTTGCTCCAAAATACGGGGAATTTCTGCCTTTTTGCCTTTAAATATGAAGAATGCATAACTTTTTGCCATCAAAAAAGGAAATTTCTTCATTTTTGCTCAAAAATGAGAGGAATTTCTGCTTTTTGCCTCTAAATAAGTGAAATTTCTGTCTTTTTTTTCCAAAACAAAGGGAATTTCTGTCTTTTTTGCCCTAAAATAAGGAAAAATTCTGACTTATTACCCTGAAGTAAGTGAAATTTCTGCAATTTTGCCCCAAAAGAAAGGAAATTTCTGCCTTTTTGCCCCCAAATAAGGGGAATTTCAGCCTTTTTACCTAAAAATAAGGGGAATATCTGCATTTTTACCACAAAATATTAGGAATTTCTGCATTTTTGCTATAAAATATGGAAAATTTCTGCCTTTTTTTCCTGATATAAGTGAAATTTCTGCCTTTTTGCCCCAAAATAAGGGAATTTTCTGGAGTTTTGCCCCAAAATATGTGTAATTTCTGAGTTTTGCCCCAAAATAAGGAGAATTTCTGTCTTTTTGCTCTAACTAAAGGGAATTTTTGCCTTTTTGCCTCACAATTAGGGGAATTTTTGCAATTTTGCTCCAAAATACGTGGAATTTCTGCATTTTTGCCCGAAAATAAGAAGAATGCATACCTTTTTGCCATAAAAAAGTTAAATTTCTTCATTTTTGCTTCAAGATAAGGGGAATTTCTACTTTTTTGCCTCTAAATAAGTGGAATTTCTGTCTTTTCCCCAAAACAAAGAAAAGTCCTGTCTTTTTTGCCCCAAAATAAGGAAAATTTCTGACTTATTACCCTGAAATACGTGATATTTCTGTAATTTTGCCCCAAAATAAGTGAAATTTCTGCAATTTTGCCCCAAAATATGGGAAATTTCTGAAATTTTGCCCCAAAATAAGTGGAATTTTTGAGTTTTGCCCAAAAATAAGGAGAATTTCTGTCTTTTTGCCCCAACATATAGGCAATTTCTGCATTTTTGCCTCACAATTAGGGGAATTTTTGAAATTTTGCTCCAAAATACAGAGAATTTCTGCCTTTTTGCCCAAAAATAAGAAGAATGCATACCTTTTTGCCATAAAAAAGGGAAATTTCTTCATTTTTGCTCCAAAATAAGGGGAATTTCTGCTTTTTTGCCTATAAATAAGTGGAATTTCTGTCTTTTTTCCCCAAAACAAAAGGAATTACTGTTTTTTTTGCCGCAAAATAAGGAAAAATTCTGACTTATTTCCCTGAAGTAAGTAAAATTTCTGCAATTTTTCCCCAAAATAAAGGAAATTTCTGACTTTTTGCCCCCAAATAGGGGGAATTTCAGCCTTTTTACCTAAAATAAGAGGAATTTCTGAATTTTTGCCACAAAATATTAGGAATTTCTGCATTTTTGCCCCAAAATAAATAAAATTTCTTCCTTTTTTCTCTGAAATAAGTGAAATTTCTGAAATTTTGCCCCAAAATAAGTTAAAGTTCTGCAATTTTAGCCCAAAATAAGTGAAATTTCTGCAATTTTACCCCAAAATAAGGAAAATTTCTGCATTTTTGCCCCCAAATAAGGGGAATTTCAGCCTTTTTACCACAAAATAAGGGGAATTTCTGCATTTTTGCCACAAAATATTAGCAATTTCTGCCTTTTTGCCCCAAAATAAGGAAAATTACTGCCTTTTTCTCTGAAATAAGGGAAATTTCTGCAATTATGCCCCAAAATATGTGAAATTTCTGCAATTTTGCCCCAAAATAAGTGAAATTTCTCCAATTTTGCCCCAAAATAAAGGAAATTTCTCGAATTTTGCCCAAAAATAAGTGGAATTTCTGAGTTTTGCCCCAAAATAAGGTTAATTTCTGTCTTTTTGCCCCAACATAAAGAAAATTTCTGCCTTTTTCCCCACAATTAGGGGAATTTCTGCAATTTTGCTCCAAAATACAAGGAATTTCTGCCTTTTTGCCCGAAAATAAGAAGAATGCATAACTTTTTGCCATCAAAAAAGGAAATTTCTTCATTTATGCTCAAAAATGAGGGGAATTTCTGCTTTTTGCCTCTAAATAAGTGAAATTTCTGTCTTTTTCTCCCAAAACAAAGGGAATTTCTGTCTTTTTTGCCCTAAAATAAGGAAAAATTCTGACTTATTACCCTGAAGTAAGTGAAATTTTTGCAATTTTGCCCCAAAATAAAAAAAAAATTTCTGCCTTTTTGCCCCAAATAAGGGGAATTTCAGCCTTTTTACCTAAAAATAAGGGGAATATCTGCATTTTTACCACAAAATATTAGGAATTTCTGCATTTTTGCCACAAAATAAGGAAAATTTCTGCCTTTTTTCCCTGATATAAGTGAAATTTCTGCCTTTTTGCCCCAAAATAAGGGAAATTTCTGGAATTTTGCCCCAAAATATGTGTAATTTCTGAGTTTTGCCCCAAAATAAGGAGAATTTCTGTCTTTTTGCCCTAACTAAATGGAATTTCTGTCTTTTTGCCTCACAATTAGGGGAATTTCTGCAATTTTGCTCCAAAATACGTGGAATTTCTGCTTTTTTTGCCCGAAAATAAGAAGAATGCATACCTTTTTGCCATAAAAAAGTTAAATTTCTTCATTTTTGCTTCAAAATAAGGGGAATTTCTTCTTTTTTGCCTCTAAATAAGTGGAATTTCTGTCTTTTCCCCCAAAACAAAGAAAAGTCCTGTCTTTTTTGCCCCAAAATAAGGAAAATTTCTGACTTATTACCCTGAAATAGGTGAAATTTCTGTAATTTTGCCCCAAAATAAGTGAAATTTCTGCAATTTTGCCCCAAAATAAGGGAATTTTCTGAAATTTTGCCCCAAAATAAGTGGAATTTCTGAGTTTGCCCCAAAATAAGGAGAATTTCTGTCTTTTTGCCCTAACATATAGGCAATTTCTGCCTTTTTGCCTCACAATTAGGGGAATTTTTGCAATTTTGCTCCAAAATACGGAGAATTTCTGCCTTTTTGCCCAAAAATAAGAACAATGCATACCTTTTTGCCATAAAAAAGGGAAATTTCTTCATTTTTGCTCCTAAATAAGGGGAATTTCTGCTTTTTTGCCTCTAAATAAGTGGAATTTCTGTCTTTTTCCCCCAAAACAAAGGGAATTACTGTTTTTTTTGCCGCAAAATAAAGAAAAATCCTGACTTATTTCCCTGAAGTAAGTAAAATTTCTGCAATTTTTCCCCAAAATAAAGGAAATTTCTGACTTTTTGCCCTCAAATAAGGAGAATTTCAGCCTTTTTACCTAAAATAAGAGGAATTTCTGAATTTTTGCCACAAAATATTAGGAATTTCTGCATTTTTGCCCCAAAATAAGAAAATTTCTGCTTTTTTTCTCTGAAATAAGTGAAATTTCTGAAATTTTGCCCCAAAATAAGTTGAAGTTCTGCAATTTTAGCCCAAAATAAGTGAAATTTCTGCAATTTTGCCTCAAAATAAGGGAAATTTCTGGAATTTTGCCCCAAAATAAGTGGAATTTCTGAGTTTTGCCCCAAAATAAGGAGAATTTCTGTCTTTTTGGCCCAACATATAGAGAATTTCTGCCTTTTTGCCCCACAATTAGGGGAATTTCTGCAATTTTGCTCCAAAATACGGGGAATTTCTGCCTTTTTGCCCGAAAATAAGAAGAATGCATAACTTTTTGCCTTAAAAAAGGGAAATTTCTTCATTTTTGCTCCAAAATAAGGGGAATGTTTGCTTTTTTGCCTTTAAATAAGTGGAATTTCTGTTTTTTTCCCCCAAAACATAGGGAATTCCTGTCTTTTTTGCCCCAAAATAAGCAAAATTTCTGACTTATTACCCTGAAATAAGTGAAATTTCTGCACTTTTGCCCCAAAATAAAAGAAATTTTTGCCTTTTTGCCCCCAAATAAGGGGAATTTCAGCCTTTTTACCTCAAAATAAGGGGAATTTCTGCATTTTTGCCACAAAATATTAGGAATTTCTGCCTTTTTGCCCCAAAATAAGAAAATTTCTGCTTTTTTTCCCTAAAATAAGTGAAATTTCTGCAATTTTGCCCCAAAATAAGTGAAATTTCAGCAAAATTTCCCCAAAATAAGGGAAATTTCTGGAATTTTGCCCCAAAATAAGTGGAAATTCTGTAATTTTGCCCCAAAATAAGGGAAATTTCTGGAATTTTGCCCCAAAATAAGTGGAATTTCTGAGTTTTGCCCCAAAATAAAGAGAATTTCTGTTTTTTTGCCCCAACATATAGGCAATTTGTGCCGTTTTGCCCCACAATTAGGGGAATTTCTGCAATTTTGCTCCAAAATACAGGGTATTTCTGCCTTTTTGCCCGAAAATAAGAAGAATGCATACCTTTTTGCCATAAAAATGGGAAATTTCTTCATTTTTGCTCCATAATAAAAGGAATTTCTGCTTTTTTGCCTCTAAATAAGTGGAATTTCTGTCTTTTTCCCCCAAAACAAAGGAAATTTCTGTCTTTTTTGCCTCAAAATAAGGAAAAATTCTGACTTATTACTCTGAAGTAAGTGAAGTTTCTGCAATTTTGCCCCAAAATAAGGGAAATTTTTGGAATTTTGCCCCAAAATAAGTGGAAATTCTGAGTTTTGCCCCAAAATAAAGAGAATTTCTGCCTTTTTGCCCCAACATATGGAGAATTTCTGTTTTTTTGCCCCACAATTAGGGGAATTTCTGCAATTTTGCTCCAAAATACGGGTAATTTCTGCCTGTTTGCCTAAAAATAAGAAGAATGCATACCTTTTTGCCATAAAAATGAGAAATTTCTTCATTTTTGCTCCAAAATAAAAGGAATTTCTGCTTTTTTGCCTCTAAATAAGTGGAATTTCTGTCTTTTCCCCCCAAAACAAAGAGAATTTTTGTCTTTTTTGCCCCAAAATAAAGAAAAATTCTGACTTATTACCTTGTAGTAAGTGAAATTTCTGCAATTTTGCCCCAAAATAAGGGAACTTTCTGCCTTTTTACCCCCAAATAAGGGGAATTTCAGCCTTTTTACCTCAAAATAAAGGGAATTTCTGCATTTTTGCCCCCAAATAAGGGGAATTTCAGCCTTTTTACCTCAAAATAAGGGGAATTTCCGCATTTTTGCCACAAAATATTAGGAATTTCTGCATTTTTGCCCCAAAATAAGAAAATTTCTGCTTTTTTTTTCCCTGAAATAAGTGAAATTTCTGCAATTTTGCCCCAAAATAAGTGAAATTTCTGCAATTTTGCCCCAAAATAAGGAAAATTTCTAGAATTTTGCCCCAAAATAAGTGGAATTTCTGAGTTTTGCCCCAAAATAAGAACAATTTCTGTCTTTTTGCCCCAACATATAGGCAATTTCATCCTTTTTGCCCCACAATTAGGGGAATTTCTGCAATTTTGCTCCAAAATACGGAGAATTTCTGCCTTTTTGCCCGAAAATAAGAAGAATGCATACATTTTGCCATAAAAAAGGGAAATTTCTTCATTTTTGCTCCAAAATAAGGGGAATTTCTGCTTTTTTGCCTCTAAATAAGTGAAATTTCTGTCTTTTTATCCCAAAACAAAAGGAATTCCTGTCTTTTTTGCCCCAAAATAAGGAAAAATTCTGACTTATTACCCTGAAGTAAGTGAAATTTCTGCAATTTTGCCCCAAAATAAGGGACATTTCTGCCTTTTTGCCCCAAATAAGGGAAATTTCAGCCTTTTTACATCAAAATAAAGGGAATATCTGCATTTTTACCACAAAATATTAGGAATTTCTGCATTTTTGCCCCAAAATAAGGAAAATTTCTGCTTTTTTTCCCTGAAATAAGTGAAATTTCAGCAATTGTGCCCCAAAATAAGTGACATTTCTGCAATTTTGTTTTAAAATAAGGGAAATTTCTGGAATTTTGCCCCAAAATAAGTGGAATTTCTGAGTTTTGCCCCAAAATAAGGAGAATTTCTGTCTTTTTGCCCCAACATATAGGGAATTTCTGCCTTTTGCCCCATAATTAGGGGAATTTCTGCAATTTTGCTCCAAAATACGGGGAAATTCTGCCTTTTTGCCCGAAAATAAGAAGAATGCATACCTTTTGGCCATCAAAAAAGGAAATTTCTTCATTTTTGCTCCAAAATAAGAGAAATTTCTGTTTTTTTGCCTCTAAATAAGTGGAATTTCTGTCTTTTTTCCCCCAAAACAAAGGGAATTTCTGTCTTTTTTGCCCTAAAATAAGGAAAAATTCTGACTTATTACCCTGAAGTAAGTGAAATTTCTGCAAATTTTTCCCAAAATAAGGGAAATTTCTGCGTTTTTGTTTCCAAAATAAGGGGAATTTCAGCCATTTTACCTCAAATTAGGAAAATTTCTGGATATTTACCCCCTATCAAGGGGAATTTCAGCCATTTTACCTCAAATTAGGGGAATTTCTGCATATTTACTCCATATTAAGGGGAATTTCAGCATTTTTACCTCAAAATAAGGGGAATTTATGCATTTTTGCCACAAAATATTAGGAATTTCTGCCTTTTTGGCCCAAAATAAAAAATTTCTGCTTTTTTTCCCTGAAATAAGTGAAATTTCTGCAATTTTGCCTCAAAATAAGTGAAATTTCTGCAATTTTGCCCCAAAATAAGGGAAATATCTGGAATTTTGCCCCCAAAATGGAATTTCTGAGTTTTGCCCCAAAATAAGGAGAATTTCTGTCTTTTTGCCCCAACATATAGAGAATTTCTGCCTTTTTGCCCTACAATTAGGCAAATTTCTGCAATTTTGCTCCAAAATACGGGGAATTTCTGCCTTTTTGCCCGAAAATAAGAAGAATGCATACCTTTTTGCCATAAAAAAGGGAAATTTCTTCATTTTTGCTCCAAGATAAAAGGAATTTTTGCTTTTTTGCCACTAAATAAGTGGAATTTCTGTCTTTTTCCCCCAAAACAAAGAAAATTCCTGTCTTTTTTGCCCCAAAATAAGGAAAATTTCTGACTTATTACCCTGAAATACGTGAAATTTCTGCAATTTTGCCCCAAAATAAGTGAAATTTCTGCAATTTTGCCCCAAAATAAGGAAAATTTCTGGAATTTTGCCCCAAAATAAGTGGAATTTCTGAGTTTTGCCCCCAAAAAAGGAGAATTTCTGTCTTTTTGCCCCAACATATAGGCAATTTCTGCCTTTTCCCCCCACAATTATGGGAATTTCTGCAATTTTGCTCCAAAATACGGAGAATTTCTGCTTTTTGCCCGAAAATAAGAAGAATGCATACCTTTTTGCCATAAAAAAGGGAAATTTTTTAATTTTTGCTCCAAAATAAGTTGAATTTCTACTTTTTTGCCTCTAATAAGTGGAATATCTGTCTTTTTCCCTTAAAACAAATGGAATTTCTGTCTTTTTTGCCCCAAAATAATGAAAAATTCTGACTTATTACCCTGAAGTAAGTGAAATTTCTGCAATTTTGCCCTAAAATAAGAAAAAATTCTGCCTTTTTGCCATCTATAAGGGGAATTTCAGCCTTTTTAACTCAAAATAAGGGGAATTTCTGCATTTTGACACAAAATATTAGGAATTTCTGCCATTTTGCCCCAAAATAAGAAAATTTATGCTTTTTTTCCCTGACATAAGTGAAATTTCTGCAATTATGCCCCAAAATAAGTGAAATTTCTGCAATTTTGCCCCAAAATAAGGAAACTTTCTGCTTTTTTGCCCCCAAATAAGGGGAATTTCAGCCTTTTTACCTCAAAATAAGGGGAATTTTTGCATTTTTGCCACAAAATATTAGGAATTTCTGCCTTTTTGCCCCAAAATAAGGAGAATTTTTGTCTTTTTGCCCCAACATATAGAGATTTTCTGCATTTTTGCCCCACAATTAGGAGAATTTCTGCAATTTTGCTCCAAAATACGGCGATATTCTGCCTTTTTGCCCGAAAATAAGAAGAATGCATACCTTTTTGCCATAAGAAAGGGAAATTTCTTAATTTTTGCTTCAAAATAAGGGGAATTTCTGCTTTTTTGCCTCTAAATAAGTGGAATTTCTGTCTTTTTCCCCCAAAACAAAGGGATTTTCTGTCTTTTTTGCCCCAAAATAAGGAAAAATTCTGACTTATTACCCTGAAGTAAGTGAAATTTCTGCAATTTTGCCCCAAAATAAAGGAAATTTCTGCCTGTTTGCCCCCAAATAAGGGGAATTTCAGCATTTTTACATCAAAATAAGGGGAATATATGCATTTTTACCCCAAAATATTAAGAATTTCTGCATTTTTGCCGCAAAATAATGAAAATTTCTGCTTTTTTTCCCTGAAATAAGTGAAATTTCTGCAATTTTGCCCCAAAATAAGTGAAATTTCTGGAATTTTGTCCTAAAATAAGGGAAATTTTTGGAATTTTGCCCCAAAATAAGTGGAATTTCTGAGTTTTGCCCAAAAATAAGAAGAATTTCTGTCTTTTTGCCCCAACATATAGGGAATTTCTGCCTTTTTGCCCCACAATTAGGGGAATTTCTGCAATTTTGCTCCAGAATACGGGGAATTTCTTCCTTTTTGCCCGAAAATAAGAAGAATGCATACCTTTTTGCCATCAAAAAAGGTAATTTCTTCATTTTTGCTCCAAAATAAGGGGAATTTTTTTTTGCCTCCAAATAAGAGGAATTTCTGTCTTTTTCCCCCCAAAACAAAGGGAATTTCTGTCTTTTTTGCCCTAAAATAAGGAAAAATTCTGACTTATTACCCTGAAGTAAGTGAAATTTCTGCAATTTTGCCCTAAAATAAGGGAAATTTTTGCGTTTTTGTTTCCAAAATAAGGGGTATTTCAGCCATTTTACATCCAATTAGGGGAATTTCTGCATATTTACCCCCTATTAAGGGGAATTTCAGCATTTTTACCTCAAAATAAGGGGAATTTATGCATTTTTGCCACAAAATATTAGGAATTTCTGCCTTTTTGGCCCAAAATAAGAAAATTTCTGCTTTTTTTCCCTGAAATAAGTGAAATTTCTGCAATTTTGCCCCAAAATAAGTGAAATTTCTGCAATTTTGCCCCAAAATAAGGGAAATTTCTGGAATTTTGCCCCAAAAATGGAATTTCTGAGTTTTGCCCCAAAAAAGGAGAATTTCTGTCTTTTTGCCCCAACATATAGAGAATTTCTGCCTTTTTGCCCTACAATTAGGCAAATTTCTGCAATTTTGCTCCAAAATACGGGGAATTTCTGCCTTTTTGCCCGAAAATAAGAAGAATGCATACCTTTTTGACATAAAAAAAGGAAATTTCTTCATTTTTGCACCAAAATAAGGGGAATTTCTGCTTTTTTGCCTCTAAATAAGTGAAATATCTGTCTTTTTCCCCTAAAACAAATGGAATTTCTGTCTTTTTTCCTCAAAATAATGAAAAATTCTGACTTATTTCCCTGAAGTAAGTGAGATTTCTGCAATTTTGCCCTAAAATAAGAAAAATTTCTGCCTTTTTGCCCCCTATTAATAGGAATTTAAGCCTTTTTACCTCAAAATAAGGGGAATTTCTGCATTTTTGCCACAAAATATTAGAAACTTCTGCCTTTTTACCCCAAAATAAGAAAATTGCTGCTTTTTTTCCCTGAAATAAGTGAAATTTCTGCAATTATGCCCCAAAATAAGTGAAATTTCTGCAATTTTGTCCCAAAATAAGGGAAATTTCTGGAATTTTGCCCAAAAATAATGAAATTTCTGAGTTTTGCCCCAAAATAAGGAGAATTTCTGTCTTTTTGCCCCAGCCTATAGAGAATTTCTGCCTTTTTGCCCCACAATTAGGCAAATTTCTGCAATTTTGCTCCAAAATACCGTGAATTTTTGCCTTTTTGCCCGAAAATAATAAGAATGCATACCTTTTTGCCATAAAAAAGGGAAATTTCTTCATTTTTGCTTCAAAATAAGGGGAATTTCTTCTTTTTTGCCTCTAAATAAGTGGAATTTCTGTCTTTTTCCCCCAAAACAAAGAAAATTCCTGTCTTTTTTGCCCCAAAATAAGAAAAATTTCTAACTAATTACCTTGAACTAAGTGAAATTTCTGCAATTTTGCCTCAAAATAAGTGAAATTTCTGCACTTTTGTCCCAAAATAAGGGAAATTTCTGGAATTTTGCCGCAAAATAAGTGGAATTTCTGAGTTTTGCCCCAAAATAAGGAGAATTTCTCTCTTTTTGCCCCAACATATAGGGAATTTCTGCCTTTTTGCCCCACAATTAGGGGAATTTCTTCAATTTTGCTCCAAAATACGGGGAATTTCTGCCTTTTTGCCCGAAAATAAGAAGAATGCATACCTTTTTGCCATAAAAAAAGGAAATTTCTTCATTTTTGCTCCAAAATAAGGGGAATTTCTGCTTTTTTGCCTCTAAATAAGTGGAATTTCTGTCTTTTTCCCCCAAAACAAAGATAATTTCTGTATTTTGCCCCAAAATAAGAAGAAATTCTGACTTATTACCCTGAAGTAAGTGAAATTTCTGCAATTTTGCCCCAAAATATGGGAAATTTCTGCAATTTTGCCCCAAAATAAGTGAAATTTCTGCAATTTTGCCCCAAAATAAGGGAAATTTCTGGAATTTTGCCCCAAAATAAGTGGAATTTCTGAGTTTTGCCCCAAAATAAGGAGAATTTCTGTCTTTTTGCCCCAACATATAGAGATTTTCTGCATTTTTGTCCCACAATTAGGGGAATTTCGGCAATTTTGTTCCAAAATACGGGGAATTTCTGCTTTTTTGCCTGAAAACAAGAAGAATGCATGCCTTTTTGCCATAAAAAATGGAATTTTATTCATTTTTGCTCCAAAATAAGGGGAATTTCTGCTTTTTTGCCTCTAAATAAGTGGAATTTCTGTCTTTTTCCCCCAAAACAAAGGGAATTCCTGTCTTATTTGCCCCATAATATGGAAAAATTCGGACTTATTACCCTGAAGTATGTGAAATTTCTGGAATTTTGCCACAAAATAAGGTAAATTTCTGCGTTTTTGTATCCAAAATAAAGGGAATTTCAGCGATTTTACCTCAAATTAGGGGATTTTCTGCATATTTAGCCCCTATTAATAGGAATTTCAGCCTTTTTACCTCAAAATAAGGGGAATTTCTGCATTTTTGCAACAAAATATTAGGAATTTCTGCCCTTTGGCCCAAAATAAGAAAATTTCTGCTTTTTTTCTGAAATAAGTGAAATTTCTATACTTTTGCCCCAAAATAAGTGAAATTTCAGCAATTTTGCCCCCAAATAAGGGAAATTTCTGGAAATTTGCCCCAAAATAATGGAATTTCTTAGTTTTGCCCCAAAATAAGGAGAATTTCTGTCTTTTTGCCCCAACATATAGAGTATTTCTGCCTTTTGCCCCACAAATAGAGGAAATTCTGCAATTTTGCTCCAAAATACGGGGAATTTCTGCCTTTTTGCCCGAAAATAAGAAGAATGCATACCTTTTTGCCATAAAAAAGGGAAATTTCTTCATTTTTGCTCCAAATTAAGGGGAATTTCTGCTTTTTTGCCTCTAAATATGTGGAATTTCTGTCTTTTTCCCCCCCAAAAAAAAATTCCTGTCTTTTTTGCCCCAAAATAAGGAAAATTTCTGACTTATTACCCTGAAATAAGTGAAATTTCTGCAATTTTGCCCAAAAATAAGTGAAATTTCTGCAATTTTGCCCCAAAATAAGGAAAATTTCTAGAATTTTGCCCCAAAATAAGTGGAATTTCTGAGTTTTGCCCCAAAATAAGAAGAATTTCTGATTTTGCCCCAACATATAGGCAATTTCTGTCTTTTTGCCCCACAATTAGGGGAATTTCTGCAATTTTGCTCCAAAATACGGAGAATTTCTGCCTTTTTGCCCGAAAATAAGAAGAATGCATACCTTTTTGTCATAAAAAAGAGAAATTTCTTCATTTTTGCTCCAAAATAAGGGGAATTTCTGCTTTTTTGCCTCTAAATAAGTGGAATTTCTGTCTTTTTCCCCCAAAACAAATGGAATTTCTGTCTTTTTTGCCCCAAAATAAGGAAAAATTCTGACTTATTACCCTGAAGTAAGTGAAATTTCTGCAATTTTGCCCCAAAATAAGGGAAATTTCTGCCTTTTTGCCCCCTAATAAGGGGAATTTCAGCCTTTTTACCTCAAAATAAGGAGAATTTCTGCATTTTTGCCACAAAATATTAGGAATTTCTGCCTTTTTGCCCCAAAATAAGGAAAATTACTGCCTTTTTTCTCTGAAATAAGTGAAATTTCTGCAATTATGCCCCAAAATATGTGAAATTTCTGCAATTTTGCCCCAAAATAAGTAAAATTTCTGCAATTTTGCCCCAAAATAAGGGAAATTTCTGGAATTTTGCCCCAAAATAAGTGGAATTTCTGAGTTTTGCCCCAAAATAAGGAGAATTTTTGTCTTTTTGCCCCAACATATAGAGAATTTCTGCCTTTTTGCCCCACAATTAGGGGAATTTCTGCAATTTTGCTCCAAAATACGAGGAATTTCTGCCTTTTTTGCACGAAAATAAGAAGAATGCATAACTTTTTGCATAAAAAATTGAAATTTCTTCATTTTTGCTCCAAAATAAGGGGGATTTCTGCTTTTTTGCCTCTAAATAAGTGGAATTTCTGTCTTTTTCCCCCAAAACAAAATGAATTCCTGTCTTTTTTGCCCCAAAATAAGGAAAAATTCAGACTTATTACCCTGAAGTAAGTGAAATTTCTGCAATTTTGCCCCAAAATAAGGGAAATTTCTGCCTTTTTGCCCCCAAATAAGGGGAATTTCAGCCTTTTTACACCAAAATAAGGGGAATATCTGCATTTTTACCACAAAATATTAGGAATTTCTGCATTTTTGCCCCAAAATAAGGAAAATTTCTCCCTTTTTTCCCTGAAATAAGTGAAATTTCTGCCTTTTTGCCCCAAAATAAGTGAAATTTCTGCAATTTTGCCCCAAAATAAAGGAAATTTCTGGAATTTTGCCACAAAATATGTGGAATTTCTGAGTTTTGCCCCAAAAAAAGGAGAATTTCTGTCTTTTTGCCCCAACATATAGGCAATTACTGCCTTTTTCCCCCACAATTATGGGAATTTCTGCAATTTTGCTCCAAAATACGGAGAATTTCTGCTTTTTGCCCGAAAATAAGAAGAATGCATAACTTTTTGCCATAAAAAAGGGAAATTTTTTCATTTTTGCTCCAAAATAAGTTGAATTTCTACTTTTTTGCCTCTAAATAAGTGGAATATCTGTCTTTTTCCCCTAAAACAAATGGAATTTCTGTCTTTTTTTGCCCCAAAATAATGAAAAATTCTGACTTATTACCCTGAAGTAAGTGAAATTTCTGCAATTTTGCCCTAAAATAAGAAAAAATTCTGCCTTTTTGCCCCCTATTAAGGGGAATTTCAGCCTTTTTACCTCAAAATAAGGGGAATTTCTGCATTTTTGACACAAAATATTAGGAATTTCTGCCATTTTGCCCCAAAATAGGAAAATTTCTGCTTTTTTCCCTGAAATAAGTGAAATTTCTGCAATTATGCCCCAAAATAAGTGAAATTTCTGCAATTTTGCCCCAAAATAAAGAAACTTTCTGCTTTTTTGCCCCCAAATAAGGGGAATTTCAGCCTTTTTACCTCAAAATAAGGGGAATTTTTGCATTTTTGTCACAAAATATTAGGAATTTCTGCCTTTTTGCCCCAAAATAAGGAAAATTACTGCCTTTTTACTCTGAAATAAGTGAAATTTCTGCAATTATGCCCCAAAATATGTGAAATTTCTTCAATTTTGCCCCAAAATAAGTGAAATTTCTGCAATTTTGCTCCAAAATAAGGGAAATTTCTGGAATTTTGCCCCAAAATAAGTGGAATTTCTGAGTTTTGCCCCAAAATAAGGAGAATTTCTGTCTTTTTGCCCCAACATAAAGAGAATTTCTGCCTTTTTGCCCCACAATTAGGGGAATTTCTGCAATTTTGCTCCAAAATACGAGGAATTTCTGCCTTTTTTGTGCGAAAATAAGAAGAATGCATAACTTTTTGCCATAAAAAAGTGAAATTTCTTCATTTTTGCTTCAAAATAAGAAAAATTTCTGCTTTTTTGCCTATAAATAAGTGAAATTTCTGTCTTTTTCCCCCAACAAAAGGAATTCCTGTCTTATTTGCCCCAAAATAAGGTAAAATTCTGACTTATTACCCTGAAGTAAGTGAAATTTCTGCAATTTTGCCCCAAAATAAAGGAAATTTCTGCCTGTTTGCCCCCAAATAAGGGGAATTTCAGCATTTTTACATCAAAAAAGGGGAATATATGCATTTTTACCCCAAAATATTAGGAATTTCTGGATTTTTGCCCCAAAATAATGAAAATTTCTGCTTTTTTTCCCTGAAATAAGTGAAATTTCTGCAATTTTGCCCCAAAATAAGTGAAATTTCTGGAATTTTGTCATAAAATAAGGGAAATTTCTGGAATTTTTCCCCAAAATAAGTGGAATTTCTGAGTTTTGCCCCAAAATAAGAAGAATTTCTGTCTTTTTGCCCCAACATATAGGGAATTTCTGCCTTTTTGCCCCACAATTAGGGGAATTTCTGCAATTTTGCTCTAAAATAGGGGAATTTCTGCCTTTTTGCCCGAAAATAAGAAGAATGCATACCTTTTTGCCATCAAAAAAGGAAATTTCTTCATTTTTGCTCCAAAATAAGGGGAATTTTTTTTTGCCTCTAAATAATAGAAATTTCTGTCTTTTCCCCCCAAAACAAAGGGAATTTCTGTCTTTTTGCCCTAAAATAAGGAAAAATTCTGACTTATTACCCTGAAGTAAGTGAAATTTCTGCAATTTTGCCCTAAAATAAGGGAAATTTTTGCATTTTTGTTTCCAAAATAAGGGGTATTTCAGCCATTTTACCTCCAATTAGGGGAATTTCTGCATATTTACCCCCTATTAAGGGGAATTTCAGCATTTTTACCTCAAAATAAGGGAAATTTATGTATTTTTGCCACAAAATATTAGGAATTTCTGCCTTTTTGGCCCAAAATAAGAAAATTTCTGCTTTTTTTCCCTGAAATAAGTGAAATTTCTGCAATTTTGCCCCAAAATAAGTGAAATTTCTGCAATTTTGCCCCAAAATAAGGGAAATTTCTGGAATTTTGCCCCAAAAATGGAATTTCTGAGTTTTGCCCCCAAAAAGGAGAATTTCTGTCTTTTTGCCCCAACATATAGAGAATTTCTGCCTTTTTGCCCTACAATTAGGCAAATTTCTGCAATTTTGCTCCAAAATACGGAGAATTACTGCCTTTTTGCCCGAAAATAAGAAGAATGCATACCTTTTTGACATAAAAAAAGGAAATTTCTTCATTTTTGCACCAAAATAAGGGGAATTTCTGCTTTTTTGCCTCTAAATAAGTGGAATATCTGTCTTTTTCCCCTAAAACAAATGGAATTTCTGTCTTTTTTGCCTCAAAATAATGAAAAATTCTGACTTATTACCCTGAAGTAAGTGAGATTTCTGCAATTTTGCCCTAAAATAAGATAATTTTCTGCCTTTTCGCCCCCTATTAATGGGAATTTAAGCCTTTTTACCTCAAAATAAGGGGAATTTCTGCATTTTTGACACAAAATATTAGAAATTTCTGCCTTTTTACCCCAAAATAAGAAAATTTCTGCTTTTTTTCCCTGAAATAAGTGAAATTTCTGCAATTTTGCCCCAAAATAAGTGAAATTTCTGCAATTTTGTCCCAAAATAAGGGAAATTTCTGGAATTTTGCCCAAAAATAATGAAATTTCTGAGTTTTGCCCCAAAATAAGGAGAATTTCTGTCTTTTTGCCCCAGCCTATAGAGAATTTCTGCCTTTTTGCCCCACAATTAGGCAAATTTCTGCAATTTTGCTCCAAAATACCGTGAATTTTTGCCTTTTTGCCCGAAAATAATAAGAATGCATACCTTTTTGCCATAAAAAAGGGAAATTTCTTCATTTTTGCTTCAAAATAAGGGGAATTTCTTCTTTTTTGCCTCTAAATAAGTGGAATTTCTCTCTTTTTCCCCCAAAACAAAGAAAATTCCTGTCTTTTTTGCCCCAAAATAAGAAAAATTTCTAACTAATTACTTTGAACTAAGTGAAATTTCTGCAATTTTGCCTCAAAATAAGTGAAATTTCTGCACTTTTGTCCCAAAATAAGGGAAATTTCTGGAATTTTGCCGCAAAATAAGTGGAATTTCTGAGTTTTGCCCCCAAAAAAGGAGAATTTCTGTCTTTTTGCCCCAACATATAGGGAATTTCTGCCTTTTTGCCCCACAATTAGGGGAATTTCTTCATTTTTGCTCCAAAATACGGAAAATTTCTGCCTTTTTGCCCGAAAATAAGAAGAATGCATACCTTTTTGCCATTAAAAAAGGAAATTTCTTCATTTTTGCTTCAAAATAAGGGGAATTTCTGCTTTTATGCCTCTAAATAAGTGGAATTTCTGTCTTTTTCCCCCAAAACAAAATAATTTCTGTATTTTGCCCCAAAATAAGAAGAAATTCTGACTTATTACCGTGAAGTAAGTGAAATTTCTGCAATTTTGCCCCAAAATATGGGAAATTTCTGCAATTTTGCCCCAAAATATGTGAAATTTCTGCAATTTTGCCCCAAAATATGGGAAATTTCTGCAATTTTGCCCCAAAATAAGTGAAATTTCTGCAATTTTGCCCCTAAATAAGGGAAATTTCTGGAATTTTGCCCCAAAATAAGTGGAATTTCTGAGTTTTGCCCCAAAATAAGGTGAATTTCTGTCTTTTTGCCCCAACATATAGAGATTTTCTGCATTTTTGTCCCACAATTAGGGGAATTTTGGCAATTTTGTTCCAAAATACGGGGAATTTCTGCTTTTTTGCCTGAAAACAAGAAGAATGCATGCCTTTTTGCCATAAAAAATGGAATTTTATTCATTTTTGCTCCAAAATAAGGGGAATTTCTGCTTTTTTGCCTCTAAATAAGTGGAATTTCTGTCTTTTTCCCCCAAAACAAAGGGAATTCCTGTCTTATTTGCCCCATAATATGGAAAAATTCGGACTTATTACCCTGAAGTATGTGAAATTTCTGGAATTTTGCCCCAAAATAAGGTAAATTTCTGCGTTTTTGTTTCCAAAATAAAGGGAATTTCAGCGATTTTACCTCAAATTAGGGGATTTTCTGCATATTTAGCCCCTATTAATAGGAATTTCAGCCTTTTTACCTCAAAATAAGGGGAATTTCTGCATTTTTGCAACAAAATATTAGGAATTTCTGCCCTTTGGCCCAAAATAAGAAAATTTCTGCTTTTTTTCTGAAATAAGTGAAATTTCTATAATTTTGCCCCAAAATAAGTGAAATTTCAGCAATTTTGCCCCCAAATAAGGGAAATTTCTGGAAATTTGCCCCAAAATAATGGAATTTTTTAGTTTTGCCCCAAAATAAGGAGAATTTCTGTCTTTTTGCCCCAACATATAGAGTATTTCTGCCTTTTGCCCCACAAATAGAGGAAATTCTGCAATTTTGCTCCAAAATACGGGGAATTTCTGCCTTTTTGCCCGAAAATAAGAAGAATGCATACCTTTTTGCCATAAAAAAGGGAAATTTCTTCATTTTTGCTCCAAATTAAGGGGAATTTCTGCTTTTTTGCCTGTAAATATGTGGAATTTCTGTCTTTTCCCCCCCCAAAAAAAAAATTCCTGTCTTTTTTGCCCCAAAATAAGGAAAATTTCTGACTGATTACCCTGAAATAAGTGAAATTTCTGCAATTTTGCCCAAAAATAAGTGAAATTTCTGCAATTTTGCCCCAAAATAAGGAAAATTTCTAGAATTTTGCCCCAAAATAAGTGGAATTTCTGAGTTTTGCCCCAAAATAAGAAGAATTTCTGATTTTGCCCCAACATATAGGCAATTTCTGTCTTTTTGCCCCACAATTAGGGGAATTTCTGCAATTTTGCTCCAAAATACGGAGAATTTCTGCCTTTTTGCCCGAAAATAAGAAGAATGCATACCTTTTTGTCATAAAAAAGAGAAATTTCTTCATTTTTGCTCCAAAATAAGGGGAATTTCTGCTTTTTTGCCTCTAAATAAGTGGAATTTCTGTCTTTTTCCCCCAAAACAAATGGAATTTCTGTCTTTTTTGCCCCAAAATAAGGAAAAATTCTGACTTATTACCCTGAAGTAAGTGAAATTTCTGCAATTTTGCCCCAAAATAAGGGAAATTTCTGCCTTTTTGCCCCCTAATAAGGGGAATTTCAGCCTTTTTACCTCAAAATAAGGAGAATTTCTGCATTTTTGCCACAAAATATTAGGAATTTCTGCCTTTTTGCCCCAAAATAAGGAAAATTACTGCCTTTTTTCTCTGAAATAAGTGAAATTTCTGCAATTATGCCCCAAAATATGTGAAATTTCTGCAATTTTGCCCCAAAATAAGTAAAATTTCTGCAATTTTGCCCCAAAATAAGGGAAATTTCTGGAATTTTGCCCCAAAATAAGTGGAATTTCTGAGTTTTGCCCCAAAATAAGGAGAATTTTTGTCTTTTTGCCCCAACATATAGAGAATTTCTGCCTTTTTGCCCCACAATTAGGGGAATTTCTGCAATTTTGCTCCAAAATACGAGGAATTTCTGCCTTTTTTGCACAAAATAAGAAGAATGCATAACTTTTTGCCATAAAAAATTGAAATTTCTTCATTTTTGCTCCAAAATAAGGGGGATTTCTGCTTTTTTGCCTCTAAATAAGTGGAATTTCTGTCTTTTTCCCCCAAAACAAAATGAATTCCTGTCTTTTTTGCCCCAAAATAAGGAAAAATTCAGACTTATTACCCTGAAGTAAGTGAAATTTCTGCAATTTTGCCCCAAAATAAGGGAAATTTCTGCCTTTTTGCCCCCAAATAAGGGGAATTTCAGCCTTTTTACACCAAAATAAGGGGAATATCTGCATTTTTACCACAAAATATTAGGAATTTCTGCATTTTTGCCCCAAAATAAGGAAAATTTCTCCCTTTTTTCCCTGAAATAAGTGAAATTTCTGCCTTTTTGCCCCAAAATAAGTGAAATTTCTGCAATTTTGCCCCAAAATAAAGGAAATTTCTGGAATTTTGCCACAAAATATGTGGAATTTCTGAGTTTTGCCCCAAAAAAAGGAGAATTTCTGTCTTTTTGCCCCAACATATAGGCAATTACTGCCTTTTTCCCCCACAATTATGGGAATTTCTGCAATTTTGCTCCAAAATACGGAGAATTTCTGCTTTTTGCCCGAAAATAAGAAGAATGCATAACTTTTTGCCATAAAAAAGGGAAATTTTTTCCTTTTTCCTCCAAAATAAGTTGAATTTCTACTTTTTTGCCTCTAAATAAGTGGAATATCTGTCTTTTTCCCCTAAAACAAATGGAATTTCTGTCTTTTTTTGCCCCAAAATAATGAAAAATTCTGACTTATTACCCTGAAGTAAGTGAAATTTCTGCAATTTTGCCCTAAAATAAGAAAAAATTCTGCCTTTTTGCCCCCTATTAAGGGGAATTTCAGCCTTTTTACCTCAAAATAAGGGGAATTTCTGCATTTTTGACACAAAATATTAGGAATTTCTGCCATTTTGCCCCAAAATAGGAAAATTTCTGCTTTTTTCCCTGAAATAAGTGAAATTTCTGCAATTATGCCCAAAAATAAGTGAAATTTCTGCAATTTTGCCCCAAAATAAAGAAACTTTCTGCTTTTTTGCCCCCAAATAAGGGGAATTTCAGCCTTTTTACCTCAAAATAAGGGGAATTTTTGCATTTTTGTCACAAAATATTAGGAATTTCTGCCTTTTTGCCCCAAAATAAGGAAAATTACTGCCTTTTTACTCTGAAATAAGTGAAATTTCTGCAATTATGCCCCAAAATATGTGAAATTTCTTCAATTTTGCCCCAAAATAAGTGAAATTTCTGCAATTTTGCTCCAAAATAAGGGAAATTTCTGGAATTTTGCCCCAAAATAAGTGGAATTTCTGAGTTTTGCCCCAAAATAAGGAGAATTTCTGTCTTTTTGTCCCAACATAAAGAGAATTTCTGCCTTTTTGCCCCACAATTAGGGGAATTTCTGCAATTTTGCTCCAAAATACGAGGGATTTCTGCCTTTTTTGTGCGAAAATAAGAAGAATGCATAACTTTTTGCCATAAAAAAGTGAAATTTCTTCATTTTTGCTCCAAAATAAGGGAAATTTCTGCTTTTTTGCCTATAAATAAGTGAAATTTCTGTCTTTTTCCCCCAACAAAAGGAATTCCTGTCTTATTTGCCCCAAAATAAGGAAAAATTCTGACTTATTACCCTGAAGTAAGTGAAATTTCTGCAATTTTGCCCCAAAATAAAGGAAATTTCTGCCTGTTTGCCCCCAAATAAGGGGAATTTCTGCATTTTTACATCAAAAAAGGGGAATATATGCATTTTTACCCCAAAATATTAGGAATTTCTGGATTTTTGCCCCAAAATAATGAAAATTTCTGCTTTTTTTCCCTGAAATAAGTGAAATTTCTGCAATTATGCCCCAAAATAAGTGAAATTTCTGGAATTTTGTCATAAAATAAGGGAAATTTCTGGAATTTTTCCCCAAAATAAGTGGAATTTCTGAGTTTTGCCCCAAAATAAGAAGAATTTCTGTCTTTTTGCCCCAACATATAGGGAATTTCTGCCTTTTTGCCCCACAATTAGGGGAATTTCTGCAATTTTGCTCCAAAATAGGGGAATTTCTGCCTTTTTGCCCGAAAATAAGAAGAATGCATACCTTTTTGCCATCAAAAAAGGAAATTTCTTCATTTTTGCTCCAAAATAAGGGGAATTTTTTTTTTGCCTCTAAATAATAGAAATTTCTGTCTTTTTCCCCCCAAAACAAAGGGAATTTCTGTCTTTTTGCCCTAAAATAAGGAAAAATTCTGACTTATTACCCTGAAGTAAGTGAAATTTCTGCAATTTTGCCCTAAAATAAGGGAAATTTTTGCATTTTTGTTTCCAAAATAAGGGGAATTTCAGCCATTTTACCTCCAATTAGGGGAATTTCTGCATATTTACCCCCTATTAAGGGGAATTTCAGCATTTTTACCTCAAAATAAGGGAAATTTATGCATTTTTGCCACAAAATATTAGGAATTTCTGCCTTTTTGGCCCAAAATAAGAAAATTTCTGCTTTTTTTCCCTGAAATAAGTGAAATTTCTGCAATTTTGCCCCAAAATAAGTGAAATTTTTGCAATTTTGCCCCAAAATAAGGGAAATTTCTGGAATTTTGCCCCCAAAATGGAATTTCTGAGTTTTGCCCCCAAAAAGGAGAATTTCTGTCTTTTTGCCCCAACATATAGAGAATTTCTGCCTTTTTGCCCTACAATTAGGCAAATTTCTGCAATTTTGCTCCAAAATACGGAGAATTACTGCCTTTTTGCCCGAAAATAAGAAGAATGCATACCTTTTTGACATAAAAAAAGGAAATTTCTTCATTTTTGCACCAAAATAAGGGGAATTTCTGCTTTTTTGCCTCTAAATAAGTGGAATATCTGTCTTTTTCCCCTAAAACAAATGGAATTTCTGTCTTTTTTGCCTCAAAATAATGAAAAATTCTGACTTATTACCTTGAAGTAAGTGAGATTTCTGCAATTTTGCCCTAAAATAAGAAAATTTTCTGCCTTTTTGCCCCCTATTAATGGGAATTTAAGCCTTTTTACCTCAAAATAAGGGGAATTTCTGCATTTTTGACACAAAATATTAGAAATTTCTGCATTTTACCCCAAAATAAGAAAATTTCTGCTTTTTTTCCCTGAAATAAGTGAAATTTCTGCAATTTTGCCCCAAAATAAGTGAAATTTCTGCAATTTTGTCCCAAAATAAGGAAAATTTCTTGAATTTTGCCCAAAAATAATGAAATTTCTGAGTTTTGATCCAAAATAAGGAGAATTTCTGTCTTTTTGCCCCAGCCTATAGAGAATTTCTGCCTTTTTGCCCCACAATTAGGCAAATTTCTGCAATTTTGCTCCAAAATACCGTGAATTTTTGCCTTTTTGCCCGAAAATAATAAGAATGCATACCTTTTTGCCATAAAAAAGGGAAATTTCTTCATTTTTGCTTCAAAATAAGGGGAATTTCTTCTTTTTTGCCTCTAAATAAGTGGAATTTCTGTCTTTTTCCCCCAAAACAAAGAAAATTCCTGTCTTTTTTGCCCCAAAATAAGAAAAATTTCTAACTAATTACCTTGAACTAAGTGAAATTTCTGCAATTTTGCCTCAAAATAAGTGAAATTTCTGCACTTTTGTCCCAAAATAAGGGAAATTTCTGGAATTTTGCCGCAAAATAAGTGGAATTACTGAGTTTTGCCCCCCAAAAAGGAGAATTTCTGACTTTTTGCCCCAACATATAGGGAATTTCTGCCTTTTCCCCACAATTAGGGGAATTTCTTCATTTTTGCTCCAAAATACGGAAAATTTCTGCTTTTTTGCCCGAAAATAAGAAGAATGCATACCTTTTTGCCATTAAAAAAGGAAATTTCATCATTTTTGCTTCAAAATAAGGGGAATTTCTGCTTTTATGCCTCTAAATAAGTGGAATTTCTGTCTTTTTCCCCCAAAACAAAGATAATTTCTGTATTTTGCCCCAAAATAAGAAGAAATTCTGACTTATAACCGTGAAGTAAGTGAAATTTCTGCAATTTTGCCCCAAAATATGGGAAATTTCTGCAATTTTGCCCCAAAATATGTGAAATTTCTGCAATTTTGCCCCAAAATAAGGGAAATTTCTGAAATTTTGCCCCAAAATAAGTGGAATTTCTGAGTTTTGCCCCAAAATAAGGAGAATTTCTGTCTTTTTTCCCCAACATATCGAGATTTTCTGCATTTTTGTCCCACAATTAGGGGAATTTCGGCAATTTTTTTCCAAAATACGGGGAATTTCTGCTTTTTTGCCTGAAAACAAGAAGAATGCATGCCTTTTTGCCATAAAAAAGGGAATTTTATTCATTTTTGCTCCAAAATAAGGGGAATTTCTGCTTTTTTGCCTCTAAATAAGTGGAATTTCTGTCTTTTTCCCCCAAAACAAAGGGAATTCCTTTCTTATTTGCCCCATAATATGGAAAAATTCGGACTTATTACCCTGAAGTATGTGAAATTTCTGGAATTTTGCCCCAAAATAAGGTAAATTTCTGCGTTTTTGTTTCCAAAATGAAGGGAATTTCAGCCATTTTACCTCAAATTAGGGGATTTTCTGCATATTTAGCCCCTATTAATAGGAATTTTAGCCTTTTTACCTCAAAATAAGGGGAATTTCTGCATTTTTGCAACAAAATATTAGGAATTTCTGCCCTTTGGCCCAAAATAAGAAAATTTCTGCTTTTTTTCTGAAATAAGTGAAATTTCTATAATTTTGCCCCAAAATAAGTGAAATTTCAGCAATTTTGCCCCCAAATAAGGGAAATTTCTGAAAATTTGCCCCAAAATAATGGAATTTCTTAGTTTTGCCCCAAAATAAGGAGAATTTCTGTCTTTTTGCCCCAACATATAGAGTATTTCTGACTTTTGCCCCACAAATAGAGGAATTTCTGCAATTTTGCTCCAAAATACGGGGAATTTCTGCCTTTTTGCCCGAAAATAAGAAGAATGCATACCTTTTTGCCATAAAAAAGGGAAATTTCTTCATTTTTGCTCCAAATTAAGGGGAATTTCTGCTTTTTTGCCTCTAAATAAGTGGAATTTCTGTCTTTTTCCCCCCAAACAAAAAAAATATCTGTCTTTTTTGCCCCAAAATAAGGAAAATTTCTGACTTATTACCCTGAAATAAGTGAAATTTCTGCAATTTTGCCCCAAAATAAGGAAAATTTCTAGAATTTTGCCCCAAAATAAGTGGAATTTCTGAGTTTTGCCCCAAAATAAGAAGAATTTCTGATTTTGTCCCAACATATAGGAAATTTCTGCCTTTTTGCCCCACAATTAGGGGAATTTCTGCAATTTTGCTCCAAAATACGGAGAATTTCTGCCTTTTTGCCCGAAAATAAGAAGAATGCATACCTTTTTGTCATAAAAAAGAGAAATTTCTTCATTTTTGCTTCAAAATAAGGGGAATTTCTGCTTTTTTTGCCTCTAAATAAGTGGAATTTCTGTCTTTTTCCCCCAAAACAAATGGAATTTCTGTCTTTTTTGCCCCAAAATAAGGAAAAATTCTGACTTATTACCCTGAAGTAAGTGAAATTTCTGCAATTTTGCCCCAAAATAAGGGAAATTTCTGCCTTTTTGTCCCCTAATAAGGGGAACTTCAGCCTTTTTACCTCAAAATAAGGAAAATTTCTGCATTTTTGCCACAAAATATTAGGAATTTCTGCCTTTTTGCCCCAAAATAAGGAAAATTACTGCCTTTTTTCTCTGAAATAAGTAAAATTTCTGCAATTATGCCCCAAAATATGTGAAATTTCTGCAATTTTGCCCCAAAATAAGTGAAATTTCTGCAATTTTGCCCCAAAATAAGGGAAATTTCTGGAATTTTGCCCCAAAATAAGTGGAATTTCTGAGTTTTGCCCCAAAATAAGGAGAATTTTTGTCTTTTTGCCCCAACATATAGAGAATTTCTGCCTTTTTGCCCCACAATTAGGGGAATTTCTGCAATTTTGCTCTAAAATACGAGGAATTTCTGCCTTTTTTGCAAGAAAATATGAAGAATGCATAACTTTTTGCCATAAAAAATTGAAATTTCTTCATTTTTGCTCCAAAATAAGGGGAATTTCTGCTTTTTTGCCTCTAAATAAGTGGAATTTCTGTCTTTTTCCCCCAAAACAAAGGGAATTTCTGTATTTTTTGCCCCAAAATAAGGAAAAATTCAGACTTATTACCCTGAAGTAAGTGAAATTTCTGCAATTTTGCCCCAAAATAAGGGAAATTTCTGCCTTTTTGCCCCCAAATAAGGGGAATTTCAGCCTTTTTACACCAAAATAAGGGGAATATCTGCATTTTTACCACAAAATATTAGGAATTTCTGCATTTTTGCCCCAAAATAAGGAAAATTTCTGCCTTTTTTCCCTGAAATAAGTGAAATTTCTGCCTTTTTGCCCCAAAATAAGTGAAATTTCTGCAATTTTGCCCCAAAATAAAGAAAATTTCTGGAATTTTGCCACAAAATATGTGGAATTTCTGAGTTTTGCCCCAAAATAAGGAGAATTTCTGTCTTTTTGCCCTAACTAAAGGGAATTTCTGCCTTTTTGCTCCACAATTAGAAGAATTTCTGCAATTTTGCTCCAAAATACGGGGAATTTTTGCTTTTTTGCCCGAAAATAAGAAGAATGCATACATTTTTGCCATAAAAAAGTGAAATTTCTTTATTTTTGCTTCAAAATAAGGGGAATTTCTGCTTTTTTGCCTCTAAATAAGTGGAATTTCTGTCTTTTCCCCAAAAACAAAGAAAAGTCCTGTCTTTTTTGCCCTAAAATAAGGAAAATTTCTGACTTATTACCCTGAAATAAGTGAAATTTCTGTAATTTTGCCCCAATAGAAGTGAAATTTCTGCAATTTTGCCCCAAAATAAGGGAAATTTCTGAAATTTTTCCCCAAAATAAGTGGAATTTCTTAGTTTTGCCCCAAAATAAGGAGAATTTCTGTCTTTTTGCCCCAACATATAGGCAATTTCTGCCTTTTTCCCTCACAATTAGTGGAATTTCTGCAATTTTGCTCCAAAATACGGAGAATTTCTGCCTTTTGCCAAAAAATAAGAAGAATGCATACCTTTTTGCCATAAAATAGGGAAATTTCTTCATTTTTGCTCCAAAATAAGGAGAATTTCTGCTTTTTTGCCTATAAATAAGTGGAATTTCTGTCTTTTTTCCCCAAAACAAAGGGAATTACCGTCTTTTTTGCCCCAAAATAAAGAAAAATTCTGTCTTATTACCCTGAACTAAGTAAAATTTCTGCAATTTTGCCCCAAAATAAGGGAAATTTCTGACTTTTTGCCTCCAAATAAGGGGAATTTCAGCCTTTTTACCTAAAATAAGAGGAATTTCTGAATTTTTGCCACAAAATATTAGGAATTTCTGCATTTTTGCCCCAAAATAAGGAAAATTTCTGCCTTTTTTCTCTGAAATAAGTGAAATTTTTGAAATTTTGCCACAAAATAAGTGAAAGTTCTGCAATTTTAGCCCAAAATAAGTGAAATTTCTGCAATTTTGCCCCAAAATAAGGGAAATTTCTGTAATTTTGCCCCAAAATAAGTGGAATTTCTGAGTTTTGCCCCCAAATAAGGAGAATTTCTGTCTTTTTGCCCCAACATAAAAAGTATTTCTGCCTTTTTGCCCCACAATTAGGGGAATTTCTGCAATTTTGCTCCAAAATACGGGGAATTTTTGCCTTTTTGCCCGAAAATAAGAAGAATGCATAATTTTTGCCATAAAAAAGAAAAATTTCTTCATTTTTGCTCCAAGATAAGGGGAATGTCTGCTTTTTTACCTTTAAATAAATGAAATTTCTGTTTTTTTCCCCCAAAACATAGGGAATTCCTATATTTTTTGCCCCAAAATAAGGAAAATTTCTGACTTATTACCCTGAAATAAGTGAAATTTCTGCAATTTTGCCCCAAAATATAGGAAATTTTTGCCTTTTTGCCCCAAAATAAGAGGAATTTCAGCCTTTTTACCTCAAAATAAGGGGAATTTCTGCATTTTTGCCACAAAATATTAGGAATTTCTGCCTTTTTGCCCCAAAATAAGAAAATTTCTGCTTTTTTTCCCTGAAATAAGTGAAATTTCTGCAATTTTGCCCCAAATAAGTGAAATTTCTGCAATTTTGCCCCGCAATAAGGGAAATTTCTGGAATTTTGCCCCAAAATAAGTGGAATTTCTGAGTTTTTCCCCAAAATAAGGAGAATTTCTGTTTTTTCCCCAACATATAGGCAATTTCTGCCTTTCTGCCCCACAATTAGGGGAATTTCTGCAATTTTGCTCCAAAATACAGGGAATTTCTGCCTTTTTGCCCGAAAATAAGAAGAATGCATACCTTTTTGCCGTAAAAATAGGAAATTTCTTCATTTTTGCTCCAAAATAAGAGGAATTTCTGCTTTTTTGCCTCTAAATAAGTGGAATTTCTGTCTTTTTCCCCCAAAACAAAGAGAATTTCTGTCTTTTTTGTCCCAAAATAAGGAAAAATTCTGACTTATTACCCTGAAGTAAGTGAAATTTCTGAAATTTTGCCCTAAAATAAGAGAACATTCTGCCTTTTTGCCCCCAAATAAGGGGAATTTCAGCCTTTTTACCTCAAAATAAGGGGAATTTCTTCTTTTTGCCCCCAAATAAGGGGAATTTCAGCCTTTTTACTTCAAAATAAGGGGACTTTCTGCATTTTTGCCACAAAATATTACAAATTTCTACATTTTTGCCCCAAAATAAGAAAAATTTCTGCTTTTTTTCCCTGAAATAAGTAAAATTTCTGCAATTTTGCCCCAAAATAAGTGAAATTTCTGCAATTTTGCCCCAAAATAAGGGAAATTTCTCAAATTTTGCCCCAAAATAAGTGGAATTTCTGAGTTTTGCCCCAAAATAAGGAGAATTTCTGTCTTTTTCCCATAACATATAGGCAATTTCTGCCTCTTTGCCCCACAATTAGGGGAATTTCTGCAATTTTGCTCCAAAATACGGGGAATTTCTGCCTTTTTGCCCGAAAATAAAAAGAATGCATAACTTTTTGCCATAAAAAAGGGAAATTTCTTCATTTTTGCTCCAAATAAGGGGAATTTCTGCTTTTTTGCTTCTAAATAAGTGGAATTTCTGTCTTTTTCCCCTAAAACAAATGGAATTTTTGTATTTTTGCACCAAAAAAGGAAAAATTCTGACTTATTACCCTGAAGTAAGTGAAATTTCTGCAATTTTGTCCCAAAATAAGGGAAATTTCTTCCTTTTTGCCCCCAAATAAGGGGAATTTCAGCCTTTTTACCTCAAAATAAGGAGAATTTCTGCATTTTTGCCACAAAATATTATTAATTTCTACCTTTTTGCCCCAAAATAAAAAAATTTCTGCTTTTTTTCCCTGAAATAAGTGAAATTTCTGCCTTTTTGCCCCAATATAAGTGAAATTTCTGCAATTTTGCCCCAAAATAAGGGAAATTTCTGCAATTTTGCCACAAAATAAGTGGAATTTCTGAGTTTTGCCCCAAAATAAGGAGAATTTCTGAAATTTTGCTCCAAAATACAGGGAATTTCTGCCTTTTTGCCCGAAAATAAGAAGAATTCATACCTTTTTGCCATAAAAAAGTGAAATTTCTTCATTTTTGCTCCAAAATAAGGGGAATTTCTGATTTTTTGCCTCTAAATAAGTGGAATTTCTGTATTTTTCCCCCCAAACAACGAAAATTCCTGTCTTTTTTGCCCCAAAATTAGGAAAATTTCTGACTTATTACCCTGAAATAAGTGAAATTTCTCCAATTTTGCCCCAAAATAAGTGAAATTTCTGCAATTTTGCCCCAAAATAAAGGAAATTTCTGGAATGTTGCCCCAAAATAAGTGGAATTTCTGAGTTTTGCCGCAAAATAAGGAGAATTTCTGTCTTTTTAGCCCAACATATAGGCAATTTCTGCCTTTTTGCCCCACAATTAGAGGGATTTCTGCAATTTTTCTCCAAAATACGGAGAATTTCTGCCTTTTTGCACGAAAATAAGAAGAATGCATACTTTTTTGCCATAAAAAAGGGAAATTTCTTCATTTTTGCTCCAAAATAAGTAGAATTTCTGCTTTTTTGCCTCTAAATAAGTGGAATTTCTGTCTTTTTTCCCCAAAATAAAGGGAATTTCTGTCTTTTTTGCCCCAAAATAAGAAAAAATTCTGACTTATTACCCTGAAGTAAGTGAAATTTCTGCAATCTTGCCCCAAAATTAGGGAAATTAGTGCCTTTTTGCCCCCAAATAAGGAGAATTTTAGCCTTTTTACCTCAAAATAAGGGGAATTTCTGCATTTTTGTCACAAAATATTAGGAATTTCTGCCTTTTTGCCACAAAATAAAGAAAATTTCTGTCTTTTTTCTCTGAAATAAGTGAAATTTCTGCAATTTTGCCCCAAAATAAGTGAAATTTCTGAGTTTTGCCCCAAAATAAAGAGAATTTCTGTTTTTTGCCCCAGCATATCGAGAATTTCTGCCTTTTTGCCCCACAATTACGGGAATTTCTGCAATTTTGCTCCAAAATATGGAGAATTTCTGCCTTTTTGCCCGAAAATAAGAAGAATGCATACCTTTTTGCCATAAAAAGGAAATTTCTTTATTTTTGCTCCAAAATAAAAGGAATTTCTGCTTTTTTGCCTCTAAATAAGTGGAATTTCTGTCTTTTTCCCCCAAAACAAAGGGAATTTTTGTATTTTTGCACCAAAATAAGGAAAAATTCTGACTTATTACCCTGAAGTAAATGAAATTTCTGCAATTTTGCCCAAAAATAAGGGAAATTTCTGCTTTTTTGCCTCCAACTAAGGGGAATTTCAGCCTTTTTACCTCAAAATATGGTGAACTTCTGCATTTTTGCCCCCAAATAAGGGGAATTTCAGCCTTTATATCTCAAAATAAGGAGAATTTCTGCATTATTGCCACAAAACATTAGGAATTTCTGCCTTTTTGCCCCAAAATAAGAAAATTTCTCATTTTTTCCCTGAAAAAAGTGAAATTTTTGCAATTTTGCCCCAAAATATGTTAAATTTCTGCAATTTTGTCCCAAAATAAGGGAAATTTCTGGAATTTTGCCCCCAAATAAGTGGAATTTCTGAGTATTTCCCCAAAATAAGAAGAATTTCTGTCTTTTTGCCCCAACATATAGAGAATTTCTGCCTTTTTGCCCCACAATTTAGGAATTTCTGCAATTTTGCTCCAAAATACGGGGAATTTCTGCTTTTTTGTCCGAAAATAAGAAGAATGCATACATTTTTGCCATAAAAAAGAAATTTCTTCATTTTTGCTCTAAAATAAGGGGAATTTCTGCTTTTTTGCCTCTAAATAAGTGGAATTTCTGTCTTTATCCCCCAAAACAAAGGGAATTCCTGTCTTTTTTTCCCCAAAATAAAGAAAATTTCTGACTTATTACCCTTAAATAAGTGAAATTTCTGCAATTTTGCCTGAAAATAAAGGAAATTTCTGCCTTTTTGCCCCCAAATAAAGGGAATTTCAGCCTTTTTACCTCAAAATAAGGGGAATTTCTGCATTTTTGCCCCCAAATAAGGTGAATTTCAGCTTTTTTACCTCAAAATAAGGGGAATTTCCGCATTTTTGCCACAAAATATTAGGAATTTCTTCCTTTTTTCCCAAAATAAAAAAATTTCTGCTTTTTTTCCCTGAAATAATTGAAATTTCTGCAATTTTGCCCCAAAATATGTGAAATTTTTGCAATTTTGTCCTAAAATAAGGGAAATTTCTGGAATTTTGCTTCAAAATAAGAGGAATTTCTGAGTTTTGCTTCAAAATAAGGAGAATTTCTGTCTTTTTGCCCCAACATATAGGAAATTTCTGCCTTTTTGCCCCACAATTAGGGGAATTTCAGCAATTTTGCTCCAAAAGACGGGGAATTTCTGCCTTTTTGCCCGAAAATAAGAAGAATGCATACCTTTTTGCCATCAAAAATGTAATTGCTTCTATTTTGCTTCAAAATAAAGGGAATTTCTATTTTTTTGCCTCTAAATAAGTGGAATTTCTGTCTTTTTCCCTCAAAACAAAGGGAATTTCTGTCTTTTTTGCCCTAAAATAAGGAAAAATTCTGACTTATTACCCTGTAGTAAGTGAAATTTCTTCAATTTTGCTCCATAATAAGGGAAATTTCTGCCTTTTTGTCCCCAAATAAGGGGAATTTCAGTCTTTTTACCTAAAAATAAGGGGAATTTCTGCATTTTTGCCACAAAATATTAGGAATTTCTGCCTTTTTGCCCCAAAATAAGAAAATTTCTGCTTTTTTTCCCTGAAATAAGTGAAATTTCTGCAATTTTGCCCCAAAATAAGTGAAATGTCTGCAATTTTGCCCCAAAATAAGGGAAATTTCTGGAATTTTGCCCCAAAATAAGTGGAATTTCTGAGTTTTGCCCCAAAATAAGGAGAATTTCTGTTTTTTTGCCCCAACATATAGGCAATTTCTGACTTTTTGCCCCACAATTAGGGGAATTTCTGCAATTTTGCTCCAAAATACGAGGAATTTCTGCCTTTTTGCTTGAAAATAAGAAGAATGCATACCTTTTTGCCATAAAAAAAGAAAATTTCTTCATTTTTGCTCCAAAAAGAGGAATTTCTGCTTTTTTGCCTCTAAATAAGTGGAATTTCTTTCTTTTTCTTTCAAAACAAAGGGAATTTCTGTCTTTTTTGCCCCAAAATCAGGAAAAATTCTGACTTATTACCCTGAAGTAAGTGATATTTCTGCAATTTTGCCCCAAAATAAGGGAAATTTCTGCCTTTTGCCCCCAAATAAGGAGAATTTCAGCCTTTTTACCTCGAAATAAGGGGAATTTCTGCATTTTTGCCACAAAATATTAGGAATTTCTGCCTTTTTGCCCCAAAATAAGGAAAATTTCTGCCTTTTTTCCCTGAAATAAGTAAAATTTCTGCAATTTTGTTACAAAATATGTAAAATTTCTGCATATTTGCCCCAAAATAAGTGAAATTTCTGCAATTTTGCCCCAAAAAAAAGAAAATTTCTGTAATTTTGCCCCAAAATAAGTGGAATTTCTGAGTTTTGCCCCAAAATAAAGAGAATTTCGGTCTTTTTGCCCCAACATATAGAGATTTTCTGCATTTTTGCCCCACAATTAGGGGAATTTCTGCAATTTTGCTCAAAAATACAGGGAATTTCTGCTTTTTTGCCTGATAATAAGAAGAATGCATACCTTTTTGCCATAAAAAAGGGAAATTTCTTCATTTTTGCTCCAAAATAAGGGGAATTTCTGCTTTTTTGCCTCTGAATAAGTGGAATTTCTGTCTTTTTCCCCCAAGGCAAAGGGAATTCCTGTCTTTTTTGTCCCAAAATAAAGAAAATTTCTGACTTATAACCCTTAAATAAGTGAAATTTCTGCAATTTTGCCCCAAAATAAAGGAAATTTTTGCCTTATTGCCCCCAAATAAGGGGAATTTCAGCCTTTTTACCTAAAAATAAAGGGAATTTCTGCATTTATGCCACAAAATATTAGGAATTTCTGCCTTTTTGCCCCAAAATAAGAAAATTTCTGCTTTTTTTTCCTTAAATAAGTGAAATTTCTGCAATTTTGCCCCAAAATAAGTGAAATGTCTGCAATTTTGCCCCAAAATAAGGGAAATTTCTGGAATTTTGCCCCAAAATAAGTGGAATTTCTGAGTTTTGCCCAAAAATAAGGAGAATTTCTGTCTTTTTGCCCCAACATATAGGCAATTTCTGCCTTTTGGCCCACAATTAGGGGAATTTCTTCAATTTTGCTCCAAAATACGGGGAATTTCTGCCTTTTTCCCGAAAATAAGAAGAATGCATACCTTTTGCCATAAAAAAGGGAAATTTCTTAGTTTTTGCTCCAAAAAGGGGAATTTCTGCTTTTTTGCCTCTAAATAAGTGGGATTTCTGTTTTTTTTTCCCCAAAACAAAGGGAATTTCTGTCTTTTTGCCCCAAAATAAGGAAAAATTCTGACTTATTACCCTGAAGTAAGTGAAATTTCTGCAAATTTGCCCCAAAATAAAGGAAATTTCTGCCTTTTTACCCCCAAATAAAGGGAATTTCAGCCTTTTTACCTCGAAATAAGGGGAATTTCTGCATTTTTGCCACAAAATATTAAGAATTTCGGCCTTTTTGCCCCAAAATAAAGAAAATTTCTCCCTTTTTTCCCTAAAAGATGTGAAATTTCTGCAATTTTGCAACAAATTAAGAAAAATTTCTTCATATTTGCCCCATAATAAGTGAAATTTCTGCAATTTTGCCCCAAAATAAGGGAAATTTCTGGAATTTTGCCCCAAAATAAGTGGAATTTTTTAGTTTTGCCCCAAAATAAGGAGAATTTCTGTCTTTTTGTCCCAATATATAGAGATTTTCTGCATTTTTGCCCCACAATTAGGGGAATTTCTGCAATTTTGCTCCAAAATACGGGGAATTTCTGCCTTTTTCCCCGAAAATAAGAATGCATAAATTTTTGCCATAAAAAATGGAAATTTCTTCATTTTTGCTCCAAAATAAGGGGAATTTCTGCTTTTTGGCCTTTAAATAAGTGGAATTTCTGTCTTTTTCCCCAAGACAAAGGGAATTTCTGTCTTTTTTGCCCCAAAATAAGGAAAAATTCTGACTTATTACCCTGAAGTAAGTGAAATTTCTGCAATTTTTCCCCAAAATTAGGGAAATTTCTGCCTTTTTGCCTCCAAATAAGGGGAATTTCAGCCTTTTTACCTCAAAAAAAGGAGAATTTCTGCATTTTTGTCACAAAATATTAGGAATTTCTGCCTTTTTGCCCCAAAATAAGGAAAATTTCTGTCTTTTTTCTATGAAATAAGTGAAATTTCTGCAATTTTGACCCAAAATAAATGAAATTTCTGCAATTTTGCACAAAAATAAGTGAAATTTCTGCAATTTTGCCCCAAATTACGGGAAATTTCTGGAATTTTGCCCCAAAATAAGTGGAATTTCTGACTTTTGACACAAAATAAGGAGAATTTCTGTCTTTTTGCCCCAATATATAGAGAATTTCTGCATTTTTGTCCCACAATTAAGGGGATTTCTGCAATTTTGCTCCAAAATACAGGGAATTTCTGCCTTTTTGCCCGAAAATAAGAAGAATGCATAACTTTTTGCCATAAAAAGGGAAATTTCTTCATTTTTGCTCCAAAATAAGGGAAATTTCTGCTTTTTTGCCTCTAAATAAGTGGAATTTCTGTCTTTTTCCCCCAAAACAAAGGGAATTCCTGTCTTTTTTGCCCCAAAATAAGGAGAATTTCTGAGTTATTACCCTGAAATAAGTGAAATTTCTGCAATTTTGCCCCAAATTAAAGGAAATTTTTGCCTTTTGCCCTCAAATAAAGGGAATTTCAGCCTTTTTACCTCAAAATAAGTGGAATTTCTGCATTTTTGCCAGAAAATATTAGGAATTTCTGCCTTTTTGCCCCAAAATAAAAAAAAATTTCTGCTTTTTTACTCTGAAATAAGTGAAATTTTGCAATTTTGCCCCAAAATAAGTGAAATTTCTGCAATTTTGCCCCAAAATAAGGGAAATTTCTAGAATTTTGCCGCAAAATAAGTGGAATTTCTGAGTTTTGCCCCAAAATAAGGAGAATTTCTGGTTTTTTGCCCCAACATATAGGCAATTTCTGCCTTTTTGCCCCACAATTAGGGGAATTTCTGCAATTTTGCTCCAAAATACGTAGAATTTCTGCCTTTTTGCACGAAAATAAGAAGAATGCATACCTTTTTGCCATAAAAAAGGGAAATTTCTTCATTTTTGCTCCAAATTAAGGGGAATTTCTGCTTTTTTGCCTCTAAATAAGTGGGATTTTTGTCTTTTTCCCCCAAAACAAAGGGAATTTCTGTCTTTTTTGCCCCAAAATAAGAAAAAATTCTGACTTATTAACCTGAAGTAAGTAAAATTTCTGCAATTTTGCACCAAAATAAGGGAAATTTCTAGAATTTTGCCCCAAAATAAGTGGAATTTTTGTGTTTTCCCCCAAAATAAAGAGAATTTCTGTATTTTTGCCCAAACATATAGAGAATTTCTGTTTTTTTGCCACACAATTAGGGAAATTTCTGTAATTTTGCTTTAAAATACGGGTAATTTTTGCCTTTTTGCCCGAAAATAAGAAGAATGAATACCTTTTTGCCAAAAAATGGGAAATTTCTTCATTTTTGCTCCAAAATAAAAGGAATTTCTGCTTTTTTGCCTCTAAATAAGTGGAATTTCTGTCTATTTCCCCCAAAATAAAGAGAATTTCTGTCTTTTTTGCCCCAAAATAAGGAAAAATTCTGACTTATTACCCTGAAGTTAGTGAAATTTCTTCAATTTTGCCCCAAAATAAGGGAATTTTCTGCCTTATTGCCCCCAAATAAGGGGAATTTCAGCATTTTTACCTCAAAATAAGAGGAATTTCTGCATTTTTGCCCCCAAATAAGGGGAATTTCAGCCTTTTTACCTCAAAATAAGGGGAATTTCCGCATTTTTGCCACAAAATATTAGGAATTTCTTCCTTTTTGCCCCAAAATAAGAAAATTTCTGCTTTTTTTCCATGAAATAATTGAAATTTCTGCAATTTTGCCCCAAAATAAGTGAAATTTCTGCAATTTTGTCCTAAAATAAGGGAAATTTCTGGAATTTTGCTTCAAAATAAGAGGAATTTCTGAGTTTTGCTTCAAAATAAGGAGAATTTCTGTCTTTTTGCCCCAACATATAGGAAATTTCTGCCTTTTTGCCCCACAATTAGGGGAATTTCAGAAATTTTGCTCCAAAAGACGGGGAATTTCTGCCTTTTGCCCGAAAATAAGAAGAATGCATACCTTTTTGCCATCAAAAATGTAATTTCTTCTGTTTTGCTTCAAAATAAAGGGAATTTCTATTTTTTTGCCTCTAAATAAGTGGAATTTCTGTCTTTTTCCCCCAAAACATAGGGAATTCCTGTCTTTTTTGCCCCAAAATAAGCAAAATTTCTGACTTATTACCCTGAAATAAGTGAAATTTCTGCACTTTTGCCCCAAAATAAAGGAAATTTTTGCCTTTTTGCCCCCAAATAAGAGGAATTTCAGACTTTTTACCTCAAAATAAGGGGAATTTCTGCATTTTTGCCACAAAATATTAGGAATTTCTGCCTTTTTGCCCCAAAATAAGAAAATTTCTGCTTTTTTTCCCTGAAATAAGTGAAATTTCTGCAATTTTGCCCCAAAATAAGTGAAATTTCTGCAATTTTGCCCCAAAATAAGGGAAATTTCTGGAATTTTGCCCCAAAATAAGTGGAATTTCTGAGTTTTGCCCCAAAATAAAGAGAATTTCTGTTTTTTTGCCCCAACATATAGGCAATTTGTGCCTTTTTGCCCCACAATTAGGGGAATTTCTGCAATTTTGCTCCAAAATACAGGGTATTTCTGCCTTTTTGCCCAAAAATAAGAAGAATGCATACCTTTTTGCCATAAAAATGGGAAATTTCTTTATTTTTGCTCCATAATAATAGGAATTTCTGCTTTTTTGCCTCTAAATAAGTGGAATTTCTGTCTTTTTCTCCCAAAACAAAGGGAATTTCTGTCTTTTTTGCCCCAAAATAAGGAAAAATTCTGACTTATTACTCTGAAGTAAGTGAAGTTTCTGCAATTTTGCCCCAAATTAAGGGAAATTTTTGGAATTTTGCCCCAAAATAAGTGGAATTTCTGAGTTTTGCCCCAAAATAAAGAGAATTTCTGCCTTTTTGCCCCAACATATGGAGAATTTCTGTTTTTTTGCCCCACAATTAGGGGAATTTCTGCAATTTTGCTCCAAAATACTGGTAATTTCTGCCTTTTTGCCCAAAAATAAGAAGAATGCATACCTTTTTGCATTAAAAATGGGAAATTTCTTCATTTTTGCTCCAAAATAAAAGGAATTTCTGCTTTTTTGCCACTAAATAAGTGGAATTTCTGTCTTTTTCCCCCAAAACAAAGAGAATTTTTGTCTTTTTTGCCCCAAAATAAAGAAAAATTCTGACTTATTACCTTGAAGTAAGTGAAATTTCTGCAATTTTGCCCCAAAATAAGGGAACTTTCTGCCTTTTTGCCCCCAAATAAGGGGAATTTCAGCCTTTTTACCTCAAAATAAAGTGAATTTCTGCATTTTTGCCCCCAAATAAGGGGAATTTCAGCCTTTTTACCTCAAAATAATGGGAATTTCCGCATTTTTGCCACAAAATATTAGGAATTTCTGCATTTTTGCCCCAAAATAAGAAAATTTCTGCTTTTTTTCCCTAAAATAAGTGAAATTTCTGCAATTTTGCCCCAAAATAAGTCAAATTTCTGCAATTTTGTCCTAAAATAAAGGAAATTTCTGGAATTTTGCCCCAAAATAAGTGGAATTTTTGAGTTTTGCCCCAAAATAAGATGAATTTCTGTCTTTTTGCCCCAACATATAGGGAATTTCTGCCTTTTTGCCCCACAATTAGGGGAATTTCTGCAATTTTGCTCCAAAATACGGGGAATTTCTGCCTTTTTGCCCGAAAATAAGGAGAATGTATACCTTTTTGCCATCAAAAAAGGAAATTTCTTCATTTTTGCTCGAAAATAAGGGGAATTTCTGTTTTTTTGCCTCTAAATGAGTGGAATTTCTGTCTTTTTCCCCCCAAAACAAAGGGAATTTCTGTCTTTTTTGACATAAAATAAGGAAAAATTCTGACTTATTACGCTGAAGTAAGTGAAATTTCTGCAATTTTGCCCCAAAATAAGGGAATTTTCTGCGTTTTATTTTCCAAAATAAGGGGAATTTTAGCCATTTTACCTCAAATTAGGGGAATTTCTGCATATTTACCCCCTATTAAGGGGATTTTCAGCATTTTTACCTCAAAATAAGGGGAATTTATGCATTTTTGCCACAAAATATTAGGAATTTCTGCCTTTTTGGCCCAAAATAAGAAAATTTCTGCTTTTTTTCCCTGAAATAAGTGAAATTTCTGCAATTTTGCCCTAATATAAGTGAAATTTCTGCAATTTTGCCCCAAAATAAGGGAAATTTCTGGAATTTTGCCCCAAAAATGGAATTTCTGAGTTTTGCCCCAAAATTAGGAGTATTTCTGTCTTTTTGCCCCAACATATAGAGAATTTCTGCCTTTTTGCCCTACAATTAGGCAAATTTCTGCAATTTTGCTCCAAAATACGGAGAATTTCTGCCTTTTTGCCCGAAAATAAGAAGAATGCATACCTTTTTGCCATAAAAAAGGGAAATTTCTTCATTTTTGCTCCAAAATAAAAGGAATTTCTGCTTTTTTGCCACTAAATAAGTGGAATTTCTGTCTTTTTCCCCCAAAACAAAGGGAATTTCTGTCTTTTTTGCCCTAAAATAAGGAAAAATTCTGTCTTATTACCCTGAACTAAGTAAAATTTCTGCAATTTTGCCCCAAAATAAGGGAAATTTCTGACTTTTTGCCCCCAAATAAGGGGAATTTCAGCCTTTTTAACTAAAATAAGAGGAATTTCTGAATTTTTGCCACAAAATATTAGGAATTTCTGCATTTTTGCCACAAAATAAGGAAAATTTCTGCCTTTTTTCTCTGAAATAAGTGAAATTTCTGAAATTTTGTCCCAAAATAAGTGAAAGTTCTGCAATTTTAGCCCAAAATAAGTGAAATTTCTGCAATTTTGCCCCAAAATAAGGAAAATTTCTGAAATTTTGCCCCAAAATAAGTGGAATTTCTGAGTTTCGCCCCAAAATAAGGAGAATTTCTGTCTTTTTGCCCCAACAAATAGGCAATTTCTGACTTTTTGCCCCACAATTATGAAAATTTCTGCAATTTTGCTCCAAAATACGGAGAATTTCTGCCTTTTTGCCCGAAAATAAGAAGAATGCATACCTTTTTGCCATAAAAAAGGGAAATTTCTTCATTTTTGCCCCAAAATAAGGGGAATTTCTGCTTTTTTGCCTAAATAAGTGGAATATCTGTCATTTTCCCCTAAAACAAATGGAATTTCTGTGTTTTTTGCCTCAAAATAATGAAAAATTCTGACTTATTACCCTGAAGTAAGTGAAATTTCTGCAATTTTGCCCTAAAATAAGAAAAATTTCTGAATTTTTGCCCACTATTAAGGGGAATTTCAGCCTTTTTACCTCAAAATAAGGGGAATTTCTGCATTTATCACACAAAATATTAGGAATTTCTGACTTTTTGCCCCAAAATAAGAAAATTTCTGTTTTTTTCTCTGAAATAAGTGAAATTTCTGCAATTATGCCCCAAAAGAAGTGAAATTTCTGCAATTTTGCCCCAAAATAAGGGAAATTGCTGGAATTTTGCCCCAAAATAATGGAATTTCTGAGTTTTGCCCCAAAATAAAAAGAATTTCTGTATTTTTGCCCCAACATATAGAGAATTTATGCCTTTTTGCCCCACAATTAGGCAAATTTCGGCAATTTTGCTTTAAAATACCGTGAATTTTTGCCTTTTTGCCCGAAAATAAGAAGAATGCATACCTTTTTGCCATAAAAAAGGGAAATTTCTTCATTTTTGTTCCAAAATAAAAAGTATTTCTGCTTTTTTGCCACTAAATAAGTGGAATTTCTGTCTTTTTCCCCCAAAACAAAGAAAATTCCTGTCTTTTTTAGTCCCAAAATAAGAAAAATTTCTGACTTATTACCCTGAAATACGTGAAATTTCTGCAATTTTGCCCCAAAATAATGAAATTTCTGCAATTTTGCCCCAAAATAATGAAAAATTCTGGAATTTTGCCCCAAAATAAGTGGAATTTCTGAGTTTTGCCCCCAAAAAAGGAGAATTTCTATCTTTTTGCCCCAACATATAGGCAATTTCTGACTTTTTGCCCCACAATTATGGGAATTTCTGCAATTTTGCTCCAAAATACGGAGAATTTCTGCCTTTTTGCCCGAAAATAAGAAGAATGCATACCTTTTTGCCTTATAAAAAGGAAATTTTTTCATTTTTGCTCCAAAATAAGTTGAATTTCTACTTTTTTGCCTCTAAATAAGTGGAATATCTGTCTTTTTCCCCTAAAACAAATGGAATTTCTGTCTTTTTTGCCCCAAAATAATGAAAAATTCTGACTTATTACCCTGAAGTAAGAGAAATTTCTGCAATTTTGCCCTAAAATAAGAAAAAATTCTGCCTTTTTGCCCCCAAATATGGGGAATTTCAGCCTTTTTACCTCAAAATAAAGGGAATTTTTGCATTTTTGCCACAAAATATTAGGAATTTCTGCCTTTTTGCCCCAAAATAAGGAAAATTACTGCCTTTTTACTCTGAAATAAGTGAAATTTCTGCAACTATTCCCCAAAATATGTGAAATTTCTTCAATTTTGCCCCAAAATAAGTGAAATTTCTGCAATTTTGCTCCAAAATAAGGGAAATTTCTGGAATTTTGCCCCAAAAAACGTGGAATTTCTGAGTTTTGCCCCAAAATAAGGAGAATTTCTGTCTTTTTGCCCCAACATATAGAGAATTTCTGCCTTTTTGCCTCACAATTAGGGGAATTTCTGCAATTTTGCTCCAAAATACGAGGAATATCTGCCTTTTTTGTGCGAAAATAAGAAGAATGCATAACTTTTTGCCATAAAAAAGTGAAATTTCTTCATTTTTGCTCCAAAATAAGGGGAATTTCTGCTTTTTGCCTCTAAATAAGTGAAATTTCTGTCTTTTTCCCCCAAAACAAAAGGAATTCCTGTCTTTTTTGCCCGAAAATAAGGAAAAATTCTGACTTATTACCCTGAAGTAAGTGAAATTTCTGCAATTTTGCCCCAAAATAATGGAAATTTCTGCCTTTTTGCCCCCAAATAAGGGGAATTTCAGCCTTTTTACCTAAAAATAAGGGGAATATCTGAATTTTTACCACAAAATATTAGGAATTTCTGCATTTTTGCCCCAAAATAAGGAAAATTTCTGCCTTTTTTCCCTGATATAATTGAAATTTCTGCCTTTTTCCCCAAAATAATGGAAATTTCTGGATTTTTGCCCCAAAATATGTGTAATTTCTGAGTTTTGCTCCAAAATAAGGAGAATTTCTGTCTTTTTGCCCTAACTAAAGGGAATTTCTGCCTTTTTGCCTCACAATTAGGGGAATTTCTGCAATTTTGCTCCAAAATACGGGGAATTTCTGCCTTTTTGCCCGAAAATAAGAAGAATGCATACCTTTTTGCCATAAAAAAGTTAAATTTCTTCATTTTTGCTTCAAAATAAGGGGAATTTCTGCTTTTTTGCCTCTAAATAAGTGGAATTTCTGTCTTTTCCCCCAAAACAAAGAAAAGTCCTGTCTTTTTTGCCCCAAAATAAGGAAAATTTCTGACTTATTACCCTGAAATATGTGAAATTTCTGTAATTTTGCCCCAAAATAAGTGAAATTTCTGCAATTTTGCCCCAAAATAAGGGAAATTTCTGAAATTTTGCCCCAAAATAAGTGGAATTTCTTAGTTTTGCCCCAAAATAAGGAGAATTTCTGTCTTTTTGCCCAAACATATAGGCAATTTCTGCTTTTTGCCTCACAATTAGGGGAATTTTTGCAATTTTGCTCCAAAATACGGAAATTTCTGCTTTTTCCCAAAAATAAGAAGAATGCATACCTTTTTGCCATAAAAAAGGGAAATTTCTTCATTTTTGCTCCAAAATAAGGGGAATTTCTGCTTTTTTGCCTATAAATAAGTGGAATTTCTGTCTTTTTTCCCCAAAACAAAAGGAATTACTGTTTTTTTTGCCGCAAAATAAGGAAAAATTCTGACTTATTTCCCTGAAGTATGTAAAATTTCTGCAATTTTTCCCCAAAGTAAAAGAAATTTCTGACTTTTTGCCCCCAAATAAGGGGAATTTCAGCCTTTTTACCTAAAATAAGAGGAATTTCTGAATTTTTGCCACAAAATATTAGGAATTTCTGCATTTTTGCCCCAAAATAAAGAAAATTTCTGCCTTTTTTTCTCTGAAATAAGTAAAATTTCTGAAATTTTGCCCCAAAATAAGTTAATGTTCTGCAATTTTAGCCCAAAATAAGTGAAATTTCTGCAATTTTGCCTCAAAATAAGGGAAATTTCTGGAATTTTGCCCCAAAATAAGTGGAATTTCTGAGTTTTGCCCCAAAATACGGAGAATTTCTGTCTTTTTGCCCCAACATATAGAGAATTTCTGCCTTTTGCCCCACAATTATGGGAATTTCTGCAATTTTGCTCCAAAATACGGAGAATTTCTGCCTTTTTGCCCGAAAATAAGAAGAATGCATACCTTTTTGCCATAAAAAGGGAAATTTTTTCATTTTTGCTCCAAAATAAGTTGAATTTCTACTTTTTTGCCTCTAAATAAGTGGAATATCTGTCTTTTTCCCCTAAAACAAATGGAATTTCTGTCTTTTTTGCCCCAAAATAATGAAAAATTCTGACTTATTACCCTGAAGTAAGAGAAATTTCTGCAATTTTGCCCTAAAATAAGAAAAAATTCTGCCTTTTTGCCCCCAAATATGGGGAATTTCAGCCTTTTTACCTCAAAATAAAGGGAATTTTTGCATTTTTGCCACAAAATATTAGGAATTTCTGCCTTTTTGCCCCAAAATAAGGAAAATTACTGCCTTTTTACTCTGAAATAAGTAAAATTTCTGCAACTATTCCCCAAAATATGTGAAATTTCTTCAATTTTGCCCCAAAATAAGTGAAATTTCTGCAATTTTGCTCCAAAATAAGGGAAATTTCTGGAATTTTGCCCCAAAATACGTGGAATTTCTGAGTTTTGCCCCAAAATAAGGAGAATTTCTGTCTTTTTGCCCCAACATATAGAGAATTTCTGCTTTTTGCCCCACAATTAGGGGAATTTCTGCAATTTTGCTCCAAAATACGAGGAATATCTGCCTTTTTTGTGCGAAAATAAGAAGAATGCATAACTTTTTGCCATAAAAAAGTGAAATTTCTTCATTTTTGCTTCAAAATAAGGGGAATTTCTGCTTTTTTGCCTCTAAATAAGTGAAATTTCTGTCTTTTTTCCCCAAAACAAAAGGAATTCCTGTCTTTTTTGCCCCAAAATAAGGAAAAATTCTGACTTATTACCCTGAAGTAAGTGAAATTTCTGCAATTTTGCCCCAAAATAATGGAAATTTCTGCCTTTTTGCCCCCAAATAAAGGGAATTTCAGCCTTTTTACCTAAAAATAAGGGAAATATCTGAATTTTTACCACAAAATATTAGGAATTTCTGCATTTTTGCCCCAAAATAAGGAAAATTTCTGCCTTTTTTCCCTGATATAATTGAAATTTCTGCCTTTTTGCCCCAAAATAAGGGAAATTTTGAAATTTTGCCCCAAAATATGTGTAATTTCTGAGTTTTGCTCCAAAATAAGGAGAATTTCTGTCTTTTTGCCCTAACTAAAGGGATTTTCTGCCTTTTTACCTCACAATTAGGGGAATTTCTGCAATTTTGCTCCAAAATACGGGGAATTTCTGCCTTTTTGCCCGAAAATAAGAAGAATGCATACCTTTTTTCCATAAAAAAGTTAAATTTCTTCATTTTTGCTTCAAAATAAGGGGAATTTCTGCTTTTTTGCCTCTAAATAATTGGAATTTCTGTCTTTTCCCCCAAAACAAAGAAAAGTCCTGTCTTTTTTGCCCCAAAATAAGGAAAATTTCTGACTTATTACCCTGAAATATGTGAAATTTCTGTAATTTTGCCCCAAAATAAGTGAAATTTCTGCAATTTTGCCCCAAAATAAGGGAAATTTCTGAAATTTTGCCCCAAAATAAGTGGAATTTCTTAGTTTTGCCCCAAAATAAGGAGAATTTCTGTCTTTTTGCCCCAACATATAGGCAATTTCTGCTTTTTGCCTCACAATTAGGGGAATTTTTGCAATTTTGCTCCAAAATACGGAGAATTTCTGCCTTTTTCCCAAAAATAAGAAGAATGCATACCTTTTTGCCATAAAAAAGGGAAATTTCTTCATTTTTGCTCCAAAATAAGGGGAATTTCTGCTTTTTTGCCTATAAATAAGTGGAATTTCTGTCTTTTTTCCCCAAAACAAAGGGAATTACTGTTTTTTTTGCCGCAAAATAAGGAAAAATTCTGACTTATTTCCCTGAAATAAGTAAAATTTCTGCAATTTTTCCCCAAAGTAAAAGAAATTTCTGACTTTTTGCCCCCAAATAAGGGGAATTTCAGCCTTTTTACCTAAAATAAGAGGAATTTCTGAATTTTTGCCACAAACTATTAGGAATTTCTGCATTTTTGCCCCAAAATAAAGAAAATTTCTGCCTTTTTTCTCTGAAATAAGTGAAATTTCTGAAATTTTGTTCCAAAATAAGTTAATGTTCTGCAATTTTAGCCCAAAATAAGTGAAATTTCTGCAATTTTGCCTCAAAATAAGGGAAATTTCTGGAATTTTGCCCCAAAATAAGTGGAATTTCTGAGTTTTGCCCCAAAATAAGGAGAATTTCTGTCTTTTTGCCCCAACATATAGAGAATTTCTGCCTTTTTGCCCCACAATTATGGGAATTTCTGCAATTTTGTTCCAAAATACGGGGAATTTCTGCCTTTTTGCCCGAAAATAAGAAGAATGCATACCTTTTTGCCATAAAAAAGGGAAATTTTTTCATTTTTGCTCCAAAATAAGTTGAATTTCTACTTTTTTGCCTCTAAATAAGTGGAATATCTGTCTTTTTCCCCTAAAACAAATGGAATTTCTGTCTTTTTTGCCCCAAAATAATGAAAAATTCTGACTTATTACCCTGAAGTAAGAGAAATTTCTGCAATTTTGCCCTAAAATAAGAAAAAATTCTGCCTTTTTGCCCCCAAATATGGGGAATTTCAGCCTTTTTACCTCAAAATAAAGGGAATTTTTGCATTTTTGCCACAAAATATTAGGAATTTCTGCCTTTTTGCCCCAAAATAAGGAAAATTACTGCCTTTTTACTCTGAAATAAGTGAAATTTCTGCAACTATTCCCCAAAATATGTGAAATTTCTTCAATTTTGCCTCAAAATAAGTGAAATTTCTGCAATTTTGCTCCAAAATAAGGGAAATTTCTGGAATTTTGCCCCAAAATACGTGGAATGTCTGAGTTTTGCCCCAAAATAAGGAGAATTTCTGTCTTTTTGCCCCAACATATAGAGAATTTCTGCCTTTTTGCCCCACAATTAGGGAATTTCTGCAATTTTGCTCCAAAATACGAGGAATATCTGCCTTTTTTGTGCGAAAATAAGAAGAATGCATAACTTTTTGCCATAAAAAAGTGAAATTTCTTCATTTTTGCTCCAAAATAAGGGGAATTTCTGCTTTTTTGCCTCTAAATAAGTGAAATTTCTGTCTTTTTCCCCCAAAACAAAAGGAATTTCTGTCTTTTTTGCCCCAAAATAAGGAAAAATTCTGACTTATTACCCTGAAGTAAGTGAAATTTCTGCAATTTTGCCCCAAAATAATGGAAATTTCTGCCTTTTTGCCCCCAAATAAAGGGAATTTCAGCCTTTTTACCTAAAAATAAGGGGAATATCTGCATTTTTACCACAAAATATTAGGAATTTCTGCATTTTTGCCCCAAAATATGGAAAATTTCTGCCTTTTTTCCCTGATATAAGTGAAATTTCTGCCTTTTTGCCCCAAAATAAGGGAAATTTTTGGAATTTTGCCCCAAAATATGTGTAATTTCTGAGTTTTGCTCCAAAATAAGGAGAATTTCTGTCTTTTTGCCCTAACTAAAGGGAATTTCTGCCTTTTTGCCTCACAATTAGGGGAATTTCTGCAATTTTGCTCCAAAATACGGGGAATTTCTGCCTTTTTGCCCGAAAATAAGAAGAATGCATACCTTTTTGCCATAAAAAAGTTAAATTTCTTCATTTTTGCTTCAAAATAAGGGGAATTTCTGCTTTTTGCCTCTAAATAAGTGGAATTTCTGTCTTTTCCCCCAAAACAAAGAAAAGTCCTGTCTTTTTTGCCCCAAAATAAGGAAAATTTCTGACTTATTACCCTGAAATATGTGAAATTTCTGTAATTTTGCCCCAAAATAAGTGAAATTTCTGCAATTTTGCCCCAAAATAAGGGAAATTTCTGAAATTTTGCCCCAAAATAAGTGGAATTTCTTAGTTTTGCCCCAAAATAAGGAGAATTTCTGTCTTTTTGCCCCAACATATAGGCAATTTCTGCCTTTTTGCCTCACAATTAGGGGAATTTTTGCAATTTTGCTCCAAAATACGGAGAATTTCTGCCTTTTTGCCCAAAAATAAGAAGAATGCATACCTTTTTGCCATAAAAAAGGGAAATTTCTTCATTTTTGCTCCAAAATAAGGGGAATTTCTGCTTTTTTGCCTATAAATAAGTGGAATTTCTGTCTTTTTTCCCCAAAACAAAGGGAATTACTGTTTTTTTTTGCCGCAAAATAAGGAAAAATTCTGACTTATTTCCCTGAAGTAAGTAAAATTTCTGCAATTTTTTCCCCAAAGTAAAAGAAATTTCTGACTTTTTGCCCCCAAATAAGGGGAATTTCAGCCTTTTTACCTAAAATAAGAGGATTTTCTGAATTTTTGCCACAAAATATTAAGAATTTCTGCATTTTTGCCCCAAAATAAAGAAAATTTCTGCCTTTTTTCTCTGAAATAAGTGAAATTTCTGAAATTTTGCCCCAAAATAAGTTAAAGTTCTTCAATTTTAGCCCAAAATAAGTGAAATTTCTGCAATTTTGCCTCAAAATAAGGGAAATTTCTGGAATTTTGCCCCAAAATAAGTGGAATTTCTGAGTTTTGCCCCAAAATAAGGAGAATTTCTGCCTTTTTGCTCCACAATTAGGGGAATTTCTGCAATTTTGCTCCAAAATACGGGGAATTTCTGCCTTTTTGCCCGAAAATAAGAAGAATGCATAACTTTTTGCCATAAAAAAGGGAAATTTCTTCATTTTTGCTCCAAAATAAGGGGAATGTTTGCTTTTTTGCCTTTAAATAAGTGGAATTTCTGTCTTTTTTCCCCCAAAACATAGGGAATTCCTGTCTTTTTTGCCCCATAATAAGCAAAATTTCTGACTTATTACCCTTAAATAAGTGAAATTTCTGCACTTTTGCCCCAAAATAAAGGAAGTTTTTGCCTTTTTCCCCAGAATAAGGGGAATTTCAGCCTTTTTACCTCAAAATAAGGGGAATTTCTGCATTTTTGCAACAAAATATTAGGAATTTCTGCCTCTTTGCCCCAAAATAAGAAAATTTCTGCTTTTTTTTCCTGAAATAAGTGAAATTTCTGCAATTTTGCCCCAAAATAAGTGAAATTTCATTAATTTTGCACCAAAATAAGGGAAATTTCTTGAATTTTGCCCCAAAATAAGTGGAATTTCTGCAATTTTGCCCCAAAATAAGGGAAATTCGTGGAATTTTGCCCCAAAATAAGTGGAATTTCTGAGTTTTGCCCCAAAATAAAGAGAATTTCTGTTTTTTTGCCCCAACATATAGGCAATTTGTGCTGTTTTGCCCCACAATTAGGGGAATTTCTGCAATTTTGCTTTAAAATACAGGGTATTTCTGCCTTTTTGCCCGAAAATAAGAAGAATGCATACCTTTTTGCCATAAAAATGGGAAATTTCTTCATTTTTGCTCTATAATAAAAGGAATTTCTGCTTTTTTGCCTCTAAATAAGTGGAATTTCTGTCTTTTTCCCTTAAAACAAAGGGAATTTCTGTCTTTTTTGCCCCAAAATAAGGAAAAATTCTGACTTATTACTCTGAAGTAAGTGAAGTTTGTGCAATTTTGCCCCAAAATAAGGGAAATTTTTGGAATTTTGCCCCAAAATAAGTGGAATTTCTGAGTTTTGCCCCAAAATAAAAAGAATTTCTGCCTTTTTGCCCCAACATATGGAGAATTTTTGTTTTTTTGCCCCACAATTAGTGGAATTTCTGCAATTTTGCTCCAAAATACGGGTAATTTCTGCCTTTTTGCCTAAAAATAAGAAGAATGCATACCTTTTTGCCATAAAAATGGGAAATTTCTTCATTTTTGCTCCAAAATAAAAGGAATTTCTGCTTTTTTGCCTCTAAATAAGTGGAATTTCTGTCTTTTTCCCCCAAAACAAAGAGAATTTTTGACTTTTTTGCCCCAAAATAAAGAAAAATTCTGACTTATTACCTTGTAGTAAGTGAAATTTCTGCAATTTTGCCCCAAATAAGGGAACTTTCTGCATTTTTACCCCCAAATAAGGGGAATTTCAGCATTTTTACCTCAAAATAAAGGGAATTTCTGCATTTTTGCCCCCAAATAAGGGGAATTTCAGCCTTTTTACCTCAAAATAAGGGGAATTTCCGCATTTTTGCCACAAAATATTAGGAATTTCTGCATTTTTGCCCCAAAATAAGAAAATTTCTGCTTTTTTCCCTGAAATAAGTGAAATTTCTGCAATTTTGCCCCAAAATAAGTGAAATTTCTGTAATTTTGTCCTAAAATAAAGGAAATTTCTGGAATTTTGCCCCAAAATAAGTGGAATTTCTGAGTTTTGCCCCAAAATAAGATGAATTTCTGTCTTTTTGCCCCAACATATAGGGAATTTCTGCCTTTTGGCCCCACAATTAGGGGAATTTCTGCAATTTTGCTCCAAAATACGGGGAATTTCTGCCTTTTTGCCCGAAAATAAGAAGAATGCATACCTTTTTGCCATCAAAAAAGGGAAATTTCTTCATTTTTGCCCCAAAATAAGGGGAATTTCTGCTTTTTTGCCTAAATAAGTGGAATATCTGTCATTTTCCCCTAAAACAAATGGAATTCCTGTGTTTTTTGCCTCAAAATAATAAAAAATTCTGACTTATTACCCTGAAGTAAGTGAAATTTCTGCAATTTTGCCCTAAAATAAGAAAAATTTCTGAATTTTTGCCCACTATTAAGGGGAATTTCAGCCTTTTTACCTCAAAATAAGGGGATTTTCTGCATTTTTCACACAAAATATTAGGAATTTCTGACTTTTTGCCCCAAAATAAGAAAATTTCTGTTTTTTTCTCTGAAATAAGTGAAATTTCTGCAATTATGCCCCAAAATAAGTGAAATTTCTGCAATTTTGCCCCAAAATAAGGGAAATTGCTGGAATTTTGCCCCAAAATAATGGAATTTCTGAGTTTTGCCCCAAAATAAAGAGAATTTCTGTCTTTTTGCCCCAACATATAGAGAATTTCTGCCTTTTTGCCCCACAATTAGGCAAATTTCGGCAATTTTGCTTTAAAATACCATGAAATTTTGCCTTTTTACCCGAAAATAAGAACAATGCATACCTGTTTGCCATAAAAAAGGGAAATTTCTTCATTTTTGCTCCAAAATAAAAGGAATTTCTGCTTTTTTGCCACTAAATAAGTGGAATTTCTGTCTTTTTCCCCCAAAAAAAAGAAAATTCCTGTCTTTTTTGCCCAAAAATAAGGAAAATTTCTGACTTATTACCCTGAAATACGTGAAATTTCTGCAATTTTGCCCCAAAATAATGAAATTTCTGCAATTTTGCCCCAAAATAATGAAAAATTCTGGAATTTTGCCCCAAAATAAGTGGAATTACTGAGTTTTGCCCCCAAAAAAGGAGAATTTCTGTCTTTTTGCCCCAACATATAGGCAATTTCTGCGTTTTTCCCTCACAATTATGGGAATTTCTGCAATTTTGCTCCAAAATACGGAGAATTTCTGCCTTTTTGCCCGAAAATAAGAAGAATGCATACCTTTTTGTAATAAAAAAGGGAAATTTTTTCATTTTTGCTCCAAAATAAGTTGAATTTCTACTTTTTTGCCTCTAAATAAGTGGAATATCTGTATTTTTCCCCTAAAACAAATGGAATTTCTGTCTTTTTTGCCCCAAAATAATGAAAAATTCTGACTTATTACCCTGAAGTAAGAGAAATTTCTGCAATTTTGCCCTAAAATAAGAAAAAATTCTGCCTTTTTGCCCCCAAATATGGGGAATTTCAGCCTTTTTACCTCAAAATAAAGGGAATTTTTGCATTTTTGCCACAAAATATTAGGAATTTCTGCCTTTTTGCCCCAAAATAAGGAAAATTACTGCCTTTTTACTCTGAAATAAGTGAAATTTCTGCAACTATTCCCCAAAATATGTGAAATTTCTTCAATTTTGCCCCAAAATAAGTGAAATTTCTGCAATTTTGCTCCAAAATAAGGGAAATTTCTGGAATTTTGCCCCAAAATACGTGGAATTTCTGAGTTTTGCCCCAAAATAAGGAGAATTTCTGTCTTTTTGCCCCAACATATAGAGAATTTCTGCCTTTTTGCCTCACAATTAGGGGAATTTCTGCAATTTTGCTCCAAAATACGAGGAATATCTGCCTTTTTTGTGCGAAAATAAGAAGAATGCATAACTTTTTGCCATAAAAAAGTGAAATTTCTTCATTTTTGCTCCAAAATAAGGGGAATTTCTGCTTTTTGCCTCTAAATAAGTGAAATTTCTGTCTTTTTCCCCCAAAACAAAAGGAATTCCTGTCTTTTTTGCCCGAAAATAAGGAAAAATTCTGACTTATTACCCTGAAGTAAGTGAAATTTCTGCAATTTTGCCCCAAAATAATGGAAATTTCTGCCTTTTTGCCCCCAAATAAGGGGAATTTCAGCCTTTTTACCTAAAAATAAGGGGAATATCTGAATTTTTACCACAAAATATTAGGAATTTCTGCATTTTTGCCCCAAAATAAGGAAAATTTCTGCCTTTTTTCCCTGATATAATTGAAATTTCTGCCTTTTTGCCCCAAAATAATGGAAATTTCTGGATTTTTGCCCCAAAATATGTGTAATTTCTGAGTTTTGCTCCAAAATAAGGAGAATTTCTGTCTTTTTGCCCTAACTAAAGGGAATTTCTGCCTTTTTGCCTCACAATTAGGGGAATTTCTGCAATTTTGCTCCAAAATACGGGGAATTTCTGCCTTTTTGCCCGAAAATAAGAAGAATGCATACCTTTTTGCCATAAAAAAGTTAAATTTCTTCATTTTTGCTTCAAAATAAGGGGAATTTCTGCTTTTTTGCCTCTAAATAAGTGGAATTTCTGTCTTTTCCCCCAAAACAAAGAAAAGTCCTGTCTTTTTTGCCCCAAAATAAGGAAAATTTCTGACTTATTACCCTGAAATATGTGAAATTTCTGTAATTTTGCCCCAAAATAAGTGAAATTTCTGCAATTTTGCCCCAAAATAAGGGAAATTTCTGAAATTTTGCCCCAAAATAAGTGGAATTTCTTAGTTTTGCCCCAAAATAAGGAGAATTTCTGTCTTTTTGCCCCAACATAAAGGCAATTTCTGCTTTTTGCCTCACAATTAGGGGAATTTTTGCAATTTTGCTCCAAAATACGGAGAATTTCTGCCTTTTTCCCAAAAATAAGAAGAATGCATACCTTTTTGCCATAAAAAAGGGAAATTTCTTCATTTTTGCTCCAAAATAAGGGGAATTTCTGCTTTTTTGCCTATAAATAAGTGGAATTTCTGTCTTTTTTCCCCAAAACAAAGGGAATTACTGTTTTTTTTGCCGCAAAATAAGGAAAAATTCTGACTTATTTCTCTGAAGTAAGTAAAATTTCTGCAATTTTTCCCCAAAGTAAAAGAAATTTCTGACTTTTTGCCCCCAAATAAGGGGAATTTCAGCCTTTTTACCTAAAATAAGAGGAATTTCTGAATTTTTGCCACAAAATATTAGGAATTTCTGCATTTTTGCCCCAAAATAAAGAAAATTTCTGCCTTTTTTCTCTGAAATAAGTGAAATTTCTGAAATTTTGCCCCAAAATATGTTAATGTTCTGCAATTTTAGCCCAAAATAAGTGAAATTTCTGCAATTTTGCCTCAAAATAAGGGAAATTTCTGGAATTTTGCCCCAAAATAAGTGGAATTTCTGAGTTTTGCCCCAAAATAAGGAGAATTTCTGTCTTTTTGCCCCAACATATAGAGAATTTCTGCCTTTTTGCCCCACAATTATGGGAATTTCTGCAATTTTGCTCCAAAATACGGAGAATTTCTGCCTTTTTGCCCGAAAATAAGAAGAATGCATACCTTTTTGCCATAAAAAAGGGAAATTTTTTCATTTTTGCTCCAAAATAAGTTGAATTTCTACTTTTTTGCCTCTAAATAAGTGGAATATCTGTATTTTTCCCCTAAAACAAATGGAATTTCTGTCTTTTTTGCCCCAAAATAATGAAAAATTCTGACTTATTACCCTGAAGTAAGAGAAATTTCTGCAATTTTGCCCTAAAATAAGAAAAAATTCTGCCTTTTTGCCCCCAAATATGGGGAATTTCAGCCTTTTTACCTCAAAATAAAGGGAATTTTTGCATTTTTGCCACAAAATATTAGGAATTTCTGCCTTTTTGCCCCAAAATAAGGAAAATTACTGCCTTTTTACTCTGAAATAAGTGAAATTTCTGCAACTATTCCCCAAAATATGTGAAATTTCTTCAATTTTGCCCCAAAATAAGTGAAATTTCTGCAATTTTGCTCCAAAATAAGGGAAATTTCTGGAATTTTGCCCCAAAATTCGTGGAATTTCTGAGTTTTGCCCCAAAATAAGAAGAATTTCTGTCTTTTTGCCTCAACATATAGAGAATTTCTGCCTTTTTGCCCCACAATTAGGGTAATTTCTGCAATTTTGCTCAAAAATACGAGGAATATCTGCCTTTTTTGTGCGAAAATAAGAAGAATGCATAACTTTTTGCCATAAAAAATTGAAATTTCTTCATTTTTGCTCCAAAATAAGGGGAATTTCTGCTTTTTTGCCTCTAAATAAGTGAAATTTCTGTCTTTTTCCCCCAAAACAAAAGGAATTCCTGTCTTTTTTGCCCCAAAATAAAGAAAAATTCTGACTTATTACCCTGAAGTAAGTGAAATTTCTGCAATTTTGCCCCAAAATAATGGAAATTTCTGCCTTTTTGCCCCCAAATAAGGGGAATTTCAGCCTTTTTACCTAAAAATAAGAAGAATATCTGAATTTTTACCACAAAATATTAGGAATCTCTGCATTTTTGCCCCAAAATAAGGAAAATTTCTGCCTTTTTTCCCTGATATAAGTGAAATTTCTGCCTTTTTGCCCCAAAATAAGGGAAATTTTTAGAATTTTGCCCCAAAATATGTGTAATTTCTGAGTTTTGCTCCAAAATAAGGAGAATTTCTGTCTTTTTGCCCTAACTAAAGGGAATTTCTGCCTTTTTGCCTCACAATTAGGGGAATTTCTGCAATTTTGCTCCAAAATACGGGGAATTTCTGCCTTTTTGCCCGAAAATAAGAAGAATGCATACCTTTTTGCCATAAAAAAGTTAAATTTCTTCATTTTTGCTTCAAAATAAGGGGAATTTCTGCTTTTTTGCCTCTAAATAAGTGGAATTTCTGTCTTTTCCCCCCAAACAAAGAAAAGTCCTGTCTTTTTTGCCCCAAAATAAGGAAAATTTCTGACTTATTACCCTGAAATATGTGAAATTTCTGTAATTTTGCCCCAAAATAAGTGAAATTTCTGCAATTTTGCCCCAAAATAAGGGAAATTTCTGAAATTTTGCCCCAAAATAAGTGGAATTTCTTAGTTTTGCCCCAAAATAAGGAGAATTTCTGTCTTTTTGCCCCAACATATAGGCAATTTCTGCTTTTTGCCTCACAATTAGGGGAATTTTTGAAATTTTGCTCCAAAATACGGAGAATTTCTGCCTTTTTCCCAAAAATAAGAAGAATGCATACCTTTTTGCCATAAAAAAGGGAAATTTCTTCATTTTTGCTCCAAAATAAGAAGAATTTCTGCTTTTTTGCCTATAAATAAGTGGAATTTCTGTCTTTTTTCCCCAAAACAAAGGGAATTACTGTTTTTTTTGCCGCAAAATAAGGAAAAATTCTGACTTATTTCCCTGAAGTAAGTAAAATTTCTGCAATTTTTCCCCAAAGTAAAAGAAATTTCTGACTTTTTGCCCCCAAATAAGGGGAATTTCAGCCTTTTTACCTAAAATAAGAGGAATTTCTGAATTTTTGCCACAAAATATTAGGAATTTCTGCATTTTTGCCCCAAAATAAAGAAAATTTCTGCCTTTTTTCTCTGAAATAAGTGAAATTTCTGAAATTTTGCCCCAAAATATGTTAATGTTCTGCAATTTTAGCCCAAAATAAGTGAAATTTCTGCAATTTTGCCTCAAAATAAGGGAAATTTCTGGAATTTTGCCCCAAAATAAGTGGAATTTCTGAGTTTTGCCCCAAAATAAGGAGAATTTCTGTCTTTTTGCCCCAACATATAGAGAATTTCTGCCTTTTTGCCCCACAATTATGGGAATTTCTGCAATTTTGCTCCAAAATACGGAGAATTTCTGCCTTTTTGCCCGAAAATAAGAAGAATGCATACCTTTTTGCCATAAAAAAGGGAAATTTTTTCATTTTTGCTCCAAAATAAGTTGAATTTCTACTTTTTTGCCTCTAAATAAGTGGAATATCTGTCTTTTTCCCCTAAAACAAATGGAATTTCTGTCTTTTTTGCCCCAAAATAATGAAAAATTCTGACTTATTACCCTGAAGTAAGAGAAATTTCTGCAATTTTGCCCTAAAATAAGAAAAAATTCTGCCTTTTTGCCCCCAAATATGGGGAATTTCAGCCTTTTTACCTCAAAATAAAGGGAATTTTTGCATTTTTGCCACAAAATATTAGGAATTTCTGCCTTTTTGCCCCAAAATAAGGAAAATTACTGCCTTTTTACTCTGAAATAAGTGAAATTTCTGCAACTATTCCCCAAAATATGTGAAATTTCTTCAATTTTGCCCCAAAATAAGTGAAATTTCTGCAATTTTGCTCCAAAATAAGGGAAATTTCTGGAATTTTGCCCCAAAATACGTGGAATTTCTGAGTTTTGCCCCAAAATAAGGAGAATTTCTGTCTTTTTGCCCCAACATATAGAGAATTTCTGCCTTTTTGCCTCACAATTAGGGGAATTTCTGCAATTTTGCTCCAAAATACGAGGAATATCTGCCTTTTTTGTGCGAAAATAAGAAGAATGCATAACTTTTTGCCATAAAAAAGTGAAATTTCTTCATTTTTGCTTCAAAATAAGGGGAATTTCTGCTTTTTTGCCTCTAAATAAGTGAAATTTCTGTCTTTTTCCCCCAAAACAAAAGGAATTCCTGTCTTTTTTGCCCCAAAATAAGGAAAAATTCTGACTTATTACCCTGAAGTAAGTGAAATTTCTGCAATTTTGCCCCAAAATTAATGAAATTTCTGCCTTTTTGCCCCCAAATAAGGGGAATTTCAGCCTTTTTACCTAAAAATAAGGGGAATATCTGAATTTTTACCACAAAATATTAGGAATTTCTGCATTTTTGCCCCAAAATAAGGAAAATTTCTGCCTTTTTTCCCTGATATAATTGAAATTTCTGCCTTTTTGCCCCAAAATAAGGGAAATTTCTGGAATTTTGCCCCAAAATATGTGTAATTTCTGAGTTTTGCTCCAAAATAAGGAGAATTTCTGTCTTTTTGCCCTAACTAAAGGGAATTTCTGCCTTTTTGCCTCACAATTAGGGGAATTTCTGCAATTTTGCTCCAAAATACGGGGAATTTCTGCCTTTTTGCCCGAAAATAAGAAGAATGCATACCTTTTTGCCATAAAAAAGTTAAATTTCTTCATTTTTGCTTCAAAATAAGGGGAATTTCTGCTTTTTTGCCTCTAAATAAGTGGAATTTCTGTCTTTTCCCCCAAAACAAAGAAAAGTCCTGTCTTTTTTGCCCCAAAATAAGGAAAATTTCTGACTTATTACCCTGAAATATGTGAAATTTCTGTAATTTTGCCCCAAAATAAGTGAAATTTCTGCAATTTTGCCCCAAAATAAGGGAAATTTCTGAAATTTTGCCCCAAAATAAGTGGAATTTCTTAGTTTTGCCCCAAAATAAGGAGAATTTCTGTCTTTTTGCCCCAACATATAGGCAATTTCTGCTTTTTGCCTCACAATTAGGGGAATTTTTGCAATTTTGCTCCAAAATACGGAGAATTTCTGCCTTTTTCCCAAAAATAAGAAGAATGCATACCTTTTTGCCATAAAAAAGGGAAATTTCTTCATTTTTGCTCCAAAATAAGAAGAATTTCTGCTTTTTTGCCTATAAATAAGTGGAATTTCTGTCTTTTTTCCCCAAATCAAAGGGAATTACTGTTTTTTTTGCCGCAAAATAAGGAAAAATTCTGACTTATTTCCCTGAAGTAAGTAAAATTTCTGCAATTTTTCCCCAAAGTAAAAGAAATTTCTGACTTTTTGCCCCCAAATAAGGGGAATTTCAGCCTTTTTACCTAAAATAAGAGGAATTTCTGAATTTTTGCCACAAAATATTAGGAATTTCTGCATTTTTGCCCCAAAATAAAGAAAATTTCTGCCTTTTTTCTCTGAAATAAGTGAAATTTCTGAAATTTTGCCCCAAAATATGTTAATGTTCTGCAATTTTAGCCCAAAATAAGTGAAATTTCTGCAATTTTGCCTCAAAATAAGGGAAATTTCTGGAATTTTGCCCCAAAATAAGTGGAATTTCTGAGTTTTGCCCCAAAATAAGGAGAATTTCTGTCTTTTTGCCCCAACATATAGAGAATTTCTGCCTTTTTGCCCCACAATTATGGGAATTTCTGCAATTTTGCTCCAAAATACGGAGAATTTCTGCCTTTTTGCCCGAAAATAAGAAGAATGCATACCTTTTTGCCATAAAAAAGGGAAATTTTTTCATTTTTGCTCCAAAATAATTTGAATTTCTACTTTTTTGCCTCTAAATAAGTGGAATATCTGTCTTTTTCCCCTAAAACAAATGGAATTTCTGTCTTTTTTGCCCCAAAATAATGAAAAATTCTGACTTATTACCCTGAAGTAAGAGAAATTTCTGCAATTTTGCCCTAAAATAAGAAAAAATTCTGCCTTTTTGCCCCCAAATATGGGGAATTTCAGCCTTTTTACCTCAAAATAAAGGGAATTTTTGCATTTTTGCCACAAAATATTAGGAATTTCTGCCTTTTTGCCCCAAAATAAGGAAAATTACTGCCTTTTTACTCTGAAATAAGTGAAATTTCTGCAACTATTCCCCAAAATATGTGAAATTTCTTCAATTTTGCCCCAAAATAAGTGAAATTTCTGCAATTTTGCTCCAAAATAAGGGAAATTTCTGGAATTTTGCCCCAAAATACGTGGAATTTCTGAGTTTTGCCCCAAAATAAGAAGAATTTCTGTCTTTTTGCCTCAACATATAGAGAATTTCTGCCTTTTTGCCTCACAATTAGGGGAATTTCTGCAATTTTGCTCAAAAATACGAGGAATATCTGCCTTTTTTGTGCGAAAATAAGAAGAATGCATAACTTTTTGCCATAAAAAATTGAAATTTCTTCATTTTTGCTCCAAAATAAGGGGAATTTCTGCTTTTTTGCCTCTAAATAAGTGAAATTTCTGTCTTTTTCCCCCAAAACAAAAGGAATTCCTGTCTTTTTTGCCCCAAAATAAAGAAAAATTCTGACTTATTACCCTGAAGTAAGTGAAATTTCTGCAATTTTGCCCCAAAATAATGGAAATTTCTGCCTTTTTGCCCCCAAATAAGGGGAATTTCAGCCTTTTTACCTAAAAATAAGGGGAATATCTGCATTTTTACCACAAAATATTAGAAATTTCTGCATTTTTGCCCCAAAATAAGGAAAATTTCTGCCTTTTTTCCCTGATATAATTGAAATTTCTGCCTTTTTGCTCCAAAATAAGGGAAATTTCTGGAATTTTGCCCCAAAATATGTGTAATTTCTGAGTTTTGCTCCAAAATAAGGAGAATTTCTGTCTTTTTGCCCTAACTAAAGGGAATTTCTGCCTTTTTGCCTCACAATTAGGGGAATTTCTGCAATTTTGCTCCAAAATACGGGGAATTTCTGCCTTTTTGCCCGAAAATAAGAAGAATGCATACCTTTTTGCCATAAAAAAGTTAAATTTCTTCATTTTTGCTTCAAAATAAGGGGAATTTCTGCTTTTTTGCCTCTAAATAAGTGGAATTTCTGTCTTTTCCCCCAAAACAAAGAAAAGTCCTGTCTTTTTTGCCCCAAAATAAGGAAAATTTCTGACTTATTACCCTGAAATATGTGAAATTTCTGTAATTTTGCCCCAAAATAAGTGAAATTTCTGCAATTTTGCCCCAAAATAAGGGAAATTTCTGAAATTTTGCCCCAAAATAAGTGGAATTTCTTAGTTTTGCCCCAAAATAAGGAGAATTTCTGTCTTTTTGCCCCAACATATAGGCAATTTCTGCCTTTTTGCCTCACAATTAGGGGAATTTTTGCAATTTTGCTCCAAAATACGGAGAATTTCTGCCTTTTTGCCCAAAAATAAGAAGAATGGATACATTTTTGCCATAAAAAAGGGAAATTTCTTCATTTTTGCTCCAAAATAAGGGGAATTTCTGCTTTTTTGCCTATAAATAAGTGGAATTTCTGTCTTTTTTCCCCAAAACAAATGGAATTACTGTTTTTTTTTGCCGCAAAATTAGGAAAAATTCTGACTTATTTCCCTGAAGTAAGTAAAATTTCTGCAATTTTTCCCCAAAGTAAAAGAAATTTCTGACTTTTTGCCCCCAAATAAGGGGAATTTCAGCCTTTTTACCTAAAATAAGAGGATTTTCTGAATTTTTGCCACAAAATATTAGGAATTTCTGCATTTTTGCCCCAAAATAAAGAAAATTTCTGCCTTTTTTCTCTGAAATAAGTGAAATTTCTGAAATTTTGCCCCAAAATAAGTTAAAGTTCTGCAATTTTAGCCCAAAATAAGTGAAATTTCTGCAATTTTGCCTCAAAATAAGGGAAATTTCTGGAATTTTGCCCCAAAATAAGTGGAATTTCTGAGTTTTGCCCCAAAATAAGGAGAATTTCTGCCTTTTTGCCCCACAATTAGGGGAATTTCTGCAATTTTGCTCCAAAATACGGGGAATTTCTGCCTTTTTGCCCGAAAATAAGAAGAATGCATAACTTTTTGCCATAAAAAAGGGAAATTTCTTCATTTTTGCTCCAAAATAAGGGGAATGTTTGCTTTTTTGCCTTTAAATAAGTGGAATTTCTGTCTTTTTCCCCCCAAAACATAGGGAATTCCTGTCTTTTTTGCTCCAAAATAAGCAAAATTTCTGACTTACTACCTTGAAATAAGTGAAATTTCTGCACTTTTGCCCCAAAATAAAGGAAGTTTTTGCCTTTTTGCCCCCAAATAAGGGGAATTTCAGCCTTTTTACCTCAAAATAAGGGGAATTTCTGCATTTTTGCAACAAAATATTAGGAATTTCTGCCTTTTTGCCCCAAAATAGGAAAATTTCTGCTTTTTTTCCCTGAAATAAGTGAAATTTCTGCAATTTTTCCCCAAAATAAGTGAAATTTCATTAATTTTGCCCCAAAATAAGGGAAATTTCTTGAATTTTGCCCCAAAATAAGTGGAATTTCTGCAATTTTGCCCCAAAATAAGGGAAATTCCTGGAATTTTGCCCCAAAATAAGTGGAATTTCTGAGTTTTGCCCCAAAATAAAGAGAATTTCTGTTTTTTTGCCCCAACATATAGGCAATTTGTGCCGTTTTGCCCCACAATTAGGGGAATTTCTGCAATTTTGCTCCAAAATACAGGGTATTTCTGCCTTTTTGCCCGAAAATAAGAAGAATGCATACCTTTTTGCCATAAAAATGGGAAATTTCTTCATTTTTGCTCTATAATAAAAGGAATTTCTGCTTTTTTGCCTCTAAATAAGTGGAATTTCTGTCTTTTTCCCCCAAAACAAAGGGAATTTCTTTTTTTTTTGCCCCAAAATAAGGAAAAATTCTGACTTATTACTCTGAAGTAAGTGAAGTTTCTGCAATTTTGCCCCAAAATAAGGGAAATTTTTGGAATTTTGCCCCAAAATAAGTGGAATTTCTGAGTTTTGCCCCAAAATAAAAAGAATTTCTGCCTTTTTGCCCCAACATATGGAGAATTTCTGTTTTTTTGCCCCACAATTAGTGGAATTTCTGCAATTTTGCTCCAAAATACGGGTAATTTCTGCCTTTTTGCCTAAAAATAAGAAGAATGCATACCTTTTTGCCATAAAAATGGGAAATTTCTTCATTTTTGCTCCAAAATAAAAGGAATTTCTGCTTTTTTGCCTCTAAATAAGTGGAATTTCTGTCTTTTTCCGCCAAAACAAAGAGAATTTTTGTCTTTTTTGCCCCAAAATAAAGAAAAATTCTGACTTATTACCTTGTAGTAAGTGAAATTTCTGCAATTTTGCCCCAAAATAAGGGAACATTCTGCCTTTTTACCCCCAAATAAGGGGAATTTCAACATTTTTACCTCAAAATAAAGGGAATTTCTGCATTTTTGCCCCCAAATAAGGGGAATTTCAGCTTTTTACCTCAAAATAAAAGGAATTTCCGCATTTTTGCCACAAAATATTAGGAATTTCTGCATTTTTGCCCCAAAATAAGAAAATTTCTGCTTTTTTCCCTGAAATAAGTGAAATTTCTGCAATTTTGCCCCAAAATAAGTGAAATTTCTGTAATTTTGTCCTAAAATAAAGGAAATTTCTGGAATTTTGCCCCAAAATAAGTGGAATTTCTGAGTTTTGCCCCAAAATAAGATGAATTTCTGTCTTTTTGCCCCAACATATAGGGAATTTCTGCCTTTTTGCCCCACGATCAGGGGAATTTCTGCAATTTTGCTCCAAAATACGGGGAATTTCTGCCTTTTTGCCCGAAAATAAGAAGAATGCATACTTTTTTGCCATCAAAATAGGAAATTTCTTCATTTTTGCTCCAAAATAAGGGGAATTTCTGTTTTTTTGCCTCTAAATAAGTGGAATTTCTGTCTTTTTCCCCCCAAAACAAAGGGAATTTCTGTCTTTTTTGACATAAAATAAGGAAAAATTCTGATTTATTACCCTGAAGTAAGTGAAATTTCTGCAATTTTGCCCCAAAATAAGGGAATTTTCTGCGTTTTTGTTTCCAAAATAAGGGGAATTTTAGCCATTTTACCTCAAATTAGGGGAATTTCTGCATATTTACCCCCTATTAAGGGGAATTACAGCATTTTTACCTCAAAATAAGGGGAATTTCTGCATTTTTGCCACAAAATATTAGGAATTTCTGACTTTTTGGCCCAAAATAAGAAAATTTCTGCTTTTTTTCTCTGAAATAAGTGAAATTTCTGCAATTTTGCCCCAAAATTAATGAAATTTCTGCCTTTTTGCCCCCAAATAAGGGGAATTTCAGCCTTTCTACCTAAAAATAAGGGGAATATCTGAATTTTTACCACAAAATATTAGGAATTTCTGCATTTTTGCCCCAAAATAAGGAAAATTTCTGCCTTTTTTCCCTGATATAATTGAAATTTCTGCCTTTTTGCTCCAAAATAAGGGAAATTTCTGGAATTTTGCCCCAAAATATGTGTAATTTCTGAGTTTTGCTCCAAAATAAGGAGAATTTCTGTCTTTTTGCCCTAACTAAAGGGAATTTCTGCCTTTTTGCCTCACAATTAGGGGAATTTCTGCAATTTTGCTCCAAAATACGGGGAATTTCTGCCTTTTTGCCCGAAAATAAGAAGAATGCATACCTTTTTGCCATAAAAAAGTTAAATTTCTTCATTTTTGCTTCAAAATAAGGGGAATTTCTGCTTTTTTGCCTCTAAATAAGTGGAATTTCTGTCTTTTCCCCCAAAACAAAGAAAAGTCCTGTCTTTTTTGCCCCAAAATAAGGAAAATTTCTGACTTATTACCCTGAAATATGTGAAATTTCTGTAATTTTGCCCCAAAATAAGTGAAATTTCTGCAATTTTGCCCCAAAATAAGGGAAATTTCTGAAATTTTGCCCCAAAATAAGTGGAATTTCTTAGTTTTGCCCCAAAATAAAAAGAATTTCTGTCTTTTTGCCCCAACATATAGGCAATTTCTGCTTTTTGCCTCACAATTAGGGGAATTTTTGCAATTTTGCTCCAAAATATGGAGAATTTCTGCCTTTTTCCCAAAAATAAGAAGAATGCATAACTTTTTGCCATAAAAAAGGGAAATTTCTTCATTTTTGCTCCAAATAAGGGGAATTTCTGCTTTTTTGCCTATAAATAAGTGGAATTTCTGTCTTTTTTCCCCAAAACAAAGGGAATTACTGTTTTTTTTGCCGCAAAATAAGGAAAAATTCTGACTTATTTCCCTGAAGTAAGTAAAATTTCTGCAATTTTTCCCCAAAGTAAAAGAAATTTCTGACTTTTTGCCCCCAAATAAGGGGAATTTCAGCCTTTTTACCTAAAATAAGAGGAATTTCTGAATTTTTGCCACAAAATATTAGGAATTTCTGCATTTTTGCCCCAAAATAAAGAAAATTTCTGCCTTTTTTCTCTGAAATAAGTGAAATTTCTGAAATTTTGCCCCAAAATATGTTAATGTTCTGCAATTTTAGCCCAAAATAAGTGAAATTTCTGCAATTTTGCCTCAAAATAAGGGAAATTTCTGGAATTTTGCCCCAAAATAAGTGGAATTTCTGAGTTTTGCCCCAAAATAAGGAGAATTTCTGCCTTTTTGCCCCACAATTAGGGGAATTTCTGCAATTTTGCTCCAAAATACGGGGAATTTCTGCCTTTTTGCCCAAAAATAAGAAGAATGCATAACTTTTTGCCATAAAAAAGGGAAATTTCTTCATTTTTGCTCCAAAAAAGGGGAATGTTTGCTTTTTTGCCTTTAAATAAGTGGAATTTCTGTCTTTTTCCCCCCAAAACATAGGGAATTCCTGTCTTTTTTGCCCCAAAATAAGCAAAATTTCTGACTTACTACCCTGAAATAAGTGAAATTTCTGCACTTTTGCCCCAAAATAAAGGAAGTTTTTGCCTTTTTGCCCCCAAATAAGGGGAATTTCAGCCTTTTTACCTCAAAATAAGGGGAATTTCTGCATTTTTGCAACAAAATATTAGGAATTTCTGCCTTTTTGCCCCAAAATAAGAAAATTTCTGCTTTTTTTCCCTGAAATAAGTGAAATTTCTGCAATTTTTCCCCAAAATAAGTGAAATTTGATTAATTTTGCCCCAAAATAAGGGAAATTTCTTGAATTTTGCCCCAAAATAAGTGGAATTTCTGCAATTTTGCCCCAAAATAAGGGAAATTCCTGGAATTTTGCCCCAAAATAAGTGGAATTTCTGAGTTTTGCCCCAAAATAAAGAGAATTTCTGTTTTTTTGCCCCAACATATAGGCAATTTGTGCCGTTTTGCCCCACAATTAGGGGAATTTCTGCAATTTTGCTCCAAAACAGGGTATTTCTGCCTTTTTGCCCGAAAATAAGAAGAATGCATACCTTTTTGCCATAAAAATGGGAAATTTCTTCATTTTTGCTCTATAATAAAAGGAATTTCTGCTTTTTTGCCTCTAAATAAGTGGAATTTCTGTCTTTTTCCCCCAAAACAAAGGGAATTTCTGTCTTTTTTGCCCCAAAATAAGGAAAAATTCTGACTTATTACTTTGAAGTAAGTGAAGTTTCTGCAATTTTGCCCCAAAATAAGGGAAATTTTTGGAATTTTGCCCCAAAATAAGTGGAATTTCTGAGTTTTGCCCCAAAATAAAAAGAATTTCTGCCTTTTTGCCCCAACATATGGAGAATTTCTGTTTTTTTGCCCCACAATTAGTGGAATTTCTGCAATTTTGCTCCAAAATACGGGTAATTTCTGCCTTTTTGCCTAAAAATAAGAAGAATGCATACCTTTTTGCCATAAAAATGGGAAATTTCTTCATTTTTGCTCCAAAATAAAAGGAATTTCTGCTTTTTTGCCTCTAAATAAGTGGAATTTCTGTCTTTTTCCGCCAAAACAAAGAGAATTTTTGTCTTTTTTGCCCCAAAATAAAGAAAAATTCTGACTTATTACCTTGTAGTAAGTGAAATTTCTGCAATTTTGCCCCAAAATAAGGGAACATTCTGCCTTTTTACCCCCAAATAAGGGGAATTTCAGCATTTTTACCTCAAAATAAAGGGAATTTCTGCATTTTTGCCCCCAAATAAGGGGAATTTCAGCTTTTTACCTCAAAATAAGGGGAATTTCCGCATTTTTGCCACAAAATATTAGGAATTTCTGCATTTTTGTCCCAAAATAAGAAAATTTCTGCTTTTTTCCCTGAAATAAGTGAAATTTCTGCAATTTTGCCCCAAAATAAGTGAAATTTCTGTAATTTTGTCCTAAAATAAAGGAAATTTCTGGAATTTTGCCCCAAAATAAGTGGAATTTCTGAGTTTTGCCCCAAAATAAGATGAATTTCTGTCTTTTTGCCCCAACATATAGGGAATTTCTGCCTTTTTGCCCCACAATCAGGGGAATTTCTGCAATTTTGCTCCAAAATACGGGGAATTTCTGCCTTTTTGCCCGAAAATAAGAAGAATGCATAACTTTTTGCCATCAAAATAGGAAATTTATTCATTTTTGCTCCAAAATAAGGGGAATGTTTGCTTTTTTGCCTTTAAATAAGTGGAATTTCTGTCTTTTTCCCCCCAAAACATAGGGAATTCCTGTCTTTTTTGACCCAAAATAAGCAAAATTTCTGACTTACTACCCTGAAATAAGTGAAATTTCTGCACTTTTGCCCCAAAATAAAGGAAGTTTTTGCCTTTTTGCCCCCAAATAAGGGGAATTTCAGCCTTTTTACCTCAAAATAAGGGGAATTTCTGCATTTTTGCAACAAAATATTAGGAATTTCTGCCTTTTTGCCCCAAAATAAGAAAATTTCTGCTTTTTTTCCCTGAAATAAGTGAAATTTCTGCAATTTTTCCCCAAAATAAGTGAAATTTCATTAATTTTGCCCCAAAATAAGGGAAATTTCTTGAATTTTGCCCCAAAATAAGTGAAATTTCTGCAATTTTGCCCCAAAATAAGGGAAATTCCTGGAATTTTGCCCCAAAATAAGTGGAATTTCTGAGTTTTGCCCCAAAATAAAGAGAATTTCTGTTTTTTTGCCCCAACATATAGGCAATTTGTGCCGTTTTGCCCCACAATTAGGGGAATTTCTGCAATTTTGCTCCAAAACAGGGTATTTCTGCCTTTTTGCCCGAAAATAAGAAGAATGCATACCTTTTTGCCATAAAAATGGGAAATTTCTTCATTTTTGCTCTATAATAAAAGGAATTTCTGCTTTTTTGCCTCTAAATAAGTGGAATTTCTGTCTTTTTCCCCCAAAACAAAGGGAATTTCTGTCTTTTTTGCCCCAAAATAAGGAAAAATTCTGACTTATTACTTTGAAGTAAGTGAAGTTTCTGCAATTTTGCCCCAAAATAAGGGAAATTTTTGGAATTTTGCCCCAAAATAAGTGGAATTTCTGAGTTTTGCCCCAAAATAAAAAGAATTTCTGCCTTTTTGCCCCAACATATGGAGAATTTCTGTTTTTTTGCCCCACAATTAGTGGAATTTCTGCAATTTTGCTCCAAAATACGGGTAATTTCTGCCTTTTTGCCTAAAAATAAGAAGAATGCATACCTTTTTGCCATAAAAATGGGAAATTTCTTCATTTTTGCTCCAAAATAAAAGGAATTTCTGCTTTTTTGCCTCTAAATAAGTGGAATTTCTGTCTTTTTCCGCCAAAACAAAGAGAATTTTTGTCTTTTTTGCCCCAAAATAAAGAAAAATTCTGACTTATTACCTTGTAGTAAGTGAAATTTCTGCAATTTTGCCCCAAAATAAGGGAACATTCTGCCTTTTTACCCCCAAATAAGGGGAATTTCAGCATTTTTACCTCAAAATAAAGGGAATTTCTGCATTTTTGCCCCCAAATAAGGGGAATTTCAGCTTTTTACCTCAAAATAAGGGGAATTTCCGCATTTTTGCCACAAAATATTAGGAATTTCTGCATTTTTGCCCCAAAATAAGAAAATTTCTGCTTTTTTCCCTGAAATAAGTGAAATTTCTGCAATTTTGCCCCAAAATAAGTGAAATTTCTGTAATTTTGTCCTAAAATAAAGGAAATTTCTGGAATTTTGCCCCAAAATAAGTGGAATTTCTGAGTTTTGCCCCAAAATAAGATGAATTTCTTTCTTTTTGCCCCAACATATAGGGAATTTCTGCCTTTTTGCCCCACAATCAGGGGAATTTCTGCAATTTTGCTCCAAAATACGGGGAATTTCTGCCTTTTTGCCCGAAAATAAGAAGAATGCATACCTTTTTGCCATAAAAATAGGAAATTTCTTCATTTTTGCTCCAAAATAAGGGGAATTTCTGTTTTTTTGCCTCTAAATAAGTGGAATTTCTGTCTTTTTCCCCCCAAAACAAAGGGAATTTCTGTCTTTTTTGACATAAAATAAGGAAAAATTCTGATTTATTACCCTGAAGTAAGTGAAATTTCTGCAATTTTGCCCCAAAATAAGGGAATTTTCTGCGTTTTTGTTTCCAAAATAAGGGGAATTTTAGCCATTTTACCTCAAATTAGGGGAATTTCTGCATATTTACCCCCTATTAAGGGGAATTACAGCATTTTTACCTCAAAATAAGGGGAATTTCCGCATTTTTGCCACAAAATATTAGGAATTTCTGCTTTTTGGCCCAAAATAAGAAAATTTCTGCTTTTTTTCTCTGAAATAAGTGAAATTTCTGCAATTTTGCCCCAATATAAGTGAAATTTCTGCAATTTTGCCCCAAAATAAGGGAAATTTCTGGAATTTTGCCCCAAAAATGGAATTTCTGAGTTTTGCCCCAAAATAAGGAGTATTTCTGTCTTTTTACCCCAACATATAGAGAATTTCTGCCTTTTTGCCCTACAATTAGGCAAATTTCTGCAATTTTGCTCCAAAATACGGAGAATTTCTGCCTTTTTGCCCGAAAATAAGAAGAATGCATACCTTTTTGCCATAAAAAAGGGAAATTTCTTCATTTTTGCTCCAAAATAAAAGGAATTTCTGCTTTTTTGCCACTAAATAAGTGGAATTTCTGTCTTTTTCCCCCAAAACAAAGGGAATTTCTGTCTTTTTTGCCCCAACATAAGGAAAAATTCTGTCTTATTACCCTGAACTAAGTAAAATTTCTGCAATTTTGCCCCAAAATAAGGGAAATTTCTGACTTTTTGCCCCCAAATAAGGGGAATTTCAGCCTTTTTACCTAAAATAAGAGGAATTTCTGAATTTTTGCCACAAAATATTAGGAATTTCTGCATTTTTGCCACAAAATAAGGAAAATTTCTGCCTTTTTTCTCTGAAATAAGTGAAATTTCTGAAATTTTGCCCCAAAATAAGTGAAAGTTCTGCAATTTTAGCCCAAAATAAGTGAAATTTCTGCAATTTTGCCCCAAAATAAGGGAAATTTCTGGAATTTTGCCACAAAATAAGTGGAATTTCTGACTTTTGACCCAAAATAAGGAGAATTTCTGCCTTTTTGCCCGAAAATAAGAAGAATGCATACCTTTTTGCCATAAAAAAGGGAAATTTCTTCATTTTTGCCCCAAAATAAGGGGAATTTCTGCTTTTTTGCCTAAATAAGTGGAATATCTGTCTTTTTCCCCTAGAACAAATGGAATTTCTGTGTTTTTTGCCTCAAAATAATGAAAAATTCTGACTTATTATTCTGAAGTACGTGAAATTTCTGCAATTTTGCCCAAAAATAAGAAAAATTTCTGCATTTTTGCCCTCTATTAAGGAAAATTTCAGCCTTTTTACCTCAAAATAAGGGGAATTTCTGCATTTTTGACACAAAATATTAGGAATTTCTAACTTTTTGCCCCAAAATAAGAAAATTTCTGCTTTTTTCTCTGAAATAAGTGAAATTTCTGCAATTATGCCACAAAAGAAGTGAAATTTCTGCAATTTTGCCCCAAAATAAGGGAAATTGCTGGAATTTTGCCCCAAAATAATGGAATTTCTGAGTTTTGCCCCAAAATAAGGAGAATTTCTGTCTTTTTGCCCCAACATATAGAGAATTTCTGCCTTTTTGCCCCACAATTAGGCAAATTTTGGCAATTTTGCTTTAAAATACCGTGAATTTTTGCCTTTTTGCCCGAAAATAAGAAGAATGCATACCTTTTTGCCATAAAAAAGGGAAATTTCTTCATTTTTGCTCCAAAATAAAAGGAATTTCTGCTTTTTTGCCACTAAATAAGTGGAATTTCCGTCTTTTTCCCCCAAAACAAAGAAAATTCCTGTCTTTTTTGCCCCAAAATAAGGAAAATTTCTGACTTATTAACCTGAAATACGTGAAATTTCTGCAATTTTGCCCCAAAATAAGTGAAATTTCTGCAATTTTGCCCCAAAATAAGGAAAATTTCTGGAATTTTGCCCCAAAATAAGTGGAATTTCTGAGTTTTGCCCCCAAAAAAGGAGAATTTCTGTCTTTTTGCCCCAACATATAGGCAATTTCTGCATTTTTCCTCCACAATTATGGGAATTTGTGCAATTTTGCTCTAAAATAGGGAGAATTTCTGCCTTTTTGCCCCAAAATAAAAAGAATGCATACCTTTTTGCCATAAAAAAGGGAAATTTCTTCATTTTTGCTCCAAAATAAGTTGAATTTCTACTTTTTTGCCTCTAAATAAGTGGAATATCTGTCTTTTTCCCCTAAAACAAATGGAATTTCTGTCTTTTTTGCCCCAAAATAATGAAAAATTCTGACTTATTACCCTGAAGTAAGAGAAATTTCTGCAATTTTGCCCTATAATAAGAAAAAATTCTGCCTTTTTGCCCCCTATTAAGGGAAATTTCAGACTTTTTACCTAAAAATAAGGGGAATTTCTGCATTTTTGACACAAAATATTAGGAATTTCTGCCATTTTGCCCCAAAATAAGAAAATTTCTGCTTTTTTTCCCTGAAAAAAGTGAAATTTCTGCAATTATGCCCCAAAATAAGTGAAATTTCTGCAATTTTGCCCCCAAATAAGGAAACTTTCTGCTTTTTTGCCCCCAAATAAGGGGAATTTCAGCATTTTTACCTCAAAATAAGGGGAATTTTTGCATTTTTGCCACAAAATATTAGGAATTTCTGCCTTTTTGCCCCAAAATAAGGAAAATTACTGCCTTTTTACTCTGAAATAAGTGAAATTTCTGCAATTATGCCCCAAAATATGTGAAATTTCTTCAATTTTGCCCCAAAATAAGTGAAAATTCTGCAATTTTGCTCCAAAATAAGGGAAATTTCTGGAATTTTGCCCCAAAATAAGTGGAATTTCTGAGTTTTGCCCCAAAATAAGGAGAATTTCTGTCTTTTTGCCCCAACTTATAGAGAATTTCTGCCTTTTTGCCCCACAATTAGGGGAATTTCTGCAATTTTGCTTCAAAATACGAGGAATTTCTGCCTTTTTTGCGCGAAAATAAGAAGAATGCATAACTTTTTGCCATAAAAAAGTGAAATTTCTTCATTTTTGCTCCAAAATAAGGGGAATTTCTGCTTTTTTGCCTCTAAATAAGTGAAATTTCTGTCTTTTTCCCCCAAAACAAAAAAAATTCCTGTCTTTTTTGCCCCAAAATAAGGAAAATTTCTGACTTATTACCCTTAAATACGTGAAATTTCTGCAATTTTGCCCAAAAATAAAGGAAATTTCTGAAATTTTGCCCCAAAATAAGTGGAATTTCTGAGTTTTGACCCAAAATAAGGAGAATTTCTGTCTTTTTGCCCCAACATATAGGCAATTTCTGCCTTTTTGCCTCACAATTAGGGGAATTTTTGCAATTTTGCTCCAAAATACGGAGAATTTCTGCCTTTTTCCCGAAAATAAGAAGAATGCATACCTTTTTGCCATAAAAAAGTGAAATTTTTTCATTTTTGCTCCAAAATAAGGGGAATTTCTGTTTTTTTGCCTCTAAATAAGTGGAATTTCTGTCTTTTTCCCCCCAAAACAAAGGGAATTTCTGTCTTTTTTGACATAAAATAAGGAAAAATTCTGATTTATTACTCTGAAGTAAGTGAAATTTCTGCAATTTTGCCCCAAAATAAGGGAATTTTCTGCGTTTTTGTTTCCAAAATAAGGGGAATTTTAGCCATTTTACCTCAAATTAGGGGAATTTCTGCATATTTACCCCCTATTAAGGGGAATTTCAGCATTTTTACCTCAAAATAAGGGGAATTTCCGCATTTTTGCCACAAAATATTAGGAATTTCTGCCTTTTTGGCCCAAAATAAGAAAATTTATGCTTTTTTTCCCTGAAATAAATGAAATTTCTACAATTTTGCCCCAATATAAGTGAAATTTCTGCAATTTTGCCCCAAAATAGGGGAAATTTCTGGAATTTTGCCCCAAAAATGGAATTTCTGAGTTTTGCCCCAAAATAAGGAGTATTTCTGTCTTTTTGCCCCAACATATAGAGAATTTCTGCCTTTTTGCCCTACAATTAGGCAAATTTCTGCAATTTTGCTCCAAAATACTGAGAATTTCTGCCTTTTTGCCCGAAAATAAGAAGAATGCATACCTTTTTGCCATAAAATAGGGAAATTTCTTCATTTTTGCTCCAAAATAAAAGGAATTTCTGCTTTTTTGCCACTAAATAAGTGGAATTTCTGTCTTTTTCCCCCAAAACAAAGGGAATTTATGTCTTTTTTGCCCCAACATAAGGAAAAATTCTGGCTTATTACCCTGAACTAAGTAAAATTTCTGCAATTTTGCCCCAAAATAAAGGAAATTTCTGACTTTTTGCCCCCAAATAAGGGGAATTTCAGCCTTTTTACCTAAAATAAAAGGAATTTCTGAATTTTTGCCACAAAATATTAGGAATTTCTGCATTTTTGCCACAAAATAAGGAAAATTTCTTTCTTTTTTCTCTGAAATAAGTGAAATTTCTGAAATTTTGCCCCAAGTAAGTGAAAGTTCTGCAATTTTAGCCCAAAATAAGTGAAATTTCTGCAATTTTGCCCCAAAATAAGGGAAATTTCTGGAATTTTGCCCCAAAATAAGTGGAATTTCTGAGTTTTGCCCCAAAATAAGGAGAATTTCTGTCTTTTTGCCCCAACATATAGAGAATTTCTGCCTTTTTGCCGCACAATTAGGGGAATTTCTGCAATTTTGCTCCAATATACGGGGAACTTCTGCCTTTTTTACCTGAAAATAAGAAGAATGCATAACTTTTTGCCATAAAAAAGGGAAATTTCTTCATTTTTGCTCCAAAATAAGGGGAATGTTTGCTTTTTTGCCTTTAAATAAGTGGAATTTCTGTCTTTTTCCCCCAAAACATAGGTAATTCCTGTCTTTTTTGCCCCAAAATAAGCAAAATTTCTGACTTATTACCCTGAAATAAGTGAAATTTCTGCACTTTTGCCCCAAAATAAAGGAAATTTATGCCTTTTTGCCCCCAAATAAGGGGAATTTCAGCCTTTTTACCTCAAAATAAGGGGAATTTCTGCATTTTTGCCACAAAATATTAGGAATTTCTGCCTTTTTGCCCCAAAATAAGAATATTTCTGCTTATTTTCCCTGAAATAGGTGAAATTTCTGCAATTTTGCCCCAAAATAAGTGAAATTTCAGCAATTTTGCCCCAAAATAAGGGAAATTTCTGGAATTTTGCCCCAAAAAAAGTGGAATTTCTGCAATTTTGCCCCAAAATAAAGGAAATATCTGGAATTTTGCCCCAAAATAAGTGGAATTTCTGAGTTTTTCCCCAAAATAAAGAGAATTTCTTTTTTTTTGCCCCAACATATAGATAATTTGTGCCTTTTTGCCCCACAATTAGGGGAATTTCTGCAATTTTGCTCCAAAATAAAGGGTATTTCTGCCTTTTTGCCCGAAAATAAGAAGAATGCATACCTTTTTGCCATAAAAATGGGAAATTACTTCATTTTTGCTCCATAATAAAAGGAATTTCTGCTTTTTTGCCTCTAAATAAGTGGAATTTCTGTCTTTTTCCCCCAAAACAAAGGGAATTTTGTCTTTTTTGCCCCAAAATAAGGAAAAATTCTGACTTATTACTCTGAAGTAAGTGAAGTTTCTGCAATTTTGCCCCAAAATAAGGGAAATTTTTGGAATTTTGCCCCAAAATAAGTGGAATTTCTGAGTTTTGCGCCAAAATAATGAGAATTTCTGCCTTTTTGCCCCAACATATGGAGAATTTCTGTTTTTTTGCCCCACAATTAGGGGAATTTCTGCAATTTTGCTCCAAAATACGGGTAATTTCTGCCTTTTTGCCCAAAAATAAGAAGAATGCATACCTTTTTGCCATAAAAATGGGAAATTTCTTCATTATTGCTCCAAAATAAGGGGAATTTCTGCTTTTTTGCCACTAATTAAGTGGAATTTCTGTCTTTTTCCCGCAAAACAAAGAGAATTTTTGTCTTTTTTGCCCCAAAATAAAGAAAAATTCTGACTTATTACCTTGAAGTAAGTGAAATTTCTACAATTTTGCCCCAAAATAAGGGAACTTTCTGCCTTTTTGCCCCCAAATAAGGGGAATTTCAGCCTTTTTACCTCAAAATAAAGGGAATTTCTGCATTTTTGCCCCCAAATAAGGGGAATTTCAGCCTTTTTACCTCAAAATAAGGAGAATTTCCGCATTTTTGCCACAAAATATTAGGAATTTCTGCATTTTTGCCCCAAAATAAGAAAATTTCTGCTTTTTTTCCCTGAAATATGTGAAATTTCTGCAATTTTGCCCCAAAATAAGTGAAAGTTCTGCAATTTTGTCCTAAAATAAAGGAAATTTCTGGAATTTTGCCCCAAAATAAGTGGAATTTCTGAGTTTTGCCCCAAAATAAGATGAATTTCTGTCTTTTTGCCCCAACATATAGGGAATTTCTGCCTTTTTGCCCCACAATTAGGGGAATTTCTGCAATTTTGCTCCAAAATACGGGGAATTTCTGCCTTTTTGCCCGAAAATAAGAAGAATGCATACCTTTTTGCCATCAAAAAAGGAAATTTCTTCATTTTTGTTCCAAAATAAGGGGAATTTCTGTTTTTTTGCCTCTAAATAAGTGGAATTTCTGTCTTTTTCCCCCCAAAACAAAGGGAATTTCTGTCTTTTTTGTCATAAAATAAGGAAAAATTCTGACTTACTACCCTGAAGTAAGTGAAATTTCTGCAATTTTGCCCCAAAATAAGGGAATTTTCTGCGTTTTTGTTTCCAAAATGAGGGGAATTTTAGCCATTTTACCTCAAATTAGGGGAAATTCTGCATATTTACCCCCTATTAAGGGGAATTTCAGCATTTTTAATCTCAAAATAAGGGGAATTTATGCATTTTTGCCACAAAATATTAGGAATTTCTGCCTTTTTGTCTCAAAATAAGAAAATTTCTGCTTTTTTTCCCTGAAATAAGTGAAATTTCTGCAATTTTGCCCCAAAATAAGTGGAATTTCTGAGTTTTGCCCCAAAATAAGGAGAATTTCTGTCTTTTTGCCCAACATATAGAGAATTTCTGCCTTTTTGCCCCACAATTAGGGGAATTTCTGCAACTTAGCTCCAAAATACGGGGAATTTCTGCCTTTTTCCCCCAAAACAAAGGGAATTTCTGTCTTTTTTGCTCCAAAATAAGGAAAAATTCTGACTTATTACTCTGAAGTAAGTGAAGTTTCTGTAATTTTGCCCAAAAATAAAGAAAATTTCTGCCTTTTTGCCCCTAAATAAGGGGAACTTCAGCTTTTTACCTCAAAATAAGGAGAATTTCTGCATTTTTGCAACAAAATATTATTAATTTCTGCCTTTTTGCCCCAAAATAAAAAAATTTCTGCTTTTTTTCCCTGAAATAAGTGAAATTTCTGCCTTTTTGCCCCAATATAAGTGAAATTTCTGCAATTTTGCCCCAAAATAAGGGAAATTTCTGCAATTTTGCCACAAAATAAGTGGAATTTCTGAGTTTTGCCCCAAAATAAGGAGAATTTCTGTCTTTTTGCCCTAACTAAAGGGAATTTCTGCCTTTTTGCCCCACAATTAGGGGGATTTCTGAAATTTTGCTCCAAAATATAAGGAATTTCTGCCTTTTTGCCCGAAAATAAGAAGAATGCATACCTTTTTGCCATAAAAAATTGAAATTTCTTCATTTTTGCTCCAAAATAAGGGGAATTTCTGATTTTTTGCCTCTACATAAGTGGAATTTCTGTCTTTTTCCCCCAAAACAAAGAAAATTCCTGTCTTTTTTGCCCCAAAATAAGGAAAATTTCTGACTTATTACCCTGAAATAAGTGAAATTTCTCCAATTTTGCCCCAAAATAAGTGAAATTTCTGCAATTTTGCCCCAAAATAAAGGAAATTTCTGGAATGTTGCCCCAAAATAAGTGGAATTTCTGAGTTTTGCCGCACAATAAGGAGAATTTCTGTCTTTTTAGCCCAACATATAGGCAATTTCTGCCTTTTTGCCCCACAATTAGAGGAATTTCTGCCATTTTTCTCCAAAATACGGAGAATTTCTGCCTTTTTGCACGAAAATAAGAAGAATGCATACTTTTTTGCCATAAAAAAGGGAAATTTCTTCATTTTTGCTCCAAAATAAGGGGAATTTCTGCTTTTTTGCCTCTAAATAAGTGGAATTTCTGTCTTATTTCCCCAAAACAAAGGGAATTTCTGTCTTTTTTGCCCCAAAATAAGAAAAAATTCTGACTTATTACCCTGAAGTAAGTGAAATTTCTGCAATCTTGCCCCAAAATTAGGGAAATTAGTGCCTTTTTGCCCCCAAATAAGGAGAATTTTAGCCTTTTTACCTCAAAATAAGGGGAATTTCTGCATTTTTGTCAAAAAATATTAGGAATTTCTGCCTTTTTGCCCCAAAATAAGGAAAATTTCTGTCTTTTTTCTCTGAAATAAGTGAAATTTCTGCATCTTTGCCCCAAAATAAGTGAAATTTCTGAGTTTTGCCCCAAAATAAGGAGAATTTCTGTTTTTTGACCCAGCATATCGAGAATTTCTGCCTTTTTGCCCCACAATTACGGGAATTTCTGCAATTTTGCTCCAAAATACGGAGAATTTCTGCCTTTTTGCCCGAAAATAAGAAGAATGCATACCTTTTTGCCATAAAAAAGAAATTTCTTTATTTTTGCTCCAAAATAAAAGGAATTTCTGAATTTTGCCTCTAAATAAGTGGAATTTCTGTCTTTTCCCCCCAAAACAAAGGGAATTTTTTTGTTTTTGCACCAAAATAAGGAAAAATTCTGACTTATTACCCTGAAGTAAGTGAAATTTCTGCAATTTTGCCAAAAAATAAGGGAAATTTCTGAATTTTTGCCTCCAAATAAGGGGAATTTCAGCCTTTTTACCTCAAAATATGGTGAATTTCTGCATTTTTGCCCCCAAATAAGGGGAATTTCAGCCTTTATATCTCAAAATAAGGAGAATTTCTGCATCATTGCCACAAAACATTAGGAATTTCTGCCTTTTTGCCCCCAAAAAAAATTTCTCATTTTTTTCCCTGAAAAAAGTGAAATATCTGCAATTTTGCCCCAAAATATGTTAAATTTCTGCAATTTTGTCCCAAAATAAGGGAAATTTCTGGAATTTTGCCCCCAAATAAGTGGAATTTCTGAGTATTTCCCCAAAATAAGAAGAATTTCTGTCTTTTTGCCCCAACATATAGAGAATTTCTGCCTTTTTGCCACACAATTTGTAAATTTCTGTAATTTTGCTCCAAAATACAAGGAATTTCTGCCTTTTTGTCCGAAAATAAGAAGAATGCATACATTTTTGCCATAAAAAAGAAATTTCTTCATTTTTGCTCTAAAATAAGGGGAATTTCTGCTTTTTTGCCTTTAAATAAGTGGAATTTCTGTCTTTATCCCCCAAAACAAAGGGAATTCCTGTCTTTTTTTTCCCCAAAATAAAGAAAATTTCTGACTTATTCCCCTTAAATAAGTGAAATTTCTGCAATTTTGCCACAAAATATTAGGAATTTCTGCCTTTTTGCCCCAAAATAAGAAAATTTCTCCTTTATTTCACTGAAATAAGTGAAATTTCTGCAATTTTGCCCCAAAATAAGTGAAATGTCTGCAATTTTGCCCCAAAATAAGGGAAATTTCTGGAATTTTGTCCCAAAATAAGTGGAATTTCTGAGTTTTGCCCCAAAATAAGGAGAATTTCTGTTTTTTTGCCCCAACATATAGGCAATTTCTGACTTTTTGCCCCACAATTAGGGGAATTTCTGCAATTTTGCTCCAAAATACGGGGAATTTCTGCCTTTTTGCTTGAAAATAAGAAGAATGCATACCTTTTTGCCATAAAAAAAGAAAATTTCTTCATTTTTGCTCCAAAAAGGGGAATTTCTGCTTTTTTGCCTCTAAATTAGTGGAATTTCTTTCTTTTTCCCTCAAAACAAAGGGAATTTCTGTCTTTTTTGCCCCAAAATAAGGAAAAATTCTGACTTATTACCCTGAAGTAAGTGATATTTCTGCAATTTTGCCCCAAAATAAGGGAAATTTCTGCCTTTTGCCCCCAAATAAGGGGAATTTCAGCCTTTTTACCTCGAAATAAGGGGAATTTCTGCATTTTTGCCACAAAATATTAGGAATTTCTGCCTTTTTGCCCCAAAATAAGGAAAATTTCTGCCTTTTTTCCCTGAAATAAGTGAAATTTCTGCAATTTTGTTACAAATTATGTAAAATTTCTGCATATTTGCCCAAAAATAAGTGAAATTTCTGCAATTTTGCCCCAAAAAAAGGAAAATTTCTGTAATTTTGCCCCAAAATAAGTGGAATTTCTGAGTTTTGACCCAAAATAAAGAGAATTTCGGTCTTTTTGCCCCAATATATAGAGATTTTCTGCATTTTTGCCCCACAATTAGGGGAGTTTCTGCAATTTTGCTCAAAAATACGGGGAATTTCTGCTTTTTTGCCCGATAATAAGAAGAATGCATACCTTTTTGCCATAAAAAAGGGAAATTTCTTCATTTTTGCTCCAAAATAAGGGGAATTTCTGCTTTTTTGCCTCTGAATAAGTGGAATTTCTGTCTTTTTCCCCCAAGGCAAAGGGAATTCCTGTCTTTTTTGTCCCAAAATAAAGAAAATTTCTGACTTATAACCCTTAAATAAGTGAAATTTCTGCAATTTTGCCCCAAAATAAAGGAAATTTTTGCCTTATTGCCCCCAAATAAGGGGAATTTCAGCCTTTTTACCTCAAAATAAAGGGAATTTCTGAATTTATGCCACAAAATATTAGGAATTTCTGCCTTTTTGCCCCAAAATAAGAAAATTTCTGCTTTTTTTTCCTTAAATAAGTGAAATTTCTGCAATTTTGCCCCAAAATAAGTGAAATGTCTGCAATTTTGCCCCAAAATAAGGGAAATTTCTGGAATTTTGCCCCAAAATAAGTGGAATTTCTGAGTTTTGCCCCAAAATAAGGAGAATTTCTGTTTTTTTGCCCCAACATATAGGCAATTTCTGCCTTTTGGCCCCACAATTAGGGGAATTTCTTCAATTTTGCTCCAAAATACGGGGAATTTCTGCCTTTTGCCCGAAAATAAGAAGAATGCATACCTTTTCCCATAAAAAAGGGAAATTTCTTAGTTTTTGCTCCAAAAAGGGGAATTACTGCTTTTTTTGCCTCTAAATAAGTGGAATTTCTGTTTTTTTCCCCAAAACAAAGGGAATTTCTGTCTTTTTGCCCCAAAATAAGAAAAAATTCTGACTTATTACCCTGAAGTAAGTGAAATTTCTGCAAATTTGCCCAAAATAAGGGAAATTTCTGCCTTTTTGCCCCCAAATAAGGGGAATTTCAGCCTTTTTACCTCGAAATAAGGGGAATTTCTGCATTTTAGCCACAAAATATTAGGAATTTCTGCATTTTGCCCCAAAATAAAGAAAATTTCTGCCTTTTTTCCCTAAAATAAGTGACATTTCTGCAATTTTGCCCCAAAATAAGGAAAATTTCTGGAATTTTGCCCCAAAATAAGTAGAATTTCTTAGTTTTGCCCCAAAATATAGAGAATTTCTGTCTTTTTGTCCCAACATATAGAGATTTTCTGCATTTTTGCCCCACAATTAGGGGAAATTCTGCAATTTTGCTCCAAAATACGGGGAATTTCTGCCTTTTTCCCCAAAAATAAGAAGAATGCATAATTTTTGCCATAAAAAATGGAAATTTCTTCATTTTTGCTCCAAAATAAGAGGAATTTCTGCTTATTGGTCTTTAAATAAGTGGAATTTCTGTCTTTTTCCCCCAAGACAAAGGGAATTTCTGTCTTTTTTGCCTCAAAATAAGGAAAAATTCTGACTTATTACCCTGAAGTAAGTGAAATTTCTGCAATTTTTCCCCAAAATTAGGGAAATTTCTGCCTTTTTGCCTCCAAATAAGGGAATTTCAGCCTTTTTACCTCAAAACAAGGAGAATTTCGGCATTTTTGTCACAAAAAATTAGGAATTTCTGCCTTTTTGCCCCATATAAGGAAAATTTCTTTCTTTTTTCTCAGAAATAAGTGAAATTTCTGCAATTTTGCCCCAAAATAAGTGAAATTTCTGCAATTTTGCCCAAAAATAAGTGAAATTTCTGCAATTTTGCCCCAAATTAAGGGAAATTTCTGGAATTTTGCCCCAAAATAAGTGGAATTTCTGAGTTTTGACACAAAATAAGGAGAATTTCTGTCTTTTTGCCCCAATATATAGAGAATTTCTGCATTTTTGTCCCACAATTAAGGGAATTTCTGCAATTTTGCTCCAAAATACAGGGAATTTCTGCCTTTTTGCCCGAAAATAAGAAGAATGCATAACTTTTTGCCATAAAAAAGGGAAATTTCTTCATTTTTGCTCCAAAATCAGGGGAATTTCTCCTTTTTTGCCTCTAAATAAGTGGAATTTCTGTCTTTTTCCCCCAAAACAAAGGGAATTCCTGTCTTTTTTGCCCCAAAATAAGGAAATTTTCTGACTTATTACCCTGAAATAAGTGAAATTTCGGCAATTTTGCCCCAAAATAAAGGAAATTTTTGCCTTTTGCCCTCAAATAAAGGGAATTTCAGCCTTTTTACCTCAAAATAAAGGGAATTTCTGCATTTTTGCCACAAAATATTAGGAATTTCTGCCTTTTTGCCCCAAAATAAGAAAATTTCTGCTTTTTTACTCTGAAATAAGTGAAATTTTGCAATTTTGCCCCAAAATAAGTGAAATTTCTGCAATTTTGCTCCAAAATAAGGGAAATTTCTGGAATTTTGCCCCAAAATAAGTGGAATTTCTGAGTTTTGCCCCAAAATAAGGAGAATTTCTGTTTTTTTTGCCCCAACATATAGGCAATTTCTGCCTTTTTGCCCCACAATTAGGGTAATTTCTGCAATTTTGCTCCAAAATACGTGGAATTTCTTCCTTTTTGCACGAAAATAAGAAGAATGCATACATTTTTGCCATAAAAAAGGGAAATTTCTTCATTTTTGCTCCAAATTAAGGGGAATTTCTGCTTTTTTGCCTCTAAATAAGTGGAATATTTATCTTTTTCCCCCAAAACAAAGGGAATTTCTGTCTTTTTTGCCCCAAAATAAGGAAAAATTCTGACTTATTAACCTGAAGTAAGTAAAATTTCTGCAATTTTGCACCAAAATAAGGGAAATTTCTGGAATTTTGCCCCAAAATAAGTGGAATGTTTGTGTTTTTCCCCAAAATAAAGAGAATTTCTGTATTTTTGCCCAAACATATAGAGAATTTCTGTTTTTTTGCCACACAATTAGGGAAATTTCTGTAATTTTGCTCCAAAATACGGGTAATTTCTGCCTTTTTGCCCGAAAATAAGAAGAATGAATACCTTTTTGCCAAAAAATGGGAAATTTCTTCAATTTGCTCCAAAATAAAAGGAATTTCTGCTTTTTTGCCTCTAAATAAGTGGAATTTCTGTCTATTTCCCCCAAAATAAAGAGAATATCTGTCTTTTTTGCCCCAAAATAAGGAAAAATTCTGACTTATTACCCTGAAGTAAGTGAAATTTCTTCAATTTTTCCCCAAAATAAGGGAAATTTCTGCCTTTGTACCCCCAAATAAGGGGAATTTCAGCCTTTTTACCTCAAAATAAGGGGAATTTCTGCATTTTTGCCCCCAAATAAGGGGAATTTCAGCCTTTTTACCTCAAAATAAGGGGAATTTCCGCATTTTTGCAACAAAATATTAGGAATTTCTTCCTTTTTGCCCCAAAATAAGAAAATTTCTGCTTTTTTTCCCTGAAATAATTGAAATTTCAGCAATTTTGCCCCAAAATAAGTGAAATTTCTCCAATTTTGTCTTAAAATAAGGGAAATTTCTGGAATTTTGCTTCAAAATAAGAGGAATTTCTGAGTTTTGCTTCAAAATAAGGAGAATTTCTGTCTTTTTGCCCCAACATATAGGAAATTTCTGCCTTTTTGCCCCACAATTAGGGGAATTTCAGCAATTTTGCTCCAAAAGACAGGGAATTTCTGCCTTTTTGCCCGAAAATAAGAAGAATGCATACCTTTTTGCCATCAAAAATGTAATTTCTTCTATTTTGCTTCAAAATAAAGGAAATTTCTATTTTTTTGCCTCTAAATAAGTGGAATTTCTGTCTTTTTCCCTCAAAACAAAGTGAATTTCTGTCTTTTTTGCCCTAAAATAAGGAAAAATTCTGACTTATTACCCTGTAGTAAGTGAAATTTCTTCAATTTTGCCCCAAAATTAGGGAAATTTCTGCCTTTTTGCCCCCAAATAAGGGGAATTTCAGTCTTTTTACCTTAAAATAAGAGGAATTTCTGCATTTTTGCCACAAAATATTAGGAATTTCTGCCTTTTTGCCCCAAAATAAGAAAATTTCTGCTTTTTTTCCCTGAAATAAGTGAAATTTCTGCAATTTTGCCCCAAAATAAGTGAAATGTCTGCAATTTTGCCCCAAAATAAGGTAAATTTCTGGAATTTTGCCCCAAAATAAGTGGAATTTCTGAGTTTTGCCCCAAAATAAGGAGAATTTCTGGTTTTTGTCCCCAACATATAGGCAATTTCTGCCTTTTTGCCCCACAATTAGGGGAATTTCTGCAATTTTGCTCCAAAATACGGGGAATTTCTGCCTTTTTTCTTGAAAATAAAAAGAATGCATAACTTTTTGCCATAAAAAAGGGAAATTTCTTCATTTTTGCTCCAAATAAGGGGAATTTCTGCTTTTTTGCCTCTAAATAAGTGGAATTTCTGTCTTTTTCCCCCAAAACAAATGGAATTTTTGTAATTTTACACCAAAAAAGGAAAAATTCTGACTTATTACCCTGAAGTAAGTGAAATTTCTGCAATTTTGCCCCAAAATAAGGGAAATTTCTGCCTTTTTGCCCCCAAATAAGGGAAATTTCAGCCTTTTTACCTCGAAATAAGGGGAATTTCTGCATTTTTGCCACAAAATATTAGGAATTTCTGCCTTTTTGCCCCAAAATAAAGAAAATTTCTGCCTTTTTTCCCTACAATATGTGAAATTTCTTCAATTTTGCCACAAAATAAGTAAAATTTCTTCATATTTGCCCCAAAATAAGTGAAATTTCTGCAATTTTGCCCTAAAATAAGGAAAATTTCTGGAATTTTGCCCCAAAATAAGTGGAATTTCTTAGTTTTGCCCCAAAATAAGGAGAATTTCTGGCTTTTTGCCCCAACATATAGAGATTTTCTGCATTTTTGCCCCACAATTAGGGGAATTTCTGCAATTATGCTCCAAAATACGGGGAATTTTTGCCTTTTTGCCCGAAAATAAGAAGAATGCATAACTTTTTGCCATAAAAAAGGGAAATTTCTTCATTTTTGCTCCAAAATAAGGGGAATGTCTGCTTTTTTACCTATAAATAAATGAAATTTCTGTTATTTTTCCCCCAAAACATAGGGAATTCCTGTATTTTTTGCCCCAAAATAAGGAAAATTTCTGACTTATTACCCTGAAATAAGTGAAATTTCTGCAATTTTGCCCCAAAATAAGGGGAATTTAAGCCTTTTTACCTCAAAAAAAAAGGAATTTCTGCTTTTTTGCCTCTAAATAAGAGGAATTTCTGTCTTTTTCCCCCAAAACAAAGAGAATTTCTGTCTTTTTTGCCCCAAAATAAGGAAAAATTCTGACTTATTACCCTGAAGTAAGTGAAATTTCTGAAATTTTGCCCCAAAATAAGGGAACTTTCTGCCTTTTTGCCCCCAAATAAGGGGAATTTCAGCCTTTTTACCTCAAAATAAGGAGAATTTCTGCATTTTTGCCACAAAATATTATTAATTTCTGCCTTTTTGCCCCAAAATAAAAAAATTTCTGCTTTTTTTCCCTGAAATAAGTTAAATTTCTGCCTTTTTGCCCCAATATAAGTGAAATTTCTGCAATTTTGCCCCAAAATAAGTGAAATTTCTGCAATTTTGCCCTAAAATAAGGAAAATTTCTGGAATTTTGCCCCAAAATAAGTGGAATTTCTTAGTTTTGCCCCAAAATAAGGAGAATTTCTGGCTTTTTGCCCCAACATATAGAGATTTTCTGCATTTTTGCCCCACAATTAGGGGAATTTCTGCAATTATGCTCCAAAATACGGGGAATTTCTGCCTTTTTGCCCGAAAATAAGAAGAATGCATAACTTTTTGCCATAAAAAAGGGAAATTTCTTCATTTTTGCTCCAAAATAAGGGGAATTTCTGCTTTTTGGCCTTTAAATAAGTGGAATTTCTGTCTTTTATCCCCCAAGACAAAGGGAATTTCTGTCTTTTTTGCCCCAAAATAAGGAAAAATTCTGACTTATTACCCTGAAGTAAGTGAAATTTCTGCAATTTTGCCCCAAAATTAGGGAAATTTCTGCCTTTTTGCCTCCAAATAAGGGGAATTTCAGCCTTTTTAATTCAAAATAAGGAGAATTTCTGCATTTTTGTCACAAAATATTAGGAATTTCTGCCTTTTTGCCCCAAAATAAGAAAAATTTCTGTGTTTTTTCTCTGAAATAAGTGAAATTTCTGCCATTTTGCCAGAAAATAAGTGAAATTTCTGCAATTTTGCCCAAAAATAAGTGAAATTTCTGCAATTTTGCCCCAAATTAAGGGAAATTTCTGGAATTTTGCCCCAAAATAAGTGGAATTTCTGTGTTTTGACACAAAATAAGGAGAATTTCTGTCTTTTTGCCCCAATATATAGTGAATTTCTGAATTTTTGTCCCACAATTAAAGGAATTTCTGCAATTTTGCTCCAAAATACGGGGAATTTCTGCCTTTTTGCCTGAAAATAAGAAGAATGCATAACTTTTTGCCATAAAAAAGGGAAATTTCTTCATTTTTGCTCCAAAATAAGGGGAATTTCTGCTTTTTTGCCTCTAAATAAGTGGAATTTCTGTCTTTTTCCCCCAAAACAAAAAGAATTTTTTTCTTTTTTGCCCCAAAATAAGGAAAATTTCTTACTTATTACCCTGAAATAAGTGAAATTTCTGCAATTTTGCCCCAAATTAAAGGAAATTTTTGCCTTTTTGCCCCCAAATAAAGGGAATTTCAGCATTTTGACCTCAAAATAAGGGGAATTTCTGCATTTTTGCCACAAAATATTAGGAATTTCTGTCTTTTTGCCCCAAAATAAGAAAATTTCTGCTTTTTTTCTCTGAAATAAGTGAAATTTTGCAATTTTGCCCCAAAATAAGTGAAATTTCTGCAATTTTGCCCCAAAATAAGAAAAATTTCTGAAATTTTTCCCCAAAATAATTGGAATTTCTGAGTTTTGCCCCAAAATAAGGAGAATTTCTGTCTTTTTGCCCCAACATATAGGCAATTTCTGCCTTTTTGCCTCACAATTAGGGGAATTTCTGCAATTTTGCTCCAAAATACGAAGAATTTCTGCCTTTTTGCCGAAAAATAAGAATAATGCATACCTTTTTGCCATAAAAAAGGAAAATTTCTTCATTTTTGCTCCAAAATAAAGAGAATTTCTGCTTCTTTGCCTATAAATAAGTGGAATTTCTGTCTTTTTTCCCCAAAACAAAGGGAATTACTGTCTATTTTGCCCCAAAATAAGGAAAAATTCTGTCTTATCACCCTGAACTACGTAAAATTTCTGCAATTTTGCCCCAAAATAAGGGAAAATTCTGACTTTTTGCCCCCAAATAAGGGGAATTTCAGCCTTTTTACCTAAAATAAGAGGAATTTCTGAATTTTTGCCACAAAATATTAGTAATTTCTGCATTTTTGCCCCAAAATAAGGAAAATTTCTGCCTTTTTTCTCTGAAATGAGTGAAATTTCTGAAATTTTGCCCCAAAATAAGTGAAAGTTCTGCAATTTTAGCCCAAAATAAGTGAAATTTCTGCAATTTTGCCCCAAAACAAGGGAAATTTCTGGAATTTTGCCCCAAAATAAGTGGAATTTCTGAGTTTTGCCCCAAAATAATGAGAATTTCTGTCTTTTTGCCCCAACATATAAAGAATTTCCGCATTTTTGCCCCACAATTAGGGGAATTTCTGCAATTTTGCTCCAAAATACGGGGAATTTTTGCCTTTTTGCCCGAAAATAAGAAGAATGCATAACTTTTTGCCATAAAAAAGGGAAATTTCTTCATTTTTGCTCCAAAATAAGGGGAATGTCTGCTTTTTTACCTATAAATAAATGAAATTTCTGTTATTTTTCCCCCAAAACATAGGGAATTCCTGTATTTTTTGCCCCAAAATAAGGAAAATTTCTGACTTATTACCCTGAAATAAGTGAAATTTCTGCAATTTTGCCCCAAAATAAGGGGAATTTAAGCCTTTTTACCTCAAAAAAAGAGGAATTTCTGCTTTTTTGCCTCTAAATAAGAGGAATTTCTGTCTTTTTCCCCCAAAACAAAGAGAATTTCTGTCTTTTTTGCCCCAAAATAAGGAAAAATTCTGACTTATTACCCTGAAGTAAGTGAAATTTCTGAAATTTTGCCCCAAAATAAGGGAACTTTCTGCCTTTTTGCCCCCAAATAAGGGGAATTTCAGCCTTTTTACCTCAAAATAAGGAGAATTTCTGCATTTTTGCCACAAAATATTATTAATTTCTGCCTTTTTGCCCCAAAATAAAAAAATTTCTGCTTTTTTTCCCTGAAATAAGTTAAATTTCTGCCTTTTTGCCCCAATATAAGTGAAATTTCTGCAATTTTGCCCCAAAATAAGTGAAATTTCTGCAATTTTGCCCTAAAATAAGGAAAATTTCTGGAATTTTGCCCCAAAATAAGTGGAATTTCTTAGTTTTGCCCCAAAATAAGGAGAATTTCTGGCTTTTTGCCCCAACATATAGAGATTTTCTGCATTTTTGCCCCACAATTAGGGGAATTTCTGCAATTATGCTCCAAAATACGGGGAATTTCTGCCTTTTTGCCCGAAAATAAGAAGAATGCATAACTTTTTGCCATAAAAAAGGGAAATTTCTTCATTTTTGCTCCAAAATAAGGGGAATTTCTGCTTTTTGGCCTTTAAATAAGTGGAATTTCTGTCTTTTATCCCCCAAGACAAAGGGAATTTCTGTCTTTTTTGCCCCAAAATAAGGAAAAATTCTGACTTATTACCCTGAAGTAAGTGAAATTTCTGCAATTTTGCCCCAAAATTAGGGAAATTTCTGCCTTTTTGCCTCCAAATAAGGGGAATTTCAGCCTTTTTAATTCAAAATAAGGAGAATTTCTGCATTTTTGTCACAAAATATTAGGAATTTCTGCCTTTTTGCCCCAAAATAAGAAAAATTTCTGTGTTTTTTCTCTGAAATAAGTAAAATTTCTGCCATTTTGCCAGAAAATAAGTGAAATTTCTGCAATTTTGCCCAAAAATAAGTGAAATTTCTGCAATTTTGCCCCAAATTAAGGGAAATTTCTGGAATTTTGCCCCAAAATAAGTGGAATTTCTGTGTTTTGACACAAAATAAGGAGAATTTCTGTCTTTTTGCCCCAATATATAGTGAATTTCTGAATTTTTGTCCCACAATTAAAGGAATTTCTGCAATTTTGCTCCAAAATACGGGGAATTTCTGCCTTTTTGCCTGAAAATAAGAAGAATGCATAACTTTTTGCCATAAAAAAGGGAAATTTCTTCATTTTTGCTCCAAAATAAGGGGAATTTCTGCTTTTTTGCCTCTAAATAAGTGGAATTTCTGTCTTTTTCCCCCAAAACAAAAAGAATTTTTTTCTTTTTTGCCCCAAAATAAGGAAAATTTCTTACTTATTACCCTGAAATAAGTGAAATTTCTGCAATTTTGCCCCAAATTAAAGGAAATTTTTGCCTTTTTGCCCCCAAATAAAGGGAATTTCAGCATTTTGAACTCAAAATAAGGGGAATTTCTGCATTTTTGCCACAAAATATTAGGAATTTCTGTCTTTTTGCCCCAAAATAAGAAAATTTCTGCTTTTTTTCTCTGAAATAAGTGAAATTTTGCAATTTTGCCCCAAAATAAGTGAAATTTCTGCAATTTTGCCCCAAAATAAGAAAAATTTCTGAAATTTTTCCCCAAAATAATTGGAATTTCTGAGTTTTGCCCCAAAATAAGGAGAATTTCTGTCTTTTTGCCCCAACATATAGGCAATTTCTGCCTTTTTGCCTCACAATTAGGGGAATTTCTGCAATTTTGCTCCAAAATACGAAGAATTTCTGCCTTTTTGCCGAAAAATAAGAATAATGCATACCTTTTTGCCATAAAAAAGGAAAATTTCTTCATTTTTGCTCCAAAATAAAGAGAATTTCTGCTTCTTTGCCTATAAATAAGTGGAATTTCTGTCTTTTTTCCCCAAAACAAAGGGAATTACTGTCTATTTTGCCCCAAAATAAGGAAAAATTCTGTCTTATCACCCTGAACTACGTAAAATTTCTGCAATTTTGCCCCAAAATTAGGGAAATTTCTGCCTTTTTGCCTCCAAATAAGGGGAATTTCAGCCTTTTTAATTCAAAATAAGGAGAATTTCTGCATTTTTGTCACAAAATATTAGGAATTTCTGCCTTTTTGCCCCAAAATAAGAAAAATTTCTGTGTTTTTTCTCTGAAATAAGTGAAATTTCTGCCATTTTGCCAGAAAATAAGTGAAATTTCTGCAATTTTGCCCAAAAATAAGTGAAATTTCTGCAATTTTGCCCCAAATTAAGGGAAATTTCTGGAATTTTGCCCCAAAATAAGTGGAATTTCTGTGTTTTGACACAAAATAAGGAGAATTTCTGTCTTTTTGCCCCAATATATAGTGAATTTCTGAATTTTTGTCCCACAATTAAAGGAATTTCTGCAATTTTGCTCCAAAATACGGGGAATTTCTGCCTTTTTGCCTGAAAATAAGAAGAATGCATAACTTTTTGCCATAAAAAAGGGAAATTTCTTCATTTTTGCTCCAAAATAAGGGGAATTTCTGCTTTTTTGCCTCTAAATAAGTGGAATTTCTGTCTTTTTCCCCCAAAACAAAAAGAATTTTTTTCTTTTTTGCCCCAAAATAAGGAAAATTTCTTACTTATTACCCTGAAATAAGTGAAATTTCTGCAATTTTGCCCCAAATTAAAGGAAATTTTTGCCTTTTTGCCCCCAAATAAAGGGAATTTCAGCATTTTGACCTCAAAATAAGGGGAATTTCTGCATTTTTGCCACAAAATATTAGGAATTTCTGTCTTTTTGCCCCAAAATAAGAAAATTTCTGCTTTTTTTCTCTGAAATAAGTGAAATTTTGCAATTTTGCCCCAAAATAAGTGAAATTTCTGCAATTTTGCCCCAAAATAAGAAAAATTTCTGAAATTTTTCCCCAAAATAATTGGAATTTCTGAGTTTTGCCCCAAAATAAGGAGAATTTCTGTCTTTTTGCCCCAACATATAGGCAATTTCTGCCTTTTTGCCTCACAATTAGGGGAATTTCTGCAATTTTGCTCCAAAATACGAAGAATTTCTGCCTTTTTGCCGAAAAATAAGAATAATGCATACCTTTTTGCCATAAAAAAGGAAAATTTCTTCATTTTTGCTCCAAAATAAAGAGAATTTCTGCTTCTTTGCCTATAAATAAGTGGAATTTCTGTCTTTTTTCCCCAAAACAAAGGGAATTACTGTCTATTTTGCCCCAAAATAAGGAAAAATTCTGTCTTATCACCCTGAACTACGTAAAATTTCTGCAATTTTGCCCCAAAATAAGGGAAAATTCTGACTTTTTGCCCCCAAATAAGGGGAATTTCAGCCTTTTTACCTAAAATAAGAGGAATTTCTGAATTTTTGCCACAAAATATTAGTAATTTCTGCATTTTTGCCCCAAAATAAGGAAAATTTCTGCCTTTTTTCTCTGAAATGAGTGAAATTTCTGAAATTTTGCCCCAAAATAAGTGAAAGTTCTGCAATTTTAGCCCAAAATAAGTGAAATTTCTGCAATTTTGCCCCAAAACAAGGGAAATTTCTGGAATTTTGCCCCAAAATAAGTGGAATTTCTGAGTTTTGCCCCAAAATAATGAGAATTTCTGTCTTTTTGCCCCAACATATAAAGAATTTCCGCATTTTTGCCCCACAATTAGGGGAATTTCTGCAATTTTGCTCCAAAATACGGGGAATTTTTGCCTTTTTGCCCGAAAATAAGAAGAATGCATAACTTTTTGCCATAAAAAAGGGAAATTTCTTCATTTTTGCTCCAAAATAAGGGGAATGTCTGCTTTTTTACCTATAAATAAATGAAATTTCTGTTATTTTTCCCCCAAAACATAGGGAATTCCTGTATTTTTTGCCCCAAAATAAGGAAAATTTCTGACTTATTACCCTGAAATAAGTGAAATTTCTGCAATTTTGCCCCAAAATAAGGGGAATTTAAGCCTTTTTACCTCAAAAAAAGAGGAATTTCTGCTTTTTTGCCTCTAAATAAGAGGAATTTCTGTCTTTTTCCCCCAAAACAAAGAGAATTTCTGTCTTTTTTGCCCCAAAATAAGGAAAAATTCTGACTTATTACCCTGAAGTAAGTGAAATTTCTGAAATTTTGCCCCAAAATAAGGGAACTTTCTGCCTTTTTGCCCCCAAATAAGGGGAATTTCAGCCTTTTTACCTCAAAATAAGGAGAATTTCTGCATTTTTGCCACAAAATATTATTAATTTCTGCCTTTTTGCCCCAAAATAAAAAAATTTCTGCTTTTTTTCCCTGAAATAAGTTAAATTTCTGCCTTTTTGCCCCAATATAAGTGAAATTTCTGCAATTTTGCCCCAAAATAAGTGAAATTTCTGCAATTTTGCCCTAAAATAAGGAAAATTTCTGGAATTTTGCCCCAAAATAAGTGGAATTTCTTAGTTTTGCCCCAAAATAAGGAGAATTTCTGGCTTTTTGCCCCAACATATAGAGATTTTCTGCATTTTTGCCCCACAATTAGGGGAATTTCTGCAATTATGCTCCAAAATACGGGGAATTTCTGCCTTTTTGCCCGAAAATAAGAAGAATGCATAACTTTTTGCCATAAAAAAGGGAAATTTCTTCATTTTTGCTCCAAAATAAGGGGAATTTCTGCTTTTTGGCCTTTAAATAAGTGGAATTTCTGTCTTTTATCCCCCAAGACAAAGGGAATTTCTGTCTTTTTTGCCCCAAAATAAGGAAAAATTCTGACTTATTACCCTGAAGTAAGTGAAATTTCTGCAATTTTGCCCCAAAATTAGGGAAATTTCTGCCTTTTTGCCTCCAAATAAGGGGAATTTCAGCGTTTTTAATTCAAAATAAGGAGAATTTCTGCATTTTTGTCACAAAATATTAGGAATTTCTGCCTTTTTGCCCCAAAATAAGAAAAATTTCTGTGTTTTTTCTCTGAAATAAGTGAAATTTCTGCCATTTTGCCAGAAAATAAGTGAAATTTCTGCAATTTTGCCCAAAAATAAGTGAAATTTCTGCAATTTTGCCCCAAATTAAGGGAAATTTCTGGAATTTTGCCCCAAAATAAGTGGAATTTCTGTGTTTTGACACAAAATAAGGAGAATTTCTGTCTTTTTGCCCCAATATATAGTGAATTTCTGAATTTTTGTCCCACAATTAAAGGAATTTCTGCAATTTTGCTCCAAAATACGGGGAATTTCTGCCTTTTTGCCTGAAAATAAGAAGAATGCATAACTTTTTGCCATAAAAAAGGGAAATTTCTTCATTTTTGCTCCAAAATAAGGGGAATTTCTGCTTTTTTGCCTCTAAATAAGTGGAATTTCTGTCTTTTTCCCCCAAAACAAAAAGAATTTTTTTCTTTTTTGCCCCAAAATAAGGAAAATTTCTTACTTATTACCCTGAAATAAGTGAAATTTCTGCAATTTTGCCCCAAATTAAAGGAAATTTTTGCCTTTTTGCCCCCAAATAAAGGGAATTTCAGCATTTTGAACTCAAAATAAGGGGAATTTCTGCATTTTTGCCACAAAATATTAGGAATTTCTGTCTTTTTGCCCCAAAATAAGAAAATTTCTGCTTTTTTTCTCTGAAATAAGTGAAATTTTGCAATTTTGCCCCAAAATAAGTGAAATTTCTGCAATTTTGCCCCAAAATAAGAAAAATTTCTGAAATTTTTCCCCAAAATAATTGGAATTTCTGAGTTTTGCCCCAAAATAAGGAGAATTTCTGTCTTTTTGCCCCAACATATAGGCAATTTCTGCCTTTTTGCCTCACAATTAGGGGAATTTCTGCAATTTTGCTCCAAAATACGAAGAATTTCTGCCTTTTTGCCGAAAAATAAGAAGAATGCATACCTTTTTGCCATAAAAAAGGAAAATTTCTTCATTTTTGCTCCAAAATAAAGAGAATTTCTGCTTCTTTGCCTATAAATAAGTGGAATTTCTGTCTTTTTTCCCCAAAACAAAGGGAATTACTGTCTATTTTGCCCCAAAATAAGGAAAAATTCTGTCTTATCACCCTGAACTACGTAAAATTTCTGCAATTTTGCCCCAAAATAAGGGAAAATTCTGACTTTTTGCCCCCAAATAAGGGGAATTTCAGCCTTTTTACCTAAAATAAGAGGAATTTCTGAATTTTTGCCACAAAATATTAGTAATTTCTGCATTTTTGCCCCAAAATAAGGAAAATTTCTGCCTTTTTTCTCTGAAATGAGTGAAATTTCTGAAATTTTGCCCCAAAATAAGTGAAAGTTCTGCAATTTTAGCCCAAAATAAGTGAAATTTCTGCAATTTTGCCCCAAAACAAGGGAAATTTCTGGAATTTTGCCCCAAAATAAGTGGAATTTCTGAGTTTTGCCCCAAAATAATGAGAATTTCTGTCTTTTTGCCCCAACATATAAAGAATTTCCGCATTTTTGCCCCACAATTAGGGGAATTTCTGCAATTTTGCTCCAAAATACGGGGAATTTTTGCCTTTTTGCCCGAAAATAAGAAGAATGCATAACTTTTTGCCATAAAAAAGGGAAATTTCTTCATTTTTGCTCCAAAATAAGGGGAATGTCTGCTTTTTTACCTATAAATAAATGAAATTTCTGTTATTTTTCCCCCAAAACATAGGGAATTCCTGTATTTTTTGCCCCAAAATAAGGAAAATTTCTGACTTATTACCCTGAAATAAGTGAAATTTCTGCAATTTTGCCCCAAAATAAGGGGAATTTAAGCCTTTTTACCTCAAAAAAAGAGGAATTTCTGCTTTTTTGCCTCTAAATAAGAGGAATTTCTGTCTTTTTCCCCCAAAACAAAGAGAATTTCTGTCTTTTTTGCCCCAAAATAAGGAAAAATTCTGACTTATTACCCTGAAGTAAGTGAAATTTCTGAAATTTTGCCCCAAAATAAGGGAACTTTCTGCCTTTTTGCCCCCAAATAAGGGGAATTTCAGCCTTTTTACCTCAAAATAAGGAGAATTTCTGCATTTTTGCCACAAAATATTATTAATTTCTGCCTTTTTGCCCCAAAATAAAAAAATTTCTGCTTTTTTTCCCTGAAATAAGTTAAATTTCTGCCTTTTTGCCCCAATATAAGTGAAATTTCTGCAATTTTGCCCCAAAATAAGGGAAATTTCTGCAATTTTGCCACAAAATAAGTGGAATTTCTGAGTTTTGCCCCAAAATAAGGAGAATTTCTGTCTTTTTGCCCTAACTAAAGGGAATTTCTGCCTTTTTGCCCCACAATTAGGGGAATTTCTGAAATTTTGCTCCAAAATACGGGGAATTTCTGCCTTTTTGCCCGAAAATAAGAAGAATGCATACCTTTTTGCTATAAAAAAGTGAAATTTCTTCATTTTTGCTCCAAAATAAGGGGAATTTCTGCTTTTTTGCCTCTAAATAAGTGGAATTTCTGTCGTTTTCCCCCAGTACAAAGAAAATTCCTGTCTTTTTTGCCCCAAAATAAGGAAAATTTCTGACTTATTACCCTGAAATAAGTGAAATTTCTCCAATTTTGCCCCAAAATAAGTGAAATTTCTGCAATTTTGCCCCAAAATAAAGGAAATTTCTGGAATGTTGCCCCAAAATAAGTGGAATTTCTGAGTTTTGCCGCAAAATAAAGAGAATTTCTGTCTTTTTAGCCCAACATATAGGCAATTTCTGCATTTTTGCCCCACAAGTACAGGAATTTCTGCAATTTTTCTCCAAAATACAAAGAATTTCTGCCTTTTTGCACGAAAATAAGAAGAATGCATACTTTTTTTGCCATAAAAAAGGGAAATTTCTTCATTATTGCTCCAAAATAAGGAGAATTTCTGCTTTTTTGCCTCTAAATAAGTGGAATTTCTGTCTATTTCCCCCAAAATAAAGAGAATTTCTGTCTTTTTTGCCCCAAAATAAGGAAAAATTCTGACTTATTACCCTGAAGTAAGTGAAATTTCTGCAATTTTGCCCCAAAATAAGGGAAATTTCTGCATTTTTGCCCCCAAATAAGGGGAATTTCAGCCTTTTTACCTCAAAATAAGGGAAATTTCTGCATTTTTGCCCCCAAATAAGGGGAATTTCAGCCTTTTTACCTCAAAATAAGGGAAATTTCTGCATTTTTGCCCCCAAATAAGGGGAATTTCAGCCTTTTTACCGAAAATAAGGGGAATTTCCGCATTTTTGCCACAATATATTCGGAATTTCTGCCTTTTTGCCCCAAAATAAGAAAATTTCTGCTTTTTTTCCCTGAAATAAGTGAAATTTCTGCAATTTTGCCCCAAAATAAGTGAAATTTCTGCAATTTTGCCCCAAAATAAGGGAAATTTCTGGAATTTTGCCCCAAAATAAGTGGAATTTCTGAGTTTTGCCCCAAAATAAGGAGAACTTCTGTTTTTTTGCCCCAACATATAGGCAATTTCTGCCTTTTTGCCCCACAATTAGGGGAATTCCTGCAATTTTGCTCCAAAATACGTGGAATTTCTGCATTTTTGCACGAAAATAAGAAGAATGCATATCTTTTTGCCATAAAAAAGGGAAATTTCTTCATTTTTGCTCCAAATTAAGGGGAATTTCTGCTTTTTTGCCTCTAAATAAGTGGAATTTTTGTCTTTTTCCCAAAAACAAAGGGAATTTCTGTCTTTTTTGCCCCAAAATAAGGAAAAATTCTGACTTATTAACCTGAAGTAAGTAAAATCTCTGCAATTTTGCACCAAAATAAGGGAAATTTCTGGAATTTTGCCCCAAAATTAGTGGAATTTTTGTGTTTTTCCCCAAAATAAAGAGAATTTCTGTATTTTTGCCCAAACATATAGAGAATTTCTGTATTTTTGCCACACAATTAGGGAAATTTCTGTAATTTTGCTCCAAAATACGGGTAATTTCTGCCTTTTTGCCCGAAAATAAGAAGAATGAATACCTTTTTGCCAAAAAATGGGAAATTTCTTCATTTTTGCTCCAAAATAAAAGGAATTTCTGCTTTTTTGCCTCTAAATAAGTGGAATTTCTGTCTATTTCCCCCAAAATAAAGAGAATTTCTGTATTTTGCCCCAAAATAAGGAAAAATTCTGACTTATTACCCTGAAGTAAGTGAAATTTCTGCAATTTTGCCCCAAAATAAGGGAAATTTCTGCATTTTTGCCCCCAAATAAGGGGAATTTCAGCCTTTTTACCTCAAAATAAGGGAAATTTCTGCATTTTTGCCCCCAAATAAGGGGAATTTCAGCCTTTTTACCTCAAAATAAGGGGAATTTCCGCATTTTTGCCACAAAATATTAGGAATTTCTGCCTTTTTGCCCCAAAATAAGAAAATTTCTGCTTTTTTTCCCTGAAATAATTGAAATTTCTGCAATTTTGCCCCAAAATAAGTGAAATTTCTGCAATTTTGTCCTAAAATAAGGGAAATTTCTGGAATTTTGCTTCAAAATAAGAGGAATTTCTGAGTTTTGCTTCAAAATAAGGAGAATTTCTGTCTTTTTGCCCCAACATATAGGCAATTTCTGCCTTTTGCCCCACAATTAGGGGAATTTCTGCAATTTTGCTCCAAAAGACGGGGAATTTCTGCATTTTTGCTTGAAAATAAGAAGAATGCATACCTTCTTGCCATAAAAAAGGGAAATTTCTTCATTTTTGCTCCAAAATAAGGGGAATTTCTGCATTTTGCCTCTAAATAAGTGGAATTTTTGTTTTTTTCCCCCAATACAAAGGGAATTTCTGTCTTTTTTGCCCCAAAATAAGGAAAAATTCTGACTTATTACTCTGAAGAAAGTGAAATTTCTGAAATTTTGCCCCAAAATAAGGGAAATTTCTAATTTTGCTACCAAACAAAGGGAATTTCAGCCTTTTTACCTCGAAATAAGGGGAATTTCTGCATTTTTGCTACAAAATATTAGGAATTTCTGCCTTTTTGCCTCAATATAAAGAAAATTTCTGCCTTTTTTTCCTTAAATAAGTGAAATTTCTGCATTTTGCCCCAAAATAAGTGAAATTTCTGCATTTTGCCCCAAAATAATTGGAATTTCTGAGTTTTGCCCCAAAATAAGAAGAATTTCTGTCTTTTTGCCCCAACATATAGAGAATTTCTGCCTTTTTGCCCCACAATTGGGGGAATTTCTGCAATTTTGCTCCAAAATATGGGGAATTTCTGCCTTTTTGCCCAAAAATAAGAAGAATGCAAACATTTTTGCCATAAAAAGGAAATTTCTTCATTTTTGCTCCAAAATAAAGGGAATTTCTGCTTTTTTGCGTCTAAATAAGTGGAATTTCTGTATTTTTCCCCCAAAGCAAAGGGAATTCCTGTCTTTTATGCCCCAAAATAAAGAAAATTTCTGACTTATTACCCTGAAATAAGTGAAATTTCTGCAATTTTGCCCCAAAATAAAAGAAATTTTTGCCTTATTGCCCCCAAATAAGGGGAATTTCAGCCTTTTTACCTCAAAATAAGGGGAATTTCTGCATTTATGCCTCAAAATATTAGGAATTTCTGCCTTTTTGCCCCAAAATAAGAAAATTTCTGCTTTTTTTCCCTGAAATAAGTGAAATTTCTGCAATTTTGCCTCAAAATTAGGGAAATTTCTGCCTTTTTGCCCCCAAATAAGGGGAATTTCAGCCTTTTTACCTCAAAATAAGAAGAATTTCTGCATTTTTGTCACAAAATATTAGGAATTTCTGCCTTTTTTCCCAAAATAAAAAAAAATTCTGCCTTTTTTTCTGAAATAAGTGAAATTTCTGCAATTTTGCCACAAAATAAGTGAAATTTCTGCAATTTTGCCCCAAAATAAGTGAAATTTCTGCAATTTTGCACCAAATTAAGGGAAATTTCTGGAATTTTGCCCCAAAATAAGTGGAATTTGTGAGTTTTGCCCCAAAATAAGAAGAATTTCTGTCTTTTTGCCCCAACATATAGAGAATTTCTGCCTTTTTGCCAAACAATTAGGGGAATTTCTGCAATTTTGCTCAAAAATACAGTGAATTACTGCCTTTTTGCCTGAAAATAAGAAGAATGCATACCTTTTTGCCATAAAAATGGGGAATTTCTTCATTTTTGCTCCAAAATAAGGAAAATTTCTGCATTTTTGCCTCTAAATAAGTGGAATTTCTGTCTTTTTCCCCCAAAACAAAGGGAATTCCTGTCTTTTTTGCCCAAAAATAAGGAAAAATTCTGACTTATTACTCTGAAGTAAGTGAAATTTCTGCAATTTTGCCCCAAAATAAGGGAAATTTCTACTTTTTTTTCCTACCAAATAAAGGGAATTTCAGCCTTTTTACCTCGAAATAAGGGGAATTTCTACATTTTGCTACAAAATATTAGGAATTTCTGCCTTTTTGCCTCAATATAAGGAAAATTTCTGCCTTTTTTTCCTGAAATAAGTGAAATTTCTGCATTTTGCCCCAAAATAAGTGAAATTTCTGCATTTTGCCCCAAAATAAGTGGAATTTCTGAGTTTTGCCCCAAAATAAGAAGAATTTCTGTCTTTTTGCCCCAACATATAGAGAATTTCTGCCTTTTTGCCCCACAATTGGGGGAATTTCTGCAATTTTGCTCAAAAATATGGGGAATTTCTGCCTTTTTGCCCAAAAATAAGAAGAATGCAAACATTTTTGCAATAAAAAGGAAATTTCTTCATTTTTGCTCCAAAATAAGGGGAATTTCTGCTTTTTTGCCTCTAAATAAGTGGAATTTCTGTATTTTTCCCCCAAAACAAAGGGAATTCCTGTCTTTTTTGCCCCAAAATAAAGAAAATTTCTAACTTATTACCCTGAAATAAGTGAAATTTCTGCAATTTTGCCCCAAAATAAAAGAAATTTTTGCCTTATTGCCCCCAAATAAGGGGAATTTCAGCCTTTTTACCTCAAAATAAGTGGAATTTCTGCATTTATGCCTCAAAATATTAGGAATTTCTGTCTTTTTGCCCCAAAATAAGAAAATTTCTGCTTTTTTTCCCTGAAATAAGTGAAATTTCTGCAATTTTGCCTCAAAATTAGGGAAATTTCTGCCTTTTTGCCCCCAAATAAGGGGAATTTCAGCCTTTTTACCTCAAAAAAAGAAGAATTTCTGCATTTTTGTCACAAAATATTAGGAATTTCTGCCTTTTTTCCCAAAATAAGGAAAATTTCTGCCATTTTTTTAAATAAGTGAAATTTCTGCAATTTTGCCCCGAAATAAGTGAAATTTCTGCAATTTTGCCCCAAAATAAGTTAAATTTCTGCAATTTTGCCCCAAATTAAGGGAAATTTCTGGAATTTTGCCCCAAAATAAGTGGAATTTCTGAGTTTTGCCCTAAAATAAGAAGAATTTCTGTCTTTTTGCCCCAACATATAGAGAATTTCTGCCTTTTTGCCAAACAATTAGGGGAATTTCTGCAATTTTGCTCCAAAATACAGGGAATTACTGCCTTTTTGCCCGAAAATAAGAAGAATGCATACCTTTTTGCCATAAAAATGGGGAATTTCTTCATTTTTGCTCCAAAATAAGGAAAATTTCTGCATTTTTGCCTCTAAATAAGTGGAATTTCTGTCTTTTTCCCCCAAAACAAAAGGAATTCCTTTCTTTTTTGCCCCAAAATAAGGAAAATTTCTGACTTACTACCCTGAAATAAGTGAAATTTCTGCAATTTTGCCCCAAAATAAAAAAAATTTTTTGCCTTCTTGCCCCCAAATAAGGGGAATTTCAGCCTTTTTACCTCAAAATAAGGGGAATTTCTGCATTTTTGCCACAAAATATTATTAATTTCTGCCTTTTTGCCCCAAAATAAGAAAATTTCTGCTTTTTTTTCTGAAATAAGTGAAATTTCTGCAATTTTGCCCCAAAATAAGTGAAATTTCTGCAATTTTGCCCCAAAATAAGGGAAATTTCTGGAATTTTGCCCAAAAATAAGTGGAATTTTTGAGTTTTGCCCCAAAATAAGGAGAATTTCTGTCTTTTTGCCCCAACATATAGGGAAATTTTGCCTTTTTGCCCCACAATTAGGGGAATTTCTGCAATTTTGCTCCAAAATACGGGGAATTTCTGCCTTTTTGCCTGAAAATAAGAAGAATGCATACCTTTTTGCCATAAAAAAGAGAAATTTCTGCAATTTTGCTCCAAAATAAGGGGAATTTCTGCTTTTTTGCCTCTAAATAAGTAAAATTTCTCTCTTTTCCTCCCCAAAAAAAGGGAATTTCTGTCTTTTTGGCCCCAAAATAAAGAAAATTTCTGACTTATTACCCTGAAATAAGTGAAATTTCTGAAATTTTGCCCCAAAATGAGGGAAATTTCTCCAATTTTGCCCCAAAATAAGGGAAATTTCTGGAATTTTGCCCCAAAATAAGTGGAATTTCTGAGTTTTGCCCCAAAATAAGGAGAATTTCTGTCTCTTTGCCCTAACATATAGGGAATTTCTGCCTTTTTGCACCACAATTAGGGGAATTTCTACAATTTTGCTCCAAAATACGGGGAATTTCTGCTTTTTAGCCCGAAAATAAGGGGAATTTATACCTTTTGCCACAAAAAAGGGAAATTTCTTCATTTTTGCTCCAAAATAAGGGGAATTTCTGCATTTTTGCCTCTAAATAAGTGGAATTTCTGTCTTTTTCCCTCAAAACAAAGAAAATTTCTGTCATTTTTGCCCCAAAATAAGCAAAATTTCTGACTTATTACACTGAAAATAGTGAAATTTCATCAATTTTGCCCCAAAATAAGAGAAATTTCTGCCTTTCTGCCCCTAATTATGGGGAATTTCAGCCTTTTTACCTCATAATAAGGGGAATTTCTGCATTTTTCCCACAAAATATTAGGAATTTCTGTCTTTTTGCCCCAAAATAAAGAAAATTTCTGCCTTTCTTCCCTGAAATAAGTGAAATTTCTGCAATTTTGCCCTAAAATAAGTGAAATTTCTGCAATTTTTCTCCAAAATAAGAAAAATTTCTGGAATTTTGCCCCAAAATATGTGAAATTTCTGAGTTTTGCCCCATAATAAGAAGAATTTCTGTCTTTTTGCCCCAACATATAGGGAATTTCTGCCTTTTGGCCCCACATTTAGGGGAATTTCTGCAATTTTGCTACAAAATACGGGAAATTTCTGCCATTTTGCCTGAAAATAAGAAGAATGCATTCCTTTTTGCCATAAAAAAGGGAAATTTCTTCATTTTTGCTACAAAATAAGAGGAATTTCTGCTTTATTGCCTCTTAATAAGTAAAATTACTGTCTTTTTCCCACAAAACAAAAAGAATTTCTGTCTTTTTTGCCGCAAAATAAGAAAAATTTTTGACTTATTACCCTGAAATAAGTGAAATTTCTGCAATTTTTTCCCAAAAAAAAAAAGAAATTTCTGCCTTTTTGCACCCAAATAAGGGGAATTCCAGCTTTTTTACCTCAAAATAAGGGGAATTTCTGCATTTTTGCCACAAAATATGAGAAATTTCTGCCTTTTTGCCCCAAAATAAGAAAATTTCTGCTTTTTTTCCCTGAAATAAGTGAAATTTCTGCAATTTTGCCCTAAAATAAGAGAATTTTTTGCAATTTTTCCCCAAAATAAGTGAAATTTCTGCAATTTTTCTCCAAAATAAGAAAAATTTCTGGAATTTTGCCCCAAAATATTTAAAATTTCTGAGTTTTGCCCCAAAATAAGGAGAAATTCTGTCTTTTTGCCCCAACATATAGGGAATTTCTGCATTTTGGCCCCACATTTAGGGGAATTTCTGCAATTTTGCTCCAAAATACGGGGAATTTCAGCCTTTTTGCCCGAAAATAAGAAGAATGCATACCTTTTTGCCATAAAAAAGAAATTCCTTCATTTTTGCCTCAAAAAAAGGAATTTCTGCTTTTTTGCCTCTAAATAAGTGGAATTTCTGTTTTTTCCCCCAAAACAAAGGGATTTTTTGTATTTTTGCATCAAAATAAGGAAAAATTCTGACTTATTACCCTGAAGTAAGTGAAATTTCTGCAATTTTGCCCCAAAATAAGGGAAAATTCTGCCTTTTTGCCCCCAAATAAGGGGAATTTCAGCCTTTTTACCTCAAAATAAGGTGAATTTCTGCATTTTTGCCACAAAATATTCGGAATTTCTGCCTTTTTGCTCCAAAATAAGAAAATTTCTCCTTTTTTCCCTGAAATAAGTGAAATTTCTGCAATTTTGCCCCAAAATAAGTGAAATTTCTGCAATTTTGTCCCAAAATAAGGGAAATTTCTGGAATTTTGCCCCTAAATAAGTGGAATTTCTGAGTTTTGCCCCAAAATAAAAAGAATTTCTTTTTTTTCCCCAACATATAGAGATTTTCTGCCTTTTTGCCCCACTATTAGGGGAATTTCTGCAATTTTGCTCCAAAATACGGGGAATTTCTGCCTTTTTGCCCGAAAATAAGAAGAATGCATACCTTTTTGCCATAAAAAGTAAATTTCTTCATTTTTGCTCCAAAATAAGGGGAATTTCTGCTTTTTTGCCTCTAAATAAGTGGAATTTCTGTCTTTTTCCCCCAAAACAAAGGGAATTCCTGTCTTTTTTGCCCCAAAATAAAGAAAATTTCTGACTTATTACCCTTAAATAAGTGAAATTTCTGCAATTTTGCCCCAAAATAAAGGAAATTTTTGCCTTATTGCCCCCAAATGAAAGGAATTTCAGCCTTTTTACCTCAAAATAAGGGGAATTTCTGCATTTATGCCACAAAATATGAGGAATTTCTGCCGTTTTACCCTAAAATAAGAAAATTTCTGCTTTTTTTCCCTGAAATAAGTGAAATTTCTGCAATTTTGTCCCAAAATAAGTGAAATGTCTGCAATTTTGCCACAAAATAAGGAAAATTTCTGGAATTTTGCCCAAAAATAAGTTTAATTTCTGAGTTTTGCACCAAAATAAGGAGAATTTCTGTCTTTTTGCCCCAACATATAGGCAATTTCTGCCTTTTTGCCCCACAATTAGGGGAATTTCTTCATTTTTGCTCCAAAATAAGGGGAATTTCTGCTTTTTTGCCTCTAATTAAGTGGAATTTCTGTCTTTTTCCCCCAAAACAAAGGGAATTTCTGTCTTTTTTGCCCCAAAATAAGGAAAAATTCTGACTTTTTACCCTGAAGTAAGTGAAATTTCGGCAATTTTGTCCCAAAATAAGGGAAATTTCTGCCTTTTTGCCCCCAATTAAGGGGAATTTCAGACTTTTTACCTCGAAATAAGGGGAATTTCTGCATTTGTGCAACAAAATATTAGGAATTTCTGCCTTTTTGCCCCAAAATAAGGAAAATTTCTGCCTTTTTTCCCTGAAATAAGTGAAATTTCTGCAATTTTGCCCCAAAATAAGTGAAATTTCTGCAATTTTGCCCCAAAATAAGGGAAATTTCTGGAATTTTGCCCCTAAATAAGTGGAATTTCTGAGTTTTGCCCCAACATATAGGCAATTTCTGCCTTTTGCCCCACAATTAGGGGAATTTCTGCAATTTTGCTCCAAAATACGGGGAATTTCTGCCTTTTTGCTTGAAAATAAGAAGAATGCATACCTTCTTGCCATAAAAAAGGGAAATTTCTTCATTTTTGCTCCAAAATAAGGGGAATTTCTGCATTTTTGCCTCTAAATAAGTGGAATTTTTGTTTTTTTCCCCCAATACAAAGGGAATTTCTGTCTTTTTTGCCCCAAAATAAGAAAAAATTCTGACTTATTACTCTGAAATAAGTGAAATTTCTGCAATTTTGCCTCAAAATAAAGGAAATTTCTACTTTTTTGCTACCAAATAAAGGGAATTTCAGCCTTTTTACCTCGAAATAAGGGGAATTTCTGCATTTTTGCTACAAAATATTAGGAATTTCTGCCTTTTTGCCTCAATATAAGGAAAATTTCTGCCTTTTTTTCCTTAAATAAGTGAAATTTCTGCATTTTGCCCAAAATAAGTGAAATTTCTGCATTTTGCCCCAAAATAAGTGGAATTTCTGAGTTTTGCCCCAAAATAAGAAGAATTTCTGTCTTTTTGCCCCCACATATAGAGAATTTCTGCCTTTTTGCCCCACAATTGGGGGAATTTCTGCAATTTTGCTCCAAAATATGGGGAATTTCTGACTTTTTGCCCAAAAATAAGAAGAATCCAAACATTTTTGCCATAAAAAGGAAATTTCTTCATTTTTGCTCCAAAATAAGGGGAATTTCTGCTTTTTTGCCTCTAAATAAGTGGAATTTCTGTATTTTCCCCCAAAACAAAAGGAATTCCTGTCTTTTTTGCCCCAAAATAAAGAAAATTTCTGACTTATTACCCTGAAATAAGTGAAATTTCTGCAATTTTGCCCCAAAATAAAAGAAATTTTTGCCTTATTGCCCCCAAATAAGGGGAATTTCAGCCTTTTTACCTCAAAATAAGGGGAATTTCTGCATTTATGCCTCAAAATATTAGGAATTTCTGCCTTTTTACCCCAAAATAAGAAAATTTCTGCTTTTTTTCCCTGAAATAAGTGAAATTTCTGCAATTTTGCCTCAAAATTAGGGAAATTTCTGCCTTTTTGCCCGAAAATAAGAAGAATGCATACCTTTTGCCATAAAAACGAGGAATTTCTTAATTTTTGCTCCAAAATAAGGAAAATTTCTGCATTTTTGCCTCTAAATAAGTGGAATTTCTGTCTTTTTCCCCCAAAACAAAAGGAATTCCTTTCTTTTTTGCCCCAAAATAAGGAAAATTTCTGACTTACTGCCCTGAAATAAGTGAAATTTTTGCAATTTTGCCTCAAAATTAGGGAAATTTCTGCCTTTTTGCCCCCAAATAAGGGGAATTTCAGCCTTTTTACCTCAAAAAAAGAAGAATTTCTGCATTTTTGTCACAAAATATTAGAAATTTCTGCCTTTTTTCCCAAAATAAGGAAAATTTCTGCCTTTTATCTGAAATAAGTGAAATTTCTGCAATTTTGCCCCAAAATAAGTGAAATTTCTGCAATTTTGCCCCAAAATAAGTGAAATTTCTGCAATTTTGCCCCAAATTAAGGGAAATTTCTGGAATTTTGCCCCAAAATAAGTGGAATTTCTGAGTTTTGCCCCAAAATAAGAAGAATTTCTGTCTTTTTGCCCCAACATATAGAGAATTTCTGCCTTTTTGCCAAACAATTAGGGGAATTTCTGCAATTTTGCTCCAAAATACAGGGAATTACTGCCTTTTTGCCCGAAAATAAGAAGAATGCATACCTTTTTGCCATAAAAATGGGGAATTTCTTCATTTTTGCTCCAAAATAAGGAAAATTTCTGCATTTTTGCCTCTAAATAAGTGGAATTTCTGTCTTTTTCCCCCAAAACAAAAGGAATTCCTTTCTTTTTTGCCCCAAAATAAGGAAAATTTCTGACTTACTACCCTGAAATAAGTGAAATTTCTGCAATTTTGCCTCAAAATTAGGGAAATTTCTGCCTTTTTGCCCCCAAATAAGGGGAATTTCAGCCTTTTTACCTCAAAAAAAGAAGAATTTCTGCATTTTTGTCACAAAATATTAGGAATTTCTGCCTTTTTTCCCAAAATAAGGAAAATTTCTGCCATTTTTTTAAATAAGTGAAATTTCTGCAATTTTGCCCCGAAATAAGTGAAATTTCTGCAATTTTGCCCCAAAATAAGTGAAATTTCTGCAATTTTGCCCCAAATTAAGGGAAATTTCTGTAATTTTGCCCCAAAATAAGTGGAATTTCTGAGTTTTGCCCCAAAATAAGAAGAATTTCTGTCTTTTTGCCCCAACATATAGAGAATTTCTGCCTTTTTGCCAAACAATTAGGGGAATTTCTGCAATTTTGCTCCAAAATACAGGGAATTACTGCCTTTTTGCCCGAAAATAAGAAGAATGCATACCTTTTTGCCATAAAAATGGGGAATTTCTTCATTTTTGCTCCAAAATATGGAAAATTTCTGCATTTTTGCCTCTAAATAAGTGGAATTTCTGTCTTTTTCCCCCAAAACAAAAGGAATTCCTTTCTTTTTTGCCCCAAAATAAGGAAAATTTCTGACTTACTACCCTGAAATAAGTGAAATTTCTGCAATTTTGCCCCAAAATAAAAAAAATTTTTTGCCTTCTTGCCCCCAAATAAGGGGAATTTCAGCCTTTTTACCTCAAAATAAGGGGAATTTCTGCATTTTTGCCACAAAATATTATTAATTTAGGCCTTTTTGCCCCAAAATAAGAAAATTTCTGCTTTTTTTCTGAAATAAGTGAAATTTCTGCAATTTTGCCCCAAAATAAGTGATTTCTGCCTTTTTGCCCCACAATTAGGGTAATTTCTGAAATTTTGCTCCAAAATACGGGGAATTTCTGCCTTTTTGCCCGAAAATAAAAAGAATGCATAACTTTTTGCCATAAAAAAGGGAAATTTCTTCATTTTTGCTCCAAAATAAGGGGAATTTCTGCTTTTTTGCCTCTAAATAAGTGGAATTTCTGTCCTTTTACCCCAAAACAAATGGAATTTCTGTCTTTTTTGCCCCAAAATAAGGAAAATTTCTGACTTATTACCCTGAAATAAGTGAAATTTCTGCAATTTTGACCCAAAATAAGGGAAATTTCTGCCTTTTTGCCCCCAAATAAGGGGAATTTCAGCCTTTTTACCTCAAAATAAAAGGAATTTCTGCATTTTTGCCCCAAATAATGGGAAATTTCTGCCTTTTGCGCCAAAATATGAAAATTTCTGTTTTTTTCCATGAAATAAGTGAAATTTCTGATATTTTGCCCCAAAATAAGTGAAATTTCTGCAATTTTGCCCCAAAATAAGGGAAATTTCTGGAATTATGCCCCAAAATAAGTGGAAATTCTGAGTTTTGCCCTAAAATAAGGAGAGTTTCTGTATTTTTGCCCCAACATTTAGGGAATTTCTGCCTTTTTGCCCCAAAATTAGGGGAATTTCTGCAATTTTGCTCAAAAATACGAGAAATTTCTGCCTTTTGCATGAAAATAAGAAGAATGCATACGTTTTTGCCATAAAAAAGGGAAATTTCTGTAATTTTGCTCCAAAATAAGGGGAATTGCTGCTTTTTTGCCTCTAAATAAGTGGAATTTTTGTCTTATTCCCCCAAAACAAAGAGAATTTCTGTCTTTTTTGCCCCAAATCAAGGAAAATTTCTGACTTATTACCCTCTAATAAGTGAAATTTCTGAAATTTTGCCCCACAATAAAAGAAATTTCTGCCTTTTTGCTCCCAAATAAGGGAAATTTCAGCCTTTTTACCTCAAAATAAGGCGAATTTCTGCATTTTTGTCACAAAATATTAGGAATTTCTGCATTTTGACCAAAAATAAGGAAAATTTCTGCCTTTTTTCCCTGAAATAAGTGAAATTTCTGCAATTTTGCCCCAAAGTAAGGTAAATTTCTGGAATTTTGCCCAAAATAAGTGGAATTTCAGAGTTTTGCCTTAAAAAAAGGAGAATTTCTGTCTTTTTGCCCTAACATATAGGGAATTTCTGCCTTTTTGCCCCACAATTAGGGGAATTTCTGCAATTTTGCTCCAAAATAAAGGGAATTTCTGCTTTTTAGCCTGAAAATAAGGGGAATGTATACCTTTTGAAACAAAAAAGGGAAATTTCTTCATTTTTGCTCCAAAATAAAAGGAATTTCTGCTTTTTTGCCTCCAAAAATGTGGAATTTCTGTCTTTTTCCCCTAAAAACGAAGGAAATTTCTGTCTTTTTTGCCCCAAAATAAGGAAAATTTCTTACTTATTACCCTGAAATAAGTGAAATTTCTGAAATTTTGATTCAAAATAAGGGAAATTTCTGCCTTTTTGCCCCCAAATTAGGGGAATTTCAGCCTTTTTACCTCAAGATAATGGGAATTTCTGCATTTTTCCACAAAATATCGGAAATTTCTGCATTTTTGCCCCAAAATAAGAAAAATTTCTGAAATTTTGTACCAAGATAAAAGAAATTTCTGCCTTTTGCCCCAAAATAAGAAAATTTCTGCTTTTTTTTTCTGAAATAAGTGAAATTTCTACAATTTTGCCCCAAAATAAGTGAAATTTCTGCAATTTTGCAACAAAATAAAGGAAATTTCTGGAATTTTGCCCCAAAATATGTGGAATTTCTGAGTTTTGCCCCAAAATAAGGAGAATTTCTTTCATTTTGCCCCAACATATAGGGAATTTCTGCCTTTTTGCCCCACAATTAGAGGAATTTCTGCAATTTTGCTCCAAAATACAGAAAATTTCTACCTTTTTGCTGGAAAATAAGAAGAATGCATAACTTTTTGCTATAAAAAATGAAACTTCTTCATTTTTGCTCCAAAATAAGGGGAATTTTCTGTTTTTTGCTTCTAAATAAGTAGAATTTCTGTCTTTTTCCCCCAAAACAAAGGGAATTTCTGTCCTTTTTGGCCCAAAATAAAGAATATTTCTGATTATTACCCTGAAATAAGTGAAATTTCTGCAAATTTGCCCCAAAATAAGAAAAAATTTATGATTTTTTGCCCCCAAATGAGGGGAATTTCAGCCTTTTTACCTCAAAATAAGGGGTATTTCTGCCTTTTTGCCACAAAATAAGGGAAATTTCTGGAATTTTGCCCCAAAATAAGTGGAATTTCTGAGTTTTTCCCCAAAATAAGAATTTCTACCTTTTTGCCCCAACATATAGGGAATTTCTGCCTTTTTGCCCCACAATTAGGGGAATTTCTGCAATTTTGCTCTAAAATACGAGGAATTTCTGCCTTTTTGCCGAAAGTAAGAAGAATGCATACTTTTTTGCCATAAAAAGGGAAATTTATTCATTTTTGCTCCAAAATAAGGGGAATTTCTGCTTTTTTGCCTCTAAATTAGTGGAATTTCTCTCTTTCTCCCCCAAAACAAAGGGAATTTCTGTTTTTTTTTACCCCAAAATAAGGAAAATTTCTGACTTATTACTTTGAAGTAAGTGAAATTTTTGCAATTTTGCCCCAAAATAAGGGAAAATTCTGTCTTTTTGCCCCCAAATAAGGGGAATTTCAGCCTTTTACCTCAAAATAAGGTGAATTTCTGCATTTTTGCCACAAAATATTAGGAATTTCTGCCTTTCTGCCCCAAAATAAGGAAAATTTCTGACTTTTTGCCCTTAAATAAGTTAAATTTCTAAAATTTTTCCTGAAAATAAGGGAAATGTCTGCTTTTGGCACCAAAATAATGGCAATTTCTTACTTTTTGCCCCCAAATAAGAGGAATTTCATCCTTTTTACCTCAAAATAAAAGGAAGTTTTGCATTTTTGCCCCAAAATATGGGAAATTTCTGCCTTTTTGCCCAAAATAAGAAAAATTTCTGCAATTTTGTACCAAAATAAAAGAAATTTCTGCCTTTTTGCCTCAAAATAAAATTTCTGCATTTTTTCCCTGAAATAAGTGAAATTTCTGCAATTTCGCCCCAAAATAATTGAAATTTCTGCAATTTTGCCCCAAAATAAGGGAAATTTCTGAAATTTTGCCCCAAAATAAGTGAAATTTCTGAGTTTTGCCCCAAAATAAGGAGAATTTCTGTCTTTTTGCCCCAACATATAGAAAATTTCTGCCTTTTGCCCCACAATTAGGGGAATTTCTGAAATTTTGCTCCAAAATACGGGGAATTTCTGCCTTTTTGCCCGAAAATAAAAAGAATGCATAACTTTTTGCCATAATAAAGGGAAATTTCTTCATTTTTGCTCCAAAAGAAGGGGAATTTCTGCTTTTTTGCCTCTAAATAAGTGGAATTTCTGTCTTTTTCCCCCAAAACAAAGAAAATTTCTGTCTTTTTTGCCCAAAAATAAGGAAAATTTCTTACTTATTACCCTGAAATAAATGATGTTTCTGCAATTTTGCCCCAAAATAAGAGAAATTTCTGCCTTTTTGCCTCCAAATTAGGGGAATTTGAGCCTTTTTTCCTCAAAATAAAGGGAATTTCTGCATTTATGCCCCAAAATATGGGAAATATCTGCCTCTTGGCCCCAAAATAAGAAAAATTTCTGCAATTTTGTACCAAAATAAAAAAAAATTTCTGCCTTTTTGCCCCAAAATAAGAAAATTTCTGCTTTTTTCTGAAATAAGTGAATTTTCTGCAATTTTGCCACAAAATAAGTGAAATTTCTGAGTTTTGCCCCAAAATAAGAAGAATTTCTGTCTTTTTGCCCCAACATATAGGGAATTTCTGCTTTTTTGCCCAACAATTAGGGGAATTTCAGCAATTTTGCTTTAAAATACGGGGAATTTCTTTCTTTTTGTCTGAAAATGAGAAGAATGCATACCTTTTTGCCATAAAAAAGGGAAATTTCTTCATTTTTGCTCCAAAATAAAGGGAATTTCTGCTTTTTTGCCTCTAAATACGTGGAATTTCTGTCCTTTTCCCCCAAAACAAAGGGAATTTCTGTCTTTTTTGCCCCAAAATAAGGAAAATTTCTGACTTATTACCCTGAAATAAGTGAAATTTCTGCAATTTTGCCCCAAAATAAGGGAAATTTCTGCCTTTTTGCCACCAAATACGGGGAATTTCAACCTTTTTACATCAAAATAAAAGGAATTTCTGCATTTTTGCCCCAAATAATGGGAAATTTCTGCCTTTTGCCCCAAAATAAGAAAATTTTTGCTTTTTTCCATGAAATAAGTGAAATTTCTGATATTTTGCCCCAAAATAAGTGAAATTTCTGCAATTTTGCCCCAAAATAAGAGAAATTTCTGGAATTTTGCCCCAAAATGAGTGGAATTTCTGAGCTTTGCCCCAAAATAAGGAGAATTTTTGTCTTTTTGCCCTAACATATAGGGAATTTCTGCCTTTTTGCCCCACAATTAGGTGAATTTCTGCAATTTTGCTCCAAAATAAAGGGAATTTCTGCTTTTTAGCCTGAAAATAATGGGAATGTATACCTTTTGCCACAAAAAAAGGGAAATTTCTTTATTTTTGCTCCAAAATAATAGAAATTTATGCTTTTTTGCCTCCAAAAATGTGGAATTTCTGTCTTTTTCCCCTAAAAACAAAGTAAATTTCTGTCTTTTTTGCCCCAAAATAAGGAAAATTTCTGACTTATTACCCTGAAATAAGTGAAATTTCTGAAATTTTCTTTCAAAATAAGGGAAATTTCTGCCTTTTTGTCCCCAAATAAAAGGAATTTCAGCCTTTTTACCTCAAGATAATGGGAATTTCTGCATTTTTGCCCCAAAATATCGGAAATTTCTGACTTTTTGCCCCAAAATAAAAAAATTTCTGCAATTTTGTACCAAGATAAAAGAAATTTCTGCCTTTTTGCCCCAAAATAAGAAAATTTCTGCTTTTTTTCTGAAATAAGTGAAATTTCTACAATTTTGCCCCAAAATAAGTGAAATTTCTGCAATTTTGCCCCAAAATAAAGGAAATTTCTGGAATTTTGCCCCAAAATAAGTGGAATTTCTGAGTTTTACCCCAAAATAAGGAGAATTTCTGTCTTTTTGCCCCAACATATAGGGAATTTCTGCCTTTTTGCCCCACAATTAGGGGAATTTCTGCAATTTTGCCCCAAAATAAGGGAAATTTCTGCCTTTTTGCCCCCAAATAAGGGGAATTTCAGCCTTTTTACCTCAAAATAAGGGGAATTTCTGCATTTTTGCCACAAAATATTAGGAATTTCTGCATTTTGCCCAAAAATAAGAAAAATTTCTGCCTTTTTTCCCTGAAATAAGTGAAATTTCTGCAATTTTGCCCCAAAATAAGTTAAATTTCTTCAATTTTGCCCCAAAATTAGGGAAATTTCTGGAATTTTGCCCCAAAATAAGTGGAATTTCTGCCTTTTTGCCATAAAATAAGGAGAATTTCTGTCTTTTTGCCCCAACATATAGGGAATTTCTTCTTTTTCCCCAACAATTAGGGGAATTTCAGCAATTTTGCTTTAAAATACGAGGAATTTCTGCCTTTTTGTCCTAAAATAAGAAGAATGCATACCTTTTTGCCATGAAAAAAAGAAATTTCTTCATTTTTGCATTAAAATAAGGGGAATTTCTGCTTTTTTGCCTCTAAATAAGTGGAATTTCTGTCCTTTTCCCCCAAAACAAAGGGAATTTCTGTCTTTTTTGCCCCAAAATAAAGAAAATTTCTGACTTACTACCCTTAAGTAAGTGAAATTTTGGCAATTTTGCCACAAAATAAGGGAAATTTCTGCCTTTTTGCCCCCAAATAAAAGGAATTTCAGCCTTTTTACCTCAAAATAAGGGGAATTTCTGCATTTTTGCCACAAAATATTAGGAATTTCTCCCTTTTTGCCCTAAAATAAGGAAAATTTCTGACTTTTTGCCCAGAAATAAGTTAAATTTCTAAAATTTTTCCCAAAAATAAGGGAAATGTCTGCTTTTGGCTGCAAAATAATGGGAATTTCTTGCTTTTTGCCCCCACATAAGGGAAATTTCAGATTTTTTACCTCAAAATAAAAGAAATGTTTGCATTGTTGCCCCAAAATATGGGAAATTTCTGCCTTTTTGCCCAACATAAGAAAAATTTTTGCAATTTTGTACGAAAATAAAAGAAATTTCTGACTTTTTGCCTCAAAATAAGAAAATTTCTGCATTTTTTCCTTGAAATAAGTGAAATTTCTGCAATTTTGCCCCAAAATAAGTGAAATTTATGCAATTTTGCCCCAAAATAAGTGGAATTTCTGAGTTTTGCCCTAAAATAAGGAGAATTTCTGCCTTTTTGCCCCCAAAAGAGGGGATTTTCAGCCTTTTTACCTCAAAATAAGGGGAATTTCTGCATTCTTGCCAAAAAATATTGGGAATTTCTGCCTTTTTGCCCCAAAAAATTATGGGAATTTCTGCCTTTTTGCCCCAAAATAAGGAAAATTTCTGACTTTTTGCACTGAAATAAGTTAAATTTCTAAAATTTTTCCACAAAATAAAAGAAATGTCTGCTTTTTGCGCCAATATAATGTGAATTTCTTACTTTTTGCCCCCAAATAAGGGGAATTTCAGCCTTTTTACCTCAAAATAAAGGGAATTTCTGCATTCTTGCCCCAAAATTTGGGAAATTTCTGCCTTTTTGCCCAAAATAATAAAAATTCTGCTTTTTTCCATGAAATGAGTGAAATTTCTGAAATTTTGCCCCAAAATAAGTGAAATTTCTGCAATTTTGCCCCAAAATAAGGGAAATTTCTGAAATTTTTTTCCCCAAAATAAGTGGAATTTCTCAGTTTTGCCTCAAAATAAGGAGAATTTCTGTCGTTTTGCCCCATTATATAGGGAATTTCTGCCTTTATGCCCCACAATTAGGGGAATTTTTGCAATTTTGCTCAAAAATACGGGGAATTTCTGCCTTTTTGCCCGAAAATAAGAAGAATGCATACCTTATTGCCATAAAAAAGGGAAATTTCTGCAATTTTGCTCCAAAACAAGGGGAATTTTTGCTTTTTTGCCTCTGAATAAGTGGAATTTCTGTCTTTTTCCCCCAAAACAAAGGGAATTTCTGTCCTTTTTGCCCCAAAATAAGGAAAATTTCTGACTTATTACCCTGAAATAAGTGAAATTTCTGCAATTTTGTTCCAAAATAAGAGAAATTTCTGCCTTTTTGCCGCCAAATAAGGGGAATTTCAGCCTTTTACCTCAAAATAAGGGGAATTTCTGCATTTTTGCCACAAAATATTATGAATTTCTGCCTTTTTGCCCCAAAATAAAAAAAAAATTTCTGATTTTTTGCACTGAAATAAGTTAAATATCTAAAATTTTTCCAAAAATAAGGGAACTGTCTGCTTTTGGCCCCAAAATAATGGGAATTTCTTACTTTTTGCCTCTAATAAGTGGAATTTCAGCTTTTTTACTTCAAAATAAAAGAAATTTCTGCATTTTTGCCCCAAAATATGGGAAATTTCTGCCTTTTTGCCCAAAATAAGAAAAATTTCTGCAATTTTGCCAAAAAATAAGTGAAATTTCTGTAATTTTGCCTCAAAATAAGGGAAATTTCGGGAATTTTGCCCCAAAATAAGTGGAATTTCTGAGTTTTGCCCAAAAATATGAGAATTTTTGTCATTTTGCCACAACACATAGGGAATTTCTGCCTTTTTGCCCAACAATTAGGTGAATTTCTGAAATTTTGCTCCAAAATAAAGTGAATTTCTTCCTTTTTACCCGAAAATAAGAAGAATGCATAACTTTTTGTCATAAAAAAGAGAAATTTCCTCATTTTTGCTCCAAAATAAAGGGAATTTCCTCTTTTTTGCCTCTAAATAAGTGGAATTTCTGTCTTTTTACCCCAACACAAAGGGAATTTCTGTCTTTTTTGCCCCAAAATAAGGAAAATTTCTGACTTATTACTCTGAAATAAGTGAAATTTCTGAAATTTTCCTTCAAAATAAGGGAAATTTCTGCCTTTTTGTCCCCAAATAAGGGGAATTTCAGCCTTTTTACCTCAAGATAATGGGAATTTCTGCATTTTTGCCCCAAAATATCGGAAATTTCTGACTTTTTGCCCCAAAATAAAAAAATTTCTGCAATTTTGTACCAAGATAAAAGAAATTTCTGCCTTTTTGCCCCAAAATAAGAAAATTTCTGCTTTTTTTTCTGAAATAAGTGAAATTTCTACAATTTTGCCCCAAAATAAGTGAAATTTCTGCAATTTTGCCCCAAAATAAAGGAAATTTCTGGAATTTTGCCCCAAAATAAGTGGAATTTCTGAGTTTTGCCCCAAAATAAGGAGAATTTCTGTCTTTTTGCCCCAACATATAGGGAATTTCTGCCTTTTTGCCCCACAATTAGGGGAATTTCTGCAATTTTGCCCCAAAATAAGGGAAATTTCTGCCTTTTTGCCCCCAAATAAGGGGAATTTCAGCCTTTTTACCTCAAAATAAGGGGAATTTCTGCATTTTTGCCACAAAATATTAGGAATTTCTGCATTTTGCCCAAAAATAAGAAAAATTTCTGCCTTTTTTCCCTGAAATAAGTGAAATTTCTGCAATTTTGCCCCAAAATAAGTTAAATTTCTTCAATTTTGCCCCAAAATTAGGGAAATTTCTGGAATTTTGCCCCAAAATAAGTGGAATTTCTGCCTTTTTGGCATAAAATAAGGAGAATTTCTGTCTTTTTGCCCCAACATATAGGGAATTTCTTCTTTTTCCCCAACAATTAGGGGAATTTCAGCAATTTTGCTTTAAAATATGAGGAATTTCTGCCTTTTTGTCCTAAAATAAGAAGAATGCATACCTTTTTGCCATGAAAAAAAGAAATTTCTTCATTTTTGCTTTAAAATAAGGGGAATTTCTGCTTTTTTGCCTCTAAATAAGTGGAATTTCTGTCCTTTTCCCCCAAAACAAAGGGAATTTCTGTCTTTTTTGCCCCAAAATAAGGAAAATTTCTGACTTACTACCCTTAAGTAAGTGAAATTTTGGCAATTTTGCCACAAAATAAGGGAAATTTCTGCCTTTTTGCCCCCAAATAAAAGGAATTTCAGCCTTTTTACCTCAAAATAAGGGGAATTTCTGCATTTTTGCCGCAAAATATTAGGAATTTCTCCCTTTTTGCCCTAAAATAAGGAAAATTTCTGACTTTTTGCCCTGAAATAAGTTAAATTTCTAAAATTTTTCCCAAAAATAAGGGAAATGTCTGCTTTTGGCTGCAAAATAATGGGAATTTCTTGCTTTTTGCCCCCACATAAGGGAAATTTCAGATTTTTTACCTCAAAATAAAAGAAATGTTTGCATTGTTGCCCCAAAATATGGGAAATTTCTGCCTTTTTGCCCAACATAAGAAAAATTTTTGCAATTTTGTACGAAAATAAAAGAAATTTCTGCCTTTTTGCCTCAAAATAAGAAAATTTCTGCATTTTTTACTTGAAATAAGTGAAATTTCTGCAATTTTGCCCCAAAATAAGTGAAATTTATGCAATTTTGCCCCAAAATAAGGGAAATTTCGGGAATTTTGCCCCAAAATAAGTGGAATTTCTGAGTTTTGCCCTAAAATAAGGAGAATTTCTGCCTTTTTGCCCCCAAAAGAGGGGATTTTCAGCCTTTTTACCTCAAAATAAGGGGAATTTCTGCATTCTTGCCAAAAAATATTGGGAATTTCTGCCTTTTTGCCCCAAAAAATTATGGGAATTTCTGCCTTTTTGCCCCAAAATAAGGAAAATTTCTGATTTTTGCACTGAAATAAGTTAAATTTCTAAAATTTTTCCACAAAATAAGAGAAATGTCTGCGTTTTGCGCCAAAATAATGTGAATTTCTTACTTTTTGCCCCCAAATAAGGGGAATTTCAGCCTTTTTACCTCAAAATAAAGGGAATTTCTGCATTCTTGCCCCAAAATTTGGGAAATTTCTGCCTTTTTGCCCAAAATAATAAAAATTCTGCTTTTTTCCATGAAATGAGTGAAATTTCTGAAATTTTGCCCCAAAATAAGTGAAATTTCTGCAATTTTGCCCCAAAATAAGGGAAATTTCTGAAATTTTTTTCCCCAAAATAAGTGGAATTTCTCAGTTTTGCCTCAAAATAAGGAGAATTTCTGTCGTTTTGCCCCATTATATAGGGAATTTCTGCCTTTATGCCCCACAATTAGAGGAATTTCTGCAATTTTGCTCAAAAATACGGGGAATTTCTGCCTTTTTGCCCGAAAATAAGAAGAATGCATACCTTATTGCCATAAAAAAGGGAAATTTCTGCAATTTTGCTCCAAAACAAGGGGAATTTTTGCTTTTTTGCCTCTGAATAAGTGGAATTTCTGTCTTTTTCCCCCAAAACAAAGGGAATTTCTGTCCTTTTTGCCCCAAAATAAGGAAAATTTCTGACTTATTACCCTGAAATAAGTGAAATTTCTGCAATTTTGTTCCAAAATAAGAGAAATTTCTGCCTTTTTGCCGCCAAATAAGGGGAATTTCAGCCTTTTACCTCAAAATAAGGGGAATTTCTGCATTTTTGCCACAAAATATTATGAATTTCTGCCTTTTTGCCCCAAAATAAAAAAAATTTCTGATTTTTTGCACTGAAATAAGTTAAATATCTAAAATTTTTCCCAAAAATAAGGGAAATGTCTGCTTTTGGCCCCAAAATAATGGGAATTTCTTACTTTTTGCCCCTAATAAGTGGAATTTCAGCTTTTTTTTACTTCAAAATAAAAGAAATTTCTGCATTTTTGCCCCAAAATATGGGAAATTTCTGCCTTTTTGCCCAAAATAAGAAAAATTTCTGCAATTTTGCCAAAAAATAAGTGAAATTTCTGTAATTTTGCCTCAAAATAAGGGAAATTTTGGGAATTTTGCCCCAAAATAAGTGGAATTTCTGAGTTTTGCCCCAAAATATGAGAATTTTTGTCATTTTGCCACAACATATAGGGAATTTCTGCCTTTTTGCCCCACAATTAAGTGAATTTATGAAATTTTGCTCCAAAATAAAGTGAATTTCTTCCTTTTTACACGAAAATAAGAAGAATGCATAACTTTTTGCCATAAAAAAGGGAAATTTTTTCATTTTTGCTCCAAAATAAAGGGAATTTCCTCTTTTTTGCCTCTAAATAAGTGGAATTTCTGTCTTTTTACCCCAACACAAAGGGAATTTCTGTCTTTTTTGCCCCAAAATAAGGAAAATTTCTTACTTATTACCCTGAAATAAGTGAAATTTCTGCAATTTTGTCCCAAAATAAGGGAAATTTCTGCCTTTTGCCTCCAAATAAGGAAAATTTCAGCCTTATTACCTCTAAATATTAGAAATTTTTGCTTTTTTGCCTCTAAATAAGTGGAATTTCTTTCATTTTCCCCAAAAACAAAGGGAATTTCTGTCTTTTTTGCCCCAAAATAAGGAAAATTTCTGACTTATTACCCTGAAATAAGTGAAATTTCTGCCTTTTTGCCCCAAAATATGGGAAATTTCTGCCTTTTTGCCCCCTAAATAAGAAAAATTTCTGCAATTTTGTACGAAAATAAAAGAAATTTCTGCCTTTTTGCCACAAAATAAGAAAATTTCTGCTTTTTTTTTCCTGAAATAATTGAAATTTCTGCAATTTTGCCCCAAAATGAGTGAAATTATTGCAATTTTGCCCCCAAATAAGGGAAATTTCTGGAATTTGCTTCAAAATAAGTGGAATTTCTGAGTTTTGCCCCAAAATAAGGAGAATTTTTGTCTTTTTGCCCCAACATATAGGGAATTTCTGCTTTTTTGCCCAAGAATCAGGGGAATTTTTGCAATTTTGCTCCAAAATACGGGGAATTTCTGCCTTTTTGTACTAAAATAAGAAGAATGCATACATTTTTGCCATAAAAAAAGGAAATATCTTCATTTTTTCTCCAAAATAAGGGGAATTTCTGCTTTTTTGCCTTTAAATAAGTTCAATTTCTGTCTTTTTCCCCCAAAACAAAGGGAATTTCTATCTTTTTTGGCCCAAAATAAGGAAAATTTCTGACTTATTACCCTGAAGTAAGTGAAATTTCTGCCTTTTTGCCCCCAAATAAGGGGAATTTCAGCCTTTTTACCTCAAAATAAGGGGAATTTCTGCATTCTTGCCACAAAATATTGGGAATTTCTGCCTTTTTGCCTGAAAATAAGGAAAATTTCTGACTTTTTGCCCTGAAATAAGTTAAATTCTTAAAATTTTTGTCCAAAATAAGGGAAATGTCTGCTTTTTGCCCCCAAATAATGGGAATTTTTTACTTTTTGCCCCAAATAAGGGGAATTTCAGCATTTTACCTCAAAATAAGGGGAATTTCTGCATTTTTGCCCCAAAATATGAGAAATTTCTGACTTTTTGCCCCAAAATAAGAAAATTTCTCCTTTTTTCCCCTGAAATAAGTGAAATTTCTGCAATTTTGCCCCAAAATAAGGGAAATTTCTGGAATTTTGCCCCAAAATAAGTGGAATTTCTGAGTTTTGCTCCAAAATAAAGGGAATTTCTGTCTTTTTCCCCAACATATAGGGAATTTCTGCTTTTTTGCCTAACAATTAGGGGAATTTCTGCAATTTTGCTCCAAAATACGGGGAATTTCTTTCTTTTTGTACGAAAATAAGAAGAATGCATACCTTTTTGCTATAAAAAAGGGAAATTTCTTCATTTTTGCTCCAAAATAAGGGGAATTTCTGCTTTTTTGCCTCTAAATAAGTGGAATTTCTGTCTTTCTCCCCCAAAACAAAGGGAATTTCTGTCTTTTTTTCCCCAAAATAAGGAAAATTTCTGACTTATTACGCTGAAGTAAGTGAAATTTCTGCAATTTTTCCCCAAAATAAGGGAAATTTCTGCTTTTTGGCCCCCAAATAAGGGGAATTTCAGGCTTTTTACCTCAAATTAATAGGAATTTCTCTATTTTTGCCACAAACGATTAAGAGTTTCTGCCTTTTTGCCCCAAAATAAGGAAAATTTCTGATTTTTGCCCTGAAATAAGTTAGATTTCTAAATTTTTTCCCCAAAATAATGGAAATGTCTGCTTTTTGCCCCAAAATAAGGGGAATTTCTTACTTTTGGCCCCCAAATAAGGGGAATTTCAGCCTTTTTACCTCAAAATAAGGGGAATTTCTGCATTTTTGACCAAAATATAGGAAATTTCTGCCTTTTTGCCCAAAATAAGAAAAATTTCTGCTATTTTGTACCATAATAAAAGAAATTTCTGTTTTTTTGCCCCAAAATAAGAAAATTTCTGACTTTTTGCCATGAAATAAGTTAAATTTCTAAAATTTTTCCCCAAAATAAGGGAAATGTCTACTTTTTGCCCCCAAATAATGGGAATTTTTTACTTTTTGCCCCAAAATAAGGGGAATTTCAGCCTTTTTACCTCAAAATAAGGGGAATTTTTGCATTTTTGCCACAAAATATGGGAAATTTCTGACTTTTTGCCCCAAAATAAGAAAATTTCTCCTTTTTTCCCCTGAAATAAGTGAAATTTCTGCAATTTTGCCCCCAAATAAGGGAAATTTCTGGATTTTTGCCCCAAAATAAGTGGAATTTCTGAGTTTTGCTCCAAAATAAGGGGAATTTCTGTCTTTTTGCCCCAACATATAGGGAATTTCTGCTTTTTTGCCTAACAATTAGGGGAATTTCTGCAATTTTGCTCCAAAATACGAGGAATTTCTTTTTTTTTTGTACGAAAATAAGAAGAATGCATAACTTTTTGCTATAAAAAAGGGAAATTTCTTCATTTTTGCTCCAAAATAAGGGGAATTTCTGCTTTTTTTTCTCTAAATAAGTGGAATTTCTGTCTTTTTCCCCCAAAACAAAGGGAATTTCTGTCTTTTTTGATCCAAAATAAAAACAATTTCTGACTTATTACCCTGAAATAAGTGAAATTTCTGCAATTTTGCCCATAAATAAGGGAAATTTCTGCCTTTTTGCCCCCAAATACAGGGGAATTTCAGACTTTTTATTTCAAAATTAGAGGAATTTCTGCATTTTTGCACTAAAATATTGGAAATTTCTGCATTTTTGCCCCAAAATAAGAAAATTTCTCCTTTTTTCCATGAAATAAGTGAAATATCTGCAATTTTGCCCCAAAATTAATGAAATTTCTGCAATTTTGCCCCAAAATAAGGGAAATTTCTGGAATTTTGCCCCAAAATAAGTGGAATTTCTGAGTTTTGCCTCAAAATAAGGAGAATTTCTGCCTTTTTGGCCCATCATATAGGGAATGTCTGCCTTTTTGCCCACAATTAGGGGAATTTCTGCAATTTTGCTCCAAAATACGGGGAATTTCTGCCTTTTTGCCCGAAAATAAGAAGAATGCCTACCTTATTGCCATAAAAAAGTTAAATTTCTGCAATTTTGCTCCAAAATAAGAAGAATTTCTGCTTTTTTGACTCTAAATTAGTGGAATTTCTGTCTTTTTCCCCCAAAACAAAGGGAATTTCTGTCTTTTTTGCCCCAAAATAAGGAAAATTTCTGACTTATTACCCTGAAATAAGTGAAATTTCTGCAATTTTGCCCCAAAATAAGAGAAATTTCTGCCTTTTTGCCACCAAATAAGGGGAATTTCAGTCTTGTTACCTCAAAATAAGGGGAATTTCTGCATTTTTGCTCCAAAATAAGGGAAATTTCTGCCTTTTTTTCCCAAAATAAGAAAAATTTCTGCAATTTTGTTCCAAAATAAAAGAAATTTCTGCCTTTTTGCCCCAAAATAAGAAAATTTCTGCTTTTTTTTCTGAAATAAGTGAAATTTCTGCAATTTTGCCCCAAAATAAGTGAAATTGCTGCAATTTTGCCCGAAAATAAAGGAATTTTCTGGAATTTTGCCCCAAAATAAGTGGAATTTCTGACTTTTGCCCCAAAATAAGGAGAATTTCTGTCTTTTTGCCCTAACATATAGGGAATTTCTGCCTTTTTGCACCACAATTAGCGGAATTTCTGCAATTTTGCTCCAAAATACGGGGAATTTCTGCTTTTTAGCCCAAAATATGTGGAATGTATACCTTTTGCCACAAAAAAAGGGAAATTTCTTCATTTTTGCTCCAAAATAAGGGGGAATTTCTGCTTTTTTGCCTATAAATAAGTGGAATTTCTGTCTTTTTCCCCCAAAACAAAGGGAATTTCTGTCTTTTTTGCCGCAAAATAAGGAAAATTTCTGAATTATTACCCTGAAATAAGTTAAATTTCTGCAATTTTTCCTCAAAATAAGGGAAATTTCTGCCTATTTGCCCTCAAATAGGAGGAATTTCAGCCTTTTTACCTCAAAATAAGGGGAATTTCTGCATTTTTGCCCCAAAATACAAGGAATTTCTGCCTTTTTGCCCGAAAATAATAAGAATGCATACTTTTTTGCCATAAAAAAGGGAAATTTCTTCACTTTTGCTCCAAAATGAGGGGAATTTCTGCTTTTATGCCTCTAAATAAGTGGAATTTCTGTCTTTTTCCCCCAAAACAAAGTGAATATCTGTCTTTTTTGCCCCAAAATAAGGAAAATTTCTGTCTTATTACCCTGAAATAAGTGAAATTTCTGCAATTTTGCCTCAAAATAAGTGAAATTATTGGAATTTTGCCCCAAAATAAGTGGAATTTCTGAGTTTTGACCCAAAATAAGGAGAATTTCTGTCTTTTTGCCCCAACATATATGGAATTTCTGCCTTTTTGCCCCACAATTAGAAGAATTTCTGTAATTTTGCTCCAAAATACAGAGAATTTCTGCCTTTTTGCCCGAAAATAAGAAGAATGCATACCTTTTTGCCATAAAAAGGGAAATTTCTTCATTTTTGCTCCAAAATAAGGGGAATTTCTGCTTTTTTGCCTCTAAATTAGTGGAATTTCTGTCTTTTTCCCTCAAAACAAAGGGAATTTCTGTCTTTTTTGCCCCAAAATAAGGAAAATTTCTGACTTATTACCCTGAAGTAAGTGAAATTTCTGAAATTTTGCCCCAAAATAATGGAAATTTCTGCCTTTTGGCACCCAAATATGAAAAATTTCAGCCTTTTTACCTCAAAATAATAGGAATTTCTGTATTTTTGCCACAAACGATTAAGAATTTCTGCCTTTTTGCCCCAAAATAAGGAAAATTTCTGACTTTTTGCCCTGAAATAAGTTAAATTTCTAAATTTTTTCCCCAAAATAATGGAAATGTCTGCTTTTTGCCCCAAAATAAGGGGAATTTCTTACTTTTTGCCCCCAAATAAGGGGAATTTCAGCCTTTTTACCTCTAAATAAGGAGAATTTCTGCATTTTTGACCCAAAATATGTGAAATTTCTGCCTTTTTGCACAAAATAAGAAAAATTTCTGCTATTTTGTACCATAATAAAAGAAATTTCTGCTTCTTTGCCCTGAAATAATTGAAATTTCTGCAATTTTGCCCCAAAATGAGTGAAATTTCTGCAATTTTGCCCCAAAATAAGGGAAATTTCTGGAATTTTCCCCCAAAATAAGTGGAATTTCTGTGTTTTGCCCCAAAATAAGGAGAATTTCTGTCTTTTTGCCCCAACATATAGGGAATTTCTGCCTTTTTGCCCCACAATTAGGGGAATTTCTGCAATTTTGCTCCAAAATATGGGGAATTTCTGCCTTTTTGCCCGAAAATAAGAAGAATGCATACCTTTTTGCCATAAAAAGGAAATTTCTGCAATTTTGCTCCAAAATAAGGGGAATTTCTGCTTTTTTGCCTCTAAATAAGTGGAATTTCTGTCTTTTCCCCCCAAAACAAAGGGAATTTCTGTCTTTTTTGCCCCAAAATAAGGAAAATTTCTGACTTATTACCCTGAAATAAGTGAAATTTCTGCAATTTTGCCCAAAGATAAGGGGAAATTTCTGCCTTTTGCCCTCAAATAAAGAAAATTTCAGCCTTATTATCTCTAAATATGGGGAATTTTTGCTTTTTTGCCTTCCGATAAGTGGAATTTCTTTCCTTTTCCCCCAAAACAAAAAGAATTTCTGTCTTTTTATTCCCAAAATAAGGAAAATTTCTGACTTATTACACTGAAATAAGTGAAATTTCTGCAATTTTGCCCCAAAATAAGTGAAATTTCTGCCTTTTTGCCCCCAAATACGGGAAACTTCAGCCTTTTTACCTCAAAATAAGGGGAATTTCTGCATTTTTTCCCCAAAATATGGGAAATTTCTGCCTTTTTGCCCCAAAATAAGAAAATTTCTGCTTTTTTCCATGAAATGAGTGAAATTTCTGCAATTTTGCCCCAAAATAATTGGAATTTCTGAGTTTTGCCCCAAAATAAGGGAAATTTCTGGAATTTTGCCCCAAAATAAGTGGAATTTCTGAGTTTTGCCCCAAAATAAGGAGAATTTCTGTCTTTTTGCCCCAACATATAGGGAATTTTGCCTTTTTGCTTCACAATTAGGGGAATTTCTGCAATTTTGCTCCAAAATACGGGGAACTTCTGCCTTTTTGTAGGAAAATAAGAAGAATGCATACCTTTTTGCAATAAAAAAGGAAAATTTCTGCAATTTTGCTCCAATATAATGGTAATTTCTGCTTTTTTGCCTCTAAATAAGTGGAATTTCTGTCTTTTTCCCCCAAAACAAAGGGAATTTCTGTCTTTTTTGCCCCAAAACAAGGAAAATTTCTGACTTATTACCCTGAAGTTAGTGAAGTTTCTGCAATTTTGCCCCAAAATAAGGGAAATTTCTGCCTTTTTGCCCCCAAATAAGGGGAATTTCAGCCTTTTTACCTCAAAATAAGGGGAATTTCTGCATTCTTGCCACAAAATATTGGGAATTTCTTCCTTTATGCCCCAAAATAAGGAAAATTTCTGACTTTTTGCACTGAAATAAGTTAAATTTCTAATATTTTTCCCCAAAATAAGGGAAATGTCTGCTTTTTGCCCCAAAATAATGGGAATTTCTTACTTTTTGCCCCCAAATAATGGGAATTTCAGCCTTTTTACCTCAAAATAGGGGAAATTTCTGCATTCTTGCCCCAAAATATGGGAAATTTCTGCCTTTTGCCCAAAATAAGAAAAATTCTGCTTTTTTTCCATGAAATAAGTGAAATTTCTGCAATTTTGCCCCAAAATAAGTGAAATTTCTGCAATTTTGCCCCAAAATAAGGGAAATTTCTGGAATTTTGCCCGAAAATAAGTGGAATTTCTGAGTTTTGCCTCAAAATAAGGAGAATTTCTGTATTTTTGCCCCAACATATAGGGAATTTCTGCCTTTTTGCCCCACAATTAGGGGAATTTCTGTAATTTTGCTCCAAAATACGGGGAATTTCTGCCTTTTTGCCTGAAAATAAGAAGAATGCATACCTTTTTGCCATAAAAAGGGAAATTTCTTCATTTTTGCTCCAAAATAAGGGGAATTTCTGCTTTTTTGCCACTAAATTAGTGGAATTTCTGTCTTTTTCCCCCAAAACAAAGGGAATTTCTGTCTTTTTTGCCCCAAAATAAGGAAAATTTCTGACTTATTACCCTGAAATAAGTGAAATTTCTGCAATTTTGCCCCGAAATAAGGGGAAATTTCTGCCTTTTGCCACCAAATAAGGAAAATTTCAGCCTTATTACCTCTAAATATGGGGAATTTCTGCTTTTTTGCCTCCCAATAAGTGGAATTTCTTTCCTTTTCCCCCAAAACAAAAAGAATTTCTGTCTTTTTATTCCCAAAATAAGGAAAATTTCTGACTTATTACACTGAAATATGTGAAATTTCTGCAATTTTGCCCCAAAATAAGGGAAATTTCTGCCTTTTTGCCCCCAAATACGGGGAACTTCAGCCTTTTTACCTCAAAATAAGGGGAATTTCTGCATTTTTTCCCCAAAATATGGGAAATTTCTGCCTTTTTGCCCCAAAATAAGAAAATTTCTGCTTTTTTCCATGAAATAAGTGAAATTTCTGCAATTTTGCCCCAAAATAATTGGAATTTCTGAGTTTTGCCCCAAAATGAGGAGAATTTCTGTCTTTTTGCCCCAACATATAGGGAATTTTGCCTTTTTGCTTCACAATTAGGGGAATTTCTGCAATTTTGCTCCAAAATACGGGGAACTTCTGCCTTTTTGTACGAAAATAAGAAGAATGCATACCTTTTTGCCATAAAAAAGGAAAATTTCTGCAATTTTGCTCCAATATAATGGTAATTTCTGCTTTTTTGCCTCTAAATAAGTGGAATTTCTGTCTTTTTCCCCCAAAACAAAGGGAATTTCTGTCTTTTTTGCCCCAAAACAAGGAAAATTTCTGACTTATTACCCTGAAGTTAGTGAAGTTTCTGCAATTTTGCCCCAAAATAAGGGAAATTTCTGCCTTTTTGCCCCCAAATAAGGGGAATTTCAGCCTTTTTACCTCAAAATAAGGGGAATTTCTGCATTCTTGCCACAAAATATTGGGAATTTCTTCCTTTATGCCCCAAAATAAGGAAAATTTCTGACTTTTTGCACTGAAATAAGTTAAATTTCTAATATTTTTCCCCAAAATAAGGGAAATGTCTGCTTTTTGCCCCAAAATAATGGGAATTTCTTACTTTTTGCCCCCAAATAATGGGAATTTCAGCCTTTTTACCTCAAAATAAGGGTAATTTCTGCATTGTTGCCCCAAAATATGGGAAATTTCTGCCTTTTGCCCAAAATAAGAAAAATTCTGCTTTTTTTCCATGAAATAAGTGAAATTTCTGCAATTTTGCCCCAAAATAAGGGAAATTTCTGGAATTTTGCCCCAAAATAAGTGGAATTTCTGAGTTTTGCCTCAAAATAAGGAGAATTTCTGTATTTTTGCCCCAACATATAGGGAATTTCTGCCTTTTTGCCCCACAATTAGGGGAATTTCTGTAATTTTGCTCCAAAATACGGGGAATTTCTGCCTTTTTGCCTGAAAATAAGAAGAATGCATACCTTTTTGCCATAAAAAGGGAAATTTCTTCATTTTTGCTCCAAAATAAGGGGAATTTCTGCTTTTTTGCCCCTAAATTAGTGGAATTTCTGTCTTTTTCCCCCAAAACAAAGGGAATTTCTGTCTTTTTTGCCCCAAAATAAGGAAAATTTCTGACTTATTACCCTGAAATAAGTGAAATTTCTGCAATTTTGCCCCGAAATAAGGGGAAATTTCTGCCTTTTGCCACCAAATAAGGAAAATTTCAGCCTTATTACCTCTAAATATGGGGAATTTCTGCTTTTTTGCCTCCCAATAAGTGGAATTTCTTTTCTTTTCCCCCAAAACAAAAAGAATTTCTGTCTTTTTATTCCCAAAATAAGGAAAATTTCTGACTTATTACACTGAAATATGTGAAATTTCTGCAATTTTGCCCCAAAATAAGGGAAATTTCTGCCTTTTTGCCCCCAAATACGGGGAACTTCAGCCTTTTTACCTCAAAATAAGGGGAATTTCTGCAATTTTTCCCCAAAATATGGGAAATTTCTGCCTTTTTGCCCCAAAATAAGAAAATTTCTGCTTTTTTCCATGAAATAAGTGAAATTTCTGCAATTTTGCCCCAAAATAATTGGAATTTCTGAGTTTTGCCCCAAAATGAGGAGAATTTCTGTCTTTTTGCCCCAACATATAGGGAATTTCTGCCTTTTTGCTTCACAATTACAGGAATTTCTGCAATTTTGATCCAAAATACGGGGAATTTCTGACTTTTTGCCTAAAAATAAGAAGAATGCATACATTTTTGCCATAAAAAAGGAAAATTTCTGCAATTTTGCTCCAATATAATGGGAATTTCTGCTTTTTTGCCTCTAAATAAGTGGAATTTCTGTATTTTCCCTCCAAAACAAAGGGAATTTCTGTCTTTTTTGCCCCAAAACAAGGAAAATTTCTGACTTATTACCCTGAAGTAAGTGAAGTTTCTGCAATTTTGCCCCAAAATAAGGGAAATTTCTGCCTTTTTGCCCCCAAATAAGGGGAATTTCAGCCTTTTTACCTCAAAATAAAGGGAATTTCTGCATTCTTGCCCCAAAATTTGGGAAATTTCTGCCTTTTTGCCCAAAATAATAAAAATTCTGCTTTTTTCCATGAAATGAGTGAAATTTCTGAAATTTTGCCCCAAAATAAGTGAAATTTCTGCAATTTTGCCCCAAAATAAGGGAAATTTCTGAAATTTTTTTCCCCAAAATAAGTGGAATTTCTCAGTTTTGCCTCAAAATAAGGAGAATTTCTGTCGTTTTGCCCCATTATATAGGGAATTTCTGCCTTTATGCCCCACAATTAGAGGAATTTCTGCAATTTTGCTCAAAAATACGGGGAATTTCTGCCTTTTTGCCCGAAAATAAGAAGAATGCATACCTTATTGCCATAAAAAAGGGAAATTTCTGCAATTTTGCTCCAAAACAAGGGGAATTTTTGCTTTTTTGCCTCTGAATAAGTGGAATTTCTGTCTTTTTCCCCCAAAACAAAGGGAATTTCTGTCCTTTTTGCCCCAAAATAAGGAAAATTTCTGACTTATTACCCTGAAATAAGTGAAATTTCTGCAATTTTGTTCCAAAATAAGAGAAATTTCTGCCTTTTTGCCGCCAAATAAGGGGAATTTCAGCCTTTTACCTCAAAATAAGGGGAATTTCTGCATTTTTGCCACAAAATATTATGAATTTCTGCCTTTTTGCCCCAAAATAAAAAAAAATTTCTGATTTTTTGCACTGAAATAAGTTAAATATCTAAAATTTTTCCAAAAATAAGGGAACTGTATGCTTTTGGCCCCAAAATAATGGGAATTTCTTACTTTTTGCCCCTAATAAGTGGAATTTCAGCTTTTTTTTACTTCAAAATAAAAGAAATTTCTGCATTTTTGCCCCAAAATATGGGAAATTTCTGCCTTTTTGCCCAAAATAAGAAAAATTTCTGCAATTTTGCCAAAAAATAAGTGAAATTTCTGTAATTTTGCCTCAAAATAAAAGAAATTTTGGGAATTTTGCCCCAAAATAAGTGGAATTTCTGAGTTTTGCCCCAAAATATGAGAATTTTTGTCATTTTGCCACAACATATAGGGAATTTCTGCCTTTTTGCCCCACAATTAAGTGAATTTATGAAATTTTGCTCCAAAATAAAGTGAATTTCTTCCTTTTTACACGAAAATAAGAAGAATGCATAACTTTTTGCCATAAAAAAGGGAAATTTTTTCATTTTTGCTCCAAAATAAAGGGAATTTCCTCTTTTTTGCCTCTAAATAAGTGGAATTTCTGTCTTTTTACCCCAACACAAAGGGAATTTCTGTCTTTTTTGCCCCAAAATAAGGAAAATTTCTTACTTATTACCCTGAAATAAGTGAAATTTCTGCAATTTTGTCCCAAAATAAGGGAAATTTCTGCCTTTTGCCTCCAAATAAGGAAAATTTCAGCCTTATTACCTCTAAATATTAGAAATTTTTGCTTTTTTGCCTCTAAATAAGTGGAATTTCTTTCATTTTCCCCAAAAACAAAGGGAATTTCTGTCTTTTTTGCCCCAAAATAAGGAAAATTTCTGACTTATTACCCTGAAATAAGTGAAATTTCTGCCTTTTTGCCCCAAAATATGGGAAATTTCTGCCTTTTTGCCCCCTAAATAAGAAAAATTTCTGCAATTTTGTACGAAAATAAAAGAAATTTCTGCCTTTTTGCCACAAAATAAGAAAATTTCTGCTTTTTTTTTCCTGAAATAATTGAAATTTCTGCAATTTTGCCCCAAAATGAGTGAAATTATTGCAATTTTGCCCCCAAATAAGGGAAATTTCTGGAATTTGCTTCAAAATAAGTGGAATTTCTGAGTTTTGCCCCAAAATAAGGAGAATTTTTGTCTTTTTGCCCCAACATATAGGGAATTTCTGCTTTTTTGCCCAAGAATCAGGGGAATTTTTGCAATTTTGCTCCAAAATACGGGGAATTTCTGCCTTTTTGTACTAAAATAAGAAGAATGCATACATTTTTGCCATAAAAAAAGGAAATATCTTCATTTTTTCTCCAAAATAAGGGGAATTTCTGCTTTTTTGCCTTTAAATAAGTTCAATTTCTGTCTTTTTCCCCCAAAACAAAGGGAATTTCTATCTTTTTTGGCCCAAAATAAGGAAAATTTCTGACTTATTACCCTGAAGTAAGTGAAATTTCTGCCTTTTTGCCCCCAAATAAGGGGAATTTCAGCCTTTTTACCTCAAAATAAGGGGAATTTCTGCATTCTTGCCACAAAATATTGGGAATTTCTGCCTTTTTGCCTGAAAATAAGGAAAATTTCTGACTTTTTGCCCTGAAATAAGTTAAATTCTTAAAATTTTTGTCCAAAATAAGGGAAATGTCTGCTTTTTGCCCCCAAATAATGGGAATTTTTTACTTTTTGCCCCAAATAAGGGGAATTTCAGCATTTTACCTCAAAATAAGGGGAATTTCTGCATTTTTGCCCCAAAATATGAGAAATTTCTGACTTTTTGCCCCAAAATAAGAAAATTTCTCCTTTTTTCCCCTGAAATAAGTGAAATTTCTGCAATTTTGCCCCAAAATAAGGGAAATTTCTGGAATTTTGCCCCAAAATAAGTGGAATTTCTGAGTTTTGCTCCAAAATAAAGGGAATTTCTGTCTTTTTCCCCAACATATAGGGAATTTCTGCTTTTTTGCCTAACAATTAGGGGAATTTCTGCAATTTTGCTCCAAAATACGGGGAATTTCTTTCTTTTTGTACGAAAATAAGAAGAATGCATACCTTTTTGCTATAAAAAAGGGAAATTTCTTCATTTTTGCTCCAAAATAAGGGGAATTTCTGCTTTTTTGCCTCTAAATAAGTGGAATTTCTGTCTTTCTCCCCCAAAACAAAGGGAATTTCTGTCTTTTTTTCCCCAAAATAAGGAAAATTTCTGACTTATTACGCTGAAGTAAGTGAAATTTCTGCAATTTTTCCCCAAAATAAGGGAAATTTCTGCTTTTTGGCCCCCAAATAAGGGGAATTTCAGGCTTTTTACCTCAAATTAATAGGAATTTCTCTATTTTTGCCACAAACGATTAAGAGTTTCTGCCTTTTTGCCCCAAAATAAGGAAAATTTCTGATTTTTGCCCTGAAATAAGTTAGATTTCTAAATTTTTTCCCCAAAATAATGGAAATGTCTGCTTTTTGCCCCAAAATAAGGGGAATTTCTTACTTTTGGCCCCCAAATAAGGGGAATTTCAGCCTTTTTACCTCAAAATAAGGGGAATTTCTGCATTTTTGACCAAAATATAGGAAATTTCTGCCTTTTTGCCCAAAATAAGAAAAATTTCTGCTATTTTGTACCATAATAAAAGAAATTTCTGTTTTTTTGCCCCAAAATAAGAAAATTTCTGACTTTTTGCCATGAAATAAGTTAAATTTCTAAAATTTTTCCCCAAAATAAGGGAAATGTCTACTTTTTGCCCCCAAATAATGGGAATTTTTTACTTTTTGCCCCAAAATAAGGGGAATTTCAGCCTTTTTACCTCAAAATAAGGGGAATTTTTGCATTTTTGCCACAAAATATGGGAAATTTCTGACTTTTTGCCCCAAAATAAGAAAATTTCTCCTTTTTTCCCCTGAAATAAGTGAAATTTCTGCAATTTTGCCCCCAAATAAGGGAAATTTCTGGATTTTTGCCCCAAAATAAGTGGAATTTCTGAGTTTTGCTCCAAAATAAGGGGAATTTCTGTCTTTTTGCCCCAACATATAGGGAATTTCTGCTTTTTTGCCTAACAATTAGGGGAATTTCTGCAATTTTGCTCCAAAATACGAGGAATTTCTTTTTTTTTTGTACGAAAATAAGAAGAATGCATAACTTTTTGCTATAAAAAAGGGAAATTTCTTCATTTTTGCTCCAAAATAAGGGGAATTTCTGCTTTTTTTTCTCTAAATAAGTGGAATTTCTGTCTTTTTCCCCCAAAACAAAGGGAATTTCTGTCTTTTTTGATCCAAAATAAAAACAATTTCTGACTTATTACCCTGAAATAAGTGAAATTTCTGCAATTTTGCCCATAAATAAGGGAAATTTCTGCCTTTTTGCCCCCAAATACAGGGGAATTTCAGACTTTTTATTTCAAAATTAGAGGAATTTCTGCATTTTTGCACTAAAATATTGGAAATTTCTGCATTTTTGCCCCAAAATAAGAAAATTTCTCCTTTTTTCCATGAAATAAGTGAAATATCTGCAATTTTGCCCCAAAATTAATGAAATTTCTGCAATTTTGCCCCAAAATAAGGGAAATTTCTGGAATTTTGCCCCAAAATAAGTGGAATTTCTGAGTTTTGCCTCAAAATAAGGAGAATTTCTGCCTTTTTGGCCCATCATATAGGGAATGTCTGCCTTTTTGCCCACAATTAGGGGAATTTCTGCAATTTTGCTCCAAAATACGGGGAATTTCTGCCTTTTTGCCCGAAAATAAGAAGAATGCCTACCTTATTGCCATAAAAAAGTTAAATTTCTGCAATTTTGCTCCAAAATAAGAAGAATTTCTGCTTTTTTGACTCTAAATTAGTGGAATTTCTGTCTTTTTCCCCCAAAACAAAGGGAATTTCTGTCTTTTTTGCCCCAAAATAAGGAAAATTTCTGACTTATTACCCTGAAATAAGTGAAATTTCTGCAATTTTGCCCCAAAATAAGAGAAATTTCTGCCTTTTTGCCACCAAATAAGGGGAATTTCAGTCTTGTTACCTCAAAATAAGGGGAATTTCTGCATTTTTGCTCCAAAATAAGGGAAATTTCTGCCTTTTTTTCCCAAAATAAGAAAAATTTCTGCAATTTTGTTCCAAAATAAAAGAAATTTCTGCCTTTTTGCCCCAAAATAAGAAAATTTCTGCTTTTTTTTCTGAAATAAGTGAAATTTCTGCAATTTTGCCCCAAAATAAGTGAAATTGCTGCAATTTTGCCCGAAAATAAAGGAATTTTCTGGAATTTTGCCCCAAAATAAGTGGAATTTCTGACTTTTGCCCCAAAATAAGGAGAATTTCTGTCTTTTTGCCCTAACATATAGGGAATTTCTGCCTTTTTGCACCACAATTAGCGGAATTTCTGCAATTTTGCTCCAAAATACGGGGAATTTCTGCTTTTTAGCCCAAAATATGTGGAATGTATACCTTTTGCCACAAAAAAAGGGAAATTTCTTCATTTTTGCTCCAAAATAAGGGGGAATTTCTGCTTTTTTGCCTATAAATAAGTGGAATTTCTGTCTTTTTCCCCCAAAACAAAGGGAATTTCTGTCTTTTTTGCCGCAAAATAAGGAAAATTTCTGAATTATTACCCTGAAATAAGTTAAATTTCTGCAATTTTTCCTCAAAATAAGGGAAATTTCTGCCTATTTGCCCTCAAATAGGAGGAATTTCAGCCTTTTTACCTCAAAATAAGGGGAATTTCTGCATTTTTGCCCCAAAATACAAGGAATTTCTGCCTTTTTGCCCGAAAATAATAAGAATGCATACTTTTTTGCCATAAAAAAGGGAAATTTCTTCACTTTTGCTCCAAAATGAGGGGAATTTCTGCTTTTATGCCTCTAAATAAGTGGAATTTCTGTCTTTTTCCCCCAAAACAAAGTGAATATCTGTCTTTTTTGCCCCAAAATAAGGAAAATTTCTGTCTTATTACCCTGAAATAAGTGAAATTTCTGCAATTTTGCCTCAAAATAAGTGAAATTATTGGAATTTTGCCCCAAAATAAGTGGAATTTCTGAGTTTTGACCCAAAATAAGGAGAATTTCTGTCTTTTTGCCCCAACATATATGGAATTTCTGCCTTTTTGCCCCACAATTAGAAGAATTTCTGTAATTTTGCTCCAAAATACAGAGAATTTCTGCCTTTTTGCCCGAAAATAAGAAGAATGCATACCTTTTTGCCATAAAAAGGGAAATTTCTTCATTTTTGCTCCAAAATAAGGGGAATTTCTGCTTTTTTGCCTCTAAATTAGTGGAATTTCTGTCTTTTTCCCTCAAAACAAAGGGAATTTCTGTCTTTTTTGCCCCAAAATAAGGAAAATTTCTGACTTATTACCCTGAAGTAAGTGAAATTTCTGAAATTTTGCCCCAAAATAATGGAAATTTCTGCCTTTTGGCACCCAAATATGAAAAATTTCAGCCTTTTTACCTCAAAATAATAGGAATTTCTGTATTTTTGCCACAAACGATTAAGAATTTCTGCCTTTTTGCCCCAAAATAAGGAAAATTTCTGACTTTTTGCCCTGAAATAAGTTAAATTTCTAAATTTTTTCCCCAAAATAATGGAAATGTCTGCTTTTTGCCCCAAAATAAGGGGAATTTCTTACTTTTTGCCCCCAAATAAGGGGAATTTCAGCCTTTTTACCTCTAAATAAGGAGAATTTCTGCATTTTTGACCCAAAATATGTGAAATTTCTGCCTTTTTGCACAAAATAAGAAAAATTTCTGCTATTTTGTACCATAATAAAAGAAATTTCTGCTTCTTTGCCCTGAAATAATTGAAATTTCTGCAATTTTGCCCCAAAATGAGTGAAATTTCTGCAATTTTGCCCCAAAATAAGGGAAATTTCTGGAATTTTCCCCCAAAATAAGTGGAATTTCTGTGTTTTGCCCCAAAATAAGGAGAATTTCTGTCTTTTTGCCCCAACATATAGGGAATTTCTGCCTTTTTGCCCCACAATTAGGGGAATTTCTGCAATTTTGCTCCAAAATATGGGGAATTTCTGCCTTTTTGCCCGAAAATAAGAAGAATGCATACCTTTTTGCCATAAAAAGGAAATTTCTGCAATTTTGCTCCAAAATAAGGGGAATTTCTGCTTTTTTGCCTCTAAATAAGTGGAATTTCTGTCTTTTCCCCCCAAAACAAAGGGAATTTCTGTCTTTTTTGCCCCAAAATAAGGAAAATTTCTGACTTATTACCCTGAAATAAGTGAAATTTCTGCAATTTTGCCCAAAGATAAGGGGAAATTTCTGCCTTTTGCCCTCAAATAAAGAAAATTTCAGCCTTATTATCTCTAAATATGGGGAATTTTTGCTTTTTTGCCTTCCGATAAGTGGAATTTCTTTCCTTTTCCCCCAAAACAAAAAGAATTTCTGTCTTTTTATTCCCAAAATAAGGAAAATTTCTGACTTATTACACTGAAATAAGTGAAATTTCTGCAATTTTGCCCCAAAATAAGTGAAATTTCTGCCTTTTTGCCCCCAAATACGGGAAACTTCAGCCTTTTTACCTCAAAATAAGGGGAATTTCTGCATTTTTTCCCCAAAATATGGGAAATTTCTGCCTTTTTGCCCCAAAATAAGAAAATTTCTGCTTTTTTCCATGAAATGAGTGAAATTTCTGCAATTTTGCCCCAAAATAATTGGAATTTCTGAGTTTTGCCCCAAAATAAGGGAAATTTCTGGAATTTTGCCCCAAAATAAGTGGAATTTCTGAGTTTTGCCCCAAAATAAGGAGAATTTCTGTCTTTTTGCCCCAACATATAGGGAATTTTGCCTTTTTGCTTCACAATTAGGGGAATTTCTGCAATTTTGCTCCAAAATACGGGGAACTTCTGCCTTTTTGTACGAAAATAAGAAGAATGCATACCTTTTTGCCATAAAAAAGGAAAATTTCTGCAATTTTGCTCCAATATAATGGTAATTTCTGCTTTTTTGCCTCTAAATAAGTGGAATTTCTGTCTTTTTCCCCCAAAACAAAGGGAATTTCTGTCTTTTTTGCCCCAAAACAAGGAAAATTTCTGACTTATTACCCTGAAGTTAGTGAAGTTTCTGCAATTTTGCCCCAAAATAAGGGAAATTTCTGCCTTTTTGCCCCCAAATAAGGGGAATTTCAGCCTTTTTACCTCAAAATAAGGGGAATTTCTGCATTCTTGCCACAAAATATTGGGAATTTCTTCCTTTATGCCCCAAAATAAGGAAAATTTCTGACTTTTTGCACTGAAATAAGTTAAATTTCTAATATTTTTCCCCAAAATAAGGGAAATGTCTGCTTTTTGCCCCAAAATAATGGGAATTTCTTACTTTTTGCCCCCAAATAATGGGAATTTCAGCCTTTTTACCTCAAAATAGGGGAAATTTCTGCATTCTTGCCCCAAAATATGGGAAATTTCTGCCTTTTGCCCAAAATAAGAAAAATTCTGCTTTTTTTCCATGAAATAAGTGAAATTTCTGCAATTTTGCCCCAAAATAAGTGAAATTTCTGCAATTTTGCCCCAAAATAAGGGAAATTTCTGGAATTTTGCCCGAAAATAAGTGGAATTTCTGAGTTTTGCCTCAAAATAAGGAGAATTTCTGTATTTTTGCCCCAACATATAGGGAATTTCTGCCTTTTTGCCCCACAATTAGGGGAATTTCTGTAATTTTGCTCCAAAATACGGGGAATTTCTGCCTTTTTGCCTGAAAATAAGAAGAATGCATACCTTTTTGCCATAAAAAGGGAAATTTCTTCATTTTTGCTCCAAAATAAGGGGAATTTCTGCTTTTTTGCCACTAAATTAGTGGAATTTCTGTCTTTTTCCCCCAAAACAAAGGGAATTTCTGTCTTTTTTGCCCCAAAATAAGGAAAATTTCTGACTTATTACCCTGAAATAAGTGAAATTTCTGCAATTTTGCCCCGAAATAAGGGGAAATTTCTGCCTTTTGCCACCAAATAAGGAAAATTTCAGCCTTATTACCTCTAAATATGGGGAATTTCTGCTTTTTTGCCTCCCAATAAGTGGAATTTCTTTCCTTTTCCCCCAAAACAAAAAGAATTTCTGTCTTTTTATTCCCAAAATAAGGAAAATTTCTGACTTATTACACTGAAATATGTGAAATTTCTGCAATTTTGCCCCAAAATAAGGGAAATTTCTGCCTTTTTGCCCCCAAATACGGGGAACTTCAGCCTTTTTACCTCAAAATAAGGGGAATTTCTGCATTTTTTCCCCAAAATATGGGAAATTTCTGCCTTTTTGCCCCAAAATAAGAAAATTTCTGCTTTTTTCCATGAAATAAGTGAAATTTCTGCAATTTTGCCCCAAAATAATTGGAATTTCTGAGTTTTGCCCCAAAATGAGGAGAATTTCTGTCTTTTTGCCCCAACATATAGGGAATTTTGCCTTTTTGCTTCACAATTAGGGGAATTTCTGCAATTTTGCTCCAAAATACGGGGAACTTCTGCCTTTTTGTACGAAAATAAGAAGAATGCATACCTTTTTGCCATAAAAAAGGAAAATTTCTGCAATTTTGCTCCAATATAATGGTAATTTCTGCTTTTTTGCCTCTAAATAAGTGGAATTTCTGTCTTTTTCCCCCAAAACAAAGGGAATTTCTGTCTTTTTTGCCCCAAAACAAGGAAAATTTCTGACTTATTACCCTGAAGTTAGTGAAGTTTCTGCAATTTTGCCCCAAAATAAGGGAAATTTCTGCCTTTTTGCCCCCAAATAAGGGGAATTTCAGCCTTTTTACCTCAAAATAAGGGGAATTTCTGCATTCTTGCCACAAAATATTGGGAATTTCTTCCTTTATGCCCCAAAATAAGGAAAATTTCTGACTTTTTGCACTGAAATAAGTTAAATTTCTAATATTTTTCCCCAAAATAAGGGAAATGTCTGCTTTTTGCCCCAAAATAATGGGAATTTCTTACTTTTTGCCCCCAAATAATGGGAATTTCAGCCTTTTTACCTCAAAATAAGGGTAATTTCTGCATTGTTGCCCCAAAATATGGGAAATTTCTGCCTTTTGCCCAAAATAAGAAAAATTCTGCTTTTTTTCCATGAAATAAGTGAAATTTCTGCAATTTTGCCCCAAAATAAGGGAAATTTCTGGAATTTTGCCCGAAAATAAGTGGAATTTCTGAGTTTTGCCTCAAAATAAGGAGAATTTCTGTATTTTTGCCCCAACATATAGGGAATTTCTGCCTTTTTGCCCCACAATTAGGGGAATTTCTGTAATTTTGCTCCAAAATACGGGGAATTTCTGCCTTTTTGCCTGAAAATAAGAAGAATGCATACCTTTTTGCCATAAAAAGGGAAATTTCTTCATTTTTGCTCCAAAATAAGGGGAATTTCTGCTTTTTTGCCACTAAATTAGTGGAATTTCTGTCTTTTTCCCCCAAAACAAAGGGAATTTCTGTCTTTTTTGCCCCAAAATAAGGAAAATTTCTGACTTATTACCCTGAAATAAGTGAAATTTCTGCAATTTTGCCCCGAAATAAGGGGAAATTTCTGCCTTTTGCCACCAAATAAGGAAAATTTCAGCCTTATTACCTCTAAATATGGGGAATTTCTGCTTTTTTGCCTCCCAATAAGTGGAATTTCTTTCCTTTTCCCCCAAAACAAAAAGAATTTCTGTCTTTTTATTCCCAAAATAAGGAAAATTTCTGACTTATTACACTGAAATATGTGAAATTTCTGCAATTTTGCCCCAAAATAAGGGAAATTTCTGCCTTTTTGCCCCCAAATACGGGGAACTTCAGCCTTTTTACCTCAAAATAAGGGGAATTTCTGCATTTTTTCCCCAAAATATGGGAAATTTCTGCCTTTTTGCCCCAAAATAAGAAAATTTCTGCTTTTTTCCATGAAATAAGTGAAATTTCTGCAATTTTGCCCCAAAATAATTGGAATTTCTGAGTTTTGCCCCAAAATGAGGAGAATTTCTGTCTTTTTGCCCCAACATATAGGGAATTTTGCCTTTTTGCTTCACAATTAGGGGAATTTCTGCAATTTTGCTCCAAAATACGGGGAACTTCTGCCTTTTTGTACGAAAATAAGAAGAATGCATACCTTTTTGCCATAAAAAAGGAAAATTTCTGCAATTTTGCTCCAATATAATGGTAATTTCTGCTTTTTTGCCTCTAAATAAGTGGAATTTCTGTCTTTTTCCCCCAAAACAAAGGGAATTTCTGTCTTTTTTGCCCCAAAACAAGGAAAATTTCTGACTTATTACCCTGAAGTTAGTGAAGTTTCTGCAATTTTGCCCCAAAATAAGGGAAATTTCTGCCTTTTTGCCCCCAAATAAGGGGAATTTCAGCCTTTTTACCTCAAAATAAGGGGAATTTCTGCATTCTTGCCACAAAATATTGGGAATTTCTTCCTTTATGCCCCAAAATAAGGAAAATTTCTGACTTTTTGCACTGAAATAAGTTAAATTTCTAATATTTTTCCCCAAAATAAGGGAAATGTCTGCTTTTTGCCCCAAAATAATGGGAATTTCTTACTTTTTGCCCCCAAATAATGGGAATTTCAGCCTTTTTACCTCAAAATAAGGGAAATTTCTGCATTGTTGCCCCAAAATATGGGAAATTTCTGCCTTTTGCCCAAAATAAGAAAAATTCTGCTTTTTTTCCATGAAATAAGTGAAATTTCTGCAATTTTGCCCCAAAATAAGGGAAATTTCTGGAATTTTGCCCCAAAATACGTGGAATTTCTGAGTTTTGCCTCAAAATAAGGAGAATTTCTGTATTTTTGCCCCAACATATAGGGAATTTCTGCCTTTTTGCCCCACAATTAGGGGAATTTCTGTAATTTTGCTCCAAAATACGGGGAATTTCTGCCTTTTTGCCCGAAAATAAGAAGAATGCATACCTTTTTGCCATAAAAAGGGAAATTTCTTCATTTTTGCTCCAAAATAAGGGGAATTTCTGCTTTTTTGCCCCTAAATTAGTGGAATTTCTGTCTTTTTCCCCCAAAACAAAGGGAATTTCTGTCTTTTTTGCCCCAAAATAAGGAAAATTTCTGACTTATTACCCTGAAATAAGTGAAATTTCTGCAATTTTGCCCCGAAATAAGGGGAAATTTCTGCCTTTTGCCACCAAATAAGGAAAATTTCAGCCTTATTACCTCTAAATATGGGGAATTTCTGCTTTTTTGCCTCCCAATAAGTGGAATTTCTTTTCTTTTCCCCCAAAACAAAAAGAATTTCTGTCTTTTTATTCCCAAAATAAGGAAAATTTCTGACTTATTACACTGAAATATGTGAAATTTCTGCAATTTTGCCCCAAAATAAGGGAAATTTCTGCCTTTTTGCCCCCAAATACGGGGAACTTCAGCCTTTTTACCTCAAAATAAGGGGAATTTCTGCAATTTTTCCCCAAAATATGGGAAATTTCTGCCTTTTTGCCCCAAAATAAGAAAATTTCTGCTTTTTTCCATGAAATAAGTGAAATTTCTGCAATTTTGCCCCAAAATAATTGGAATTTCTGAGTTTTGCCCCAAAATGAGGAGAATTTCTGTCTTTTTGCCCCAACATATAGGGAATTTCTGCCTTTTTGCTTCACAATTACAGGAATTTCTGCAATTTTGATCCAAAATACGGGGAATTTCTGACTTTTTGCCTAAAAATAAGAAGAATGCATACATTTTTGCCATAAAAAAGGAAAATTTCTGCAATTTTGCTCCAATATAATGGGAATTTCTGCTTTTTTGCCTCTAAATAAGTGGAATTTCTGTATTTTCCCTCCAAAACAAAGGGAATTTCTGTCTTTTTTGCCCCAAAACAAGGAAAATTTCTGACTTATTACCCTGAAGTAAGTGAAGTTTCTGCAATTTTGCCCCAAAATAAGGGAAATTTCTGCCTTTTTGCCCCCAAATAAGGGGAATTTCAGCCTTTTTACCTCAAAATAAAGGGAATTTCTGCATTCTTGCCCCAAAATTTGGGAAATTTCTGCCTTTTTGCCCAAAATAATAAAAATTCTGCTTTTTTCCATGAAATGAGTGAAATTTCTGAAATTTTGCCCCAAAATAAGTGAAATTTCTGCAATTTTGCCCCAAAATAAGGGAAATTTCTGAAATTTTTTTCCCCAAAATAAGTGGAATTTCTCAGTTTTGCCTCAAAATAAGGAGAATTTCTGTCGTTTTGCCCCATTATATAGGGAATTTCTGCCTTTATGCCCCACAATTAGAGGAATTTCTGCAATTTTGCTCAAAAATACGGGGAATTTCTGCCTTTTTGCCCGAAAATAAGAAGAATGCATACCTTATTGCCATAAAAAAGGGAAATTTCTGCAATTTTGCTCCAAAACAAGGGGAATTTTTGCTTTTTTGCCTCTGAATAAGTGGAATTTCTGTCTTTTTCCCCCAAAACAAAGGGAATTTCTGTCCTTTTTGCCCCAAAATAAGGAAAATTTCTGACTTATTACCCTGAAATAAGTGAAATTTCTGCAATTTTGTTCCAAAATAAGAGAAATTTCTGCCTTTTTGCCGCCAAATAAGGGGAATTTCAGCCTTTTACCTCAAAATAAGGGGAATTTCTGCATTTTTGCCACAAAATATTATGAATTTCTGCCTTTTTGCCCCAAAATAAAAAAAAATTTCTGATTTTTTGCACTGAAATAAGTTAAATATCTAAAATTTTTCCCAAAAATAAGGGAAATGTCTGCTTTTGGCCCCAAAATAATGGGAATTTCTTACTTTTTGCCCCTAATAAGTGGAATTTCAGCTTTTTTTTACTTCAAAATAAAAGAAATTTCTGCATTTTTGCCCCAAAATATGGGAAATTTCTGCCTTTTTGCCCAAAATAAGAAAAATTTCTGCAATTTTGCCAAAAAATAAGTGAAATTTCTGTAATTTTGCCTCAAAATAAGGGAAATTTTGGGAATTTTGCCCCAAAATAAGTGGAATTTCTGAGTTTTGCCCCAAAATATGAGAATTTTTGTCATTTTGCCACAACATATAGGGAATTTCTGCCTTTTTGCCCCACAATTAAGTGAATTTATGAAATTTTGCTCCAAAATAAAGTGAATTTCTTCCTTTTTACACGAAAATAAGAAGAATGCATAACTTTTTGCCATAAAAAAGGGAAATTTTTTCATTTTTGCTCCAAAATAAAGGGAATTTCCTCTTTTTTGCCTCTAAATAAGTGGAATTTCTGTCTTTTTACCCCAACACAAAGGGAATTTCTGTCTTTTTTGCCCCAAAATAAGGAAAATTTCTTACTTATTACCCTGAAATAAGTGAAATTTCTGCAATTTTGTCCCAAAATAAGGGAAATTTCTGCCTTTTGCCTCCAAATAAGGAAAATTTCAGCCTTATTACCTCTAAATATTAGAAATTTTTGCTTTTTTGCCTCTAAATAAGTGGAATTTCTTTCATTTTCCCCAAAAACAAAGGGAATTTCTGTCTTTTTTGCCCCAAAATAAGGAAAATTTCTGACTTATTACCCTGAAATAAGTGAAATTTCTGCCTTTTTGCCCCAAAATATGGGAAATTTCTGCCTTTTTGCCCCCTAAATAAGAAAAATTTCTGCAATTTTGTACGAAAATAAAAGAAATTTCTGCCTTTTTGCCACAAAATAAGAAAATTTCTGCTTTTTTTTTCCTGAAATAATTGAAATTTCTGCAATTTTGCCCCAAAATGAGTGAAATTATTGCAATTTTGCCCCCAAATAAGGGAAATTTCTGGAATTTGCTTCAAAATAAGTGGAATTTCTGAGTTTTGCCCCAAAATAAGGAGAATTTTTGTCTTTTTGCCCCAACATATAGGGAATTTCTGCTTTTTTGCCCAAGAATCAGGGGAATTTTTGCAATTTTGCTCCAAAATACGGGGAATTTCTGCCTTTTTGTACTAAAATAAGAAGAATGCATACATTTTTGCCATAAAAAAAGGAAATATCTTCATTTTTTCTCCAAAATAAGGGGAATTTCTGCTTTTTTGCCTTTAAATAAGTTCAATTTCTGTCTTTTTCCCCCAAAACAAAGGGAATTTCTATCTTTTTTGGCCCAAAATAAGGAAAATTTCTGACTTATTACCCTGAAGTAAGTGAAATTTCTGCCTTTTTGCCCCCAAATAAGGGGAATTTCAGCCTTTTTACCTCAAAATAAGGGGAATTTCTGCATTCTTGCCACAAAATATTGGGAATTTCTGCCTTTTTGCCTGAAAATAAGGAAAATTTCTGACTTTTTGCCCTGAAATAAGTTAAATTCTTAAAATTTTTGTCCAAAATAAGGGAAATGTCTGCTTTTTGCCCCCAAATAATGGGAATTTTTTACTTTTTGCCCCAAATAAGGGGAATTTCAGCATTTTACCTCAAAATAAGGGGAATTTCTGCATTTTTGCCCCAAAATATGAGAAATTTCTGACTTTTTGCCCCAAAATAAGAAAATTTCTCCTTTTTTCCCCTGAAATAAGTGAAATTTCTGCAATTTTGCCCCAAAATAAGGGAAATTTCTGGAATTTTGCCCCAAAATAAGTGGAATTTCTGAGTTTTGCTCCAAAATAAAGGGAATTTCTGTCTTTTTCCCCAACATATAGGGAATTTCTGCTTTTTTGCCTAACAATTAGGGGAATTTCTGCAATTTTGCTCCAAAATACGGGGAATTTCTTTCTTTTTGTACGAAAATAAGAAGAATGCATACCTTTTTGCTATAAAAAAGGGAAATTTCTTCATTTTTGCTCCAAAATAAGGGGAATTTCTGCTTTTTTGCCTCTAAATAAGTGGAATTTCTGTCTTTCTCCCCCAAAACAAAGGGAATTTCTGTCTTTTTTTCCCCAAAATAAGGAAAATTTCTGACTTATTACGCTGAAGTAAGTGAAATTTCTGCAATTTTTCCCCAAAATAAGGGAAATTTCTGCTTTTTGGCCCCCAAATAAGGGGAATTTCAGGCTTTTTACCTCAAATTAATAGGAATTTCTCTATTTTTGCCACAAACGATTAAGAGTTTCTGCCTTTTTGCCCCAAAATAAGGAAAATTTCTGATTTTTGCCCTGAAATAAGTTAGATTTCTAAATTTTTTCCCCAAAATAATGGAAATGTCTGCTTTTTGCCCCAAAATAAGGGGAATTTCTTACTTTTGGCCCCCAAATAAGGGGAATTTCAGCCTTTTTACCTCAAAATAAGGGGAATTTCTGCATTTTTGACCAAAATATAGGAAATTTCTGCCTTTTTGCCCAAAATAAGAAAAATTTCTGCTATTTTGTACCATAATAAAAGAAATTTCTGTTTTTTTGCCCCAAAATAAGAAAATTTCTGACTTTTTGCCATGAAATAAGTTAAATTTCTAAAATTTTTCCCCAAAATAAGGGAAATGTCTACTTTTTGCCCCCAAATAATGGGAATTTTTTACTTTTTGCCCCAAAATAAGGGGAATTTCAGCCTTTTTACCTCAAAATAAGGGGAATTTTTGCATTTTTGCCACAAAATATGGGAAATTTCTGACTTTTTGCCCCAAAATAAGAAAATTTCTCCTTTTTTCCCCTGAAATAAGTGAAATTTCTGCAATTTTGCCCCCAAATAAGGGAAATTTCTGGATTTTTGCCCCAAAATAAGTGGAATTTCTGAGTTTTGCTCCAAAATAAGGGGAATTTCTGTCTTTTTGCCCCAACATATAGGGAATTTCTGCTTTTTTGCCTAACAATTAGGGGAATTTCTGCAATTTTGCTCCAAAATACGAGGAATTTCTTTTTTTTTTTTGTACGAAAATAAGAAGAATGCATAACTTTTTGCTATAAAAAAGGGAAATTTCTTCATTTTTGCTCCAAAATAAGGGGAATTTCTGCTTTTTTTTCTCTAAATAAGTGGAATTTCTGTCTTTTTCCCCCAAAACAAAGGGAATTTCTGTCTTTTTTGATCCAAAATAAAAACAATTTCTGACTTATTACCCTGAAATAAGTGAAATTTCTGCAATTTTGCCCATAAATAAGGGAAATTTCTGCCTTTTTGCCCCCAAATACAGGGGAATTTCAGACTTTTTATTTCAAAATTAGAGGAATTTCTGCATTTTTGCACTAAAATATTGGAAATTTCTGCATTTTTGCCCCAAAATAAGAAAATTTCTCCTTTTTTCCATGAAATAAGTGAAATATCTGCAATTTTGCCCCAAAATTAATGAAATTTCTGCAATTTTGCCCCAAAATAAGGGAAATTTCTGGAATTTTGCCCCAAAATAAGTGGAATTTCTGAGTTTTGCCTCAAAATAAGGAGAATTTCTGCCTTTTTGGCCCATCTTATAGGGAATGTCTGCCTTTTTGCCCACAATTAGGGGAATTTCTGCAATTTTGCTCCAAAATACGGGGAATTTCTGCCTTTTTGCCCGAAAATAAGAAGAATGCCTACCTTATTGCCATAAAAAAGTTAAATTTCTGCAATTTTGCTCCAAAATAAGAAGAATTTCTGCTTTTTTGACTCTAAATTAGTGGAATTTCTGTCTTTTTCCCCCCAAAACAAAGGGAATTTCTGTCTTTTTTGCCCCAAAATAAGGAAAATTTCTGACTTATTACCCTGAAATAAGTGAAATTTCTGCAATTTTGCCCCAAAATAAGAGAAATTTCTGCCTTTTTGCCACCAAATAAGGGGAATTTCAGTCTTGTTACCTCAAAATAAGGGGAATTTCTGCATTTTTGCTCCAAAATAAGGGAAATTTCTGCCTTTTTTTCCCAAAATAAGAAAAATTTCTGCAATTTTGTTCCAAAATAAAAGAAATTTCTGCCTTTTTGCCCCAAAATAAGAAAATTTCTGCTTTTTTTTCTGAAATAAGTGAAATTTCTGCAATTTTGCCCCAAAATAAGTGAAATTGCTGCAATTTTGCCCGAAAATAAAGGAATTTTCTGGAATTTTGCCCCAAAATAAGTGGAATTTCTGACTTTTGCCCCAAAATAAGGAGAATTTCTGTCTTTTTGCCCTAACATATAGGGAATTTCTGCCTTTTTGCACCACAATTAGCGGAATTTCTGCAATTTTGCTCCAAAATACGGGGAATTTCTGCTTTTTAGCCCAAAATATGTGGAATGTATACCTTTTGCCACAAAAAAAGGGAAATTTCTTCATTTTTGCTCCAAAATAAGGGGGAATTTCTGCTTTTTTGCCTATAAATAAGTGGAATTTCTGTCTTTTTCCCCCAAAACAAAGGGAATTTCTGTCTTTTTTGCCGCAAAATAAGGAAAATTTCTGAATTATTACCCTGAAATAAGTTAAATTTCTGCAATTTTTCCTCAAAATAAGGGAAATTTCTGCCTATTTGCCCTCAAATAGGAGGAATTTCAGCCTTTTTACCTCAAAATAAGGGGAATTTCTGCATTTTTGCCCCAAAATACAAG